>NC_090023.1:169310005-169982505 GCF_037176765.1 Anolis sagrei
AATGAAATCCTTTAGATCATGTATATAAGCATTATCCGCCCTGAGTCCCCCAGGGGAGATAGGGCAGAATATAAATAAATATATTCTCTATGAAAAGTATTTCCAATGGCTCTTGAAGATGTTTCCTGACTAGGATCCACAATTCACATATGCTATTAGAATCATAGAATCAAAGAGTTGGAAGAGACCTCATGGGCCATCCAGTCCAACCCCCTGCCAAGAAGCAGGAATATTGCATTCAAATCACCCCTGACAGATGGCCATCCAGCCTCTGTTTAAAAGCTTCCAAAGAAGGAGCCTCCACCACACTCCGGGGCAGAGTATTGAAAATTATGGGAGCAGTTACTTACAGTTATTTATCCAGAAGGGATTGACTGCGGTTGGCTTAGTTTCACATTGATGTGGAAAATCTGTGTTCATGATTCAAAAAGAATGAGGATGTGAAAGTCCCAAATCCCTGGCTTCAGAACATTTCTACAGGGAGGTTCTCTCCAGGTTGACGAGAGACCCCATGCCCAGTAATTCATCTGTACACCTTTCTTTAGAGACGGGGGTGACAGGATATGGCAACATCCTCTCTGGAAGGCACCTGTGGCTATTCCTCCATTGGGAATGTTTCTTTGGCATCGCCAAGGAGATGATGAAAACAGAACATTGAAGAATGTGATTGTAAGAGTGTGAGGGAATCAGAGGGCCCCATCATTGGTCTGTAGACAGCATACTCCCTGAATCCTAACGGAAGGGAAAGTAACTGTGGATCAAGGCTTGTTGATGAATGTGAGATGAGTGATTGGGAGGGGTTGTGTGAAGGCATGGGCTATTTATAATATAGTGTCAGAAGCAAAATGAGGGTACATTTATAATGTATTTTAAAAAGGACACAAACAAATTAAAAGCTTGGCATGATATTACATTTCCTTTTACCAGAAGCTGACCACTTGAAGTGCCTCAGATGTCACTGTAAGAAGGTTCTCCATTGTGCATGTGGCAGGGCTCCGGCTGCATTGTAATAAGTAGTCTGTGGTTTGCTCTTCTCCACATTCGCATGCCATGGACTTTGTAGCCCCATTTCTTAAGAAAGGCTCTGCATCTTGTGGTCCCAGAGCACAACCTGTTCAATGCCTCCCAATTCACCCAGTCTTCTGTGTGCCCAGAGGGGAGTCTCTCATCCAGTCTCAGCGACTGATTGAAGTTCCAGATTTTAGCCTGCCACTTTGCTGAGGTGTTCCTACAAGTATCTCTGTAGATCTTAGGAAGCTGTTTCTTGATTTAAGATATTGGCATGCTGGCTGATATCCAAAGAGAGGATAGGACAGAGATGTCACCACCTTGGTCTTTTCATTACTGGCTGCTACTTCCTGGTGGATGTCAGGTGGTGCAATGCCGGCTAAACAGTATAATTTCTCCAGTGGTACAGGGCATAGATATCATGTGCTAATGTGGCATGTCTCATTAAGAGCCACATCTACTGTTTTAACATGGTGAGATGTTACACTCCCCCTGAAGACGCAGGTTCGCAGTTTGGGAGTGATCCTGGATTCATCACTGAGCCTGGAACCCCAGGTCTCGGCGGTGGCAGGGAGAGCTTTTGCACAATTAAAACTTGTGCGCCAGCTGCGCCCATACCTTGGGAAGTCGGATCTGGCCATGGCGGTCCACACTCTTGTCACATTCCGAATAGATTACTCTACATGGGGTTGCCTTTGAAGACAGTTCGGAAACTGCAATTAGTCCAACAGGCGGCAGCTAGATTACTCACTGGAGCGTCATACAGGGAGCATAACACACACACACACCCTTGTTGTGTCAGCTCCACTGGCTGCCGATCTAATTCCAAGCACAATTCAAAGTGCTGGTTTTGACCTATAAAACCCTATATGGTTCAGGTCCAGCGTACCTGTCTGATACAAAGAACAGACACTGAGCAGAGTGTGCCTTCCCTGAATAAAGGAAATAAGCCCCTGATCTGACCAATTTTCTTTTATATGTCCTCTGAAGCACTTTATCTATCCATTGGATTGATCTCCCTACATCACTTTCTAAAACCCTCATGTTTAGACATATCCTACTCTGTACACGCCCAGTGTTTTTAAATTTTTAATCTATTACATTTGGCCCTGCCATAGTGTTTTAAATCTCTTGCATGTTATTGCTTATATGTTTAGTTATATTTTTATATTGTTTTATTTACTTATTTGCTTTGTTTATGTACTGTTGCTTAGGGTTACAGCCTGTGTTGGATGGGGTTACACTCCCCCCGAAGATGCAGTTTCACAGCTTGGGAGTGATCCTGGACTCATCGCTGAGCCTGGAACCCCAGGTCTCAGCGGTGGCTGGGAGAGCTTTTGCACAGTTAAAACCTGTGCGCCAGCTGCGCCCATACCTTGGGAAGTCGGACCTGGCCACGGTGGTCCACGCTCTTGTCACATCCCGAATAGATTACTGCAACGCACTCTTCATGGGGTTGCCTTTGAAGACTGTTTGGAAACTGCAATTAGTCCAATGGGCGGCAGCTAGAGTACTCACTGGAGTGTCATACAGGGAGCATACCACCCCCACCCCCCACCCCTGTTGTGTCAGCTCCACTGGCTGCCAATCTAATTCCGAGCACAATTCAAAGTGCTGGTTTTGACCTATAAAACCCTATACGGCTCCGGTCCAGCATACCTGTCCGAATGTATTTCCTTCTATGTCCCACCTCTGGGGAGGCCCTGCTCTCGGCCCCACCGTTGTCTCAAACACGTTTGGTGGGGACGAGGGACAGGGCCTTCTCGGTGGTATACGCTTCCTGTGGAATACACTTCCCGGGGAAATTAGATCATCGTCATCCCTCCTCACCTTCAGAAAGAAGGTAAAATTTTGGTTGTGAGATTAGGCCTTCAGGCAATCAGGTTAAAGGACAATGGATAATATTTGACTATGGCTTGGAAGTGGATTTGGATAAGTGAAGCGGAGTTATCATTAGTATATGGCTAGATAAATAGCCACCAGACTGGCAATAGCTAAATGGATCGTAAGTATACTGTTTAATTTTTATTTCAATATTCATGGTTTTAATTGTTATTTTTGCTATTGTATTTTATGACGGCATTGAATTGTTGCCAATTGTAAGCCGCCCTTAGTCCCCCTAGGAGTTGAGAAGGGTGGGGTAAACATGTTCGAAATAATAAATAATAAATAATAATTTGTATTTGGTGGACTTGGCCTCATTTAAGCTGCCCCGAGTCCCTTCGGGAAGATGGTGGCAGGGTATAAATAAAGATGATGATGATGATGATTATGATTATTATTATTATTATTAGGAGGGAGATAGATCTGACTGTGATGCTACAACAATAAAAGACTCTTGAAAGTATTTTAACAGCTTGCCAGTTTCTGATTGAAGACCATTATCTGGTGTTTCTCTTGCCTGCGGCAGAAGAAAAGCTTTTGGAAACATGCAATCCCAAGCCTATGCCATGCCTCTTGCCAAAGGAAGAGGGGAAAACTCCCCCAGTAATGGGAAGTTCCTTTTGGACCTACATCCACTGGCATCAGAAGTGATTTCCATACTTTCAATGATTCTCTTTCTAAGGTACGTTCCTGTTATAAGGTAGGTTTTTACAACAGGGGAGAAAAGGGAGAGTTTGGAAAGGTTGTTTATTATTGCCCTTCATCAGGGGTTGCTGACTACAGATAGTCAGTTGACATAGCTCTGCGAAGCTTTGAAATTCAAGTTCCCAAATTACTCAAAAGAGAACACAAAAGGTTAATTTTAAGGCTACAAGTCCCAATATTTCCGATTCAAAGTGACAATTCAGAGATGTCCTATTCAAAGTGGCAATTCAGAGATGCACACAGACACACACAATTTTTGTAAGCTATATGTAGATGTTGTATAAAAGTGAAACAGCAAAATGTTTTATTCACTTTCAACTCATCACACTCGCCTAAAATGCATCCTAGGACTCTTTCATCCTGTGTTTTGGATGTAGCCCCATACCGGCCATCAAATGGTGGAGGCCTCATCACCAACTGGGGTGAAAGCATCACTGAAGATTCCCCACAAAACACAGGAGGGTTCTCTTGTTGTGCTGGCTCCAATGGAGCCAGCACGGGTCCTCAATGGCAGGACTATGCCCTATATGATGGGGAAATCATCACCGAAAGGGACCTGTGTGCAGATTCTCCTCGCTGCTCCTCTCTTTTCTCCCCATAGACCAAACAAATTTTGGGTTGCTAAATTCTGTTTAGCCCTGACAGCCTGCTCCAAAATAAACCTAGTCCTTGCCTCTGATCTCCAGGAGCATTACAGCAGGGGTTGTTTTTTTTCAACTCACAAGAAAGGACATAACAAATTATTGAGGCTAGTATAAATTTCATTGGAAAAAGACAGTAATTAATTTCCTATGAAAACCCTGTCTAATCCAACCGGTAAAAAAACCCACAAAAAAGCCAAAAACAAAACAAAATCAAGAGTAGAAGAAAGAGTGGATGAAGTTGTAGTATTATAATGGCATTTAGCTTTGAAGGCAGACTTACCTCTTAGAAGTCTCCTCTGGGGGGAAAAAACCACTGGAGTTTAAATATCTAAAACATTTCATTTCTCAAAATATGGGAGTGCAAGCTTTGCAGTTTTCCTTCCAAGTCAAAATATCCAGCAGTGCATAATAAGAAGATAATTACAAATGAAATAATTAGTCCAAAAGGGAGGAGAGTTAGGCTGTTTCATTCTCAGTGCCTGCTAGCCAGCCCCCCCCCCCTCCTGTTAATTCTAAATAAACTTGGCAGACGGCAATTTATTCTGAAGAGTAAGTTTAGGTAGCATCCAGTTAACAATTTTATTTGTCACCATGGCCCTCCTGTTGGGTTGCAGGTACCATTATCCCTACCCACTAAAGACAATGGGGAAGAATGAGGTAAGCTTCAGTCTAGCAACATAGAATCATAGAATCATAGAATCAAAGAGTTGGAAGAGACCTCATGGGCCATCCAGTCCAACCCCCTGCCAAGAAGCAGGAATATTGCATTCAAATCACCTCTGACAGATGGCCATCCAGCCTCTGTTTAAGAGCCCTACTATTCATTCCTGCTTTAAATAAATAAATGCTTTGCAAGTTACATTTTAAGTAGTATCTGGTTCACAGAATAGTAATAGTTATTGTTGTCTTTATAATTTTAATTGGAAAAACCTGTGCAGAAGTAGATGTTACAATAGGAGAAGATGCAAAAAAAAAAAAAAAAAAAAAAGACCAGATAGACAAAAGAAAATATTAGAAGCTGCAGTGTTTGCCAAGAAGCCTACTTTTTATATACAGCCCATTATTAAAGAACATTTAAACATGCACATGAAAGTGTTTGGTCTCAAAGAAAGAAAGGCACAAAAGAGGGGGAGGAAACAAGAACGAACTTCACAGATTTTTTCAAAGAAATTAGGAAGAAAGACTTTATTTTTTGAGGTTTACCAATGTTGACAGTGTTTCTAATAATGTTTGCAGTCACTAGATTTTTCAGACAGGTGCATTTTTCAACTGTAGTATGCATAATTTGCATCCAGGTTTTTGAACATACCCTGTGTAAGTCTAGAAATTGACCCAAAAAAACATGCATTGATTTATCCATGGGCCAATGTGAGCACTGTACCTTCTCTCTTGAAAAAAAAAGAGACCCCATCCCCTTCTCTGAGTAGAATGGTGGAAGGCAAGAAGTTAATTCATCCTGGGAAAACCTAAATGAAGCACTGACCTGCCCTGTCACAGTGTCAGTTTTGACCTTTTCGATTGCGTGTGCAAGGGTGATACACCTCCCTCCAGATAACCCAAGAAAACACATCCACAAGTAGATTGGAGAGAAAATTGGCCACAACCCGTTTATTAATAACAGGATCAAGGGTTGGTAGCATGGGTCCTGGATCAAGGATCAGGCAGCCCGCTGGTGACTGAAGATGCTACAAGCCTGGGTGCCACTGGCACCATAAACTCGGCACCCCAGGGACCACAGGTGTTATCCCCCTTTCCACCAAGGGCCCATGCCACACGCCAAATATAGAGTCATGACAAGATAAACAAGCTCACAAATTAGTCTAACATAACAGTCCCACAAAATTCCCAAACCAACTAACATTCAGGGTGGGTGGGATGGAAAAGCTGGAGCAGGCAAGGCCTATCATAGGCCTCGGGAAGCCTTAAGTAGGCTGCCCAGGCGGAAGCCAGAGGCTGGCCCCAGCCACGCCAGCAACAGGGTGGGGCCAGTCCTGCAATTGGCCAGGAGGCCCCACCAGCGGGAAGCTTTCCCGCCACCCAGGGGGCTTCTGGGAAGAAGAAACCCCCTGTGCCACATGGCAGCGAAGCCACCCTGCGCCGCAACCTGCTCAGCCTGGTAAGTCGGGCCAAGCCATATAACAGGGCAGGCAAAGTATCCCTGGTCCCTAAGGCAGCAGTATTGGCCCCAAACCTGCTCTTGATTTATACAGGAGATCTACTTACACATGAGTTTATGTGATAGTTAACACCATTATGCAGGACACATTCTTTCCCTTCTTTTTTAATGATTTTTACTAAGGCATTTCTCTTTAAACTTAAAATATTCAGGGCATGGTTGGGCGGGATGTTGTTTTCCATGTGAAAGCAGTGATGGATCTTCATAATTTGACTTCATACCATAAAAGAGTTTTTAATGTACTAATTAGCATGAAAAGAAAATTCACCATTATTCTATTCTTGGTCAAATAGGGGGAGTTCCCAACACTCAGGGAACCCAGAGCTTGTCTATACTCCTCCTATAACTGGGTTTGATCACAAAGCACTCCTGGATGCCCATTTAATGTCCAGAAACATCCAGTCAGTTTTACCTTATATTAGAAGTCAAACACTCTGAGATTAATGTGGGCACCTGCATTGGCTCCAATTCAAACTGGTCTATTGTTCACATGATGAGGCACCACTGTCCCCTGTGCTCCATGACACAGGGAAAGGGGGACAATGATAGGAACAGCACTGCCCCTATCTCTATGCTTTTCCCTGTGCTCCATGTTGTTGTTGTTCATTCGTTCAGTCATCTCCGACTCTTCGTGACCTCATGGACCAGCCCACGCCAGAGCTCCCTGTCGGCTGTCACCACCCCCAGCTCCTTCAAGGTCATTCCAGTCACTTCAAGGATGCCATCCATCCATCTTACCCTTGGTCAGCCCCTCTTCCTTTTTCCTTCCACTTTCCCCAGCATAATTGTCTTTTCTAGGCTTTGCTGTCCCCTCATGATGTGGCCAAAGTACTTCAACTTTGTCTCTAGTATCCTTCCCTCCAGTGAGCAGTCGGGCTTTATTTCCTGGAGGATGGACTGGTTGGATCTTCTCGCAGTCCAAGGCACTCTCAGAACTTTCCTCCAACACCACAGTTCAAAAGCATCTATCTTCCTTCACTCAGCCTTCCCTAAGGTCCAGCTCTCACATCCATAGGTTACTACAGGAAATACCATGGTTTTGACTATGCGGATCTTTGTTGCCAGTGTGATGTCTCTACTCTTTACTATTTTATCGAGACTGGACATTGCTCTCCTCCCAAGAAGTAAGCATCTTCTGATTTCCTGGCCACAGTCTGCATCTGCAGTAATCTTTACACCTAGAAATAGAAAGTCTGTCACGGCCTCCACATTTTCTCCCTCTATTTTCCAGTTGTCAATCATTCTTGTTGCCATAATCTTGGTTTTTTTTATGATTAGCTGCTCCATAGCACAGGGAAAAGCATACAGATAGGAGCAAGGCTGTTATTATCATAGTAGTAGCTAGCCATGGAGCTCTCGAGAGCCTCTTTTTCTTGGTCATGTGAGCACTTTTGTTGATGACAGCATAGGCAGGCACACACCAACAGCTGAGAGATCTCCAGAGCTCTTGACTCTTTTCCACAATGATTAACAGTCCAGGTAAAGCCAGTAGCCATCCAGTAGTCAGCCTTATCTCCAGCCCAGGTAAGGCTGGCTATCAGTGTGGCCATTCTGAATTTGACCACACTGAATGGTCTGGCTTCCACTACTGCACCTCATGGATGGAGTATCTGTATAGTTCTGTAGAATCCAGGGCCAGTTCAAAGCAGCAATGCTCTGAATTTCAATTTAATAACCCCTAGGTCCCTGATACACTGCCATATAATTCACATTATCTGCTTTGAACTGAATTATATGAGTCTACATAGCCATGTAATCCATTTCAGAGCAGATAATCTGGATTTTACATGGCAATGTAGAAGGGGCCCCCATTTGGAAAAATAATGTAGTGCAGAGAATTTTTGCAATATTTGCACAACTGTTGCAAAAAAATATTTTGTACACAGTGGTGAGGTTTTGTTTTTGTTTTGTTTTCTTGCATGGGAATTATGTGGGTTTATGCAAAAAATAAATGCTTTTTTCCAAGCAGCTACCTTTGTCTGCAAAACAGAACTACAAAAATCCTGTTCATCAAAAAATGGTGCAAAAAAGCAGCAATCTCAGACAAAAAAAACCTCTTGTTTTTAAAAAGCAATCTGGCAACAACAAAAAGCATGGTTTTGTTGTGCACGATTATTGTTTGCTGTGTAAGATTTTTCTTGTGAAAATTTGTTGGGCTTTGTGTATAACACAGCAATCTTGCACAGAAAACAGATGAGGTTGGAAAAACTATGTATATGGTTTTGGTGAGAGGTGAGTGGGTTGCATAAAACTACACAATTCTAATGCAGAACAAAAACCCACATGTATTTCTATGCAAATTAACTTTTCAAAGTATGCCCAAAAGTCAGACAATCAGACAAGAACTGTGCAAAAATATTTGGTTTTGCTGCACAGAGGAGAAACCTTGGAAATTATTCATCTTCACTTATGAAAATGAAATATTTGAACATAAGTGCCCATGGCTGATTATGCTCTTTCCCAAATAATGCTTCAGACTAAAAACAGAGCAAATAAAATGCTATGCTGACTTGGGATGTAAACAGCAAGTACTGCCCAAAATGATGCTTCAGATCTTTTCAGAGTACAACATAGTAGCTGCACCTGTTGTAGTAGAGTCTGTTGGCAATGCTGCAACTGGGAGTAAGGATGTCAGAAGTGGGAAGAGGAGTGCTCAAGAGTTAGATGAGGATCAACAGAGGAAGAGGATCCGGGAGATACTTATGTCACCCACTGATGAAGATTCCTTCGAAGGGTTTTCTGAGAGTGAAATGAGTGAGGAGGAGGAAGGAGATACAGTGGATGTGAATAGGGGAACTAAGAGGGTTACTCAGGAGCAGGAATCGGATGAGGAGCAACAGAGGAAGAAGATTTGGGATATACTTACTGCTCCCACAGAAGAAGAAGATTTCATGGGTTTTTCTGGGAATGATGGGTCTGGGAGTGATGGGGATGAGGAAAGTGATGAAAGTGATGATGACGGGGTGGAAGGCAGCTCATCATTGGATGATGAGTTGTAAGATAAAAGTAGGCACTGGAGTGATAGAACTTTGCAGTAGGCAAAGTGTTGGTTCCGTGCCTTGGGTCTTGTCGCTGCCGCTTTCGTGTTGGGCTTGGGTCCTGGATCTGCAGGTTGCTGTTTATCTTCGTGTGACAACTCAGCTTGGATTCTCGTAAGTGCGGATTTCCCCTTTCCTTGACTTTGGATTGCTTTTGATGACGACGCTGCCTCGTGGACTTTGGAACCTCGCAACTTTGGAATTGGTTTTCTTCAACTTCAGACTTCATTTAGATGACGGCTCTTTGTTTGACTATCTTCCATTTGCTGTGTAATTTTGCGGGATTTTGGAAGTACTCCAGTTTAATCTGGATTTTTTGCTTGGATAATCCAGATTATTGCTTTAGTTTGCTTTTCAAGCTAAGAATTGCTGCTACTTTTGAGTTCTGACCAGAGGCACTGAAGCAAGTGTCTCTGAGTCTCTTTTGTTTTGTATTAATAAACTATTCTTTTGGACATATTCCTGGGAGTGGGAGTGATGGGGATGAGGATGAATCTGGGAGTGATGGGGAGTGATGAATCTGGGAGTGATGGGGATGAGGATGAATCACTGGATTGGACCAAGGTGCAAGAGGTTCGGGATGTGTGTACTCAACCAATGTCTAGTGACACGTTTGCAGGGTTTTCTGGTGGAGGGGATTGGCAATCGGGTGATACTGTGGAATCTTGGGGAGATCTAAGTCTTGACAAGAGGTGGAAGAGTTGGAGGGATGGGTGTTGGCATTCAGTTGTAGAAGCTAAACCAGCTGAAAGTGATGATGACGGGGTGGAAGGCAGCTCATCATTGGATGATGAGTTGTAAGATAAAAGTAGGCACTGGAGTGATAGAACTTTGCAGTAGGCAAAGTGTTGGTTCCGTGCCTTGGGTCTTGTCGCTGCCGCTTTCGTGTTGGGCTTGGGTCCTGGATCTGCAGGTTGCTGTTTATCTTCGTGTGACAACTCAGCTTGGATTCTCGTAAGTGCGGATTTCCCCTTTCCTTGACTTTGGATTGCTTTTGATGACGACGCTGCCTCATGGACTTTGGAACCTCGCAACTTTGGAATTGGTTTTCTTCAACTTCAGACTTCATTTAGATGACGGCTCTTTGTTTGACTATCTTCCATTTGCTGTGTAATTTTGTGGGATTTTGGAAGTACTCCAGTTTAATCTGGATTTTTTGCTTGGATAATCCAGATTATTGCTTTAGTTTGCTTTTCAAGCTAAGAATTGCTGCTACTTTTGAGTTCTGACCAGAGGCACTGAAGCAAGTGTCTCTGAGTCTCTTTTGTTTTGTATTAATAAACTATTCTTTTGGACATATTCCTGAGTCTGGCTCTTTAAGGCGTCTGGGTTCTGACAGCACCTCTATTCTGTTTCTTAACCACTAATATGTGCCATTCATGTTAAAGACAATATTCAACTATTTTATTTTTCAAGCAGAGAAGACATTTCCATCAATTCTGTTAATGCAAACAGGCTACTCTTTGTGCTTATTTATTTATTTTACAGTCCAAAATTTACAGTCCCAACAAAACTGTAGAGAATGCCCCCCATTCAATGTAAATAAATGTGGAAGCAGATTTTGTTTCGATGCAACATCTGAAATGTTTGTGATTACTATGATTAGACACAATGTTTTGTCAGCTTGAAACCAAATAATCAAATTTAGCTCATCTTTCTCAGCTTCCACCCATGCTAACTGGAGCTTAGAAAAATTAATTTTGGACAATATCTCCAAACTCTGGTATTTACCAGGAACAATCTTTATTTACTTGTGTGAATTGTTTTGGTAATTCCCATAGCCTCCGATGTCATAATTTGGCCACATGCAAGTGTTATTAGACTATAATAGCACCTTTAAAAAAGCAAAATATTTCCTTTGGCATTATAGACAGAGTTAAAGTATATATGTGTTATGCCTCATCTGTGAAAACAGCATCCACTGTCTTTTCTACATGGCAATGCATATCAGAAATATGAAAGGGAGATGCATTGAGGGCAAGACGTATTGATACCTGAGGTCTGATTAGCAAAACGTTCCTGTCTACCCTTTTCCAATTAAGAGCCAGCACCCAATAGTTTCAATCAGCTAGTGGAAGCTGCTTCAGCCAGCAGCAGTTCCCTGCTCCAATCCTTGGTAGTTATGTCAAAAGTAGTAATAAAAGATCACACAAGTATCTCTTCACGACCTCAACAGTAAAAACTGATAATACATTAAACAGGTGTTTATCAGACTCTCTGGACCTATTTACACTACACACAGTTCAATGCAGTTAAATTACACGGGTCTACATTGACCATATAATGCAATTTCAAATTGCATTATATGACTGTATAGATAGGACCTCTGATATGGGGAAAGAATTGAGGATGCCAGGATTCAGCACCATACATGGAATTGTTGGTTAATTGCTTTTTCCCCCTTTTCCTGAAAACTAACCAAGAATTGATGAGTATGACCCAAGGACTGACACGATTCCAGGGACCATCATTTTGAGTAACACTGTATCAAATAACCAAGAATGGACTGCCCTTTTATCACAGATCTGCTGCACGAAGAAACATTTTTCTTTTCAAGGACAGCACTAGTTTTTGAAACGTCAAGTTTGAGCCAGAAGCTTTTATCAGTATCAAGGCATATCTGCTCTGATGGATTGTGTAAGGAAGCTTCCTTCAGTGAATTAGTGGCCATTCATTTGCAGCCTGCCATGAATTTTATTTCCTGCAGTTTCTTTTGGCTGGATCTTAAACAAATGAAGCAATGATGGGACACCATCTCTCTCACTAGGCCACTAGGGGCTGAGCTGGTATCAGTAGATGCTACTACTCTTGAGTACTGCATCAAGGAACATCAAGAAGCTGGTCACTAGTTTAATTTCTCACAATACCTAAATGTGATGTATAAGGGCCATTATGGCATATTAATAAGTCAGCTTTATTCAGCTGATGAGTGCTGTTCTGAACACTGTATTATAACAACTGGTTCTGAAGGAGAAAGCAGGTACCTGCTGTGGATTTGTCTAGGTTGGTGCAGCCTCAACAGCTGCCCAAGAATGCTGGGGCCAATGCTAGCTTACCAAAGCTTGGAAAAATTACTTTTTCAGTCAACAGCTGCAAGAAACCTACAAGCTCCATAACTTGCAAGAAGTACTGTGCTGTCAGGAGTCCCCCCCAAAAAGGCAGCACTTAGGTTCCCCTGGATTTGTAGTCACAGACAGGCATCTGTAACACACATGCTTTCATTGCACATCTGCTGCTCTTCCTCCTGCCTCTGTGCTTCCTGAATCAAGCACACTCTGGTTCACTGTCTTTTAGCTAAAAGAACCCTTGCTGGCAAATGTTTTATTATTGTTTCAAACTTATTTACAGCTATTTACAATTAGACAGTCCCAGCAAAAAAGAGAGAGAAAGAGAAAGCATGGTTGCTGCTTTATAAATCACTCCTTATTGCAGTTACCACAGACATGACATCTGAGTGATCTTAATCCTTTAGTTACCAAGCCACATGTCTAGGGAATGATATTTTTCCCTGGCATTTAGTTCCACCAGTCAATTAATATGAGCAACACTGGGGGTGAATAGACTAGAGTCTACTGGAAGCTCATGAGATGATTGGTAAGGCTGTAGAGTTTTCAGTTGCCTTAGAAGGTCTCTCTTTCTCTTTATAAATTAAGCTTTTATATTGGAGAAGGCTTAGGGATAGGCAAAGACTGAGTCTTGGTGTGAAAAGATTGATTCATAAGATGTATAAAGATCACATGCTTCCTCTTTTAAATATCACATGCTTCCTCTTTCTTGGGCCTATTTTTACATCTGCCTCCTGGTCAATATTAGAGGCTTTGTGAAAAACAAAATAGACCCTAAAACTTCAAGTCTGTCAACCTCTGGTTATGTCATCTTCCTGTTACTATGAACTTAGTACTATTATTAGACAGCCAATGGACCATTTAATGATTGTCAAGAACCTAAAACTATTCAGCAAATTCAATGGTATGATTCCAATAATAGCAATAAGCCAAAAAACATTTCCACACAAATACATCTAGAGCCTAGCCAAGCCACTCACTCAAATTAAATTGATTAAACTTCTCAAGTAAAACAAATATGTTTCTCAGAGTCCAGTCTTTATGGGTTTCCCCACTCCCCATATGGGAGTGGGGAAAGCCAAAGAAAGAGAAGAACAAGTGATGACCTCACAGCAGTCAATATCCAATTCCACTGAATTTCTAACAATCTTACCTCAATCAGTCTGCATGTGTGTTCTTTAAAAATAGTAGCATATTCCTTTATTTCCTGCTCTCTTCCATTTTTAGCTGCTTCCGTGAGTACTAGAAGTGGAACAGTTGTGTCCAGGAAGGAGTCTGAGATGTGATCAATGATGGCTTTGCGAAGCTGGAAAAAGAAATCACCACCAATAAAAATACACATTCAGACCTAAATTTGTTAAAATATTATACAATACAATAAGAGCAATCCAATAGAACAAAATGAATGGAGTTACCTTCAACAAAGTTAAGCAATTTGGTTCTAAAATGTTTCAATCCACTATATTCTTCCATTCTCTACATTTGCACTCACCTACAGATTTTACATCTATTCTCCAATTTTCAAAGAAGGTCCATACGAATAGGACAGTGGGTTGCTCATTTTCCTTCCATCTCCAGTTCTCCCCTTCTCCTCATGTTAAGATTGATGACTGAGCAGGAGAACTCTCTCTCTGCACATGGATACTGTTCACAAAACTAAGTGTCTAATTTTGTGGAAGGGGGAGGTATTCAGATCATATGGAAAGTACTGATACCCATCTCTCTTCACTTGAAGAACTGAAGATGATGGAGGCAGAGTTAGCAAGCTTCTCAAGGGCAACTGAAGGCTCCCATATGAGTGGATGGAATGAATCCAGCCCAGGTTTCATTCTAGATTTTGAAGGAAATGTCTGTGGTGCTGAATCATAATCCCTAAATAGTTTTAGAACCTTAAATAATTCCTCTAATGCCTACAATAAAATTCAGAGCAGACTCACCACACCACTGTCATTGAATCTTCTAGTCACTGCTGATTCCTCCACTTTTGTGCCTTGATTTATAGAATAATAGACTCATAGAGTTGGAAGAGACCTCATGGGCCATCCAGTCCATCCCCCTGCCAAGAAGCAGGAAAATTGCATTCAAAGCACTTGGTGTCTGAATGGGACTTCTTTATCAAACACATACACATGTGTGTGAAGTACAGTGTGGACTCCCTACTCAGTGCAAAGTCAAACTACAACAAAATTCTGTACAGCAAAGTACAAACTGGGGAGGCAATTTGGGAGTGTATTTGTATGTATTAGAGGTGTGCATTTTTTCATTAGTCCTCATAAGTCATATCAAATTCATTAAATTCATATGTAGAAGACAATATCTGACACGTGGGCATGGCCCACACCAAAAACGTAAGAATCAAAACTTTCCCAATACTTTTGTGTTTGCATTTTGTAAATCTTTGAAGCCTCCCAGAATCAGTTTTATTTTAAGTGCAAACAAGCAAAGCCACAATGGCTATCTTTCCTCTTTAAATTAATTGCCTCTCACCATTAGGAGAGAAAAACCAGAGATAAATCAGAGTTCACGGGGAAAAAAAGACAGAACTTTTGGAAGTAGTTTGGGAAGGCAAGGAGCCCTATCACAGAGAATGCAAAAGGCCCTGCCCTACATTACATTTACCAGAATTCTGCTTACAGAAAGCTCCAATCAGAGGAGGGGAGATATTTGTCCCTCCGCAGCAGCAGCCAATCAGAATTCCAATAAATTGGTGAATCTGCAAAGAGGAGGACTGACTGATACTTCCTGACTGTGAGAGCCATCCAGCAGTGGAACTCTCTGCCCCGGAGTGTGGTGGAGGCTCCTTCTTTGGAAGCTTTTAAACAGAGGCTGGATGGCCATCTGTCAGGGGTGATTTGAATGCAATATTCCTGCTTCTTGGCAGGGGGTTGGACTGGATGGCCCATGAGGTCTCTTCCAACTCTTTGATTCTATGATTCTATGATTCTATGATACATCTAGTAAGTAAATCAGTGCTGGGCTTGGAAGAAATCCCTAAACTGATGGTCCTTCCAACTCAATACGGGAAGTATATTAATTAACTTAGAGACTAGATGTCCATCTGTCAGGAGAGTTTTGATGGTGCCCTTCTGCCTGGAAGAAGGGAATTGGATTAGATGGCCCTTGAGGGTCCCCTCCAACTCTATGAGTCTATGAAAATGTAGAATTGGTTAATATTGGTTTCTATTGTTTAATACATGACAGACATTCAAGGAGATAGCTGTTGTGGCTTTTAAAAATTAAACCTTTTTGTAAAAAAAAATATCCCTAAAATTAGCAGATGTATGAATATTTCTGAAAATTTAGGGGAATGATCCCCTCTTATCTTGTGTCATTGTAAACAAAATTCAAGGAGATTAGCTCTTGTCGTTTTTTAAATGTTGTTTATAAAACCTTTGAAAATTCCCCAAAAATCTGTGTATAAGTGAAACCTTCTGAAATTTGATTGGCAGTGGTAAATCTGTTCTACCATTGTAGCAAGTTTCACCCCAATAGCTATAAAAATAGGGGAGAAAGGAGCTCCTGAACTTTCCCCAATTATAGTAATTATGTGCAATTGCTATAACAAGGAAGTAACAAAATTTCATTACTCTCATTATAGTAATGAAATTTTCACTAACTATACTTCAGAAACACTTTAGAAACAAAACGACAACACCCCCTAATTTTGTAATGACTTTTGAAATATTTTTTTATCAATCGCGCATGTCTTTCACACTTTTCTGCAATATCAAAAGGTGGAAAATAATCTTTAAATATTTAAGCTACTGGAGGCACCAGTAATGGATTGCTATTTATCTATTTGTAAAGAGCCCCAGTCAAAATAGATAATAATAACTCTCTATCAATAGTTCCATTAGGGGTTCAAATTGTAACATAGAGCGAAATGCTACCAGCAATAAGAGACAGGTGTTACACATGAGGATTTTAGTATTCCAAGCCCTTCTAGAGAAAAATAATACATATTAAACATTAGATGCCTTTTTATATGACTGGAATAGACGGAAATAACAACTGCCTATAGTCAGCTGAAGAAGCTAGCACATGTTTCAAATATCCTGACTGTGACAGAGCCTGCATTGCATAAATATTCAACTCACACACAAGAGATATATATTATGCAAATCTTTAGCCTATTGAAGCACCGTATATTGATTTACACAGTACTCTATACAGTCTTGTTTCCATAAATACCAGTTCAGACAGGCATGTATCAAAACGTTTTTGAACATGAGATCAAAGACAGGGCATAAATTTCCACATGTAGATTTGTTCATTTAATACAATACATGTAAACAAAATGTGTTATTCCATCCACTGATTCTCCTTCCCTTTAAGGATGTATACAATGCCCACCCTTACTTTTTAAATTCTCTTTTACATTGTAATACCATTATATTCTATTCTTATTACAGTTTCAAGGGAATCAAAATGTGTAAATAGATTAAAATTAGTTAAAGGTGGCAAAACCAGATCTAAGTAATACAATACAGTGAATTTTCCTGATCCGCAGGATTTGGATCAGCAATTTCCACTGACTGAGGGTTGTCATGGCCCGTATTATTAAATAAGGCCAATGGGAACATGTGCATGCAAAAGTGTGCATTTTCATGTCATGACTATTCAATACTATGAGTCATGATCATCCACACTTTTTGGTATCAACATGGGTTATGGATATCGCTGTGTCACTGTATACTTATTTGCCCTTCAGTGTAAGAAAAGTTTTCTTCCTAAAACAAGTTGAACCCTATTTCTAAAATATCAGTATGTTTATTTGTAAAACAACAAAAACTAATGAGATGTGATGGAATGATATAAAATAAAGCAGTTACATTGCAGCAGGTATATATGCTTACCTGATCTCTGGACTCTTATGATAAATTATTTATTTCTTTAGATTTTGCATTGCATTTTAACTTACTGTGTAGGTATTTTAATTAAGTTGATTATAGGCAGCCTTGGGCATCTTAAATATATAATGGAAAGGCTGTGCATAAATATTCAACAGAACAATTCAAAATGTTTTCCTGTCCAAACTTGCTGAGTTCTCTGATGAGACGAAAAAAGAATGCTGTAAGAATTGGGACTCAATCTATCAACTAATCTAGGAACTGGTCTAGCAAGCACCTGTAATTTAATGGTCTTAAACACATGTGTGAATTGGTTTCAACACAAGATGCACCTGAGCTATAGAATTCATGCAGTTTGACACCACTTTCTCTGCTATAGATCAATGCTATGGGCTCATGGGAGTTGTAGTTTGGTAAGGCACTAGAAGTATTTATCAGAGAAAGCTCAAGATTACAGCTCCACCGATTACATAATTATCTTCCATGCTACTGGAGAAACTGTATATTCTTCCACATTATTTTGACCATATTTGAATACCCTGAAGAGTTAGACAATAATTATCCTCGGAGAAAAATATGGATTTTCGAAAACCAAACCCTGCTTTCTATAGAGGAAAAAGGGTTCCTGCAAAAAAACAAAACAAAACAAAAAAACCCAAGAAATAGTGTTTTCTGTGCAGAAAACAAGATTGGGAAGGGGTATTTTTCCATGCAGACTAATTCTTCAACAATACCATGGAATATCTGAAAAAAATGGGGGAAAATATACAAGATTCTTGCTAGTCGATTATTTTTCCCTAGAGAACTCTTGGGAAACCTTTTTTTTTAAAGTCTGGGAATAAAGATAATAAATATTATTTCCATCTCTACTCATCAGATACAGGCTTGCTTAACTACAATGGTGTTACATAAAATGGTGTTACACACTTACCTATCTTTCTCAGATGAGCTTCTTTCGGTCCTGTCCATACGTCATCTAACTTGAAGATAATAGGTCTAGATTTTTACTCTTCAAGCAATGAAGCACTTAGGCTTTACATTGCTGTTTTACACCTATGGTGACTCTGCTGTTCCCATCCCACCAACCTCAATGACACATTAAAAACAGATCTTTGTTTCTCTTTTCATAATTGTTTGCACAAATCTCTGTTAAACACATTTTGTCCTCAGGGGAGATTACCTGCCTGCGGAGGTCTCTTGTTTTCTTGCACATGTTATCTATTGCAGTATTCAAGGCATTGCTTCTTTCTTTTTTATCAGCCTGGGGAGAGAGAAAAAAGCAATTATTTTGAGCACACACAAAATTAGGATAATTTTTTCCTTTTTTTCCAAATCATGATTCTAATTCCAGTTTAGAAATGACATGTTTTTGAACATAAGAAAGATACTAACGTATCATGTTTGACCTGAATTGTTTGTTAAAACTAAATAACTGCAGTTAAGCATATAGTTCTTGTTTTTAAAGTTTTCATACCAAATTGGTGCCATATTAATTATTATATAATGACACCAAACACAGAATTTGCTCATTGGATGGTCACCTGTCCTATTTTATAGACAGACTATCTATCGGATGGGCTATAAGAAGGCAATCCTATTGGCATATGCCACACTGTGGAAAGCTGTATTGAATTTATATTTTAATTAAATTAATTATTTCAAACTTTGCCTCTACCTAGCTATCTAGATTAGCAGGACACATTTTATTCAAATTCATGTTCTCCCATACAAGTGCACATTTTATTTCCTTTCCTTTCCTTTCCTTTCCTTTCTTTCTTTCTTTCTTTCCATCTTTTTTTCTTGGCCACACATAAGTAGCCACCTCACACGTGAACCTATACAAATGAGCACATTCCCAGCCCATTAACCATTTTCCTGCAGTTTTAGAGGCCCCATTAGCTGTAGTTAAAAACCATCCATTCAAATAATCAAAATTGCATCAGCAACAGTGAAAAATAGCACATATAACATTAAAAACAGCAGCTAAAAGCTTTGCGATGCTTGTATATTGGTCCTACAAATCTCTCTGTGAAATGCATCTCATGAAGTTTTGAGAACAGTCTTTTCTCCTCATTGTGTTGTTGGAAGTACTACAATGGAATGAAATACATCCTTTTCCTACCCACCTTCCCTCTCCATTTCAACCCATACATTACATCTCCTATATCATACTGTATAGTAGAAGCTTGAGTCTCTGCCCATGTGAAACCCCATTTAGACATTTGTATGGGGAGGATGAGAGGACAATGGCAACCAAAATCCTGCTCTTCTGGAGAGGAGCTATATTCAGATAATAGAGATATACTACATCTTGGAAGATCCTTACAGACCAATCGGCAATCAAAGTTGGCCCACAAAATGAGACCTGTAAGAGCTAGGCCTGGGTAACAACGGAAAAAATTGTTTCTAAAATCGATTTGTATTTGGGGGTTTTTTTGTTTCGATATTTAAAATAATTACAAAATTTTCCTTTTAAAAAGTTCGATATTTACGAAATTTCGTAAATGGTAAAAAATTAACGAATCGATTTCCGAAACAATAACGAATCGATTCGTTAATGGCGGACGCAACCGCGAAATACGCTAAAAAACCTCCAAAACCTTCTGAAGCTTCCCTCTCCCTCTGTTGTTGACTGTTGGTGTGATATTATAATTTTTTTTCACTAATTAAACCATAAAACTGGCCCAGACATGCGGAAAAAATAACGAAACGACCTCAAAACAATAACGAAACGAATACAATATCGAAATACGAAGGATTTACAAAATGTTTTTGAAAATTCGGTTTTTTTAATAATTGCTCCAGAATGGTTAGTTATCGTTTTGTAATTGAAAAAATTAACGAATTATTAACAAATTACGAATTAACGAAACGAAACCGCCCAGCCCTAATAAGAGCTAGGATGGGTGCCCTTTCTGGTATACTCTCCCCTTTTATAGGTGAGGTCAATACATAGTGCTGATCTATAAGAGTGCCAGTGTTCTCCACACTCTCTATATTTGACTGTATTAATGTCACGTATGAATGTTATTTGCTGCTTAAAGTGCCTGGGGAGGAATATTATGCACTGGCATGATTGTGTTCTCGGATGGAAACAGTTTCATTCCCCATAGCCATAATTTTCTTTGTTTGCATTTCCACTATAACTGTCATATGGTAAGCATAGTGATGTTTCAGGAATTCACTCTGCTGGGATTTAAAAAGAAAACAAACCCTGATTTATCCAGTCCTCAGCTCCTGGGCCAAGCAGAAAAATAGATGCAATTTTAAGTCTGAAATGTGTAAATGTATAAGTAGGAATCTGTTCTGCTAAGGAATAAAACAGGATCAACATCATGCATGTGTTTCAAAAATGGACCAAAAAATCACATACATTTGTAAAACATGCACACAGTTGAGTCAATGAGGCAGGAAGTGCATTAATATTCTAATTGAAAATGAGGAAAAATCTGTATGGATTATCTTTGTTTATTGAAATATTTACATCCATCCTTTTATCATGGGATTTCAAGTCAGCATACAAAAAAATTGATGTAATCAGACGAAAACTGAAAAAGGATAATTTACAGAGACTCAAGCATATTAAATAAACTAAAAAAATTAAACCAGTCAAAACAGTTTAAGACAATTTAAAATCATGTATATGTCCAGATTTGGATGAAATCAATGAAACCCCCAATCAATGAAAAACTCCAAAAGCCACATTTTTCTTGGTACCAGGGGAAATCAGCCATTACACCAATGAGGCCTCTAAGGTGAGTATATTCTACTCATGAGGCAATCCTCTCCCATGTCTTCCATTCCCGGTATTGGCCCCATGACTGGGTCATAGAGGAGGCCCTCTCCAGTTGATCCCGAAGTCTACAATTTATAAAGAAAATCCATAAAGAACCAGAATAAATTTTAAGATCAAGAAGGTAGATCAGTTATTGAAATTGAGTTGGCAGATCTATTGGTCCCTTGGGGGACTGAGTCTGATCTGTTTTAGAAGATATAAGAAGAGTAGCATCAAGACTCCAAATTAAGGATATACATACTTTCCACACTCCTATGGTAGGTCACTTGATGATACGCTCAAAATATCAGAGGCTATTAATTTAAAGAGGAAAGGTAAACTTTTTGACTTTGCTTTGCTTCCTCGCACTGAAAATAAAACTGACTTTGGGAGGCTTCTGAGATTTACAAAATGCAAATAAAAAGTATTGGGTAAGTTTCTGTTCTTAAGTTTTTGGCTCCGGCCATGCCTACATGTTGGATATTGCATTGTAAATATGAATTTAACAAATTCGATACAACTTACATTGATATACAATTAAAATGCACAAGCCTAATACACAGTATATACACAGAGAGCCATATTTCCTGCTTTGTCCCACATTGCCCAGTTATACCATACTACCATTTTCACTCCCGCTCGCAGTATGTACTGTTTGCACAATCTCTTTGAGAGGCAGGTCAGTCTTTGTTGTTAGTTTTTAGCAATGCACATCAATTTCTAATAAACACCACCACCAACAGAAACATGGGCTTCCTTAGAATTCTTGACCTTGAGCGAAAACATCTTTTTGTAAACATCAATCGATGTTGCTAAGACAGAATATAATACTTTAAAAGAAGTGCCAAGAAACTGTAGGGATTCGTTCGAGAACAAATGTCTGTGAAGGTGCCACAAGTCTGGACTGGGCATGCTGTCATTTTTAAATATATATATTTCATCAATTTTAATGTTATTTATCAGCCAACATCAGCAGGATTTTTTAAATAACAGCACTGTATAAGCAGGTCTTTTTCATCACCATTTAATTTCCTCATTTTTCCAACCCTTCAACATAAATCTTGCTATTTCAATTGTTTCAGAATGAGATTCTCTCTTATTAGCACAAAAAAACTTGTAAAAAAAAGGCCAAGGTTCTAAATTGAACCATTATTTATATTTCCATATATTCAAATAATGATATCTACAAAAAAGCTCGTATTTTAAAATCTAAAAAAGGAAAAAAGAAAGGGAAAATAGATAGAAAGATATAGGTATTAAAAATCTTCCTTTAATGCTGAATATTGTTTACAAAATTTCCTCATATTTTTATGCTTTTCTTTTGTTTATGGATTTATTCCATGCCAGGCAAATCAGTTAGGCCTAATATCTAGGTATTTATTCTGATTTTATCATTTGATTTTTTAAAAAAGAAAAACTGCCTGTTAGCAACAAGTTGTATCATTCTGAACCAAGACTGTTCTTCTTTTGTAAATATATTTGAAATAGCTGTCATGCCTATGGCTTGCTCTACTGGACAGTTTTGATCTATGTTGCTACAGAGCTGGGAGTGTGTGTGTGTGTAAATCCAGTCTGCAACTGGGAGGAAAATGTCAACAAAAGTGTTCACACTTCAAAAGACCATAGCATATAATTTCATAGGCACAAATTAAGTTTTCAATTACTGGCTCACTATAGAAAGCATACTGCTTGATTGCTGAGCTGTGGTTTTATAAGCATCATGCATTTTCACTATTCACATTTCAGTCAAACCCTAATTTTCATGATGATCTCAAACTAATTTCAGGCTACGATTTGGCCCTGTGAGAAACCAGTATGCCTGCACTTCCACCACTGCAAAGTAGAACATGCTGCAAGACAGCTTTGGTCTATTTTCTTTAGATATAAATTCACCACTACTCACCTTTTCAATAATGTTTAGGTCTTAGATGTGCCAAAACCCAGGTTTATATAATTATGGAGAATAAAAGATTAATTTCCAGACTTCCCAATAAAGTCCAGAGAAATAGGATTGCCATTTTCCCCTGAACAGACCGACTACAAGATTATGCCAGGTACGAAAACTAGATTAACTCTGATTTCAAATTTAGCTTGTTAAATAAAGAACCAAGGAGACAGTAGTTGAAAAATAGTAAATTTGATGGTAATAAGCATTTGCTTATTAAATATATCTTAGGAACAAGAGAGGTCATAGTTAAGGAAAGATGGGACAAGATATTTCAAATTTAGCATGTTAAATAAAGAACCTTTTTGTCCTAGCTTAGAATTCTCTTGCCATTATTATTATTATTATTATTATTATTATTATTATTATTATTCAAGCAAAGACAAAGAAAGCATCTTGTTTTAATCACAGATATCCAGACATCAGAAGACCGCTCCCAGACAAGACAATGGTAAAGATAGTTTGAAATTTACACTGAGGTCTCTAATTGTATGAGCATGTTATACATATCTAACTATCTAGCTATAAAATATTATAGCTAGACCTCCATGCTGTCACTGAGAAAGAAATGTGACATACTATATGTATGAGGAGAAGAGAAAGGGAAGAGAAGGAAGCAAAGACATAAAGAGGAGCAAGAAAGGAAAATAGGAGGAAGGGAGAGAAAAAGGATAAAAGGAAAAAAGGAAGAAAGAGAAAACAAAGTGTAAATGTTATCAGGGGAGGAAAGGAGAGCAAGAGAAAGAAGAGAGGGTAAAGGAAGAGAAGAGATGAAAGAGGGGAGGGAATGAAGAAAAAGAAGGGAAAATGGAAAGAAAAAAAGGAAAGGAAAAAAGAGAGATGAAGATATATGAGGGAAAGCAAGGGAAGTAGAAAGGAAAGAAAAAGAGAGAGAGAAGGTGTATGAGGGAAATGAAAGAAGGAAGGAAAGAGAGCCTGTTCACTGTTGTCAAAGTGTTGTCATGGAGACACTATGAAGTAGGTCTTCTCAGAGCCGGAAGACGGAGAAAATAGGCAGCCCGCAGTTCCACTGACACCCAGGCAATGCCGGAGGCAAATATATATGTTAGTTCATATATATTTCCAGAAAAAACAGAGCGATAGTTTGTCACAAGCATGAATTATTATTAGTAAACATGTATGTGCAACCAAACAAGATAGTTAATTTCATATATCTATATGCACACGCACACACTAGCTTGGGTATCCACTGATGCCCGGGTTATTTGAAAAAGGCATTGTCTGTTTTTGGATGTTTGGTATTACTAATTAGGTAATTTCTGTAATGCTATTTATTAGAGAAAGGTCAATCTCTTGCTCTTGTTTTTTTATGAATTCTCTCAGAAAATGCATAAGGATGTGGGTGAACTAAAATTCCCAAAATTCTGGGTCAATCCTCCCCAAACACCACCAGTATTCAAAGTAGGCTATGTTGGATCTATGTGCCAAGTTTGGTCCAGATCAATTGTTAACTGGGATAAAAGAACTCTGGATGTGGATGAACTTCTAGAATGCAAAGTCAATTTCCCCCACAATCCTTCCAGTATGTTCAGTTGGTCATGTGGGTTCTCTGTGCCAAGTTTGGTCTCAGTCCATTGTTGGTAGGGATCACAGTTTCAAAGGTCAATTTCACCCAAAACTGCTCCAGTATGTTCAGTGGCTCATGAGGAGTCTGTGTCCAAAGTTTGGTCCAGGTTTATCATTGGTATGGGACACAGTGGTCTCTGGAAGTAGATGAAGGTACTGCAGATCCCTTCATCCATGGTCCATCCTCCCCCAAACTTCACCAGAGCATTGAGCGGGTCTGTGTCCCAAATTTGGTCCAGGTCTGTCATTGGTGGGGGTTGCAGTAGTCTGTGGGACTGGAAGCTGAAGGGGGTGAAGGTACTGCAAATCCCATCAGCCATGGTCCATCCTCTCCCAAACTGCACCAGGATGTAAAATGGATCATGGGAGGGGGATTCTGTGAGCCACGTTTGGTCCAAGTCCCTCATTCGTGGGGGTTGCATTGGTCTGTGGAAGTTTGAGCACCAGCCAGAAAAATACTTCATACACCACATACAAACAAACACACACACACACACACACAGACGTGATTAAATATTTAAGATAGATTAAAACAAAACCTACGTACAAAAAGCAAAAAGCAAAAAAAGCATAATCAACAACAAAATAAAAAATGTTAATTTCAGAAACAGGAGGAATGATGAGAGGAAGAAGTATTGAGACATAACAAGAAAAAGTGATCCTAAATGGGAAAGAAAAATAGGGAGGGCCAGAAATACATGTGTGCACACAGAGACTTTATTTTCATGGAATAGGAAAGTGCAGTTCAGAGACATCCTAGTTTACTGTTTCCTGCTCACCCTGTTCACTTTTGCTGTACTCTTCCCACTAGTATTAATGCCTAAACAAATCTAAACTGCCTTTTTGAACCCAAGTAAAGGGAAAAGTTTGATTGGTACTGGGAAACATTCATATTTTCATATCCTACTTTTTGCCAGAGAACCAGAACTAAAGGTGGTTCACAATTTTAAAAAATACAATATAGTTAAAACATATAAAACAGCATCATTAGAATCATAGAATCATAGAATCAAAGAGTTGGAAGAGACCTCATGGGCCATCCAGTCCAACCCCCTGCCAAGAAGCAGGAATATTGCATTCAAATCACCCCTGACAGATGGCCATCCAGCCTCTGCTTAAAAGCTTCCAAAGAAGGAGCCTCCACCACACTCCGGGGCAGAGAGTTCCACTGCTGAACGGCTCTCACAGTCAGGAAGTTCTTCCTCATGTTCAGATGGAATCTCCTCTCTTGTAGTTTGAAGCCATTGTTCCGCGTCCTAGTCTCCAAGGAAGCAGAAAACAAGCTTGCTCCCTCCTCCCTGTGGCTTCCTCTCACATATTTGTACATGGCTATCATATCTCCTCTCAGCCTTCTCTTCTTCAGGCTAAACATGCCCAGTTCCCTAAGCCGCTCCTCATAGGGCTTGTTCTCCAGACCCTTGATCATTTTAGTCACCCTCCTCTGGACACATTCCAGCTTGTCAATATCTTTCTTGAATTGTGGTACCCAGAATTGGACACAATATTCCAGATGTGGTCTAACCAAAGCAGAATAGAGGGGTAGCATTACTTCCTTAGATCTAGACACTATGCTCCTATTGATGCAGGCCAAAATCCCATTGGCTTTTTTTGCCGCCACATCACATTGTTGGCTCATGTTTAACTTCTTGTCCATGAGGACTCCAAGATCTTTTTCACACGTACTGCTCTCGAGCCAGGCGTCACCCATTCTGTATCTTTGCATTTCATTTTTTCTGCCAAAGTGGAGTATCTTGCATTTGTCACTGTTGAACTTCATTTTGTTAGTTTTGGCCCATCTCTCTAATCTGTCAAGATCGTTTTGAATCCTGCTCCTGTCCTCTGGACTATTGGCTATCCCTCCCAATTTGGTGTCGTCTGCAAACTTGATGATCATGCCTTCTAGCCCTTCATCTAAGTCATTAATAAAGATGTTGAACAGGACCGGGCCCAGGACGGAACCCTGCGGCACTCCACTTGTCACTTCTTTCCAAGATGAAGAGGAAGCATTAGTGAGCACTCTCTGTGTTCGTCCACTTAACCAATTACAGATCCACCTCACCGTAGTTTTGCCTAGCCCACATTGGACTAGTTTCCTTGCCAGAAGGTCATGGGGGACCTTGTCGAAGGCCTTACTGAAATCCAGGTACGCTACATCCACGGCATTCCCCGCATCTACCCATTAAAATGTAATTAAACTATCAATAACATTAAAAACAAGTTAAAACATGCACTAAAAAATAAAATAGTTTAAAATATGCAATTAACTATGGTGTCAATTCTACACAGAGTTCCTGGACAGTGAGGAACAGAACTCAGTGGGATTTACCTTGAGGTAAAAGACTTAATTAAATAAACACACTGATTTCTAACTTGGTTTTCTTAAAGAACTGCTTAAGCCATTCACATTAAATATAAATGTAGTGTTGACACTACAGTATTGCCAGCAATTCTGCTCCCTGGCATTTACTAGGAAGCATTTTATTTATTTACTTAGTTAGTTAGTGTTAAAAACATTGCATAAATAAGTATAAAAGATAGCCAGTTGGCAGATCCCTCTGCATTTTAGGAATTTTATAATTTTCAATTTTTTTCTAATTTTATTAATGAGATTTTTATGCACTGTTATTATACTTATGTCATTGTATTCATACTTATGTATTGCTGCCTGCATGTTGCACTTGGAGTGCTTCTGTGAGCCGCCCTGAGTCCCTCTGGGGAGATTATTAATAATAAGATATTATAGACCAAAAATGGCCAACAGTGACCACATTGTCTGTAGCTTTAAACAGTTCTTCCTCTGTGCATGAGACTGGACACTGTGGGCAAGTATACAGATGCTGAGTTATTTGTTCTGCTCCACAGTCACACAAGGTGGAGGATTCTTCTAGGTTGTGCCATTTTGCCAGGTTGTCTTTTGATCTGCCCACTCTACTTCAGAGACTTCTAAATTGTCAATTCTTGGTTTGCCCCTGGAGGCAGACCCTTGTGGGGGGGGGGGCATCCAGTTTCCTGGTTTAGCTGCCCAGAGGGGTACTCTTGCTGTTGTTGGGGGAAGGTTAAGAGGATTAGTGGTTCTAATTAAGCTTTTCCTTGATTTGAGTCTACTGGGAGGAGGCTGATAGCCATGCAGTGGGTGGCTTTCACAGTGTTCAACCTTGGCAGCAACTTCCCATCACACATCGGGGGGGGGGGGGGCTGGCTAGCTTATACAGTTTGACAACAGGTGTAGGTTTGAGACATCCTGTCCAAAGAACTTCTAACTGGGCTAAGACTCAAACGACACATGCACAAGAAGTGGAAAATGGAAGAAATCACCAAAGAAGAATTCAGACAAATAATCAACTCCTGTAGGGAAGGTTCACAAGGCTAAAGTGCAAAATGAGGTCAGGATTGCCAGGGACATTAAAAACAATAAAAAGGGCTTCTTTTCTTATGCCAGTAAAAAAATGAAGAACAAGGAGGTTATAGAGCCTCTGCGAGGAGAAGATGGGGTAATGTTAACAGGGGATAGGAAAAAGGCAGAACTACTTAATGCCTTCTTTGCCTCAGTCTTCTCACAAAAAAGCCACCCTCAACCTCAGCAACATGGAGTGGATGAAGAGTTAGGGGAAATCCAACTCCAAATAGGGAAACAAGTCATCCAGGAATATGGCCACTCTAAGCAAATTCAAGTTCCCAGAGCCGGATCAACTACATCCAAGAGTATCGAAGGAACTGGAAATTATTTCAGAACAAACTAGTCAATATGGGCTAAGCAAAACTACAGTTAGGTGGGATCTGTAATTGGTTAAGTGAACAAACCCAAAGGGTGCTCACCAATGCTTGCTCTTCATCCTGGAAAGAGTGCTGCAGGGTTCTGTCCTGGGCCCGATCCAGTTCAACATCTTTATTAATGACTTAGATGAAGGGTTAGAAGAGAAGATCATCAAGTTTTCAGAGGACACCAAACTGGAAAGGATAGCTAATGCCCCAGAAGACAGGAGCAGAATTCAAAACAATCTTAACAGATCAGAGAGCTGGACCAGAACTAACAAAATGAAGTTTAATAATGACAAATGCAAGATATTCCACTTAGGCAGAAAAATAATGATATGCAAAGATACAGAATGGGGGATGACTGGCTCAAGAGCAGTATGTGTGAAAAAGATCTTGGAGTCCTTGTGGACAACAAGTTAAACATGAGCCAATTATGTCATGCGGCGGCAAAAGAAAAACCAATGGGATTGATTTAGGCCTACATAAATAGCAGTGTACTGTCTAGATCCAGGGAAGTCATGTTATCCCTCTATTCTGCCTTGGGTCCAATTCCGGGCACCGCAATAGAAGGAAAATGTTGATATGCCCAAATGTGTCCAGAGGAGGGTGACTAAAATGACCAAGGGTCTGGAGAACAAGCCCTATCAGGAGCGGCTTAAAAAGCAGGGCATGTTCACCCTACAGAAGAGAAGATATGATGGCCATGAATAAACATGTAAGGGAAAGTCATAAGGAGGGAGCAAGATTGTTTTCTGCTGCCCTGGAGATAGGGCTTCAAACTACAAGAAAGAAGATTCCATTGAACATTAGGAAGAACTTCCTAACTGTGAGAACTGTTCAGCCATGGAACTCTCTGCCCCAGAGTATGGTGGAGGCTCCTTCTTTGGAGGCTTTTAAACAGAGACTGGATGGCCATCTGTTGAGGGTTCTTTGAATATGATTTTCTGCTTCTTGGCAGGGGGTTGGACTGGATGGCCCATGAGGTCTCTTCCAACTATATGATTCTATGATTATTCTACATGTTTTGTTCAGTAATATATTCACCTGCTTTGCATAGGAAGACTTGTACCAAACAGGGCAGGCATACTCAGCAGTTGAGTAAAACAAGGCCAGGGCCATTGTTCTTATTAATTTTGCACCCCATGGGCTGCTACTAAGCTTCTGCAGGATGTTATTGCATGCAGCTATCTTGTGCTTGGTGTTCAACAAAGCACGCATAAGAAATTACTAGTGTGTCTCCCAACAAGAAAAGTCTACCCCAAAATAACTTGCTCTCTTCTTACATTTTGGAGGGATGAATATGCCAGATAACTATAGGGAAATGATGTCACAGCACGGTGCCAATGCACCTACAGGTTGGTCTACGTCTGCTCTTTTGTCTTTCCTCCAAATGACTCGTCTTTCTCCTCCCTATTGCAACATGGTCTATCCAGTCATCCATTTGGGAAGTGAGAAAGAACTTTTTAGTGTGCCAAGTTTGATTGCAACATATTTTTTTGCCTACACCATGACTTCTGTATACAACAATTTAGCTCACTGGCTCCTGACACAAATGGAGGAGTGATAGCCCTCAGCTGGTTTATAATTTAGAGAGATATATCCGAGGCCCTAATATGTAGGGGACATCAGGCCTCAGATGACCATTTGAGGAGATTATTTAAGGGATTTATTCTTTGACACAAATGTTGCTTCCAGCAAGAGTGCTGACCAACTTCCAGGGACCAATTTGCCAGTAGCCCCTCTGTTCCCTTTAAGGTATTTAAGTCATGAAAAATCAGGATGGATAGCCCCTTGCTTCTAATCCAGGTAGTGTCCAGCACACATTTTAGGTAGAGTTCCACACATCTCTGGATTGCTACCACACTGCAGATATTGTTTAATAAAATTGTGGCCTGCTTACGTGCTAACAGTGTGGTCTGGCATCTTCCTTCCAACGGGAGGTAAATGGCACCTGTCCTTGATTCATGACATGTATTCAATGACATTTCTCCTAACAAGTGACCTATACCTTTTCCGAGTTCTAAGGAAGCATTTCATTAAACATCACTGTATCAGTTCTGTTGTAGCAAAAGCAATCCTGCAGCACTGTAGTACATGTCATAGTATGGTAAATAATTTTATCTTTTAGATACTACTTTGAACTATGTACAGCATTCTGTTTGTTCAGATACCATGCTATGTGTAATCACAGAGTACAGCATCAATGCTAATTGTATGTTTACTCAAACTGTCCTGATAAAAAATAAAATCAGGATTAATGTACTACTTATGTGAATGTAAAGGGCCTTTCAGAGTTTGAAAGATTTAACTGATGTTAGAGATAATGGGGGCATATGTGACATTAGGAGTGAAGGGGGAATCAGCTGAGAACTTGGAAGGCCATAGTTTTCCACCCTCTTATCTTGTTTCCCCTACTGACTTCTCATCAGGAGAGAGGAGCCAAGCAAGCACTGGAAAAGCTATATTCTTTCAAGATCAGTGGAAAGTTTCATTCTCACCACCTTTGTTCTGACAGCTGGTTCAAGCTGACACAAACGTCACCATCATGTGCCAACAAAAATTCTCCTTGCTGGTCTCATTACCCAATGTTTCACCTCAGGGAAGTAACGTGAGTGTGAGCTGGGGGAAAAAAAGTGAAACTGACTTAAGAAGGATTCTATTCATTGGCATTTTTAACACTTTTCCCATTTCCCCCCTTAGTCTATTCTTATCCCTCCTAGTTTATCAATAAGGAAAAGAGAATGGGGTAATTAACCAAAGGCAAGATTAGGGCTGGAAAGATTGCTTCTATCATGTATTCAATTGCTAGGAAACAGGATAGGTAAAGACAAAGAACAATAACTCCCTTTCTCTGTAAAACTTGTTCAACATTCAACCTCTTTTTTGTTGTTCTTTTGTTCTTTCTTATATATCTACCTATAATTCTTTGTTGGCCATAGTAATTATGTATCTCAGAAGCATATGACTTCCTCAGAAACATAAGGAAAATGCTTATTTTGAAATCTAAAGGAGTCCTATCTTGTGCTATCTTAAAAAAGATAGCACAACCTTTTCCCAATTCCACACTCCAAGCTGAGCCGGAAGTCATGCTCAGTTTCACATCAGGTGTATTAACAGCCCCTCATAACCAAATTCAGAGTCACCACAGGTACTGGTAAGTGTATCTGGCCAAAGATGATTGAGTTCATGCCCTCATATGTTACTTGTTTCATCAGAATATCTTTTATATGATGCATTGATGTTTGCCCAGTTGTCATATCTAACTCTCTCTGTAGTTTTATAAACACCATCACACACCTACCTCCCATGCCAAAATTACATCAATGCTATTCCACAGTGGTTGCCCTACATGAATTCTCAGAACCTCTGTTTCTTTGTTTTTGCACTGAGAGATAGTACTGAACAAGTGCTAAACCTAATCAAGGAAATGATTTTTAAAAGTAGCCCTTTTAAACAAGGCATTTCACCTTCCTACCACCTGGCAGGGCTCCACATGGAGTATGCTGCACCTTCTGCGTTCTCAGCAACACTAATGATAGGAGCAATATTTCTAGCAAAATTAATGATAGGAGCAATATTTCTAGTGAGCATGGAAGCAGAGACGTTCTTTATTGACCTCCCAGAGTTTCCTTCAGGGGTTCTTTCCCCTGTTGATTCTTCAGCCATTTCAAAAGATCCAGCCTTTCTTTCAAGCTCAGCTTTTCAATTACAAAACCAGCCTCCACCTCATCTTGGCATACTATCTGCTTTTGTCTGCTATCAGAAGATGGAATAAGGGAGGGCACAGATTATTTTCTTAGCTTTCCCTCCACAGCTCCCTCTGCCCTCCCCTCACTTTACTCATTTGAAATCTATCATAATTATTCAGTCCTTCAAATGGGGTGGGTAGGAGAGAAATACCTCCTAAACCTACTTTTAAACACAGAAAGCTAAGACACATAAATGGCACAATTTTTGTTCATTGTTTACATCCGTTCCAGGAACCAATTTGCCTTGAAATAATGGCTCGATCTCCTGAGAGTCTGGTATGCTGAGAATGATATGATTCACACCACAAAATTCAATGAAACAGCAATTTGCACTGTCACCTTGCTCACTTGGTGTTACACATAATAGCAGTGCCATTTCAAGTGAAAAGTGAGTTACATACTAGGATGTTTTTTTTAATGGGGGGAACTTTGGAGTTGCACAGTGATACAAGCTAAATTTAGTTCACTTTCACGTCAGTTTGTGCAACTGTTTGCCTTTTATACATCATTGAATTACATCTCTTATCATACCACACCAGTGACTTTGCTAGGTGGGACTAATAGGAGCTACAGTCAAATAACATCTGGAGCACTATATGTCATGTACTCTTGTTTTAGTGAGCTAGAAATGGTGTGAAATTTGTTGTTGTTGTACCTTTAACGGTGCTTCCAGACACTGTCAAAATGAGGGTTAAAAAGTAGTGAAAAACAACCCAGGACCTGACAGCAAGTCTACACAGAGACCTGTCAGTTCTGGGAAATGCTCCTCTCCCCCTACCCCCATACTGTCCTCATGGCTTCCTTTGAAGTGTATTTTACAAGTCTGCAAGATGGAGGACAGATGGGGGACATCCAGCAAAGGTTTTTTCAAAATTATTTTCAATATGCACTGGACCCCATATGCGCTCATGCGGAAATACTAATGTACATACAAGTGGATTTCTTATTCTCTCTCTTCACTCACTTATAAATTCAAGTTCTGTTTAATTTTATAAACATTAGAACAAAGGAATGGCTGCAAAGAGTTCTAATTATGATTCTATTTAGCCACCTGTGTGTCCATGGCTTTATTTTTTGAAAGCCCAATCAGCTGTTTCAAGCTTTTAAAACACACACATGCACTGAAGCAGTCCACACTAGGGTCTCTGAAGGAATTATCATTGGACTGCATCATGCAAAGAGGTGGAGTTTTTGGGAGGAATTGGGTTTTAAGTGCCCCCTTTAAACATGTGTTTTCCAGCTATTAACCTAATTCCGCCCTCACTTTCCCTAAATCTCATTTAGCCTCCACTCCTTTTATACCAGTTTTCTCCAGATTTTTAGGTATGTGTAGAAGGGCCTTAAGTCTCTTTCCAACTTATCACCATCCTAAGAAGAACCAATTACAGGGTTTTCTTGGAAACATTTGCTCAGAACATTTGCCTTTGCCATCCTCTGAAACTGAGGGACTGTGGGTTGCACCCAGGGCCCTTACACACAGCCCTATGTCCCAGAATATCAAGGCAGAAAACCCCACAGTATCTGCTTTGAACTGGGTTATCTGAGCTCACACTCAGATAATATGAGATTTCCTACCTTGATATTCTGGGATATAGTACTGTGTGGAAAAACCCTCAGTGGGTTTCCATGGATGAATGGGGATTCAAACTTTGGTCTCCAGAGACAAAATCCATTGTAAGAACCATTTCACCACACTGGCTCTCAACGTGAAACTAGTAATGGAAAATAAATATTATAGTAGAATAAACTGTACCATTTCCATTTTTGATCCGATTTGTACAGTCATCTATCAATATTCACAGATTCTGATCCACGGGTTTGAAATACCCTGCGTCCAGATAAAAAAGCAAATCTTAAAGTTGCAATTTTACATAAGGAAGCAAGTGATGAGTGGCCCTCCAAATCCTGTAACTATTCCATTATATATAATGGAATTTGAACATCCATGGATTTAAGTATCTATGGGGGCTCCTGGAACCAAGCCGCGGTGAATACCAAGGGATCACAGTATTTCCACTTGACCTTGGCAGAGAACGAATGGTATCAGCTGACTGAATGAGTCTGCCTTAAATGTTCTTAAAGGGTTTGAAATATGTATAAATGCTTAATAAACACTGCCTTAATTTTTTATTATTTTTAACAAGATGCATCTGAAATATCAGCTGAAGAATCAAAACAGTGCTGCTTCCCCTCTTTTCCTTTTTCTTGTATAATTTATTGGGTTATTGAATTTCCATGAAAACTGATATAAGAAGCAAGAAATATGTTCCTACATCCTTTCACAGTGACCATAAAAATAATGACAATTAGAGTTACAGTTACTCACAAACTCCCAAGTTTCCCATTTTCATTTATAGACATTTCATTTTGTCCCACTGCTGTCTCTGGTCAAGCAATTTTGAAAAGCTGTCAAAACACCAGAATCCCTGAAATATGACTGCCAAGGTGTTGCACATGGGTCCATACCATGACAAATTAAAACTGGAGAGGGGGGAGAGTATACTGTCTCCAGCCATTTTTCAGCTTCTTACTTTAAGACCCCTGAAAGATGTTGCAAGTGGTTACAAGAAAAAAAAATATCCTGGACATCATGCTGATAATATTACAAAGGAGTAAAAATAATGTTATAATGAGCATCAATGTTTAATTCACTTTTGCAACCCTAAAAATAAATGAGTTCATTGGTCTTCTAACTAGCATGTACCCAACAGCATACAATTGGCCTCTGGCAATATAAGAAAAATATTAAAATATATTCTGAAGAATGTAAATGAAGTGATGCCCTTAATATTATAGCATCCAAAACAGGAAGAGCTCATATGTCTTGGAAACAATCTTAGGTTCTCTTAGTGGAAACAAACAAATCAAATACATCTCACCGATATGCATTTACTGTTCACCAGAGTGATTTTGGCAATTTAGCTGAGAGAAAGCTCATCTCAAAATAGCAGTATTATTTATTGTGAAGATGAACTACCATATAAATGGTTTCAAGATTACATGCTGTATAAAAGCAGATAAGGGTAAAAGAAAGTAGGAAACAGACTGGTTTAAAAAAAAAAACCAAAAACTCTACAACTATGACAATAAATTCCAGCATCCTCAGGGTTTGCTGCTGCCTACATACTAAATGAGACACACACGTTTAATGATAAACCTCACCAACTGTAGTTCACCAGTCTAAACTAGCTAAAAAAGCCCAGCTCTTAATATTTGGGGGAAACAATCAAGCCCTTGGTAAGTAACAATGCATGTTAATTGAAACCTCATAACCCACAGGTTGCATGCGGCTTCCACAAATGAAAAAATGAGGCTGCTCACATAGTTACAGAGATCATTTTGGATGTCAAAAAATGATTGTCAGAGTTTTTCTAGAATTATGTTTTTCTGCTAAGAAGTAATATGGAAAACTCTAGGTGCATTCCCATCCACATGGTTGTTAGGACACACACAAAATTGTTAGGACACACATAAAAACATACAATTGGCCCCAGTCATATGCTGGCTACACATGTAGGGCATATAATATTTGTAAAGAGCAGTGTGGCATTTTAGTGTCTCCTCCGACTTCATCACATGGGAATTTTTCCCTGTCCTAGAACACTTCCAAGATGCAGCCAAGATGGGATCTAGTGAAGCCCATCACCTGACGCAGGACTACTTCCAGTAGCATTCTGTCCCAGCTCCGACTCAGCAGCATGGTCAGAGGCAGCCCTGAGAACTCATGTTCTCATTCACCAAGCTGGAGACAGCCAGAAAACATTGTGTGAAGTTTTAAATAACGAAAATACTTAAGGGAACAGACGTATTGGATGGTGATGGCCAGTAAGAAAGAGGCTGTTTGCTTTAACACATATGCACAGTTTAACACACATGCACATTTGATCAAAGGAATGTTGCATAAGATCTGTAAAGGACACCTTCTGGCGCCTTCTACACTGTTCCTATATCCCAGGATCCAATCCCAGATTATGCTCCTATCCCAGATTATATGGCAGTGGAGTCTCTTATAATACAGTTCGTAGAAGATAACCTAGGATCAGATCCTAGAATATAAAGGCAATGTAGAAGGGATCTCAGATTACTGATTAATGAGATTCATTTGAGGATGCAGAGGAAGGAGGAGGAAGCGGAAGCATCCAGCCCCTTCTTGCATGTTTGATTAGACATCCCTGTTTCATTGAAAACATTAAGAGCAGGAAAGCTGAAACTGCCTGGACCAATTCTGCTGCTTTTGCGTTGCTATTAGTAATAAGGAAGCAACAATGAGGTCTGGTAGGCAATGAAAGATTTGGCAGGGATAATGTGTGAGATGTATATGATATGACTGCAGGTTACATGCAGTTATAGATTGCAGGTCATGTTGCCTTGGTTTAAATTATAAAAAGATTATTTCAGATGGCAGACACATTATGTTCCTATGACTATGACTACAACTTAAATATATATAAGTTGTAGTCACACACACACACACACAGGTTGCTTATCTGTAAACATAGTTTCCCGAGTGATTGCCTGTGAATTTGCACATATAGTATATTCCTGCTTGTGCGCAAGCAGCTTTGGAAATCTCGAGACTAAAAAGGACAGTTAGCATAGCCCCGCCCACCCTCTGTCAGCATAAATAGCCCAACGCGGGGCTAACGGTCAGTTCTTTAAATCCGCCGCTTAGGCAGTTAGGAAATTGAGACTGAACAACTTCAATTAACTACAACAAAGTAAAATGTCAACAACTTCTTTCAAAAAATGCGCGTCATGCCCAAATAAATTTCCGGATAATGACGCCCACATTAATTGTTTAACATGCTTGGGAGAAATACATCTTACTCAGGCATGTTCTATCTGTAGGGCTTTTACGCCCCAGACAAGAAAAAATAGGGAGCTGAGATTAAAAGCTGCCCTTTATGAGCAAATATAAAATATATACCAATTTTAACAGAAGGAGTTGTTAAAGATAGCTGTTCTAACCTGAACTGCATAAAATAACATTCTAGTGGCAGCTGGAAATTATAGTAGCCTACAGACTGTCTTTCATAGCAGGAATGTAAAGAATCTTGAAGAGGATCAAGAAAGCTTGGCTTTGTGAGCATTGTCCTCTACAGCTCCCTGCAGGGATTCTCTGCGCTTTTTCAAGTACAATTTTTAAAAATATATAACCCCAGGAAACAGCAGCACATCTGAACAAAGCAAAAGAGAACTGTACTTCTGGAAATGTCGAGTACTTAGGAGACTATGGGGCAGTTCTGGGACTTTACTAGATCTTGTTCACTATAAAATTCCCTTAAATCTGGGCAATTTTATATCTTATGAAAAACTTCCCAAAAAGAAAGGGCAAATCAGTTTCATTTCTTGTGATGCATTGGTAAATGGTACAGAACACTTGTACAAATAATCCTTCATGTACACTAATATACATATTTAATAATTTTGGGGTTAAAATGGGGGTCTTCGTTCCCTGTTTCGGAAGACATTTCCTCAGTGAGACAGAATGAGGAATGCATATACACTAATCAGCTTTGCAACCCCAACTAGTTAAGGAATTTGCTTGAAGCAAAAGGCAAAGCCTTGCTTCCAATTTCTTCTTTGCCCAAGAACTCTGTCCTGTATAATTGGAGAATGCAGCTCCAGGGTTCATGGAAATCTCTTTTGCTTTAGGAGTAATCAACAGGAAGAATCTACAAGCATGGCATGTAACCAAGATGTCCTACTCTTATGCCAGTGTACTCAGACTGCCTGCCAATCTAGCTCAGGGCCTCTGAGATATCTCTCAATTTGCTAAAGCTCATTATTGTTGCTTAATCATAATTTCTTAGGCAAACATATTTATGTGTGCATACTGCATATACAACATCAGAATATCAACCGCCAGGCTAGCGGCTTGCTTAAATCAACCCACATGTGAAGGTTTCTCACATATTGCAAATGTTAAAATACAAAAGTGTCAAAAGGGTATGAAAACAGAACCTGACATTTTTTATTTACAACCAGTTTTCAATTTGTTTTGTGTGTCAAAACTAGTTGACAAATTGCCCGGCCAGCTTTATGATGATACATTAATCAATATTATTGTACCACTACTATCTCCCCACCCCCATTACTGTCATAATTCCATAGCAAGAACAGATAATGACAGAATAAGTCAAATGTTATAGACATGCCCTCAAATACAACTCTGAAAATGGAATTTATCAACCAGATTAACGTGCGAAGGAAAGACTTCAGAATTCAAAGATGTATAAAAAACAGTAGACAGCAAATCACAGCTGCTGAAACATCCTTAGCACAAAATATGAGATGCTTATGATTCTAACACAGATTAAACATTTTAAACATCTCAGGCTGCAATCTTATATCCTGGGGATGTGCATTGTGTGGATTGGTGGCTGTATATCAACCTTGACTTTACATCTTTCAAAGCTGGCAGGAAGCCACCCAACTTTTTCTGCAACCTATTACACATGGAAGATATCATTCTCTGGCTCTTGATATCCTCTTATCAAATGGATGTAGTGACAAGTAAGCACAAGTCTATATATGGATTGTTTGGAATTAAGACCGCATGGAGATGTATGCTTGAAAAAAATGTGCCAATTTGAGTCTGCCAGTAAATTTGAATATATTGTTTGTGTGTAATGATCACTTTCAGTCCTCCATGCTCAACTTAGACCCCAATCCCAGATATGGCCTTGCAGCTCAATCTTTTTATGTCCTCATGTATAAAATTAATTAAGCCTGACCTGGCTGAACTGAACTGACATCCAGATAAATATGCACACATTTTTGTTGTCGAACCACATTCATCATTTATTCCAGCCTGAGTATTCAGAGACAAAATGTCTGATGCCTAATCACTAATGCTCTAGCAGCCATTCCTTTCATTGTCTTCCCAGGCACTTGTTAGGCACTGACATTATTTATTTTCCCCCAAATAACATCATATGCACACAATGATAAACCACAGTCACAGGAGTGAGCCACCTAGAGCTTCAGGTACAAAATATGTACCTGATTTTTTTTTTTAAAAAAAATCTCAAACATGTGAAAGGGTGAAAATTACTCAGAGTCATGTGACAAAACTTATCATTATCTTATCATTTCCCTTTTTGAAGCAACATTAAGTTTAACATAAAACAATTGAAATATCAAAAAAGAGCAGCACTATAAAAGAATAAAATAATATAGTCTATTATGTTAACAATAAAAACTTTCTATATGGCTTTTTAGAAAAATTGAAGTATGACTCCAACTTTCAAAACATATTTCTGTCACTATCTTTTTCTCCTGGAGTAGATACAGTTTTAAAGTATAGGTAAGGTAGGTAAAGGTTTTCCCCTGGCATTAGGTCCAGTCGTGTCCAACTCTGGGGGGTGGTGCTCATCTCCATTTCTAAGCCGAAGAGCTTAGAAATTCTGTAGACACCTCCAAGGTCATGTGGCCAGCATGACTGCATGGAGAACCATTACCTTCCCTATTACCTATTGATCTACTCACATTTGCATGTTTTCGAACTGCTAGATTGGCAGAAGCTGGGGCTGACAGCGGGAGTTCATGCCGCTCCCCGGATTCAAACCTGCGACCTTTAGGTCAACAAGATCAACAGCTCAGTGCTTTAACCCACTGCGCCACTGGGAGCTCCTTTTGTGTACAGTATACACATAAAAACTGTGGAACGCCCTTCCCATGGACATTAGACTAGCACCACCTCTAATGGTATTCCGCAAAAAAGTGAAGACCTGGCTGTTTATGCAGGCGTTTGAATAATTAGTGCAATGATTGGTAATGAACATAGGAATGGATCAATGGATGACGAATCTGGAGTATGTTTTGGATGATGAGATGCTAGTGACTGGTTATTGTAATAATTGTATACTAATTGTGTAATGTGTTATGTTGTTATTGTTTCTTACACTGTTGCATTGAATTTTTGCTGCTCTTATTGGTTGTGAACCGCTGTGAGTCGCCTCCGGGCTGAGAACAGCGGTATATAAGTAAAGTAAAGTAAATAAATAAATAAATAAATAAAAATATTTTCAAAACATACAAAAACCATTGTTTCTTGTGGCCATGCAGATTCAAATAAGAATCACACAATTTGGCAGATATTTATTATCAGCTCATTAGTGACTATATAGTAATCCTGTCCACAGGGTTTAATGTGTTACAGGCAAGCATCTTTCCCTGTGTTATATACTGTTTGTGTGCTCATTAAAAGGAAAACCCTTCCTGCATAAAGTGTTTTCCTAATGAAAATTGCTCTTGCCACAGGAAAAGGAATTCAATCTAGGGATTACTGAAACTATCCAATCAACATTCTCCCACATTTTGATTTTTTTAAAGTTTAAAATCTTTGTATTTTAAATAATAAACAAGTTGAGTATTTTGAAAAATTCCTTTTGAAACCAAACTTTCATCTGGACTAACCAAATATAGATAACACAGCTATTCCCAGCATGGAGAGGACTGTGTTATGCCTGTCAGCCATATAGGTGTTAAAATGACCATGTACCTGTCAGAAACAGACATAGCAACCTTAGTTGAACACCACCATGAACACACAGAATCAAAGCCAGACTTTCAATTGCAGAGTGCTCAGCATCCCAAACCTGGATGGCCAGATCTATTTATTCCATTTTCCAACATTCATTTTTTTTAATTCTTATTTTGGTTTTTTAAACTTTAGTTCCTGATAATGATGAATGTTGAGGATTTCAAAAATTAACTGAACTGAAATATGTATTGTACTTAGAGAGGCAGTTTTGTGTAGTGTTTTGAACACTGCAATATGGGTGCTTCCAGACAGCCCTAAAACACGGGACAGAGAACTGAGTTTTAAAAAACATGGTACATGAGAGGCAGTCCAAACAGGAAGATCTGAATCCCAGTACATCATCCCCTGCCATCCTCACAGCTGGCATTTGATCCGGATTAAGATGGAGGGCAGATAGGGGACATCTGGCAGAAGTTTTATATTATTTTTCACTCTGAAGATGCGCACCGGAAATGTGGCGCACCTGGCTGAGTGTCAGCTGCATTAAAATCACTCTGACCAAAAGGTCATGAGTTCGAAGCCAGCCCGGGTTGGAGTAGGTTTCCAACCAATTGTGTGTAGCCTGTTGTCGACCTTTGCAACCCGAAAGACAGTTGCATCTGTCAAGTAGAAAAATAAGGTACCACCTTAAAGTGTGGGGAGGCTAAATTAACTGATTTATGAGGCCATAAATCTTCCTGACTTCCTGGCTGTTCAGCAGTGGAACTCTCTGCCGTGGAGTGTGGTGGAGGCTCCTTCTTTGGAAGCTTTTAAACAGAGGCTGGATGGCCATCTGTCAGGGGTGATTTGAATGCAATATTCCTGCTTCTTGGCAGGGGGTTGGACTGGATGGCCCATGAGGTCTCTTCCAACTCTTTGATTCTATGATTCTATGATTCTAAAGAAGACTCCAGCAAAGCACTCCAGCGAGGAAGAATGCAGAAGTGCTTCATCAACGTCGCAGATGGACAATGAAAGCGATAGCTCCCCTGGTGGCCAGAAAAGGTTAAATAGCCTCTGTGTAGGTCTGTATATGTTTGTATGTCAAAAATTGGCATTGAATGTTTGCCATATATGTGTACACTGTAATCCGCCCTGAGTCCCCTGCGGGGTGAGAAGGACAGAATATAAAAGCTGTAAATAAATAAATAAATAAATGCGCATATGAGAGCCAGCATAACAGGGCGATTAAAAAAAAATCCCTCACATCTCTGTCCTCCCCAATTCTTAAGTGAAGCTCCCTTTAAGATTACAAAGTGAAAAAGACAGAATTTGTATTTCTTTTTCCATTCTGCTTCCTTGAACCATGTGTGTCTGTGTTTAACAGCTGATCAGTTGTTTCGGGCTTGACAGACATACATGTGCTTGGGAGGAGTCCAGACAGAAGGGAGGGAAGGAAAGAACATGTTTTCCATGACTGCTGGGATACACAGGCATGGAAAGATACATGTTAATCAGGAAGAAACAGGTTTAAAAGGCACCTTTTAAACATGTTTTCCAGTCCTTAATTCAATTCCTTCTGATTCCTCCCATATTTTGGCTAAATATCTTTAGCCACCACCCCTTTTAATGCAATTTAACCTGGGTTATAATGTATGTGTAGAAGAGCCCTATGACTCAGGAGGTCAAAATAAGAGAAAGATTGAAGCAATTCCCCTCTGAACTAATCTTCCCAAGAAAACACCATGATAGGCTTGCCTTAAGGTCACCATAAATTAAGAATAGCTTGAAGGCACACAATGACAACAACAATAACAACATAATCAATTTCATATTTGTCTTCTTTGCCAGAAAAACATGCAATTTAGGACAACATTGATCTACCTTGCGAACTCTCATATGGATCTAGAATTTTTAGTCAAAACATCTACCCAAAAACCTGAATCAATGTGAATATTGCACTTTTATTTAAAAAGGAACCATCCCTTGAGTAGAGCAGCAAAAAACAAGAATGTAATATGTCTGAGATGAACCTAAAAGAAGCACTGACCCCTTCTACCATCTCTGCCATGATGCTGCTTCTGGGTTGTTGTTTTTTTAATTATTTGATGGGGAAATGGCAGTTGTGGCCAGGAATGTCTGTGGCTGACCCTCTGAGACTTCACTAATGCTCTACCTTCTTTGTGGAATAACCCTTGACTTAGCCATCCATAATTTTGGTTCCAATACCTATCCAACTTATACATAAGGTTGAATTACAGATGAGTATATATGGCAGTTCATAGGGGAAAAGCTCCAGCTGCTCTTGCTGTGCCACCTATTTTGACCTGATGTGCTTTGTTTAAAGAAAAGAAATAAAGTCAGGGCACAGCCAGCATGCTATATCTTATTCAGTCTTGTGCTTCATAATAGAAGGGGAGTTTGATTTCAGGTCATGCCTGCACAACTCAAAATAAACATGAGTTTCAGTTCTCATCCTGCATTACAGGTGGGGCAGTCTAAGTAAAGAGCCTTTTGCTTTAGTATGAACCAGAGTTATTATAGGCAAGACATCAGAATTTATGGGAGTGAAAGCCTTATGGATTATTTTTCTATACATACCAAAGACCCAATAAAATGCTATGATTATACTTCTGGAGGAGTTAAGACACAGCATTTGTAATCTGGCTCAGCGTATGAGAACAGATCTCGATTACTGTCTTGCATTTGCAACAGCTGTTTTCACTCTGTTGATGTTTTTTTCCTGTTAATAGCCATCATTACTCAGAACAATAACAACCAATGTGTGCAAACTGCAGATCTAAACAGACTTGAGACAATCATCTTTCCCCTGGTAAAAAATATGGCTTTCTTAACAGCTTGGAAGCCATAGACCTATTTGACTACACTTTACTCCATTTTCATCATTTCACTGGGGGGAAAAGTAGTTCCCACATTGTAGATTTCTATTATCAATTGATAGTAAGTCAGATGTCTGGACATGTGCAATGTATAAAACTGATGCATTTGTCTTCTATCCTCTGAAGAACATTATTCCAACTAATAGTGTACTGGAACATTTGGATGTCTATCTAGAGCTGCCATAAACATGGAAATCATTTGTACACTTGTATACTAATATATAAGTTCACAAATGTGTACAAGTGTACATTTGAAGCTTTAGAAAAAAGTGCCCAAAGAAGAGACCCAGCAAACATCTGAGTACTCCTGTGTATACAATTTTTAATACAAATTCAAGGTAAAGAGAAAAGGTGCATCTACACTATAAGATTAATGCAGTTTGACGCCACTTTTAACTGCCATGACTAAATGCTATGGGGTCCTGGAAGTTTTAATTTGGTGAGGTACCAGTAATCTTTAACAGGGAAGGCTAAAATCTTGTAAAACTATAACTCCCAATGATTTCATAAATTGAGCTGTTTCAGTGAAAATTTTGTCAAATGCTTTAGTTCTACAATTCAGATGCAACCAGAAATGTTGTTTAAAAAACCTTTGCGACAAAGTAGACTATGTTTATCAATTAAGTTGTTGAATTACTGTATTTCATAGTCGCCATCACATAACAGCTGCACCACCCTTTTTATGGGTCTTGGTTTTGGTTTTTTAACTTTCCTGCATAATAATCACACCCTTCGTTCATGGATGTGACTATTATGTAAGGATGACACACCCGTCCAATCACCTGTTCTCTTTGGGCTCTTAGCTCAAAGGAGAGAGTCATCCGGGGAGGAGTCATAGTTACCTCCAGAAAATGCTTGGGCAGCTTTGCAGATATGGGGTTTCCCTCAGCTGGCAGCTACAGGTAGCAACATAGCTGCAAAATAAATCCTCACTATTGAGTATTGTGCGACTATTATGTAATGAAATATTTTGTGCAGTCTTGGGGGAGTAGGAAACACAAGAAACATGAAAACTTTCATAGAATCATAGAATCACTGAGTTGGAAAAGATCTTGTGGGCCATCCAGTCCAACTCCCTGCCAAGAAGCAGGAAAATTGCATTCAAAGCACCCCGAAAGATGGCCATCCAGCATCTGTTTAAAAACTTCCAAAGGAGGAGCCTCCACCACACTCTCTGGAGAGTTCCACTGCTGAACAGCTCTCACAATCAGGAAGTTCTTCCTAATGTTGAGGTAGAATCTCCTTTCGTATACTTTGAAGCCATTGTTCCACATCCTAGTCTCCAGGGCAGCATAAAAAAAGCTTGTTCTCTCATCCCTATGACTTCCTCTTACATATTTATACATGGCTATCATGTCTCCTCTCAGCCTTCTCTTCTGAAGGCTAAACATGCCCAGGTCTTTAAGCTACTCATCACAGGGCTTGTTCTCCAGAACCTTGATCATTTTAGTCACCCTCCTCTGGATACATTCTAGCTTGTCAACATTTCCCTTCAATTATGGTGCCCAGAATTGGACCCAGTATTCCAGGTGTGGTCTGACCAAGGCAGAATAGAGGGGTAGCATGACTTCCCTGGATCTAGACACTATACTCCTATTTATGCAGGCCAAAATCCGATTGGCTTTTTTGCCGCCACATCACATTAACTTGTTGTTCATGAGGATTCCAAGATCTTTTTCACACATACTGCTGTCGGGCCAGGCCCAGGCCCATTTTGTTTCTTTGCTTTTCATTTTTTCTGCATTTGTCATTACTAAATTTCATTTTGTTAGTTTTGGTCCAACCTTTTGATCTGTTAGGATTGTTTTGAATTCTGTGCCTGCTTTTTTGGGGTATTGGCTAACCCTTCCAATTTGGTGTTTTCTGCAAACTTGATGATCATGCCTTCTCACCCTTCATCTAAGTCATTAATAAAACTGTTGAACAGGATCAGGTCCAGGACAGAACCCTGCTTATGGCACTCCACTCCTCACTTCTTTCCAGGATGAAGAGGAAGCATTGGTGAGCACCCATTGGGTTTATTCACTTAACCAATTACAGATCCACCTAACCGTAGTTTTGCCTAGCCCACATTTGACTAGATTGTTTGCCAGAAGGTTGTGAAGGACCTTGTCAAAGGCCTTACTGAAATCCAGATATGTTACTTCCATGGCATTCCCTGCATCTACCCAGCTTGTAACTATATCAAAAAAAGAGATCAACTTAGTCTGGCATGACTTGTTTTTGATAAATCTGTGTTGACTATTAGCAATCACCACATTTGTTTCTAAGTGTTTGCAACCCACTTCATTTGGATCAGAGGGGAAGCTGGCTACTCAAGCCTGTCTCAGCATATACGTCCTGGAGATGGGGAAATTAGGTGCAGGGAATTGAATAAGTAGGAGCCCCCTGTGGTTAAAGCACTGAGCTGCTGAGCTTGTTGACCAAAAGGTCGCAGGTTCGAATCCGGGGCGCAGAGTGAGCTTCCGCTGTCAGCCCCAGCTTCTGCCAACAGTTCAAAAACATGCAAATGTGAGTAGATCAATACATACTGCTCTGGCGGGAAGGTAACAGCGCTCCATGCAGTCATGCCAGCCACATGACCTTGGAAGTGTCTATGGACAACACCGGCTCTTCAGCTTAGAAATGGAGATGAGCACCACACCCCAGAGTCGGACACGACTGGACTTCATGTCAGGGGAAACCTTTACCTTTTTACTTATTAAATAAGTAGATGGATACTTTGAATATAAATGATCTGCACCATACAAAGGGGGAAATGATGTAAGAGTTCACACACTTTGCATGATAGCTGAAAATTAAAGAAAGCAAATTAAATAATCTGTTGAACACAGTAGACTATCAGTTTAACACAGAATTCTTTTTAGTCTGCATTGATGTAGGGACTAGAGTGTAGATTTTGGTTCTAACACACATTAAATAATTTTGCTTATTTCTGCCAAGTATAAAAGAATGTTGTGCTTTATTTATCTCTAGTGAGTGCTCTAAATTGAGGATGCAAAATCTCCAGGGAATTCTATTTCACTAATACGTTTTTATGAACCAAACATACCCAAAGCTCAGTTCTGCACTCAGAACCTATTTATATTACAATTACTCATTTAACAATGATAACACAAACAAAATGGAATACCAAGGGCACATGTCCACAGTCATTTAAAAAATGGTCACAAATTCAAATTATGGGACATTTTCAGCACTGTAATGACTATGTTTTGCAAAACAATTATCTTCCATCGGTATGGTATATATTGGGTTTACTGTAGACATTTCCAGAAAAAGAATATATATGGATTTCCATGTTGGTTTCAACTTGTGCAAATAGTTGGTGCAAGGCTAAACTCCCAATACTAATAGGAAATGCCATATGATGTATGTGAAATATGAGCCCTTCAAAACACCAGACACAAATATGAGCAATTCTTGTAAAATTCATATCAATTTGGGCTACAATTAGATATGTAATTGAATTGTTGCATATTGTCATCATCATTCATGAAGTGCTGTAAATGAACACATTATACTGAAGTGTCATTTTTAAAAAGAGTCTGCCCAACTGAGATTCATGATGACGTGAATCTGCCTATACAATTGAGAAACGTGAATATTTTAAAAAATGTTTAAAATCGAAAAATGACATCAGATTTGCCCCATTGTGTACAAGTGTTTTCACAACTTGCTGTGATGTGTTCCTAATATAATAGTGTCTGGATGAAATTAGTAATGAAATCGGTAAAGAAAATTGGGAATGAACTATGTGTGGTTCATTCTGCAATCCATTGTTAGCAGTTTCTGTGACGATGAAGACTGATCTGCTTTTGAGTCTGGAATCCAGTGGGCCATTGGGAGGGGGTTTAATCCACAATGGTCTCCACCCCATTTCTATATATAGCTAGTGGCCCTGGGTGGTAACATAAAGCTTCTCTAGCTCCCATGGTTACTTTTATATAGACAATTCTGCCTTCATTGTTCTTTTGCTCCCACAAATAGAGAAAACGTGGATAAAAATATTGACAGTTTTAAAGGCTTAAAGACCATGCCAGCAGGCATATTTTCTATAGGGACTGCTTTTATCTAGTGCACAACTTTTCTAAGAATATAACAATAAAGATTCTCTGTGGGAAAAATTTGGATCCTGTGTTAATGGATATCAACAATATACGCAAACATGCCACAGGGAAAGGGAAGTTATAAAAACCAAAAACAAAGGGCATTGGCTCTGGAGACATTATCACTTAATTAACTTAGGCAAATATATCTGTGCACTGTTTATACATATTTTCAAAGCTATCATTTAATTTAATTCTGAAGTGTTTAAAAATGAAAGAGGAAGCAGGAAGCTGCAAGATATGTGATAGAGAACAGGGTTAAGTCAATTCCACCTCTTGATATTTGTTTGGAAAAGTAGACTAACTAAAAGTTATCAGTAATAGTCGGGCATAGCCATGAAGTGTTCCAGTGACCTAAGGGCATTTCCAAAATATACATTTAACTTGAAATAGTACATAATCTCTAAGTGAAATGCTCAGTTTATATTCAGTAGGAAGATATGCCATCTAAAAAGTTGGGCTAACCTCCAAATAATGGCACTTATAGAACCATTCCTTATATATTATATAGACGCAAGTTGTATTTACTACTAGAGTATATAAGTAAGGAGGAGTTGCACCCAAATAGTTCACAGCACTGTGAGTATCTACGTACAAAACAAGTTTCTAAAGTACACATTTCTCACATTCACCACGTCTTTAGGTGCAGAGTTAAGAAACATCAATGAACGAATAAAACATAATTATGAATTGTATCCTGTTAAATATTATGATAATTGTCATATGTTCATGACATCAACAGTTATCAACAAAGAGCTAGTCCATCTTGTTCTCTTAGGAGCACAGCTAGAGAGGGAGATCAATGATCCTAAAGAAAGTGTTGAATTTCAGTCTCTATCAGCCACAACCATAACAACCGGTGGGGGGGGGGGGGGGGGGGTTGGAACTATGGTTCAACAGTATCAGGAGAACTACAGTTCATGTTTCCTTATCCTAAGAAATCCACCGCTTATTCTGACTCACTGATGGAAATTTCCAAACTACCTAAGAAATCTTTGCAAAATCTTTGAATACTGGGTCAATGTTAATGCAAAGATATCTTTGGCCCCCTTCTACACCGCCCTATATCCCAGGATTGTCACAATGCTAGGGTTCTGCCGGTATTCAGGCAGAGGTGAATCAAACAAACACCCAGTTTGTATCAAACAGTTTAATTAAAGCAGCACTTACTTCATGTCTGTTTAATAGTCCAAAATATAAAATATAAATATAACACTCAGCCACAAAAACTGATAGCAAACACTACACTGTAGTCAAAGAGTCAAGTCCAGTGGTCAGTTGCCCAGAGTTCAATGAGCAAAGTCCAGGGATCAAGAATCTAAACTGTACCCAAAGCCAGTCCAAAGATTCAAGGTTCCAAGGGTTCAGGAGACAAGTCAGGACACTGAAAAACCAGAAACCTGGGGGAAAACTAGTGGCATCTACCACCAAGATAAATACTTTTCTCCCAAAGATCAGTCCCAATGTTAGCTCCTTAAATCCAGTAACACCCAGCTATAACATATCCCTTCCATGCCTCTATTCTTAATTGACTTTTACCTGTAAACTGTTACTTACAAACTACTCAGCCCTTTAGAACATTAACCCTTCCATCACCAACTGCTAGGTCTGCCACCGCCAACCACCATCAACTGCAGGACATGATACATGACAAGGATCTGATTCCAGATTATCTGCTTTGAACTAGACTATATGAGTCTACACTGCCAGATAATTTGGGATATGCAGATAATCCAGGATCAGTTTGTATGATATAGGGCAGTGTAGATCCAGCCTTTGTTGCTTTTGCAATCTTATATTTTGTGTAGACGTGTCAGTATTTATTTATCATGTCAGAAGCAAATCAAGAATAGTCGTAACATATCAGTAATATTTATGTAAAAATGAACTTTTTTTATAAAACCTAACTACTTCAGATCAAGATAAAGATAAAATTATTTAACAACAGGTATTAACAATTGTGCCTACATGATTCAAATTTTATTCTAAAAAGCACTCAGCTAGAATGAATCAAATTAAAACTAATACTATCATGTCAGCATATAAAGACATGAATGGGAGAAGCACCCACTACCCCAATTTCTTCTGCTCACATTCTTTTGTTATTTATGGTACAATGAAAAAAGATCACTCCACAAACCGCAATTTGCTGCTGCATGACCAAGTGACAACTCAGGAACTTCCTCCCATCTGCTGACGTTCCAGACATCTCTTGTGGTGGCCAACTACAAAGGCTAGAAGGCAGGATCATCAAGTTTGCAGACAACACCAAATTGGGAGGGATAGCCAATACTCCAGAGGACAGGAGCAGGATTCAAAACGATCTTGACAGATTAGAGAGATGGGCCAAAACTTACAAAATGAAGTTCAACAGTGACAAATGCAAGATACTCCACTTAGGCAGAAAAAACGAAATGCAAAGATTCAGAATGGAGGACGATGCCTGGCTCAAGAGCAGTACATGTGAAAAAGACCTTGGAGTCCTCGTGGACAACAAGTTAAACATGAGCCAACAATGTGATGTGGCGGCAAAAAAAGCCAATGGGATTTTGGCCTGCATCAATAGGAGCATAGTGTCTAGATCTAGGGAAGTAATGCTACCCCTCTATTCTGCTTTGGTTAGACCACACCTGGAATATTGTGTCCAATTCTGGGCACCACAATCCAAGAGGAGCCCCCGGTGGTGCAGTGGGTTAAAGCCCTGTGCTGGCAGGACTGAAAACCAACAGGTCGCAGGTTCGAATCCGGGGAGAGGTGGATGAGCTCCCTCTATCAGCTCCAGCTCCTCATGCGGGGACATGAGAGAAGCCTCCCACAAGGATGATAAAAACATCAAATCATCCGGGCATCCCCTGGGCAACGTCCTTGCAGACGGCCAATTCTCTCACAGCAGGAGCAACTCCTGACACGACAAAAAAAAGCCCACACCAGAGCTGCCTGTTGGCCGTCACCACCCCCAGCTCCTTCAGAGTCAAGCCAGTCACGTCAAGGATACCATCCGTCCATCTTTCCCTTGGTTGGCCCCTTTTCCTTTTTCCTTCAATTTTCCCCAGCATCATTGTCTTCTCTATGAGCTCTTTAAAAATAAACTTACGTTTGCTCTCTCTATAGACACAGCCTCATTTAAATCGGGCAGGCTATATGGAGCACACATCTCCAGTGTTGCAACAGCTCCACTGATTGCCAACATGTTTCTGGGCACAAATCAAAATGTGGGTTTAGACCTACAAAGCCCTAAAAGCTCCAGTCCAGATTATCTGAAGGACCGTATATCTTTCTGTGAGACATCAATGATTAACTGGTGAGGGTCTTCTCTCCCACCACCTGCTCCAGTGTATTTGGTAGGAACATGTTCATTTCGTAGGAGCAGCCTTTTCAGTGGCTGCTCCCAGACTATGGAACTCCCTCCCAAGGGAGACCAAGATGGCCCCATCCTACTGATCTAGCAAGTCAAGCGTTTCTTCTCTCAGCAGGCATTAGGAGAAAGATAAGGTACTTGCTCCTGGGGAGGTTGTGGTTGGGACTTTTGCAGGGATTGTGTGTTTTAAAAATAATCCTTAATTGTACTTATTATATTTTGACTGTATTTTAACTTAACACGCAAAATTAATTGGTTTTTTAAAAAATATATTAACATTTTAAGTGAATTTTAAGTGTGGTTTCTAGCTGCCTTGAGTCCCCTCAGGGAGAAACTCAGGGTGCAAATACAGTTCATATTAATCATAATCATCATCGTCGTCCAACATTTTCAACACCAACAGTGCTAATGTGAAGTACAGAAGGCTGCCCCCCCCCCCCTTAGTTTGTTGTAGGGATATAGTATAATCAAATGATAATGCATACATGTTTGTAGCAAATTAACAAAAAATGATGAAATGCAGAAATAGTTAACCTCTTAGTTCTCCACCTGGAAAATCTAAGGAACTTATAGCATAGATGTTATTTGCTTTGGGGACATTTAATAACTTCAAACAAAGTACACATAGTTAAAGAGAGAAAAGTGCTTACAATACTGATATGAGGATATGGCTAATTACAGTTTGGATGCTAATGGAGTTCAACAAAATTAACACTTAAAAAGCTGTCTATAAAGATTTCCCCCTTCACTTGATGTAATGTTTTGTACTAAGTTTATGAAAATATACTGTTTATACAGTGAATAAATTGACATTATGTTGTTGTTGTTCATTCGTTCAGTCATTTCCGACTCTTTGTGACCTCATGGACCAGACCATGCCAGAGGTCCCTGTCGGCAGTCAGCAACCCCAGCTCCTTCAAGGTCAATCCAGTCACTTCAATGATGCCATACATCCATTTTGCCCTTGGTCGGCCCCTCTTCCTTTTTCCTTCCATTTCCCCCAGCATAATTGTCTTCTCTAAGCTTTCCTGTCTTCTCGTGATGTGGCCAAAGTACTACATCTTTGCCTCTACTATCCTTCCCTCCAATGAGCAGTCTGGCTTTATTTCCTGAAGTATGAATTGGTTGGATCTTCTGGCAGTCCAAGGCACTCTCAGAACTTTCCTCCAGCACCACAGTTCAAAAGCATCTATCTTCTTTCGCTCAGCAGTCCCTATGGTCCAACTCTCACATCCGTAGGTGACTATAGGGAATACCATTGCTTTAACTATGCGGATCTTCGTTGCCAGTGTGATGTCTCTACTCTTCACTATTTTATCGATTGGACATTGCTCTCCTTCCAAGAAGTAAGCGTCTTCTGATTTCCTGGCTGCAGTCTGCATCTAAAAATACAAAGTCTGTCACGGCCTCCATGTTTTCTCTCTCTATTTCCCAGTTGCCAATCATTTTTGTAGCCATAATCTTGGTTTTTTATGTTTAACTACAACCCAGCTTTTGAGCTTTCTTCTTTCACCTTGATTAGAAGGCTCCTCAGCTCCTCCTTGCTTTTGGCCATCAAAGTGGTGTCATCTGCATATCTAAGGTTGTTAATGTTTCTTCCAGAAATTTTCACCCCAGCCTTGCATTCATCAAGCTCCACACATCGCATGATGTATTCTGCATACAAGTTGAATAGGTTGGGTGAGAGTATACAACCCTGCCGTATGCCTTTCCCAATCTTGAACCAGTCTGTTGTTCCATGGTCAGTTCTTACTGTTGCTACTTGGTCCTTATACAGATTCCTCAGGAGAGAGACAAGATGATTTGGTATGCCCATACTACCAAGAACTTGCCATAATTTATTATGGTCCACACAGTCAAAGGCTGTATATATCCAGGACAAATGGAAGTATTAGAAATGCTAGACTGTTAAAACTGAGCAAACAATTTTTATTTTTATTTTACAGGTGCAACAATATACTTGGTCTAGGGAGGTGGTACATTCCCATTATGTAGTTCTAAATGGCCCGCAGGAATTACCTTAAGTGTATCTCTGATTTATAGCTTGCTACAGCTATACAGCTCAAGATGAGTAATAGTACATACATAGACTAATCATTCTACTTGATAATCCAAATTGGAAAACATGGTTTACTCTGCTTCCAGGTGGAAAGCTTTGTTGAGGGCATAGAAATCCAGAACAGATAAAAAGAAACTACAGAATCTTACTGGTGCAGTGGATCCAGACACAAATTTAATTCAAGACACAAAGCTGTTAGGGCTGTGTTTTCAATTGGCATTGGGCCACAACCTCCATCATTTTTTTAAATTTTGCAGCCTCTTCTAAAGACTATCAGAGAAATGCTTTGGCAATCCTGTTCCACAACCTGTCCTATTCTTTGCTGAAGCTACTGATTTCTCACAATGATGAATAAAAAAAGCACCTGAAGCAGATCTTGAATAGCAAGAGGAAACACTTGGAGAGAATGATTCTTTTTGACAGGGTCAACTTCAACGGTTGTGTGAGCTGCCCACTTAGGCATCTTCTACACTGCCATATAATCAAGATGATAAAAGCAATTCATCTACATTAACAGCTTTGAACTGGATTATATGAGTCTACACTGCCATATAATCCAGTTCAAAGCAGATAATCTAGATTTTACGTGGCAGTGTAGAAGAGGCCTTAGTCACCCTGATGAAACTCACCTTAGCTAACTAGAAACATGTTGAATGTAATGCATGTTGTAATATAGGGCTGAAAAATACCCAGATGTGTCACAGCCTCTCCATCCTACCTTTAGTTCTACAATTTGTTTCGGTACTAACTTCCAGAATGAATTTCCTTCAATTAACTTTAAAATACATTTGTTTAGCAGTTTCTAATTGGATATCATTGTTTCTAGATAAAAATCAGATTTCAGCTTTCAATCATGCTAATTAACCATATGAGCACAAGAAACAGTGCAAACAGTATACTGTCTGGTGGGATGGACCAGAAGACTGAAGACATTATTTCTCTGTGGTGCCATTTATGCTTGGGCCGACCTTGTTTGTGGATGTTGTATATAGAGAAACTAAACTGTTAAGGCTTTGGAAGATTAATTCTAGAACCTGAAAGTTCATCAGAAGACAAGTGGAAACTGGTCCAACTGCTAAAGATCTGATTCATCTGCTCCCTCCCTACATGCTTAAGTTGTGCTTTGGCATCTAAGACTTGTAGTCCAACATCTGTAGGACCAACATAATTCCCACCTCTGTGCCTTAGATGAAAAGGCTGTTTCTTCCAAATCTGCAGAAGTTCCTTCTGAGAAGCAGGAAGCCTGTTATTTAACACCTCTCAGGTCACTTCGCTGTGTAGCAAAAATTGACAGTGTCTGCCACTAAGTCAGAAACAAAGTATTGTGGTTGGGAATGAAACATGTGGAATAGACAAACAAGATCAGTTACACAGACAACTACCGAGACTCTGCTATGAAGAAAGAGATAACTGTCTAACAAGATATAGTAAGAGAGCACTTTCTCTTCCCTCTGGGTTTTGATGTAAGCGGTGTGGTTTTTGCTGTTAACTTCATTTGTCATTTCAATCTCTCATTTTTTAAAAAATAAATGATTATGGTAAAACTTACACATGCTGGAATAGCCATGAAAGTGAATGAATAAGCACTTCCGAGCTTGCAAAAAAAATTAACATGCATTTATTTGCATACTTTTTGTTTCTGAAAAATTGTTCATGAATCCCAAATGCCAGCTACCTAGGATGATACGCTCATGTGCTTGTGTGACAGAAGGAGACCGCCTGCTCTGCTCTGGGGCCAAGTCAAATTCTAGAAGCGACAGGATGTATCAGGGCTGCTGCATACCAATGAGCACCAGGATAGAGGAGTTCTGTGCTGAAAATTAAGCAGGGCGTGATGTTGTTATGTTACTGACAGTTCAGCTGACTTTTCAGGGATTTTTCAAAAAAGAGGTATCCATTTCCTCTACTTCCCACTTTCTCTACATTCTGTTTATTACAGTTCTATATTTAAATTTAATGCAGATTTTTGTGGAAAGGGAGAAGGATACAGGAAGATGATTTTTGGCTTTTTTGGTGAAAGAGTCATTTGTATAAAATGGTTTTGCTCAAAACAATTTTTCCCCAATTATTTTTATTGAGAATAAATTGTCTCCGATAGATGGGAATGTGAGAGAATTTTTAAAATCAAGATAGGTTTACAACGAAAGTGTGCTCAAAACAAATATTGATTTCCCTGCAAAAAAAATGTACAAATAAATTTTTGTACTTTTTTGTAAAAAAAAAAAAGATCACTTAGCAGCTGATTCTTTTCTTGATGTTCTGGGTCAGTAGATCAAGAAATCCAGTATCACTAAAACCAAGAAAAACTGAATTTTTTATATCCTGAATGTTTGCAGGATATTTTGTCTTTAAAAAAAGTGGGTTTGACTTTTTTTAAAAGACAAAAATTAATACAAAGTAAAAAATTACAAAGACTACTTGCACTCATGCAATCAAGCCCTTCAGATTGTTAGGCAACATTCCTAATACTATTCATCATTGGCCAGATTGGCTACAATCAATGAGATTGGTGGTCCAAAAACATTGTAAAGGCAACATGCTTCACAGTAAAATTCTTCTGTGTTTTGCTCAATCAAGGTAATTAATATTTTTTTAGTAGTTGCTGTCTTTCAGTGGCGTTCCAATCATGTAGCCTTCTATTACAGTCATGCTTCCCTCCCATTATAAAGAAAGTCAATATAATTCAATTTTTCTTTGGGTCACTGAATCTGACTTTCTATATCATGGGAGGGAAGCATCTCTCTTACCTCAGTTCCACGCCAGCTTAGCAATGAGGAGCTCCTTTTTACCACTGATGTCCTTAAGCTGAGTTTAGGGTGTGTCTCACAAATAGAAAAGGAACAAAGTTAGTTTTGGAAAGTCCAAAATTACAACTCATGCAACTGGGGGTGATTGGCATTGTTAATATACATGTGTGATGAATTCCCTACCTCTAAGGGTAGGAAAAGCTCAAATAGTAGGCCCAGGAAGTTCAGCAGCCATTTTAGAAAGGTGCCTGGGGGCATCCATCTTAGAATCTCATTTCCTGGAGGGGGGGGTGCTTAAGAGCAGCCTGGAGGGAAATTAGGGAAGTTTGTGATTGGCTGGGAGAGAGTGGGTGGAACTTAAATTGAGAAAAGGAAAAAAATGACTTTAAGGGTGCATTTTAAAACCTGACAGCTCAGTTAGGGTCTGTGTGTCAAAGAAGAAGGAGTTAGGGTCTGTGTGTCAAAGAGAAAGGAATCAGAGAGAGAGAGTGTTAGAGGAACAGGGTGAGTGAAGTTGGTCAGTTAGTCAGCAGAGTTAGCTAGTGAGAAGATTTACAGCTATTGGGAAGGATAGCTGGGGGAGTGGAGAGACAGATTCCAAAAGGAAAGGATTGTCTTGTGGAGTTTAGGATTACTAAGCAAAGAGAAATCCTGTCAGTAGTTTCTGGAGGGAGAGAGGAGTGTTATCTGCAACTAAGTTTTGAACCATACGCTTTATTCAACATTGAAACCGCTAAGCTTAAAACCTGTATTGTTCAAGTTCTCTCAAATAAACAACATTGTTCTTTGTTCACAATCACTGCCTCAGCGTATAAAATTCTAAAGCAGTTTATAGAAGTCAAAGTCTAATGGTGGCAGCATGTATTTTAAAAAGTAATCTCTTCATTGTTACCTCAGAGTACCAAGCCTGAGTGCAAATCCAGCACATTCTAGCCTAAAGATACCTCAAGTCAAGCCAAGGGCTAAACATTTTATTTAAGTGTGGTGGTGGACAGTGTTCTTTTGAAAGGCACAGTGTTGGGACTTGTTAAAAAATAAGTCCCTAACCATTATAGTTTGGTGTACAGTGGTTAGGATTTGGTTAATAATTTGTTATAAGTGGTGTCAGCCGGTGGGATTTGCTAATAAATAATCCCCTAATCGTTATAACATGCATAGGCTATGCCTGTAAAGACAAATACATTTGCACCTGTTTCACACAAAAGAGCCAATTCTCTAATGTAGCATTCAAGGCTTGATAATAACTCTTAACAACTGAAGTCCTTTCATTTAGTTACAGAAGCTAAAGATATTATAGTTGGGGGCAAAGTGTATTATCCAGAGGATGTTGCTTTTCAGTCATAACTAGAGTGAAACAATTACTAGACATGACAGAACTATTAATTATCCATGAATGCCCAATCATTTTCTTCAGCCTTAAAGGATTCTATTTGACACAGAGTGCACTGAAACTGCCAGACAGGTTGTTGCAGGTCCTCATTAAAGGGTGAAATTATGTGAAGCTTCTACGTAATCATTTTCTGTTGATATAATAAAGAGTTGCTATTTCCTGCCCACATTCAGCCCCATCATTCTCCAACTAAATCATAACTTCTTAGCCCAAACTTCTTGCCATTGACTGCTCAGTGTGGTGTGGTTATTTGTGCATTAGACTAAAGCTCTGGAGGCCAGGGTTTGAACCTCTGTTCACCCATGTAAACAGAATGGATGGCCTTGAGCAAGCCACACTCTCAGGACCTCATTCCACAAGAAGGGGAAAGAGGGGGGAATTGTATTCTTCACGTGGCATCCAATGGTGTTTCATCTTTAAAGAGACAGAATTTACTCTCCACATCACACAGGATTGCATGCTTCAAGTCGTCTCTGGTTGCTATGCTACTCTGCTGCTGAGTATGCATGCCCAGTGTGGAACACATCTCATCACACTAAAACAGTGGATGTGGCTCTTAATGAGACATGCCGCATTATCACGGGGTGTCTGCGCCCCATACCACTGGAGAAATTACACTGCTTAGCCGGTATTGCACCACCTGACATCCGCCGGGAAGTAGCAGCCAATAGTGAAAGGACCAAGGCAGAGACATCTCCAGCTCATCCCCTGTTTGGGTATCAGCCAGCACGTCAACGACTTAAATCAAGACATAGTTTTCTTAGATCTACAGAGACACTCGCTGGAACACCCCAGCAAGCGAGAGTCCAAAAGTGGCAGGCCCAAACCCAGCACCTCAATTCATGGGTGATACCAGATGAGAGACTCCCCCCTGGGCACTCAGAAGACTGGGCGACTTGGAAGGCGCTGAACAGATTGCGCTCTAGCACCACGAGATGCAGAGCCAATCTTAAGAAATGGGGCTACAGGGTGGAATCCTCGGCATGCGAGTGTGGAGAAGAACAAACCACTGACCACCTGCTGCAATGCACCCTGAGCCCTGCCACATGCACGATGGAGGACCTTCTTGCGGCAACCCCAGAGGCACTCCAAGTGGCCAGATACTGGTCAAAGGACATTTAACCAAATACCAAATTTACAAAATCTGTGTGGGTTTTTTTCTTTCTTTTTTTTCTTTTTCTTTTTAATCTCTGTGTTTGTTTTGCTCTGTTAGAATTGTAATACAATGGTTGCTGATGACACGATAAATAAATAAATAAATAAATCACACAGGATCACCTCCTCCAGTTTTTAGCTCAACAACACACTTCATTTCTCTCCCATTTCAAGGAGAGCAGCACAATTTTAAACCACTTCTTTCAATGAGATCTTGAAGCCAGCACATTTTAAACCACTTCTTTCACTGTGATTTTCCTTATCCTTTATAAACCCATTCTATAAAGGAGACCAGCAAACTTTTTAAATCACTTATTTCAATGGGACCCAAGCCATCTTTAAATGACTAATGGGGACAGAAGGAGCATTATGGGGCATTAGCAGACCACCACATGAGCACCAATACTGAAACATCACAAAATGGAGTGTAAGTGGCCAAATATGTACATCACTTCCCATCCTGTTTTTAATCTTTCCTACATGCAGAGAAAGGAGTGGAGCTGATTCCTGCCAATCTTTCAAATCCTACAATTTCTACATGCTGCAGAGATGGAATCCCACAGGTAGCCCATGGAATGGGTCATGTGTCATTTGATGGACTCCATGGGAGTGTGTCTTTGAAGTGTGTAGAAATGGAAGAGGAGTACAAGGGGAAATCCCCTTTGCACAAATCTTGCCATGAAAATCCCACAAAATGTTCACCTTAGAGTAGCAATAAGTCAGAAATGACATGAAGGCACATAACAATAACAGGGATTCAACTTGATATAAATCTCCAAGGATATATGTAAGATGAATATCCATACTTACCTCTGGAAGTATATAAGTGTCTATCTTGCAATTCCATGTGAATTATCAAATAATTCTAATGGCATATAAGACAAATAGTCTTCCTTCAAAAGAAGAACAACTATCACCAACACTGTAGCATCTAGCTAAACAGAGATACTAGTAGGCAGAAATGCTTTTAAGCATTATGATTCATTATTACAACATTGAGCTGTTGCTAAGGAACACTACAGGCTGCTGAGTGAAAGCCTGAAAATGGAAAGCCTATTGGGCTTATCTCAACTTAGTAATCATTTTTAGCAAAAAAATATGATTTTGACCGTTGAACTGGCAACATGGCTAATATCTGAATGCCCAGATTGACTCTCATAACACTAGAATCCACTTTAAATCCAATTGCTTCCTCCTGCAGAATTCTGGGGTTTATAGTTTAGGGAGGCACCTTTAACAGCCTCGCTAAACTACAAACCCCAGAATTCTGCAGGAGGCATAAACCGGATTTTAAGTGGATTTATTCTCTAGTGTGATTAAGTAGTTATTTTTCAGACCAGTTAGATTATTTCTCACACATAACTTCATGCTGAATTTTATTTTGTTTAACTTTTTTGTATACATGTTTTTGGAGAGGTCTAGAGTCACCTACCTCACAACACAAGGACTCTACCACATTGTGGTGAATTCCACAAAATTAAGATTGCATCAGTAATACTAAAACAATACTAAAACTACGTCTACTGAAATACTATAAATGCACACACCCCAAACACTACTTGCAAGCAAAAGTCCAATAAAAGAGATGTGCCTTTTACTGAATTTCAATCTGTTTAGAAGCATATGTGATAAGGCATCCATGTGTCGAAGACAGCCAATTTCAGAAAATAGGAAGCAGTATCCTAATAACTGTGTTAATATATACCACAATTCATCTCATGGAAAATTGTGCATAGAAACTCGGTATAAGCAATCATTTCTCAATGGAAATTTAATTAAAATTGCATTTACAAAAATATCTTTTGAAATTCATTTTCTCTGCATATTTCCAAGTTCCCCAATTGTGCAAAATATATTCCTTAGTAACATATTCATCTTTTGTGTTAAGATTTTTTTTCACGAACTAATATATATGTTAAGAGGAACCCCCAGTGGTGCAGCAGGTTAAACCTCTGAGCTGCTGAACTTGTTGACCAAAAGGTCAGCAGTTCAAATCTGGGGAGCGGGATGAGCTCAAGCTGTTAGCTCCAGCTTCTGCCAATCTAGAAGTTCAAAAAATGCAAGCATGAGTAGATCAATAGGTCCTGCTCCAGCAGGAAAGTAACAGCGCTCCATGCAGTCATGCCAGCTACATGACCTAGGAGGCATCTACGGACAATGTGAGTTCTTCAGCTTAGAAATAGAGATGAGCACCACCCCCCAGAGTCAGATACGACTAGACTTAACGTCAAGGGGAAACCTTTACCTTTACTTATATGTTAAGAGCAAGGTACACAGAAATGTGTACAAAATGCCAAATCCTGAATGGAATGGTTTCCTATAGGTAAGGAGTGGAGAATGGTTAGGAAATAGACATCTGCAGCCCTCTTCCCCTCTTCCCAGATCTTGAATAGTTACATTCAATTGTGCCCTCCTCTCTGATTTTCTTTTATGAAAATGGAAAAGAAACATTCAAAATATGGCTTCTCCTTTATTTGTTGATTAGAAAAAGACATTGGCTTGTTCAGAGCATCCAAAAACAAGATTAAAGTGCTATTCACCCAGTTTTACTAGTTTAATGGGGAGAAGAGATCCTGAAAATAGCCTGGGCAGTTACATGCATAGTCTGCACTTTTCCTACTCCTGTGTTAATGCGTGGATAGACATTTTGTACAACTGGATAATCCTTAGGGCAACTTACTTAATAGGGCCTCTTAATTTTAGACTTGAAACTGAGGATTTCTCTCAATCCCTTCTGTTACAAATTCTATGACATTTCCCCTCTGATTTGCTTGCTCATTCATTAGAGATGTTTTCTCTGCAAATTCTGTACCAGTATTTTTGCCTAAACTTTGAAATTAAGCATTGCGGTTTGTTATTTAATGGTTACCTTGGTCACTACCTTGGAAAACTTGATAGAACAGTCACTTTTTTGTTTTTGCTTTTGTGTTGTGTTCTTTTTGTTTAAAGACAGCCATTTATTTGCAACAGACTGGTTCTATTGATTTGCAAAGCCTTGTAAACTTAATGACAAGGAAAGCCGCTTATTCTAGGCCCATTCAAAAAATCCCTGGAGCTTTTATTATCTTGTTTGCAAATTAGTGAGCCCAGGCCAGTCCCCTTTACTCTAGATTTATAAGGATCGAGATTTTCTCAAGTGTAGCTCAGCACAGAAATAGGTTTGTTGATGAGGTATCCCTTCAATTACTAAAGTCTCGAGCAATTTAGGTCTTTGAATATTATCGTCGGCAACTTGAACTCAGATCAAAACCCGTATATTCTGGCATATAAGGCGACTGGGCGTATAAGACGACCCCCAACTTTTTCAGTTAAAATATAGAGTTAAGATGACTCCCATGCATAAGACTACACCCGTGTATAAGACGACCCCTGACTTTTGAGAAGATTTTCTTGAGTTAAAAAGTAGTCTTATATGCCAGAATATACTGTAATAATAGTAATAATAATAATAATAATAATAATAATAATACTTTATTTATATCTTACACCAATTTCCTTGAGGGAAATCAGGATGGTTTCCAACAAAAAATGTTAAACATTCAATGCCATAATAAATCAACAAAAACAAATAAAAACCCAACCAAATTCCAGAAATAAATCCACATATGACACAAAATTGTAACACATAATCAAAAATTAAATAATAATATAACTGATCAATTACTTAACATCTAACATTAAAACACAACACAAATCTAACATTAAAACACAAAACAAGTCAGTGTACTTTTTTTACATCAGGTTCATGGGGTTCCCATAAAATGTTCCTGCCAACAATTCAGTTATTATACAGGGTTAGTCAAAATGCATAGGCCAATAAGCCATTCAATTGAATGGCTTATTGGCCTATGCATTTTGACTAACCCTGTATATTGCACTAGCTAGTAGCTACAGCCTCCAAGATGTCTTCAAAGGAATCTTCATGTGGAGGTTAAAAGGAAATTAACAGTGGAAGTTCTACTGTAATCAGGTTATCCCTGCTTTTGGGATGCATCAAAAGGAGTCTAGTGTCTAGATCGAGGGAAGTCATTGTGCCTCTCTATTCTGCTTTGGTTTGACGGCACCTGGAATACTGTGTCCAATTCTGGGAACCACAGTTCAAAAGAGATATTGAAAGGCTGGAAGGTGTGCAAAGGAGGGAGACTGAAATAGTCAAAGATCTGGAGACCATGAATCTCAATCAGAAGCGACTTAAAGAACTGGACACGTTTAGCCTGCAGAAGAGACGGTTGAGAGAAGACATGGTAGCCATGTATAAATATTTGAAAGGATGCCAAAAGAAAGAGGAAGCAGGCTTGTTTTCGGCTGCCCTGAAGTCTAGGATTGAAAGCAATGGGTTCAAACTGCAAGAAATGAGATTCCACTTTAACATTAGGAAGAACTTCCTGCCTGCAGAAGCTGTTCAGCAGTGGAACTCTGTGTCTTGAAGTGTGGTGGAGGCCCCTTCTTTGTAGGTTTTTTTTAACAGAGGCTGGATGGGTGTTTTGATTGTGCTTTTTCTACAGGGTGCTGGACTGGATGGCTCTTGTGATCTCTTCCAACTCTATGATTCTAGGAAGACTGTAGCTGATAAAGTGGACAAAGCTGTCCCTAGGCACTCCGAGTCCACTTGCTCCTCCAGTAATAGAGATAGATTTAAATGAACTTCCAAACTGTAACGTGTTTTTTTTAGGGGAGTACATCCCAATTCAGAACATCCCATTTGCCCAATTGACTATGATAAGAAGGAAAAAGAGAGTTGAGCATTATCATCATACTGATAGCATCTCATATCCATTTGATACAGATATTGAACAGCATGGAGGAACTAAATGGAATGTGAGGTACCCCAAATCATAAATGGCATGGACTTGAACAAATGCTCTGCAGTGCTACATTTGGTAGTGAATCCTTCAAGTAACAGTGGATACTGATGTTGACAAGCTGGAATGTGTCCAAAAGACTGACCAAAATGATCAAGGGTGTGGAGAACAAGCCCTATGAGGAGAGGCTTAACGATCTGGGCATGTTAACTCTGCGGAATAGAAGGCTGAGAGGAGACATAATAGCCATGTATAAATATGTGAGGGGAGGTCATAGGGAGGAGGGAGCAAGCTTGTTTTCTGCTGCCCTGGAGACCAGGACGCGGAGCAATGGCTTCAAACTACAGGAAAGGAGATTCCACCTGAACATGAGGAAGAACTTACTAATGGTGAGAGCTGTTTAGCAGTGGAACTCTCTGCTCATGAGTGTGGTGGAGGCTCCTTCTTTGGAGGCTTTTAAACAGAGACTAGATGGCCATCTATTGGGAGTGCTTTGAATGTGATTTTCCTGCTTCTTGGCAGGGGGTGGACTGTATGGCCCACAAAGTCTCTTCCAACTCTGAGTCTATGATCTGGGACCATTGCTGGAGTTCATGCTTCCAAGTAATTGGTATGATTGGGGTGGGGGCGTGGGGGGTGGGAATCAACCCAAAATAGGAGAACATATGTGATCCAATTGAATTTTAAATATCCCTATCTTTAAATTTACAACAATTCACTGTAACTAAGAATAGTTTCCCATTCACATCTTTCAAACATGACATTATCAAAAAATAGTAAATGTTGTAACAAAACTGCATTTTTTTAAAAAAACTCTTGTATAATCTAGCTCACACCTCCACAATTGTGTTTGCTACAACAGGTTTTCTCTTTTAATACACTCAGAATAAACCCTTAAATGATTTTCTTATTGAATGCTGTGGTTGTTTCCTGTAGGATTTTACTATTCACATCCAATCCAAGTATCCATGGGAAAAGAATGCAACATCTTAATTTTCACATAAAATTGAACTACCTCAGAATCACAGTGCATCCAATTTAATCTTTCCTTCCTGGATACATTTCAACAGCCCTGTTTGGTTTTAGGAATGTTCCAGGTGATGAGCTGTTTATTTGTCAAAGGCCAACAGCATAGAATGAAATAAATCTCCCTTCAGAATTCATAACAATTTGTTTCTGGTTGCAGCTATTTATGTGGTTATTATGCAAAAGAACTCGTGCAACATTGCTCTCCCTGAACCCAAGACTCAATTCACTCCCAATTAGTAAAATAAAAATACAAATGTTTCCTGAAGCATTCAGTGTATAATTCAGAGCTACAGTCAAGAGTCCTCCCAATCCTACTTAGGTTTCACAAACTGAATGAAATACAGCAGAGGAGGGTGTCCATATTTATACAGGAAGGTTGAAAAGGCAAAAGCAAATAAGAAGGGTGTGCACATGCATCTTGTGAATATAGCACATTTTACCACGATCTATTTCAATAGACATTTCACATCATTTCACCACTTATTGAAAAATACACAATGGCATAGCATAATAAAAATGCTATCGGCTAACAACAGCTGCTGTTCCTCTTTTGTTACACATTTTCTTCCTGGCACACAGTCTCAAGACTCCCACCTACCATGTCTTTCCCTACAAGGAGGCAGCATCTAGAAACCTCTAGCACAGTGGTTCTCAACCTTCCTAATGCTGCAACCTCTTAATACAGTTCCTCATGTTGTGGAACTGGTGGTTCGCGAAAAGGCCTTACTGGTGCATTATTTAAACTTATGTTTATTCATATCATGATCTGATCACCATACTCAATATATCCCATATGCATGGGGGTATTGGGGTAATGATACAAAAGGTTTGCTAGGCTAGACCCTCTTTCACTCAGACTCAGCCCCCCCCCCCGAAACTCAGCCCCCCCCCGGAACCCCCCCTGAAAATTGTTTAGCCTTCCCCCCTCCCCCCGAAATGAAATCCTGGCTACGGGCCTGCCCCCAACCATAACATTATTCTTGTTGCTACTTCATCACTGTAATTTCACTACTGTTATGAATCATAATGTAAATATCTGATATGCAGATTGTATTTTCATTCACTGGACCACATTTGGCACAAATACTCGATATGCCCAAATTTGAATACTGGCAAGGTTGGAGGAGATTGATGTTATCATTTGGGAGTTGTGGTTGTTGGGATCTATAGTTCACCTACAACCAAAGAGCATTCAGAACTCCACCAACGATGGAATTGAACCAGACTCGGCACACAGAACTCCCATGACCAACAGAAAATGCTAGAATGGTTTGGTTGGCACTGACCTTGAGTTTGGGAGTTGTAGTTCACCTACCTCCAGAGAGCACTGTGGACTCAAACAATGATCTATCTGGACCAAACTTGGCACGAACACTCAATATGTCCAAATGTGAACTCTGGTGGAGTTTGGGGAAAATACACCTTGCCATTTGGGAGTTGTACTTGCTGGGATTTATAGTTCACCTACAATTAAAGAGCATTCTGAACCCCACCAATGATAGAATTGGGCCAAAGTTCCCACACAGAACTTCCATGACCAACAGAAAATATTGTATATTCAGATGGTCTTCGGTGACCCCTTTGACACCCCCTTGCGACCCCCTGTAGGGGTCCCGACCCCCAGGTTGAGAAACACTGCTCTAGCATAACATATTTTAGGCAGCCTTCAGTTTCTCTGAAATCAGCTCCCTGTTATATGCACTGATATGCCTTCTGCATGCTGCCTTCTTTTCTTGGTTAAATTATTTAGGCTGTAATCCCAAAACCATTAACCTGGGAGGAAGTACCACTGGGCTCACTGAGACTTTGAACTGACAGGCATCCCATATGTATGTCACTTGCCAGATGACACCTACTGTGGCACTACTGTGAATTTCTGTTATGCAGTCAGAAACAAAAGGGCCAATGTAGTATGCCCTGCAACAACAATATGGATACATTAGTTGCCTGCCAGTTCCTCAGCATGTGCATTTGACCTGATATTAATTGCTTACGAAACCCAAACTCACTTGGTTTTAACTTTCCCAGAATTATTTGGCTGTGTATGAAGTAGTAGCTGCCATGCTACCCTGGGGATAGGTTTTCATTTGGTTCCTGTATCTCTGATCAGAATTGGATTAGAAAATCATAAATTCTGAGAAAGCAACGCTAACATATTTGCTTATCTTGTAGAGCGGGAGGACATTGTCATTTCAATTTGTTTTTAATCATGGTTAACTAATATTCACAAAATTCAATTGTGGGGAAAAACTGATAGATTGGCTGATTGTATTATACCACATGGCTGATATATAACCTGCTCAAAGCAAAATAATCCACAGGAGTCGGGTGCAATGTGAGTTTGTCTGCAATACTACTCACTTGGACAGATTTCCCCAGATGTCTAGAGATAAATCATCCGATGCATATTTAGACCATTATCTGTCCCAGGTTCCAAGTTCTCTCTTTTTGTATAAAAAAGGTAAATCTCTAACCCTTATAGGAGTGGATTTATGGTATAAAATGTGCAATCATTCTCCTATTCCATTGTTTTCTAGGAAACAAGACTGCCCCTCCCTGCCTTTCAGTATATTTAGCAATAAGTGAAATCTCAAATCTGTTGTTAAAATATGTGATCCATCCTCTCTCAATTCAAATCTTCATTCCCCTGCATTATGTTAGTTTTTGGAGGAAAATCTAACTGCAGTTTATTTTACAGAGCTCCTTACATAGATTGCACAAAACCACTGGTTCCAATGGAATACAGCAAAGTGGGTTATAAGCAACAAATCCTAATGTCATGTTCCATATAATATTTGTTTTTCATGATGAATATGCTAAATTTGCATGCTTTCCCCAACCCCTTAATTCTCAATTTTACACATTTGAATGATTGTTACTTTTCCACAATATGGTAAATTTGATAATTTAAATGGTAAATTTACTTTTAACTAAGCAATTATTTGAAATGGTTCCCATACAAATAAATCTAATTATGCTACCTTAATTTATAACAGTTATTTCCAATTTTATTTACAGGTGCCCTTCTTGTTATATGGTTGTTTCTTTTAGTTTGGATTATTTAACTGTGAAGCAGTGATCTAATTTTTCCCATGTGCATTTGCAGAATTTTTTTCCTGTGGTATTAGCAGACAACGAAAACATAATGATAGTTGAAACAAGCTTAGCAGTTGCTATATATAAGTGTTTTCATGCTTGATTACTTTAAAGATGCAATAAACTGCCTGCTTTTACATTTTTGTGGTTATATATTTTGTGGTTATATCTCTATGAAGCACTTGTAGAATTCTTTTAATATATTATATCCCAAATTGTTGGGATTGTTGGGAGCCGAAAAGTTGCAGGTTTGATTCTGGGGAGCGGTGTGAGCTTCCACTGTCAGCCCCAGCTTCTGCCAACCTAGCAGTTTGAAAAAATGCAAATGTGAGTAGATCAATAGGTACCGCTCTGGTGGGAAGGTAACAGCACTCCATGCAGTTATGCCAGCCACATGACCTTGGAGGTGTCTATGGGCAATGCCGGCTCTTCGGCTTAGAAATGGAGATGAGCACCACACCCCAGAGTCGGACATGTCAGGATTGATTTAGTTATGTATGTGTTTTAAATGTGCTTCTATGTATTTCCAAGATGGATTCCACTGTGTATTAGAAATGCTGTGCAGAATGTTTATTCCATGAGGCTGTGATTATGTGACCTTGAGAGAAGTAAGATAATGTTTGCTCTTGCTGGGAACATAAGGGAGTAACCGGTCTCAGCAAGAAGAGATAAGCAGATGTGAGGAGACTTTCGTTTTGACTAGTTCCTGAATTGTAGCTCGCTGTTGTAAGACATGTCTATTGAATGAGCTTAGTAAAACTTAATTTCTTTTGTAAATCAAAGCTTGCAGAGTCCTTATTTTGCAACTCAGTGTCTGCTGATCTAGCATTCCTTCCACTGTGCACCGCCAAACTCTGACAGGACATGACTGGACGTCATGTCAGGGGAAAACTTTTACCTTTACCTTTACTATCCCAAATTATTTGCCAATGTTTTGCTAATATAGCACCGGCAGGACATTACCTCATATAGGAACATTTATGCATACGCATTTTATTTCCTGATTTCCCTTTAACTAGAAGGTTTGAAATTGAACTGTAGCTTTGTTTCAATATTGTCCCTTTTGAACAGAGGTTGTATTCAGTGCAAAACAGAATCTGACTCTCTTTTCAGAAATACACTGATAACCCCAGCGGGTTTTTTTAAAAATGACTTAAAAGACTTTATCACAGTAGCCTGTTATCAGCTATGCTGGATAAATATGACTTGTGAGGCTTTTCATCAGAGAGATGCAACCTGCCATAGTCTGCACAACAAAAGGCAGGGTAGGGAATGACCTCTAGGATCCTTGAACATCCTGGAAGAAGACCAACCTCTTTTCAGTAGTACAAACTGGAATTTTCTTTGAAACCCCTCCCCTTCTACTGACAAGGAAATAGTCTCATTGTTGCAGTCAAGAGATCAAGCAGTGCTTAGCTATCTTGTTTATTCCAAATGAATGGGAGATCTTGCCAAACTGGTTCAGGATGATACACTTTTCACTTGATTGGCTTTATCCATGTGTTGCAACCAGGGCCGTAGCCAGAAAAAAATTTCGGGAGGGGTTGGAATTTTCGGGGGGGGGGGGGTTGAAAATTTCTCGTGGGGGGGGTTGAAACCTGCCTCCTAGCTCACGCTGAAGCAAAGAGCACAGCAGGGGGCAGAGCAGCCTTCAATAGCCTGCAGCTCCGCCCCTGTCAACCACCTCCACCAAGTCTGGCCTCCTTAATGAGAGCATTCAACACACACACACACACACCCAACTTGGTTGCTTCGCTACATCGGCTATTGCTGCAAGTAATGACAGTGTGAATAAATTGTCAATATTTGCTTGAGATACTGCTTGCTGTTCTGGAGGGACTCTTAATTTTTTGCATCTTCACTTCACTTCACTTTATTTCTTAATTAGTCGCTCTCCACCAAGGTGCTCCGAGCGACTTACAATTTAAAATAGCATTTACACAATATAAAAACATTCAACATAAAAACATACAACAGTGACTTAGCATGGGGATTTGGTTAACCAGTTAAAATTCATGAGTAAACCAGGTTTTTTAAAAAATCTGAAACATTTCGGGGGGGGGGTTGAACCCCTAATCCCCCCCCCCTCGCTACAGGCCTGGTTGCAATCTCATTGTCTAAGAGTCATTAGGTACCATTACCAAATGGTGACAGAAGTCACGTTAATGCCTGCCCTTTGCACACAGATCTTTGTTTGCCAGACATGCACACATCATTTTAAGCACATTGAACCTTTTCTTTTGAGTTCCCTCTAGGATAACATTGGGGTCATGTTTTTCCTCACCTCAGAAGTGTTTCCTTTAGGTGACAGCTCTTAAGTTAGCAACAACTTAAATGTAATCATAGGGGGGGGGGAATAAAGGCAGAGGGGTTTTCCAGAGATTCTGAAGACTCCCCAGCACACAAACAAAGGCAAATTCCACAAATTCTCCAGTACATAGCAAGAAGCAGATTTCCACAGAAACGAGAGAGAAAATTTCAGAAGTTTCCCCTACAAGAGAAGAAAAAATGTTCCAAAGATTCCCCAGCAAAGCAAAGCAGAAGCAATCTTCTCCCCATGGTCACTACCAGAGCTTGCTTCTCTGTCTTGTTTGGGCTTTTTTCACATCAAAGAGTGAGAAGATCTACAAGTGCCAATCTGAAACCCCCTTACGTTTTGCTGCACCATTCACAACCTCCTTATATAGTCAGGTTTTTAGAATCTGTTTTTTTTCCTTTTGAGAAACAGCTTATATTGAACACTGTTATTTTGGGTTTCTTCTGCTTTAAAATCAGCTTGCCCTCAACCTGTCTTTTTTCCTTTTTGGAGTCATTCGGGTTAATTGTCTGTTTTTAAAACCTTTAGCTTGCAAGATCCTGTGGAGTGTTAGTACCTGGGAGAGCTTTTTCCTCAAACCAGTAACCCCAGGTGTTGCTCTTGTGAAATCTGTCGTCTCCAAGCAATCGCTTTGTTTAAAATCTAGGAAGCACTGTTAGAAAAACAGGAGATTGAGGGTGTGACAAATGGGAGAAAGGGGAGAAGTCAAGGAGATCAGTGGGCATGAAACCAAAAAAAAAAAAATCAGCTTAAATTCCGCCTCCTGCTTCAGAATTATGCCACATTATAAATGGCTAAAATATCAGAAATGCTGTAGAAGGGACACTTTGCACTAGAAGGAGTATTGGAACAGCAGCAATATTGGGAGCCATTTATGAGCTTTCCCATAATTAAAGGAGGTGCTTCACTGATGACTGAAATGCAGAGCAGATCCAAGACAGATGCAACATTGTGTGATTAAGCAAGACACAATTATCCTGATGTAGTTGCAGTTTACCTTATGTGATAAAATCCTTAGGACCCCATCATGCCACAATATTATAGTACTACTATTCCACTTCAAATGCCATGAAATGGAATCCTGAAATTCACAGCTTAAAGAAGGGTCCCTAGAATCCTTAGCCAGAGAGCTCTTGGGCCTCATACACTACAAACTCCTGAATTCCGCAGAATGTTGTCATGGCAGTTAAAGTGGAATTATATTGCTATAACAGTGTAGTATGATAGGGACCTTAATTTCATACTGGCTCAAAGAAGCAAGATATAGGTGGCATTTTCTTTCTTGAGCTCATGAGAACCAAATTTTTGTCACATTGCCCTTTCAATTCCTCTATTCCAGGGGTCTTCAAACTAAGGCCCGGGGGCCAAATACGGCCCTACAAGGTCATTTACCTGGCCCTCGCTCAGGATCAACCTAAGTCTGAAATGACTTGAAAGCACACAACAACAACAACAATCATATCTCATCAACCAAAAGCAGGCCCACACTTTCCATTGAAATACAAATAAGTTTATATTTGTTAAAATTGTTCTTCATTTTAATTATTGTTTTGTTTTAAGTGTTTTTTTGCACTACAAATAAGATATGCGCAGTGTGCATAGGAATTCATTCATGTTTTTTCTTTCAAATTATAATCCAGCCCTCCAAAAGTTTGAGGGACTGTGACCTGGCCCTCTTTTTAAAAAGTTTGAGGGCCTCTGCTCTATACATTGTTGGAATTCACAGATCAGCCTACCACATCCCTTCTTTCCCAAGCCTTATAAAGCCTTTGAGTTACCCAAACCAATCAGGATCCAGTTCAAAAATTATTATTCCTTACCACCAACATCATCATGGAAATGTCTACCTCAGTGTTTTTCAAACTGTGTTCTTCCAAGTGATTTCAACTTCAGCAACCAGAAATCCCAGCCAGGTTGCTAGCTATTAGGAATTGTGGGAGCTGAAGTCCAAAACACCTGGAGAAGCACAGTTAGGGTGAACTCTGGTCTAACTCGTAGTACCTCCATTAGCTTGCTCTACAAAATGGAAAAAGTGAAATGGGGTACCAAGACCCAATATGTGATTGGATAGAGTCTGCTCTCTCTAAACAATTCTCATGGCATGAAAAACAGCCACTGTATATGCAGGGTTTTCAAATGTAATGGGAGGCTGGAGTAAAAGCAGTCTTAATTTCTGCATTAACTCTATTTTAAAAAAGACAGTGAAACAAATTTGGAATGACTGAAACATCACCTGTTCTTCAGTAACCTCCCTTCCAGTGCATACATATCTATTTCTACATTTGCATGAAGCGAATAAGTTGAATAAAAGAAGCCCTTGCCTTTGAGAAATCAAGAAATATGCTATCAGCACATTTTTAAGAGGGTTTTTCTAGTTCTTAAATGTTTTTTTTCCTTTTTCTTGTGAAAGAGTCTCTAGAGAGCTACAGTTAACAAGAACGAGGAGGAAAGAATATCTAAAATCAAATTGTATGCCACTTGTCAATCATTTCCAAATTCCAGTGGTCTTACATTATTCTTGTCACTTGGATTGAAGCCCAGAAACAATGGCTCAGCTGACAAAAGGAAATCATTTTAAATTATGGTTTTCAAACTGCCAGTTGTCAAACCTGGATATATGCTCAGGTTTTTTTTGTTCTGTTTTTTTTTGTTCTAGATATATGATTTCCTACTAAACACCTTTGTCTGTTTTCCTAAAAGAACACTGATCTCTAGGGCAGTGTGTATTTAGAAATATAAACACATGATAAAAATCGTAAGATCTGAGCAAGTCAAGGAGGAATAGAGATGAGCAGAATAAGTTCTTTTTCTATTATAGTTCAGCATAGTCCAGAATTTTTCTAAGTTTGATGTATCCTTTCTTCTAAAATCAGTATTTTTATTCAGTTACGCATGTAGGAAATATTGAGTTGGAAGGGACCATTTGGGCCATCCATTCCAACCCTTCTTATGTAGAAATAAACTATCAAAGCACTCCTGACAAGTGGCCATCAAGCTTCTTTTTAAAAATCTCCAGTGAAGGAGATTCCACCACCTTCCAGGGCAACATATTCCACTGTCCATCAACTTTTACCAATCAAAGAAACAAACAAAAAAGTCTATAATAACAAATCATGTTATCAGGGGGACCCAGGGCAGTTTACAACATAAAGTGGCAAACATTCAATACTGTAAAGTGCAGGAAAACAATAACCAATCGTAAACAGGTGAAAACATATTAAACAGCAATATCAAATAATTATAGAACCTGACAGTAAATTAAACAAACATAGCTAAAATACATTAGACAATACCCAATTAAAACAGGATTCGATAATTAAAACTATTAATAGTTTTAAAAAATAAAAAATATAACCAGTATAACGAACCATTTCCATATTCCAATTCCATTTTGCTTCACCAGATGTGTTTATAACTCCTCTGCTTTATATACTTGGGTGCATTAAAATGTTTTTTAAAGCTAAGAATATTTACAGAAAACAGACTAAACATTCATGTTTAATTGCTTCAAGGCAGTTCAATATGACTGACAACCAATCATGTAATATATAGTAATATAATCACTATTGAATATAATAATTCAAAACATAATAATATAAAACACTATATAGACTAGAAATGCATGTATGTTTGCTAGTTGGTGGTTTTTTTGTTTTGTTTTGTTTTGTTTTTTGAGATCCTCATGCGTTTTAATGTTATTTATTTATTTATTTATTTGATGCATTTATTAACCACCATTCTCAGCCCTTTAGGGCGACTCAATAGCTATTACTGTCAGGAGGTCCTTCTCTAGACATATTTATTTATTTATGTATTTATTTATTTCAAGCATTTATAACCTGTCCTTCTCACCCCCAAAGAGGGACTCAGGGCAGCTTACAACAGACCTTTGTACTAAAACACTCCAAGAAAGGGTTTTAAAGAATAGATAGATAGAGAATCCTAGAGTTGAGAGAAACCCTCAAAGGTCATCTAGTCCAACCTTCAAAGAATAGATAGACAGATAATCCTAGAGTTGGGAGGAGCCCCCAAAGGTCATCCAGTCCAACTTTCAAAGAATAGATAGATAGATAGATAGAGGATCCTAGCATTGGGAGGAACCCCTAAAGGTCATCCAGTCCAACTTTCAAGAATACATAGATAGACAGACGATAGATGGATAGAGGATCCTAGAGCATTTCTAGTCTTTATAGTGTTTTATATTATTATGTTTTGTATTATTATATTCAATAGTGATTATATTACACAGGTGCAGAGGCTAGATTAGTGATTCGTTGGAAAGTCCATGTACACTTGTTTTGAATGCCATGGTGAAACAGAATAAATAATATATATGTGAACACAGAATACTATGTATGTGTGGGGTATTTACACCTGTTTGCTCACTTAACTGCCCATTTTATTGATTTTCCCTCAAAAACAACCCCCACAAGGATGGAATAGAATAATAATAATAATAATAATAATAATAATAGTAATCTTTATTTATACTCTGCCACCATCTCCACGATGGGGACTCGGAGCGGCATGAGGCCAAGCCTGAAACAACAATTACAATAACGAAAAACCAAGACAAAACCAAAAACGCGAACAATAAACAATAACATCGGAATTACATCAAACATATGGATACATAACAATGTGAAAATTACAATAGGCACAGACACAATAACAATGGGCAAGCTACATGTAATGATTAAAAGACAAACTGATTAAAACTAATTAAAAACTCGGACGAGATAAAAGAGAGAAGCAGATAATTTATGGAGGAGGGCTCATTACGGCGATGGTTGTGGAATCAAGCTTTCCCACAAGGGGGGAACATCTACTCCAATGACAGAGCTTTGAGGCTGAGCAGTCATGTGAAATTGTATACCTACTCATCAAAGGCGCAGCGGAAGAGCCAGATTTTTAGGTTATTTTTAGAAATTTCTAGAGAAGGGGGTTTCCTAATTTCTCCAGGCAATGAGTTCCAGAGACGGGGATCCCTTTGTTGTGGGAAGACTGGAAGAAGTGACAGGATTTGATTTTATTCAACTATTGGATTATTTTTTCAGGGGCAGGAAAAGGAAGAAAGATTCTCCCCAAATACTGAGATGTAATAATAATATAAGAGTGATAAATATGGAAGTTCTATCATAGAGAGGTGCTGGTATTGTGTAAAATCAAAATCTGGAATATGAGAAAACTTTGTATTGTCTACAGACCTTTCTCCCCTACAAAGCATGTTGTATCAGAAATATGGCAGCCTTTATTCTACAAACAAAAACATGTCCTGTCACAAACATGACAGGCTCTGAGATCCTTTAGAAACAGAACTTTAATGATGGCATAATGTGCATAATAAGGAAGTTTCAAAAACTAAAAGGTCTAAAGAGGCAGGTATAGATTAGTAAATATATTGTGGCAGCTGATGATCTAGCAGTTGCCCTTGTCTCATCGATCTGCACTAATACAGAAATGGTTCCAGCAGAGTAATGACCACTCGCATCAAACCATTATCTTTTCAATTTCCCTAATTTATCTCCTGCTATCTTGTAGACATCCTGGAGAAGATGGTCCATAAACCTCATTAGCATCAGATTAACTTGATGAGGACATATAGTTTAGGGAGAGAAAATCAATTTAATTGTGTCCTCTGAACTTGTACAAATGTGTCTTCAAAACTGTAAACTAAACAATGAAACCTTGGATCCTTGGCAGGAAAACACAAAACTTCAGCAATCATTGTTTTGCCCCTGAGGCAAAAATTTGACTCAATTGAGTTATTTTCAGATTTATGCTTTTCTTTGAACTGTCAATGTTCCACAAGGATAATTATTAGAAAATACAAAACATTCATTTTGACCATTAAATACTCCTCCTGTATATATCCAGTTGTTGTAACATGACTTCTCTTTGATGACTAACCATGAAATAACAAGCCAGATATGGAGAATTGGGTTAGAACAGGGGCCACTTTATATGACCTAGAACCTATTTATTTGAGGCATACTTAGCAATAAGAAAAGATGTGGGAGGTATATAAAGTAGATCTGCATGAGGTCTGTTGTCAACCATGTTCACCTGCTCAGGCTTCCTTGGCTCCAAGGGCTGTCCAATGCTTCATTGGATAGCCCTTGGAGTCATTTAAAGTCCTTTATAGTTCATACAAAGTGGCCCTTGTTCTAACCCAAGGGCTCGCTATCCAATGCTATGGGTTGCTCACCCTGACTAGCTGTTTATTGAAAGGCAAACCTAGGACATTTCTCCCCTAAATCACAGGGCTTTATAAGAAAGAGGTTAGCTCAAAGGCATGCTTTTTGTGTGTACACACAGGTCACAGGCCCTTAAAGGGCTATTTTAGAGCACCATTCTTGATTAAAAGGGTGCCAAGGTGTACACGGAACTCCTAAATTTTTGCCCCAATACTGCAGATAGCAACTTATTTATACACACCATGCTTAGCCAAACAGATGCCATATGCGATGGGCTGGGAAAAAAACAGGTAAAGAGAAGAAAACCTGACCCTCAAGTGTGAGGGAGTGGACTGGCTTTAAATAGTACACAGCTCCATTCCTTGCACATGCTGCATATTAGTGCATAGCACCAAATACTTTTTACTAGGCCTGGGTAACAACGGAAAAATTTGTTTCTAAAATCGATTTGTATTTGGGGGTTTTTTTTGTTTTGATATTTAAAATAATTACGAAATTTTCCTTTTAAAAAGTTCGATATTTACGAAATTTCGTAAATGGTAAAAAATTAACGAATCGATTTCCGAAACAATAACGAATCGATTCGTTAATGGCGGACGCGACCGCGAAATACGCTAAAAAACCTCCAAAACCTTCTGAAGCTTCCCTCTCCCTCTGTTGTTGACTGTTGGTGTGATATTATAATTTTTTTTCACTAATTAAACCATAAAACTGGCCCAGACATGCGGAAATAATAACGAAACGACCTCAAAACAATAATGAAACGAATACAATATCGAAATACGAAGCATTTACAAAACGTTTTTGAAAATTCGTTTTTTTAAATAATTGCTCCAGAATGGTTCGTTATCGTTTTGTAATTGAAAAAAATTAACGAATTATTAACGAATTACGAATTAACTAAACGAAACCGCCCAGCCCTACTTTTTACTTTGGTCTCCATTCAACTAGGTCTTCAAAGCACCCCCTTATCTGCAGCACCATTCACCAAGCAGTCCCAGTTGTGAATTATTTCACTCTTTCAGTGGCATGAAACCTGTAAGCACACACAACTGTCCACATACAGACGCAGATACCCACAATGCTGCCATTCTGACTGAAAGCCTCCTTCCTTCCAACAATGTTCTTCAGATGTTTTGTGTTAATAGAAATCTGTTTGATGTTATATAAATACAAGTGAAATATGTTGGAAATGCGAGGAACAAACCGGCTCTTTCTTCCACATGTGGTGGTCATGCAAAATTGCCAAATTGTATTGGAGAAGCATACATGGGAAAATTGAAAAAATATTAGAAATAAAAATTGATTTTAAACCAGAACATTTTTATTAGGAACTAGCTGTCCCCTGCCATGCGTTGCTGTGGCCCAGTCTGTTGATCTGGAAAACAATGTGAAAGTGTTGGTTTCTAATATATGTAATTTCTTTCTGCTTGTGGGTAAACAGTATTTCTTGCTGTTTCTTTGTCAGTGTTGATGTGGAGAGTGTCTGGTTTGCCCACCCTGGAACATGCAACATCTCGTTGTCCTTCTTTAGGGTCCCTTTCAAATCTATGATACTATATCTCTCTGTGTGTGAATCCTATCTATCTATCTATCTATCTATCTATCTATGGCTGGATGGCTCTTTGTCAGGAGGACTTTGATTACATTTTCTTGCCCTGATGAAGGAGTTGGATTGGATGGCTTTAAGTATTTTCTGTTGGTTATGGGGGTTCTGTGTGGGAAATTTGCCCCAATTCTGTCGTTCGTGGGGTTCAGAATATTCTTTGATTGTAGGTGAACTGTGAATCCCAGTGAATACAACTCCCAAAAGTCAAGGTCTATTTTCCCCAAACTCCATCTGTGTTCGTATCTGGGCATATTGAGTGCTTGTGGCAAGTTTGGTCCAGATCCATCATTGTTAGAGTCCACAGTGCTCTCTGGATGTAGGTGTACTACAACTCCCAAACTCAAGGTCAATGCCCACCAAACCCTTCCAGTATTTTCTGTTGGCCATGCAAGTTCTGTGTGCCAAGTTTGGTTCAATTCCTTTGTTGATGGAGTTCAGAATGCTCTTTGATTGTAGGTGAACTATAAATCCCAGCAACTACAACTCCCAAATGACAAAATCATAATTTTTTGAGTGATGGTCACTCCTTGTGTTGTGAGATGTTTTGTTGCCAAATTTGGTGTGATTTTGTTCATTGGTTCTTTTGTTTTTAAGGTACTCATTATGCACAGAGCATTTTTATACATATAGATATCAGAGACAGAACTGGAAGCTAATAAAGAAAAATTATTTAGCTATCTCACAACAGCGGCTAGAATTTGTTACGTGAGGTTTTGGAGAGTTAAGGAGATCCCCACACAAGAACAGTGGCTGATTAAGATAAAAGATATTATGAATATGGATAGACTAACACAGCTAATGAAGGCAAACCAAAAGATGAAGATAACAAAAACAGATTGGTACCCAGTGAAGAACTACTTAATTCAGGAAAACTTCAAATGGATGATAAACATTTAAGAACAATTAAATATAATACTTCACTGAAAAATGCAACAAGAAGACCATTCAATGAAAGTTAGAGGTCAGACACGAAGGTGACTGGAAGCTGAAATAATCTCTTCCCCCCCCCCCCCTTTTTTTCCTCCCTCCCTATTCTCTCCCCCCTTGACCAATCCCTTCCTTCCTATCCCTTATTTCCACCCTCAACACATTTCTCCCCCATCCCTAACCCGCCTGGTCCCTGCTGATCCCACCCTTTCCCTCATCTTCCCATTCCCTTTTTTTCTCCCTTTCGTTTTACTTACTATGTTAAAAATTTCAATAAAAATATTTTTCAAAAAAATCTGTTTAAGATTTTGTTGTAGGCAGGAATTGTGTGGCAATTCCTAACAAGTAAGAAGCAGTAGTTATCTGGGAGAGAAACACACATATAGGATGCTTTCTCACACTTGATCAGACTAACCATCAGACTCCCCATTTGGACGCCTCATGATAACGCGTTGCAGAGACATGAGAGAAGCCTCCCACAGGATGGTGAACATCTGGGCATCTCCTGGGCAATATCCTTGTAGACTGCCAATTCTCTGATACCAAAAGTGACTTGCAGTTTCTCACATTGTTCCTCACACACACATAAATAACACACAACACAGGTCCTACATCACATTATAGTGCAATGTAAATGAGGCCTTAGTCTCTCTGAGCCCAAATAAACTAAGCACTGCAGTTCTCACACACAATGAATATTAAGTCAAATATATTACACTCCATTCAAAGGGTGTTTACATTAAGTCAAGTACTATATTTGCATGTGTTTGACTAATTTCTCTTTCATTATTTTTGCCTTTTTCTACATTCAGTGTATTATGAAATTACACACTGAACCTACTGGAATGAATCATATTCTGCCAACTAAAACGTGCTCATAAATAAATATGTTTTAAGTTGGCGCTACTACTGTTGACATTATTAAGACTGAAGCATTATGATTCACACCCTAACAAGGATTACTCAGTTCAGCAAAACAATTTGAATATATCCTAAGTCTCCTATTGCACTTTTAGCAGCAATTACTCCTTTAAGCAGCTTGCCTTTTTATAGTGTTGGGAACTTATTTAGTCTGAGGTCTCACATGTAGTATTTTATTCTAGTAAAAAAATGTAAACATGCTTTTATTTTTCCTAAAAGAGCAAAAACTCTCTTCCAGTGGTTCCGTTGACTATGACATCAGTAGGTCTCAACCTCACTGTTTCCCCCTGCCCTGAGTAAATAGGATTGATTACATCTGAGGCTTGTTTGTTCTGTACTAATAAATTAAAAAGACCAGGAGTGGAAATGTTTTTTGTTACAGAAAATTCAGAAAATCAAGATTAAGTCAGGGGGTTCTGTGGTTTTAGCTATAAATAGGTTTTAATAGGCTTTAACTGTTTATTTTTTAATACTGTTAATATTTAATTCTATTCTAATGTTTGCATATTTTAGGTTTCAAATTGTATAGGATTGATTTTACTGTAAGTTATTTTGAGTCTCTTTTTAGAGAGAAAACTGGGCAAGAGTGAAGAGAGGGGAGGCCAGGGGACAGTTCCATCTTGTCTCCTGGATATATCATCAGCTGGAGACCCCTCCCCCCAGCAGCAACTGTCACTCTAGGCAGAGTGAAGAGAGAGGGGGCCAGGGGATAGTTCCATCTTGTTTCCTGTGCTATTCTAATAATATAATATAATATAATATAATATAATATACGAGGGGTTTTTTTAAGTAAGGTCGTTTTGTTGTAGACGCTAGTAGTTCGCGCGCATACCGCAACGAGCTTGTGCGTCGTGTATCGGCATGCCTTGGGAACAACTGTGCTCAGTTTCCGCTCTGTAGCTAACCTGTACGGTTCTGTTCTGTGCTTTAAAAATGTTTAAGACTATCAACTCACCCACCGCATGTGAGGTTCGCTCAGTGATACGGTTTTTGTCAGCAAGGAACCTGCCTGCTGCAGAAATTCATCGACAGATTTGTGAAGTGTACGGTGATACTGTTATGAGTGAAAGCAAAGTGCGTATGTGGGTACGACAATTCAAAGATCGCCGTGACAACGTCCATGATGAGGACCACTTCAGTCGCCCTTCTTTGATTGCAGATTATTTGATTTGATCGCACACTCAAATCTTTGGTTTTTGTGGTCCTCTGTTAGGAGTTTCGGGACCCAACAGGAGAACAGTTTCCTAAACTTTAGGTGTTCAGAAATAATGTTGTAAAGCACTGATCTTGACACGTCAGGAAATTCGTTTGAGAGACCTGTTATTGTGAAGTGCCTGTTCTCACGAATCCTCGCTTCAACTGAAGCCACCAAATTGTCTGTAATCAAAGAAGGGCGACCGCAGCGGTCCTCATCATGGACATTGTCACGGCCTATTGTCACGAATTGTCGTATCCACTTACACACTTTGCTTTCACTCATAACAGTATCACCGTACACTTCACAAATCTGTCGATGAATTTCTGCAGCAGGCAGGTTCCTTGCTGACAAAAACCGTATCACTGAGCAAACCTCACATGCGGAGGGTGAGTTGATAGTCTTAAACATTTTTAAAGCACAGAACAGAACCGTATAGGTTAGCTGCAGAGCGGAAACTGAGCACAGTTGTTCCCGAGGCATGCCGGTACACGATGCATGCGCTCGTTGCAGTATGCGCGTGAACTACTAGTGTCTACAACAAAACAGACCTTACTTAAAAAATACCCCTCGTATATACATATAATATTTATAATATTATAATGTAATGCAATATAATAATAATAATATATTATAATTATATATTTATATTACATGTAATATTACTAATAATATTACGACATAGTGGTATGGTGCAATATAGCAATATCTAATGCTGATATTATACTATGGTAATAATAATAATACATTTTATTTATAACCCGCTACCATCTCCCCAAAGGGGACTCAGTGCAGCTAACATGAGGCCAAGCCCAAAATAATACAACATAATAAACACACAGTAACAAAATACATCATAGCAAAATATAAAATAACAAAATCAACAATATAAAACAGCATATTAAAACCAGACACTGAGGCCAAATGTATGAGGTAAAATGTTAACAAAGTTAAAAAGTTAAAACCCTGGGTGAGATAGGGATAAAAGTGCATTTGTAGGAAAGGGGGGAGGGGAGATGCTTTATTCTGAGAGCAGCTGTAGACTAAGACAACTAGATGGATTGAATGGTCATTCTCCAAAAGCACAACGGAAGAGCCAGGTTTTTAGGTCTTTCTCAAAACCAGCTAGGGTGGGGACTTGCCTGATCTCCTTAAGCAGCAAATTCCAAAAGCGGGGGCCACAGCAGAAAAGGCCCTCAGAATATAATATAATATATTGTATGTAATATATATACCTTGTAAGCCGCTCTGAGTCCCCTTCGGGGTGAGAAGGGCGGCATATAAATGTCGTAAATAAATAAATACAAATAGAAATAATAAATAAAAATAAATAATTAGTCAACCATTTGTAAATTCCTGCATGATAGCATCTTTATTGCTATCAGTTAAGAGTAAAAAGGAGTGAAAATGAAAGGAGAGGTATTAAAACTGTTTGAGAGCTGGTTAATCTATTACCACTGCAATCCTGTTCTCTGCAAAAATGGAAACAAACCAGCATTGCCCTTCTTTTTGCACCATCCTAATAATAGTGTCTGTTAATACAAATTGCATTATCTGTGTGCCGCACCAACACATAGACCACAACTGCCTATTTGTGCATTGCTTTCCTAATGTTTTTCTCTCTCCTTAAAAAAATTAACCATAAAAACTGTATTTTGCTGAGATTTGACTTATTATCATTAGAATTCGCTATTTTGTGTTTTTGTTAGCATGCTATTTTTCATTTTTTTCCCTGTACTATTCTGCATTTTCATTTGTTGTATAAGTATTCCATTCATATAGAATATAATGCAGATATATATTTTTTGGGAAAGCACATGCTACATTCATACACATGCGAACAGTGTTGATTTGCTAACAAGGATTGCCTTTAGAATGTGGACACACATCTTTAAACAGAAGGTGTTATTGGGGGACACCTGTTCAACCCCACAACCTTTGTCGTGTGGGGTTTCTCAGGGCTCAATACTGTCCCCCATGCTGTTTAATATCTACATGAAGCCGCTGGGTGAGATCATCCGGAGTTTTGAGGTACGGTGTCATCTGTACGCGGATGATGTCCAACTCTGTCACTCCTTTCCACCTGCTACTAAGGAGGCTGTCGAGGTCCTGAACCGGTGCCTGGCCGCTGTAACGGTCTGGATGAGGGCGAACAAATTGAAATTGAATCCAGACAAGACAGAGGTACTCCTGGTCAGTCGCAAGGCTGAACAGGGTATAGGGTTACAGCCTGTGCTGGATGGGGTCGCACTCCCCTTGAAGGCGCAGGTTCGCAGCTTGGGTGTGATCCTGGATTCATCGCTGAGCCTGGAGCCCCAGGTCTCGGCGGTGACCAGGGGAGCATTTGCACAGCTTAGGCTCGTGCGCCAGCTGCGCCCGTACCTTGGGAAGTCTGACTTGGCCACGGTAGTTCACGCTCTGGTTACATCCCGTTTAGACTACTGCAACGCTCTCTACGTGGGGTTGCCTTTGAAGACGGCCCGGAAGCTCCAACTGGTCCAACGTGCGGCAGCCATGTTACTAACAGGAGCGGGACGCAGGGAGCATACAACCCCCCTGCTGTACCAGCTCCACTGGCTGCCGATCTGCTACCGGGCTCAATTCAAGGTGCTGGCATTGGCCTATAAAGCCCTAAACGGTTCCGGCCCAAGATACCTAACTGACCGCCTCTCGGCCTATGAGCCCACGAGGACTTTGAGATCTTCCGGGGAGGCCCTGCTCTCGATCCCGCCTGCGTCACAGGCACGGCTGGCGAGGATGAGAGATAGGGCCTTCTCGGTGGTGGCTCCTCGGCTGTGGAACACCCTCCCCGTGGACATCAGGCTAACTCCCTCTCTGTTGATATTCCTCAGGAAGCTAAAGACCTGGCTGTTTAAGAAGGCATTTGAATAAGAAGTGCAAGGACTGGCAATTTGACCATAGGATTGGAACAACAGAAATGATATCGGATTGTGGGTTTGATGATGAGATGACTCGGAATTGGCTTTTGTAGTAATGTTGATGTTTTGATGAGCTGTTTTTTGATAATGATGAATTGTGGATTTTTATACTATGTCCTGTATTTTGCACCTGTTTTTCTATGTTGTACACCGCAATGAGTCGCCCCTGGGCTGAGAATTGCAGTATATAAGCGTAGTAAATAAATAAATAAATGAATTTAATTATGATATGAGCTACTGGATTGAAATGGGCAAACATAGTCATTGATTGGAACCCTTTAAATTCTGCTGTTGTGGCTCCAGCTAGCCAAAACCAGGCACTGATAACTATCCCCTAACAGCATAAATTAAATTGTTTAAGGTTGGGATTTGCAAAACATTGTCATCCACTGGAGTTGACAATGCATCCATTATGATTGTAGCTGTGAAGAGATGAATGCACAGGAAATTGAAAAAGAGGTAGCATACTAATTTGTGTAAATGCACTCTAGCCACTGATGAAACCTGGGCAACCAGGCCCAGAGTCCAGAAAGAACCTTGAATTGCCAGCCCGAGGTTCTGGATTTTCTGCTTTGATAATCTGGGTTATATGGCAGTGTAGAAGGGGATCTAGATATCACTCAGCATGTGTGGGAAACTGTTAAATAGGCAACCCTCAGCACAATCTCTTCAAGGACAACCACAATCACTATAAATTGGAATCTCCAAGAGCCATCTCAAGGATACCATGATATCCTCCTGTGCCATTACACTTGATTGGTGTAATTCCAGGGCAGGAATTGTGAAGTCCTTCTGATGTTGTTGAACTAGAAATTTCTCCAGTTTTTGTTAGTAATGGCGGTGATGAAGAATGAGAGGTTACTACTTCTGGGGCCTATATTATTCCCACGTCTGGTGTAATTCTTGCATCCGAGGTAAATTAAGCAAGCCCCCTCTACAATAGATTTAAACTCTCAGCAGTAGCTGTATGACTTTTCCTGCCTGAAAAGTACTCTTTTTTATTTTGTTTCATTTAACCACAACACTGCAAGGCCAAACAACCTGCTGCTGTTTCATTCTTATCATCCGATAATCTTGTTCTCATAAAAGAAAAAGGACTGCTGAGTTTCTTGAAAGGCTTAAAACACAGCGACTTGAAATGAAAATAAAAAATATTTTGTTAGCCCTAATTCATTATAATTGTCTATATCAATTTAAGGAATGATTGGTTATTTTAATTGTTAATTGCCAAAAAGTAGGGGGGTTAAGCAGTGATTAATGTTTTTCATTAATTTATTTCATTATGTTGGGGTGTTACTTGTTGGGCGGCATTTTTTGAGCTATTTTATTTATTGGCCTTTTTGTAATTTCAAATTACTTTTTTTAAAAATGCAAAGCAATGTGTTGATGAATAGTAATAAAGCTTACTATTATACATTAATTGTATAATTTTCCAAAATATATCAATGTCCGAGGGGTTTTTTTTACTTTAAGAGATTAACATTAATCAATGTTAATATGCATCCTCTGTGCCAGCCTTCTTAGAAATACATAACAAAAATAAATTAAATAGATGCAGCTTTACCTATCATATGAGGATGGAAGCAGCACTTGCAGATATATTGCCTGTATGTCAGCTGCGTAATTACAAGAACAGGAATGATTCCCAGCTCCAAATACCAAGGGAATCTCCATTATTTTTTTATTTTTATTATATTTATTTATACCCCGCTTTATCTCTCCTGAAGGAGACTCAAAGCATTAGCATACAATATAAAATATACAAATATGCAAACATTAAAACAGAATTAAATATAAACAGTATTTAAAAATTCACAGTTATTCACCTTCCAAGTTTCCACTAAGCTGTTCAGTACATAACTCTATGGCCCCTTCTACACTGCCATATAAAATCCAGATTATCTGCTTTGAACTAGATTACATGGCACTGTAGACTTGTATAATCCAGTTCAAAGCAGATAATGTGGATTCCTAATGATACATGCACATATTTTAGTATGGAGTAAATGACATAAGTGATAGCAAATCAAGTCAACTAAAGTCAACTACAAACAGTTTGGCAGAAATCAGTGCCGCTGTGTGGATAATTAGGTTGCCATTTCTGGAATAGGTTTGAGGCCAGGATAATGATTATATTAATCACAGAAGATGTCCTCAAACCAGTTCCAGGATCCACAGTATTCACAGCTTGATAGCAATGAGGAGGAAAAATTCTAGGTCAGTGGTTCTCAACTTGTGGGTCCCCAGGTGTTATGGCTTACAACTCCCAGTAATCTCGGCCAGTTTACCAGCTATTATGATTTCTAGGAGTTGAAGGCCAAAACATCTGGGGATCCACAAGTTGAGAACCATTGTTCAAGGTCCAGGTGAGATGCATACGTGAACTCCAGAGGCATATGAAGTAGAAAAATCAAACAGATAATGGCAGCTAGTAGTGGAGGCATTGACTTGCCTTTCCCAGGGGCCAGCTGACTATCTGCTGCCCAGCCATACCCTTGGGTATTTTTCATCAGCTCCCTCCCCCCCCCCCCCCCCGTCCATGTTCCAAATTTTACAACACATATATGTTCTGCGTCTACAATGCACATTCTGTGGAGCTGATTTCACTGTGCAATATGATTTACATTGTAGTTGTGCTGTAGTGCATTCAAGGGCCTTTTGGGGGCTTTCCTTAACTTTGCTTGATGTACTTTAATCTCTTTCAAAAGCACTGCAGTGTGCTTTCATGGTGTGTGTTGAGCAAGTACAGCCACTGCAGTTTGAAGTAATCTTCAAACTGCATTCTATGGTCAGTGTAGATGAGCCCAAAGTTGTTATTTTCCTCCATTTCTGCATTCTCCACAGCACAATAATGAAGAACTTGTGGTGGGCATATTAGAACTTTATTTGACATTGTTATGGATATTAGAACTAAATAGTAGGCTTGGGTAACTACGGAAAAATTTGGTTCTAAACTCGTTTTGTTTTTAGGGGGGCCCTTGCGTTTCGTTTTTTTTTAAGAATTCCGAAATTTCCCTTTAAAATTTTTTGAAATATACAAAATTTTGTAAAATTACGAATCGATTCATTAATGGTGAATGCGATTGCGCAATATGCTAAAAAAAACCCTCCAAATGGGACAGGGGGAACTTCTGAAGCTTCCCTCTCCCTCTGTTGTTGACTGTTGGTGTGATAATTTATTTTTTATCACTGATAAAACAAACAACAACTATAAAATTTGCACCAGACATATGGAAATAATTACGAAATAAATACGAAACAATATGAAATAAATTGGAAAAATTGTTTCGATTTTTAATTACTCCTCACAGTAGTCCTGCATGGCTCAATATTGGATCGTAAGCTAATTTAAATACGAATTAATAACGAATTACGAAATTAACAAACGAAACCGCCCAAGCCTACTAAATAGCCATATCCATAGGGAAAAGGCTCATGTGTCCTAGTTTCCTATACAAACAAGATGCTGTTTGAAACCTAAAAGTGAGACTTAATCTGGAGCACTGCATACTTTCCATAAGAGTAATTTGCATTGAGTTCAGTGGAACTTCCTGCTGTTTATTAACCATCTTTGTCAGACCCTTCTTTTTAATCAAGCCTTTTGAGAGGGGTCATTAAACTCAATCAATGTTCTTTACCATTCTCTGTTGCTTGCTAAAAGAAATAATTCATTGTACCTTCTCTTAGCCATTTTCTCTTAATGTGAATAACAAAGTAGGGAGGAGAGGTTGCTAAGGAGAACTGCAAAGGGGATGTGCAAGTCAGGAGAAGATTAAGATTAATTTTCATCATGTGATTCTACAATGCATCCACACAGAACACTCACATTATAAAACCCTAGAAAAGAATGAACGTATTGATTATGAATTTGGAAACTCTCAAAACTGTATTTCACATCCACCTATGAATTTTGGCAAATGGCCATTTCAAATATTCAAACTGGATGAACATTATGCATGAGCACTCTTTTAATCGGTACATGCCCAGCTATCTCCAGAAGCACTCTCCTTGGATTTATGGGGCTAAGTAATTGCTTTCCTCCTAAAAATCCCCTTCAGTTCTCTTTTTTCATGCACAAAATATAAATTGAAGGAATATTCACAATTATTGATCTCCTGTTACCCAGATGTTTTTTCAGAAAGATGATAATTTTGACCTTACCTTACCTAGTATTTCAGGAAAACGCTTCACTTGGAAATCCTTACAGGTGTACAGGTTTGTTTGTTTTTTTTTGGGGGGGGGGCATAAAAATCAGTGTTTTTCCTGCAAAATATTTCTGGAAAAAAACTGTTTTCAGAAACACACCTGCATTTTTGTTTTTTTTGTTCAAAAAAAACAGCTGCATGTATTGCTATATGTGGGGAAATACTATTTTTGCAGAAAACATGTTTTCCAGAAACGGCATTTGGTGCAAAAAAAGAGAGATTACTTTCTGGTTTTGCACAAAATCCCACAATTTTCAGAAATATCTCATGTGACCTCAGAATAACTTTCAAAAGCTTGCAAAACTCCAGAGTATTGTATCAAATGTTTCAGGATATTTGGCTACCCGATGAAAACTCCACAGAAGTATTAGTTTTCTCACAGACTATGGAAAAATAACGAATTATTCATCCTTACATGTAATGGAAGAGTTACAGCTTTATAATGGAAGACAATATAATGGAAGAGTTACAGCTTTAATGCAGGATTCCAGAAACATATTTATGAAGCCTATTCTAACATTTGGACAGGAATTCTGGCAAGCAGAAAAACAGATGTGAGAGTTTCAAGATCTGGGAGTGAGCAGCTGGTAGAGAAAAATATTTATTAGTTTATTTTAAAAATTATTTTTCAAGTTTTCCCCTGCTGATAAGACCCAAGGCAGCTAACAAAAATAAAATATTAAATATTAATTAAACATAAAAGTAGATCAAGTAATCACAAATCCAAAAAGGAAGAAGAAAATTCCTTACAGTTAAAAGTGATTGTGATAAACAAATCTGCTCTAAAATCTGTCTGAATAAAAATGTATTTGCTTGCCAAAGGAAGAATAACAAAAATTGAGTTAAACCTGGCCTCACATGGCAAGAGGTTACACACTACTTTTCTGAAGTAACTTGCTCTCTCCTAAGAGCCACAATAGAGGCTACTGTATCTTTTACCTCCAGTTTGTACAGGGGTTGGAGTAACTTAATCTTTGATCTGGTGGAAAGAGGCTCAATAAATGCCCAATGAAGATATATGATAACAAATAAGAGGATTAAATGAGTTAAGAGACAAATGTAAATCAAGCAATTGGTTGTTACGGCACGGAATGTTGCAAAATATTGCAAAGTGGAAGAAAAACAAAGGTCTCAAGGCAGATCTAGATCAAATATTACAATGGAAACCTAAGAGGGATAAGGGAATTATGGGATTTATATATAACAAACGAATAGCTAACCAAAACAATTTAAACCCCACACTGTTAGAAGTATGGAAAGAGGAAATAAATGGTAATCAGAAGGACTTAGAACTCTGGATAAATTTAATAAATATGTAAACATTCAAAGAAATACGACAGAAAAAAACCGGACAAAATGGTATGGGACTCCCCAGTAAATAGCCCATATTACAAAAAAAAAAACCCCCATCTAAAATCTGTTGACATGAATGTGGGAAAAATTGAATATTTATCCATATGTGGTGGGACTGTGCCAAGGTATAAGAATTCTATAGGAAAATAAAGGGGGACATTGATGAATCATTAGGAAAAAATAGGGTTGAACAAGAAATAGTTTTTCACCCTGAAACTGCAAGGGAAAAGTAGTAATAAAGAATGGGCCAAGATGACTAAATATATGCTAGCTGTGGCCCAAGCTATAGTTGTTCTGAGCTGGAAAGAGCATAAACATGGGATGTACAAAAATGGTACAAATATTTAGCAGACTATATGCTTCAAGATTACATCGTGGATAGGAAAAATAAATATACCCTAGGGGGAAATGGGAAGGAAAATGGGAAGAACTGATAGCCAAGGTAAAGGTCAACAGAAAATATAAGGAATCGAACCAAACTACCTTTCCAATCCAACAAACAGAATGAATGATAAAAGAAATGCATGACTGTTCCTGGAGGGAGGGAGTGAATGGGAGAGAGGTAGAGGGGAAAAACAGTAGAAAAGGGATGGATACAAGTAGGGGACAAGGGCCATTCGTTATTAAATCTTTTTCTCTCCCCCCCCCACCCCCTTAAATTGTAAAAATATATGTAATAAATGGAAGAGACCACATGGGCCATCTAGTCCAACCCCATGCCAAGCAGGAAAAGCACAATAAAGTATTCCTGACAGATGGCTATCCAGCCTCTGTTTAAAAGTTTCCAAGGAATGAGCTTTCTCCACACCCTGAGACAGAGAGTTCCACTGTTGAGCAGCTTGTAGTCAGGAAGTTATTCCTAATGTTTAGGTGGAATCTTCTTTACTGTAATTTGAACCCATTGCTCCAACTAGTTTCCAGAGCAGCAGAAAACAAGCCTGCTCCCTCTTCCTCATGACACTTTTCACATATTTATGGATGGCTATCATGTCTCCTCTCAACTTTCTCTTCTGCAGGCTAAACATAACCATCTCTTTAAGATGCTTCGCATAGGGATTCATGCTCTCCAGACCTTTGATCATGTTAATTGACCTCCTCTGGACACCTTCCAGCTTGTCAATATCCCTTTTAAACTGTGGTGCCCAGAATTGATCACAGTATTCCAGGTGAAGTTTAACCAAAGCAGAAGAGAGAGGCACCATGACTTCCCTTGATCTAGATGCTATACTCCTTTGGATTGCTGCCCAAAGTCCCATTGGCTTTTTAAACTGCTGCATCACACTGTTCAACTTGTTGTCTATGAAGACACCAAGATCTTTTCACATGGATTGTTGTTGAGCCAGGCATCGCCCATTCTGTATCTTTGCATTTCATTTTTTCTGCCTAAGTGTTGTATCTTGTAGATAGATACGTTTTATTGATTGGCCTATTGGTCGTATCAAAACATTTAACACATAACACAATTAACACATAGTCATACATAGTCAATACATACAACATACAACCCTCGGTATAAACGAAGTTAAAATAAACAAGCTGTCAACAAGATCTCGTTCAGGTCAAATGTCTGCGTCACCTCCACAGCTTACCCCAATCGATTCCAAATGTGCAATTCTCAGCTGTGTTGCTTTGAATAGAAAAAGGGCTGTTTTGTGTGTTATTTTAGGGTTCTGGCCGGCCAACAAAAATGACGTTTTAATATATTGGTCCCTGTATCTTGTAGAAATTCAACATATTGACTGTATATGTTATCTATGTTATCTTCTACACTCCCTCAGGAAAAAATGTGGTTATGTTATAATCTATTTGTTCGACCCTAATAAAAAAAGGGATTAAAGGAAAAATCACAAAAGACCACCTATTCTGAATGACAGAGTTTATTCAATAGGAATGAAATGCAATATCCAGTAAGGGCAAAAGTTTCTACAAAGGAGGGGAGATTTGTCATATGTACTCATGTATAAGTCTAGAAATTTTAGTAAAAGAAAAATCTACCCAAACACCCCCCTCCCAATGCAACTTATTTTTGGGTTAATGTGAGTATTGAATCTTATTTCTTATCTTAAAAGGACCTATATAAAAACAGCCTAAAATAAGTGCTGACCCCCCCCCCCCCTTTACTTCTGGTCCTTTTAAATGCCCTGGTGGGAGATGGTGATGGCAGCCTGAGTCAGCCCTGATGCAACATTGGTGTTTTCCCCTCTCTACAGAATAATCATTGACTTATCCATGGATCATTTCAAAACACTTTTTTGCCCTAAAACCTCTCCTTGACTTGTGTATGAAGTTGATTTGTACATGAGTATATACAATACATTTGTCTCTTAAATTAAGAGGAAGGAATTTTCATGATTCCAGGTGTTGTGCTACCATCCCTGTTACTGAATGTGCAGTACCATGTACAACGGGCCCTTGAGCTTATTACAGAATGTGCATATGTATGCTAAGTCTTTACCTGTATGGGTGCATGTTGAGAAAGAACACCTGGACAATTAAGCAATTAAGCTTGAGCCACTCACTGAATGGAGTATATCATGAGGAGTTTTCTTGATGTATTCAGGTGATCAGATGATTGAGAAGAGACTGGATGGGACTTCTATACTACAGGACTTGCTGAAGTTCCTGAACCATTTACTACAAGACTCCTTGCACCATTGAGGAAGCAGAGAATGCATTATTTCAATGCATTGGACTTTTGTGTGAGTGATTTTGCTGCAATTGACTAAGTTTATTTTCAAGGCTGGTTATTTTGTAAAGCTGCATATTTATCTCTGACTACTCAAGAGTAAATTTTGTTTTTCCTTTTACTTTGACTGTGTGATTCAACAGAGGGCTGGGAAGACTGCTGGGTAGCTTCCGCATAGACAGAGCTCAACCACAACAGAGCTCCACTGGGTTTGGATCCAGGACTCTGTATGGATACCAAAGCATGTGGGTGTCCAAGTCATATAAGATACAACGGCATAGTAAAAATGTTTTTCTTATATAAAATGGCAAAATCAAAGTTTGCACTTCAGATTTAATAAACACACATCCATGGATGCAGAGTTTGTAGACATGGAGGGGTGACTGTATATAATTATCTTTCAGATGACAGCACCTTTAAAAGTTACAGGCCATTATTTCTACAAGCATTAAAGGAATTTCAAAACATGTTCCTCTAAATTCTATTACACTGTAATTTAGTCTTAGTTGAACACACTTTACTTTATTAGTACTTTATTGCTAAATAGTGCTATTACAATATTGAGGTATGTGACAGATGTACTGTGTGTGGCAGCACAAGCCTATAATCAGATATGGACAGATTGTAAGCTCTTTTTCTTTTATTATATTGTAACTGCACAGTTAGAGCAATATGATGCTACTTTAACTGTCATGGCTCCATCCCATGGAGCTTGGGATTTGTAATTTTAGGGGGCACTTAGAATTCTCCTCCAGAAAGAAACAATCCACTTTATTGAACACTAGAGCTACTCAGTTTAGACTTCTAAACACTCAATGAAACTACAAATCCCAGGATACCATTGGATGGAGCTATGGAAATTAAAATGGTACCAAAGGTACTATAATGGTACAGTGCAGAACACATTGTCTAAATTACATATGAATCATACAGAGGGGATCATTTCTATGAAACAATAATTATGTTTTATTAAAACATAATTAATAAATAAATTTAGTGTGAATCAGATGATAAAGAATTGATTTTTCAATCTACGATATACACATACAAGCCCTTCTCAGCTGTGAGTCACTGAACAGACTTAGACAAATTACTATCTTTAGCCACCCAACAGAAAATGGGAATACTAAAACTTTAATTCTCATGGTAGTCATAGAATCAAAGAATAATAGAATTGGAAGAGACCACATAAACCATCCAGTCCAACCTCCTGCTATATAGCAAAAGCATAATCAAAGTACCCCCAACAGATGGCTACCCAGACTCTTGCTAAAAATTTCCAAAGAAAGAGCTTCCACCACACCCTGAGGCAGTGAGTTTCACTGTTGAACCTCTCTTACAATCAGGAAGTTCTTCCTAATTTTCAGGTGGAATCTAGAGTCTCTAGAGCAGCAAAAAAACAAGTCTTAAATAATGAAAACATACTTTCAAATATTTAAATATGGCAATCATGTCTCCTCTCAACCTTCTCTTCTGCAGACTAAACATACTCATACGCTCTTTAACCTACTCCTCATACTGTATGGTCTCCAGATCTTTGATCATTTTTGTATCCCTCCTCTGGACACATTGCAGCTTGTCAATAACCCTATTGAATTGTGGTGCCAAAAATTAGAGACAGTATTCCAGAATAGAGGGGTACCATGACTTTCCTTGATCTAGACACTGTATTTCTTTTGATGTAGCACAAAATCCCATTAGTTTTTTACCTGCTGGATCACAGTTGGATCATGTTCAATATGTTGTCTATTAAAGGGTCTTCCAGACAGGGCAGACCTGGAGGAAGCAGGTCAAAATAACTTACTTTCATGTTTCTGTCTCCAACCCGAACCCAAACCCTGTGTTTTCCCTTGAGGGTTGTCTAGATACCATCCCCCCCCCACATTGTCTTCAACCCCTCCCCCCCCCATTTACCCAAAAAACTTACAGAGGGGTCTACTAGCAGAACAGCCCCCCCACAGAGTCCTCCTGATGCATGAAAATGACACATTAGGTGGTGGAAGGTGGGAGAGAATGGGGAGAAATGGAGGGGGGCTGGATGGGAGGGTGGGCACCTTGTTGCTCCTTTGGGCTCCAGGAGCCCGAAGAATTAGGATAGCTGTGAAGATTGAGATTAACCTCCCGAACTGCAGAAGCAGTCCCGGGATTCAATCCCCACAGGCCACAAACCTGCAAAGATATGGACCTGTCTTAAGGTCTAGATGTCTGTAGGTGTCAAATTAATGTAGAGTAAACTGGGAAATCTCAGTTTACTCTGCATTAATCCAGGTTTTACCTGATATGTCATTTGGATGCCCTAAAACTCCAAGATCCTTTTCACGTGTACTATTGTAGAACTGTATCTAAGGAAGCTTCTAGACAGCACTAAATCACAGGTTTTAAACAGGGGGAGGGGGGGAATCCCGAGACTTCAGAAGAAGTCTACATACAGACCTGTTGGCCCCAGGATTTCTGCCTCCATTGTCCAGACTTGATGCTTTGCTGCAAGATTTAGAGGCTCCCAACATGGCTGCTGTGGAACTTCCACCAGAAACTTTGGCATTTTTTAAAAATGATGTGGATATGCAGATATGTGGGGAATCACTTTAGTGAATCACTGCAAAAGTTCCATTTTTGTCCTGGTCAAAGAAACTGTGTCCTCCAGATGTTTCATGAAGTATCTGCCACACAAAGTTTACAGGGTAGGCCCACTTTTGCCCAAGTCAGCACTGCACAATCAAACAGGAAAACACTTTCAAGCCAGGAACAGAACTGGCTTTATTGACACTTTTTGGAGCCTGGCTGCCTGGCCATCTGTCCAAACAGATTTGATTGTGTACTTGTGGCATCGAACAACAGGGTGCTGTTCCTGGGTTATACATGGCTGTTCCTGATTGCTCTTCTTGTGAAAAGATGCACAATGTTGACTAGAGGATCACAACTTTGTCCTGGCCAGATAAATTGTGCCCTCTACACATTTCATAAAGTTTCTGGCACACAAAGTTCTTGCATTTTATTCAACTGTTACTTTCTTTTTAGAAATTGATCCATCAAGAACAAACATCTAAAACCCAGGAACAAACCTAGATAAAAATGCCATGATTTCCGATTGCAGGGACATACAGACATTCAATGATGCAGGTATTTGGCTCAAAACGGTGATATTCCTGCACCTGGAAATTTCATGTTTTTGCCTTTAGTAGTGATTACTTCCGTGTTTACAGGGAACAGTGTCTGGCTACCCTCCTATTTGCTGCAGAATCATAGAATCATAGAATCGTTTTGAATCCTGCTGCTATCCCTCCCAATTTGGTGTCGTCTGCAAACTTGATTATGCTTTCTAGCCCTTCATCTAAGTCATTAATAAAGATGTTGAACAGGACCGAGCCCAGGACGGAACCCTGCGGCACTCCGCTTGTCACTTCTTTCCAGGATGAAGAGGAAGCATTGGTGAGCATCCTCTGGGTTCGTCCATTTAACCAATTACAGATCCATCTCACTGTAGTATTGCCTAGCCCACATTGGACTAGTTTGTTTGCCAGAAGGTCATGGGGGACCTTGTCGAAGGCCTTACTGAAACACTGAAAAACACTGCAGAAGAGACTTTAAAAGCCAAAAAACAAAAAAAAATACAACACATGTGCAAAACCACATATATACATAGACACACATATATACACACACATGTGTGTGTATATACACACACAAAACACATATACACAGACTGGGCCACAGCAACACGTAGCAGGAGACAGCTAGTAATTTATAAATATCACTTATTGTTCCTTTTATTGTTTCAATTTTTTTTCTTTATGCTCTCTTTGGGATATCATCCTCTCAAATGTTGTATATTCTCTACCACCATTGTGCTTCTTTCTTACATCAGTTGACCATTTTCTCAATTGTAAACACTCATACAGAGCTATGTCCTTTCCTACTAATCTTTCATTCTTTCTATATTTATCACCTTTAGATCCCACTCTCTTATTTTTATTATACCTCTTCTTTTAAACTCTTCCTCTAATTCTTAGGATTTGTTGGGAAGATTTCTGTCAATACTGGTGTTAAAGGTGAAATCCATGGCATTAGTTGTATTTAATGTTTTCTCCAAATCTTTAAAAGGTTTTTAAAGGGGGGTTGCTTAAACTTATTATGCCAGTTCTTTTTCTATTTTATATCTTCCTTTATTATCCCAAAATAAAAAAAATTTCTAATTTCAGTTCTAATTGTTTTTTATCATTTCCTTTTAGCCACTCCAACTTTCCTTGTTTTGCTAGGCTTTCTACTATTCTGCTGGTACGGCTGTACCAGGAACTCCAACTTCTTTTTCTTTCTTTGAGTGTTTGCATGTATTCCAAGGTTTCATGCATTTTGCAATAAGGTGTCTTCCCTTGGTTTGCAATTATAGGGCCAATGACCCATCGATCATCATTAGGTTCTTTAGTTCCACCCCTTTTTCTGGGTTTAGGAAGGGAAAAGGGGATCTCTAGTTCAGTTCACACAGAGAAGCCTTTCGTACAGGACGTGAATCAGTTCCACCTGTAGAAAGATTCATCTTTTGCAGCTTTTGCTGAGGGGATCCAGTCCCACAGCTCTACAGCTTTTGCTGGGGGAAATTCAGTCCCACAGCTCTACAGAGAAGCATAGCCTTTGCTGGGGGGATCCAGTCCCACAGCTTTACAGCCAGCCTTCGCTGGAAATTGAAGACCTTCTTTCCTCTTGGAAATCTACAAAAGGACTCTGTTTTGTAAGGACCACTCACGGCAGCCATAACGCAATTTGGACTGGGTGTAGGAGCCCATGCCAGCAGAGCCTAAGACAGATTGCCCAGGTAGAGGTCAAGGATTTCCCTGATAGAAACAGTTCATGAAGATAGTTGCCTGTCCCTTGTGGACAAGATAAAGAAAGCCACCAGTTGATTCAAAGCCTTGAAATATTTGTTTGATTTATTGAAGACCTAAGCAATAATAAAGAACTTTGTTAAACGTTCCAAGTTTCTAAAAGCTTTGTTTAGGGAAATCCAAAAGGCCTCTAATCCAAGGCACCCCCGGCGTCCCGTTGAGCATACAGAAAACACGTCCTGTCTACAGACTCTTTCACAGGCCCAGCGCATGACAGCACAACTATATACCTTATTTTATTGGCATGATAGTCTAGTTTAATATTTGGAAGGCCGAGACCACCTTCTTTTTGTGGTTTATGCAATTTGCTTATATTTATTCTGGCTTTTTTGTTCCCATTACAATACAAGTTTAAGATATTTTGTCAGTTTTTAAATTCTTGATCTGAGATTTTTATAGGTAGCATTCTGAATAAAAAGTTTAATTTAGCTAATATCTTCATTTTGATCAATGCTATCCTGCCAAACCACGGTAGTTTAGTTTTAGTTTTGTTTATTCTAACTATTTTGTATTTATTTCCTTTCTTAATTTAATAAAACTATTTATCTCCAAGTTCTCTAATTCTTTAGATACATTTATTCCTAATTATTTAATTGACTCTTTGATTTTGATTTTCACCTCTCGCTTCACTTTTTTATCTCTTCTTCCTGATAATAGAATAACATCATTTTTGACTTGCACTGGTGTGCACCCTTTGGGTTCGATTACTTAACCGATTGAAAGAAAGAATAAGAGTGACTTCCTGTAGAGCAATTTGCATAAGATTTCTCGATATGAGATCAGTAATGATGGCAAGGAGAAGAAAATATTAAAAATCTTGTACTGATTAAAACCTTTTCTGTTTGAAACTGCTCTTCACAATTCACACATGGTTGTTTTGTGTAGAAAACTGCATTTTTTTGTGCAGGAAAGAGCAGTTTCTACACAAGAAATACTGTTTTCTATACTATACCCAAACTCCCATTTAAAAAGGAACCATTCCCTTTGCTGAGTATAGGGGAAAATAATAATAATAATCATCATCATCATCATCATCATCTTTCTTTGTACCCCACCACCATCTCCCCAACAGGGACTCGGGGCAGCTCACATGAAGCCAAGTCCAAACAACAAATTACAATAAAATGAAATACAAATTACAATAAAATAAACAATATCACAGTAAAGTGCAAAACATAAAAAATACAATAAAGAATATATACAAAACATAATGACAAAAGTTAAGTCTATCTTGTGAAAACCTAAAAGATGCACCCACCCTTGTACTGGGAAGGACAATTGCTTCTCAAGTCCTAATACATTTTCCATCTAAGTTCAAAAGCCATACAGTTAAACCTCTTTTGTTCTCACTTATCTCCCTTACAACTACTGGAAAGTTGGTAAAGCCACTCTATATGAACCACAAACATTAATTTCACTCATCATGTTAAAAGAAAATGGTGAAAAGCCAAATTAAGCTTGGCAAAGCAAGAAAAATAGAAGCTGAGATAATGCCTTACGGCTGGAAAAAGATTTAAGAGATGAGCTCCTCAAAGGATCTTAGGCATCTGTTCTCAATCTTCTTATCACAGACAATGCCAGCTGATTTCAGTGGAGCTCCTTTAAAGTGTGTGCTTTTAGGATTGCCACCACTATACACGTCATAAATAATGTGATCTTATGTGGAATTTCCATTAGCTAAATGCATATATTCTTTTTTCCCTTTTCCTGGCATTTATGCAACCTACAATTTGTATCAAACTGCCAGTTGGGTTCTTGTATTCTTCCTTCATACAGGGCGGGGGTTCTTAGCCTTTTTTGTTTCATGGATTCCTTTGTCAGTTAGTTGAAAACCATGGACCCCTTCTCAGAAAGTCATGGCAAATAGGCACCCCTATATTTCAGTTAATTAGAGAAAGTAAAGATAATAAATTGATTTTTTTCATTTCAAGCTTCCAGATCACCTGAAATCCTTCAATTCAAGCTCATGGACCCCTGGTTAAGAACCCCTGCTACAGAAATAGTCAGTTGTGGTTGGGTGAGTGATATCTTTCTGCTTCTACAATCCAGGTACCCTGTGCACAGATAATCAAAAATGCCAACTCCCTCAAAACAACAAAGTCACAAGTCAATTTCTGTTTTGAACAAAAAAGACATTAAATAATGTAAGTGGAGGATTGCATGATTAGCATATAGGAAACACTGCTTTGAACGCCAAGGACAAAGTAGCTGCATGTAATAATATCCTGCGAAAACTTACTGGCAACACATGGGGTGGAGACCCAAAATTAATAAGAACATCAGCCCTGGACTTGTTTTACTCAACTGCCGAGTATGCCTGTCCTGTTTGTCATAAGTCTGCCGACACAAAACAGGTGAACATAGCATTGAACGAAACATGCAGAATAATCACAGGGTGTCTTAGACCTACACCTGTTGATAAACTCTACAGGCTAGCTGGCATTGCCCCCCTTGATGTGTGATGGGAAGTTGCTGCTAAATGTGAGAGAAATAAGGTTGAAGACTGTGAAAGCCACCCACTACATGGCTACCAGCCTCCTCCCAGTAGACTCAAATCAAGGAAAAGCTTTATGAGAACTAACACTTCTCTTGGCGTCCCCCCAGCTGCCCAGAGGGTATCCCTCTGGGCAGCTAAACCAGGAAATATCAACTGGATGCCCCCCCCCCCCCCACGAGAGTCTTCCTCCAGGGGCAAACCAAGAATGGGCAACTTGGAAGTCCCTGAATAGACTCAGAAGTCTATTTGTTGTGAACCGCCGTGAGTCACCTTTGGGCTGAGAACAGTGGTATATAAGTAAATAAAGTAAATAAGAAGTTGAGTGGGCAGATCAAAAGACAGCCTGGCAAAATGGCAAAACCTAAAAGAATTCCTAACTTTGTGTGACTGTGGAGCAGAACATAAACTCCACATCTGTATGCTTGTTCATTGTGCCCTGCCTCATGTACAGAGGAGGAATTGTTGGAGACTACAGACAATGCCGTTGCTGTTGCCCATTTTTGGTCAAAAGATATTTAGCCGCCTGCGCGCCTTCTATTTTTATCAGTTTTATACTAATTTATGCAATGTTTTTGATATGAAATAAATAAATGAAAAGTGGAACATTGTAATCTGTCAAAGGTTAAATCCAGGGAGATGCTTTTTTGACCACAATATAGATGATCCAGGGAGTATGGTGAGGTTCTATGGTGTAATGGTCTGAGTGTTGGAATATAACTGTGGAGACCAGAGTTCAAATACCACTGGAAAACACAGGGCAAGTCACACTCACAGAGGAAGGCAAACCTCTTCAAAAAAAATTGTTGTTGAAGGCTTTCATGGCCAGAATCACTGGGTTGCTGTAAGATTTTCAGGCTGTATGGCCATGTTCTAGAAGAACTCTGGTCTCCACAGTTATATTCCAACACTCAGACCATTACACCATAGAACCTCACCATACTCCCTGGATCATCTAGAAGAACATGGCCATACAACCCAAAAAATCTTCCAAAAAATTTAGACAAGATAATCTTGCAGTAGGTTTGCTTTAGGGTAGCCATGAGTTGGAAACAACTTGAATCATAGAATCAAAGAATCATAGAATCAAAGAGTTGGAAGAGACCTCATGGGCCATCCAGTCCAACCCCCTGCCAAGAAGCAGGAATATTGCATTCAAATCACCCCTGACAAATGGCCATCCAGCCTCTGCTTAATAGCTTCCAAAGAAGGAGCCTCCACCACACTCCGGGGCAGAGAGTTCCACTGCTGAACGGCTCTCACAGTCAGGAAGTTCTTCCTAATGTTCAGATGGAATCTCCTCTCTTGTAGTTTGAAGCCATTGTTCCGCGTCCTAGTCTCCAAGGAAGCAGAAAACAAGCTTGCTCCCTCCTCCCTGTGGCTTCCTCTCACATATTTATACATGGCTATCATATCTCCTCTCAGCCTTCTCTTCTTCAGGCTAAACATGCCCAGTTCCCTAAGCCGCTCCTCATAGGGCTTGTTCTCCAGACCCTTGATCATTTTAGTCGCCCTCCTCTGGACACATTCCAGCTTGTCAATATCTCTCTTGAATTGTGGTGCCCAGAATTGGACACAGTATTCCAGATGTGGTCTAACCAAAGCAGAATAGAGGGGTAGCATTGCTTCCTTAGATCTAGACACTATGCTCCTATTGATGCAGGCCAAAATCCCATTGGCTTTTTTTGCTGCCATATCACATTGTTGGCTCATGTTTAACTTGTTGTCCATGAGGACTCCAAGATCTTTTTCACACGTACTGCTCTCGAGCCAGGCGTCCCCCATTCTGTATCTTTGCATTTCATTTTTTCTGCCAAAGTGGAGTATCTTGCATTTGTCACTGTTGAACTTCATTTTGTTAGTTTTGGCCCATCTCTCTAATCTGTCAAGATCGTTTTGAATTCTGCTCCTGTCCTCTGGACTATTGGCTATCCCTCCCAATTTGGTGTCATCTGCAAACTTGATGATCATGCCTTCTAGCCCTTCATCTAAGTCATTAATAAAGATGTTGAACAGGACTGGGCCCAGGACGGAACCCTGCGGCACTCCACTTGTCACTTCTTTCCAAGATGAAGAGGAAGCATTAGTGAGCACTCTCTGTGTTCGTCCACTTAACCAATTACAGATCCACCTCACCGTAGTTTTGCCTAGCCCACATTGGACTAGTTTCCTTGCCTGAAGGTCATGGGGGACCTTGTCGAAGGCCTTACTGAAATCCAGGTACGCTACATCCACGGCATTCCCCGCATCTACCCAGCTTGTAGCTCTATCGAAGAAAGAGATCAGATTAGTCTGGCATGACTTGTTTTTGATAAATCCATGTTGACTATTAGCGATTGAAAGAAAACAACAGCAACAACAACAACCCAGGTCCAAAAGTCTGGTGGGGTTCAATGCTGGCAACACAATACTGCAAAATGCTGCCTGCTGCTCCAGGATTGAACTTTGCCAACATAAGAGAGTGAGGTCTCTTTTACTGCTTAGAAACCAACCTTTTCCCAATACGTTTACCATTAGAAATAATTGAAATGTTTGCTGAAATTTGATTGATTGATATTACATATTGGAAAGGTAGGAGGCAGAAATCATTGCTCACTTTTTCTTGCTGGTCAGTTCCAAGTAGAAAAAATTCAAGTGCTTCCTTTCCCACTGAAAGACTGTGGGGGAGACATCATAACCCTCAATGTACAGCTAAGAAAAATGGAAGTGCTATTTAAGCAGATTGATGAAGCTTTGTTCTCAGCCTGTGGTACTGTTGACTACAGCTTTTCCTTTGTGTCCAAACATGATACAGTGAGCCCTTGGAATAGGGTTTGGTTCTGGGATACTCATCCTCACTAGTCCAATGTGGGCTAGGCAAAACTATGGTGAGGTGGATCTGTAATTGGTTAATGGACGAACCCAGAGGGTGCTCACCAATGCTTCCTCTTCATCCTGGAAAGAAGTGATGAGTGGAGTGCTGCAGGGTTCTGTCCTGGGCCCAGTCCTGTTCAACATCTTTATTAATGACTTAGATGAAGGGTTAGAAGGCATGATCATCAAGTTTGCAGACGACACCAAATTGGAAGGGATAGGAGAGGGATTCAAAACGATCTTGACAGATTAGTGAGATGGGCCAAAACTAACAAAATGAAGTTCAACAGTGACTCCACTTTGGCAGGAAAAACGAAATGCAAAGATACAGAATGGGGGACAATGCCTGGCTCGAGAGCAGTAAGTGTGAAAAAGATCTTGGAGTCCTTGTGGACAGCAAGTTAAACATGAGCCAAGAATGTGATGTGGCGGCAAAAAAAGCCAATGGGATTTTGGCCTGCATCAATAGGAGCATAGTGTCTAGATCTAGGGAAGTAATGCTACCCCTCTATTCTGCCTTGGTTAGACCACACCTGGAATATTGTGTCCAATTCTGGGCACCACAATTGAAGATATTGACAAACTGTAATATGTCCAGAGGAGGGTGACTAAAATGACCAAGGATCTGGAGAACAAGCCCTATGAGGAGCGGCTTAAAGAGCTGGGCATGTTTAGCCTGAAGAAGAGAAGACTGAGAGGAGATATAATAGCCATGCATAAATATGTGAGAGGAAGTCCCAGGGATGAGGGAGCAAGTTTGTTTTCTGCTTCCCTGGAGTCTAGGACACGAAACAATGGCTTCAAACTACAAGAAAGAAGATTCCATCTGAACATTAGGAAGAACTTCCTGACTGTGAGAGCCGTTCAGCAGTGGAACTCTCTGCCCCGGAGTGTGGTGGAGGCTCCTTCCTTGGAAGGTTTTAAACAGAGGCTGGATGGCCATCTGTCAGGGGTACTTTGAATGCAATATTCTTGCTTCTTGGCAGGGGGTTGGACTAGATGGCCCATGAGGTCTCTTCCAACTTTATGATTCTATGATTCTACATGGATCCCAAAATTAGTGGTTGCTCAAGTCCCATGATATAGTAAAATAATGTTTCTTATATAAAATGGCAAGATCATGCTTTAGGATTTTTTTTAAAAAAAAAAAAACATTTTCAGGCAATTGGTAGTTGAATCCTTGGATGGAGAATCCATGAATATGGAGGGCTGGCTGTACTATGCAACATTGCCTACAAACAAAGGTCAGATGGCAACTTTAATTTATATTTTTGCTATGCTTCATGATAAGATGTTGTTGTTGTGTGCCTTCAAGTTATATCTGGCTTATGGTAATCCTAAGGTGAACATTCGAGTTGTTTCTGACATTGTGACCCTAAGGCAAACCTATCACAGGGTTTTCAATGGCTATGAGTATGTGTTGACACAGGCTGAGCAAGGAATCAAACCCTGGCCTTCCAGAGTCATAACTCAATGCTAAAACCACTCTACCATGATGACTTTGGTTTGGTTAAGACATAAATATTATATTATGATTGATTTTGACTTCCTGGTTTGGTTATTTATTTATTTATTTATTTATGACATTTATATTACATTTAAATGGGCTGGTTTTCTCACTAGCTTTCTGAAAGCTAATGGTTGAAAATACAATCTTTGGATTCCTGCATGAGGCTCTTCATTTCTGCCTCTCATCTATTCCTTGGAATCAACTGAGTCAACAGTATTTCTCAACAAAAAGATTCATGGTGAATATAAACTGCCTTGGAAATCCTAAGGATCTGATGGGTCAAAAGTAGTGGGGAAAATATATGCTATTATATAAATGTCATACATAAATATTATAGGGATGGTGGTCATGTGCAGACAACAGTTTGTGAGTAAATGTAATTCCAGCAGGTTCTCTAGAAAATAATGAAACCGACTGTGAAGCCCAAAGCTCTGCTATTAATCATCTCAGTGTTCTGGAAAAATCAGCATACCCTCAGGGTGAGAATATTTGTGTAACATGCAAACTGTGAAGCAAAATATAATTCAAAGCCCATCAGCCAATTTTGGAAAAGCTGCAGACATGAGCAAGTGCTCCTTTGCATGACTGTGAGGTCACATATAGTCATTTAAAATTCCAGCACAGTTCAACTGCCATCCTGTGGCCAAAGAGCCATTAGCATCTGTTACCATGACTAGGGTTTTGCCCTGCCATCACTAATTTAATCTTTTAGCCATTTTTAGCATGTGCCAAACTGCATACTCTGCATGTGACAACAGCGGAACAGATCTAGCTGGCACAGTCAGTTCCAGGACTGTGGTTAACCTAAATCCCATCAGATAGCTACAGTGATTATCATAATACAGGTCTTCTTGGGTGCGATGACCATGCTAGCTGTCTAGTACAGGCAAAACAGAGATCCTGGTTGAGCATGGGATGAAAGCCAAGCAAACTAGATTCTTCCAAGAAGTTTCTCCATGGCTAATACAAGCCAGAGGGCCTTGTGAAGACTTCTCTCTATGACATCTCCCTTCATCCCAACAAGAAATTACACAAATCATATGGATAATGATGATACTTCCAGGAATCTGATGGCTCTAAACAGTTTTATGATTGCTTTTGTGGATTTTCCTGAAAATAGCATTGATTGTTTAATTGAAATTCACCTCCAAAATAAGGGAAGTAATTGAACAAGGGCTGTTTTTACCCCTAAAAATAAAAGCAAAATAGGATGGCTTATTGCTACTCACTTTAAGTCTCCTTTAGGAAAAGAAAGGTGGGATATAAATAAATATAATTATTAGGTTCTTGTAGGTTTTGTTTGGGCTATAGGGCCATGTTCTAGAGGCATTTCTCCTGACGTTTCGCCTGCATCTATGGCAAGCATCCTCAGAGGTAGTGAGGTCTGTTGGAAATAGGAAAATGGGTTTATATATCTGTGGAATGACTGGGGTGGGGCAAAGAGCTCTCTGCTGAAGCTAGGTGTGAATGTTTCAGCTGACCACCTTCATTAGCATTTGAAGGCTTGGCTGAGCCTGGGAAAATGTTCTGTTGAGAGGTGTTAAGATGTGCCTGGTTGTTTCCTCTCTGCTGTTTTGCTGTAGTAATTTTAGAGTTTTTTTTAATACTGGTAGCCAGATTTTATTTGAGAACACAGAAATGCTGAACCACTCCAACAACCACCATGTCAGACTACACAGAGAAGCCATTGAAATCCACAAGCATGTGGACAATTTCAACAGAAAGGAGGAAACCATGAAAATGAACAAAATCTGGCTACCAGTATTAAAAAACTCTAAAATTACTACAGCATAACAGCAGAGAGGAAACAACCAGGCACATCTTAACACCTCTCAACAGAACATTTTCCCAGGCTCAGCCAATTGACACCAAATTTGGACACAAGACACCTAACAAACCAATGTATGTCCTTCACTCAAAAAAATTGATTTTGTCATTTGGGAGTTGTAGTTGCTGGAATGTATAGTTCACCTACAATCAAAGAGCATTCTGAACCCCATCAATGATAGAATTGGACCAAATCTCCCACACAGAACCCCCATTTGGGCCACAGCAATGCGTGGCAGGGGACGGCTAGTTACTAATAATATTACAGTATAATGTTCTAGTACAATGTAATATATAATATTAATATTGTGCTATGATAATAATATATTGTATTTACTTTTTACTTGTAAGCCGCTCTGAGTCCCCTTCGGGGTGAGAAGGGCGGCATATAAATGTAGCAAATAAATAAATAAATAAATATTATTGAATCCAGAAAATTGTCCAAGAGGTGGATGTGAGGCTCACTCTTCACTCTGCAATAGATAGAGTCATGTCTGAAAGTGCTCTGTATTCTGTGGAACCAGATTTTCCCTTGGTTTTCCTCAGAGCTTGGACCAAGTGGAAGTTGGAAGGCGAAAAAGCAGAGCTGTTTCACTAGTTCTTTGTGAAATGTTTGGTTGAAGTCCCGCAAGGGGAGAGAATGGCCTTCGGGTGTTTTGCCTCAGCACCACCCTTCAACCAGCCTTGAAGTTTAGGTCTCTGAGAGATTTAATGGCAGCTGTACCTAATTGTCATGAGGGGCTTCTGTACTGACAGCATATTTTGCATTGGCTTGTTTTTCTCAATAAATGAATATTCAGTTCTGTTTGAAAAATAAAACAAAATCCCTCATGTTTCCCTAACTGAGCTGACAGTGGCGCATCATGCAAATCACCTTGCGACTAATTTGAAAGGCCAAGAGTGATTTTTGTTGGCTGGGTTCCCTGCTTCACTCACTCACACAGATCCACATCAATATTGAGACGTTTGGCCTCTCACAAACAGGAGTCTATTCTACAAACATGGCACGATTTCCAATAAATTATTGGACGACCAAGCTCCCATCAAGAGTCTCCCCTTTTCTCACTCTTCTTGGATTTGTGAAAATGAATGAGGAAACAGTAAAGCCACAGGGTTGCAAATTTCCATCAAAACAAACAACCAATTCACAGTATTTTATGGCATCAAAATTAAAACATGTTATATTTTAGGGGCCCAGCTATATTAGATACAAATGATACTGCCCTCTTAATGTCATACCGTTTACATCTGTGGCTGTTAAAAAGTTTGTACATATTTTAAATGCATTCCTATTCTGCAAGTCTAGAAACTATTTTACAGCCCTGAGCAAATACATAGTTTTTGCATTATATTAGATAAACCCCCTAAAACTGCAGGTTTTTTTCTGCTAGAATTCTTCTCATTACTTTCACTTTGACACAGCTCTGGCACAAACATAACATTTGCTTCAGGTCTTATCTTTGCTTTATTTCTATTGTCTATAAAATAATTTCAAGACACTTTAGGGTGGATTTTTTTTTAACATATAATGCCTATCATACGTGCAGGACTATTTTCTCGATCTAGAGGGCGGCAGGAGATTTCTTTGGTGGAAAGACCTTAGAGGTTACATTCTTAGAGTGGCTCAGGGATGCAGAGAGATTATAAAAATGCAATCTCTGAAATCTGTGAAATCCCTGACAATATTTTAGAGTGGAGGGTGTTATAAAAATTCATTAAAATTCCAAGGATGCTTTCTATGTTCTTGGTTAAAAGAAGGAGAAGACCAAATCAATACCACTAAGAATGAGCTATAACATCTATGGAAAAAGAGACTCTGGGTAGCTGACAGATCACCTGTAGGTGGCAAAAAAATATATATAGGAAAATGAAATAAGGGGAAGGAAATAACTGGATGATGAAAAGAGAGAACAACAGGAAATGAGATGTCATGCCAAAAAAGCTCAACATGTGTACAAATATAATATATTTTGAATAAGCACTCTGGCAACAATGAAGTACATTAGGCCTGGGTAACAACGGAAAAATTTGTTTCTAAAATCGATTCGTTTTTTGGGGGTTTTTGCGTTTTGTTATTTAAAATAATTACAAAATTTTCCTTTTAAAAAGTTCGATATTTACGAAATTTCGTAAATGTGAAAAAAATTACAAAACATTAACGAATCGATTTCCGAAACAATAACGAATCGATTCGTTAATGGCGGACGCGACCGCGAAATACGCTAAAAAACCTCCAAAAACTTCTGAAGCTTCCCTCTCCCTCTGTTGTTGACTGTTGGTGTGATATTATAATTTTTTTCACTAATTAAACAAAAAACTTGCCCCAGACATGCGGAAATAATAACGAAACGACCTCAGAACAATAACGAAACGAATACAATAACGAAATACGAAGCATTTACAAAACGTGTTTAAAAATTCGTTTTTTTAAAAAATTGCTCCAGAATGGTTCGTTATCGTTTTGTAATTGAAAAAATTAATGAATTATTAACGAATTACGAATTAACGAAACGAAACCGCCCAGCCCTAAAGTACATCACTACATATTTCAGTATCTTTTGTTTCAGTGGTGGAAATGGCACTAGACTATGGCCTCTGGCTTTCTAGTAATTTTCCTTAATACATCCAAAATGAATGACCATATATCACAGTGTTTCTCAACCTTCCTAATGCCACGACCCCTTAATACAGTTCCTTATGTTGTGGTGACCCCCCCCCCCAAAAAAAACATAAAATTATTTTCGTTGCTACTTCATAACTGTAAGCTTTGCTACTGTTATCAATTGTAATGTAAATATTTGGTGTATTTTCATTGACTGAACCAAATCTGGCACAAATACCCAATACACTCAAGTTTGAATACTGGTGGGGTTGGGAGGGGATTGGTTTTGTCATTTGGGAGTTTTAATTGCTGGGATTTATAGTTCACCTACAATCAAAGAACATTCTGAACTCCACTAACAATGGCATTGAACCTACTTAGCACTCAGAACTTCAATGACCAACAGAAAAAAACTGTAAGGATTTGGTGGGCATTGACCTTGAATTTTGGAGTTGTAGTTCACCTACATCCAGAGAGCATTGTGGACTCAAACATTGAGGGATCAGGACCAAACTCGACACGAATACTCATTATGCCCAAATTTGGGGAAAATAGACCTTGACATTTGGGAGTTGTAGTTACTGGGATGTATATTTCACCTACAATCAAAGAGCATTCTGAACTCCACTAACGACTGAATTGAACCAAACTTCCCACACAGAAACCCCATGATCGAAAGGCTGAGAAAGGCGGTATACAAATACAGTAAATAAAATAAATAAAATACTGCGTTTTCTGATGGTCTTCGGCAACCCCTCTGACACCCCCTCGCAACCCCTCCAGGGATCTCGACCCCCAGGTTGAGAAACACTGATATATCATATCTCTCAGTATATTTAATAAGAGAAAAGGATATACTCGAGTATAAGCTGACCCGAATATAAGCCGAGGCACCTAATTTTACCACAAACAAACTGAGAAAATGGATTGACTCGAATATAAGCCAAGAGTGGGAAATGCAACAGCTACTGGTAAATTGCAAAAATAAAAATAGATACCAATTAAGTTACATTAATTGAGAAATCAGTGGGTTATATATTTTTGAATATTTACAAAAATTGTAATTTAAGATAAGACTGTCCAACTCTGATTAAATGATTATTTACCTTCTTCAATGTAAATGTGCTGCTTACGTATCCTTCCAATAATAATAGAGTAACATAATAAATGTAATAATACCAACAATAATAAAAGAGTAAAATAATGAATGTAGCAATAACAACAATTATACAGTAAAATAATAAATGTGTAATAATAGGGTAAAATGATAAATGTAATAATAATAAATATAATAAATGAAATGAAAATAATAATAATAATAATAGTAATAATAATAATAAAGTAAAATAATAAATAACCTTGACTCGAGTATAAGCCGAGGGGGACTTATACTCGAATTAGAATCATAGTTCGAAGAGTATACTTATTATATTTAATAATAAATATAATAAAATAATAAATGAAATGAAAATAATAATAATAGTAATAGTAATAGTAATAGTAATAGTAATAGTAATAGTAATAATAATAGAGTAAAATAATAAATAACCTTGACTCGAGTATAAGCCGAGGGGGGCTTTTTCAGCCTAAAAAAAGGGCTGAAAAACTAGGCTTATAGTCGAGTATATACAGTAACCAGAACTAGAGTACATAATCTCTTCCTGGTAAGATCAGATCTGCCCCCTATCTCCTGTCCTTCAAAAGGATGGTAAAAACTGTCCCAAGCTGTTGGGCAGTGCAATAAGGCAGCAATAGGAAACCTTACCATGCCAACTAGATTCAATGATTGAGATGGTTTTAAACAGTAGTGTTAATTTTGAGATAAATTATTCTAATGTTTATGTGTTTAACCTATTTATGTCCCAGCATTGAATGTTTGCTATTTGTATGTTGTGAAAAGGGTGTAATATAAATGTTTTTAATAATAAATAAATAAATAATCTCATTCACCACACACACCAAGAGTTACAACCAAGTTGACTGACAGTCAGGAAATCTGGGAGCTTACACCCAGAGGCCATAGTCTAGTGCCACAATATCTGTCTACCAGCAGTTATCAGGTCATTCTTAAATATCAAGTAAGTTTTCTCCCCACATATCAGTGCATAAATAGAGAATACACTCTATAGTCCGAACTTTAGATGTGACTCTGTATATTTGTGGGACAGGGTTCATCACATTTGGGATCACTTTTAAAGTTTGGAGTGACTCAGGCTGGCTAGATATAGTAGAATGAATGCAGTTTGACATCCCTTTAACTGCATGGAATTCTGGATTTTGTAGTTTGGTGAGGCACTAAGCACACAACTGAAGATCTTATAAAACTGCAACTCCCATGATTCAATAGCACTGAGCCATGGCAGAAGAGGTGTCAAACTGCTTCGCACCTTCCTGGGCCTTTCCAGAACAACGCTGACGGTGGTAGTAAGGGCTGAGCTAGGAATACTCCCAGTAAAAGCTCAAATCTTAATGAGACAGTTTAATTACTGGTCAAAAGTAAACTCTATGGATCCCAGTAGACTTCCTCGCCTATGTCTAGAGGATCAAGTCCAGCATGACCAGAAGTCATCGTGGATGGCGACTCTGAATAATGAGTTGGCTGGATTCGGTCTGCCTTTGCAATTTCTGGGTGTTTTGGGTCCGGGGGCAGGGCAAGTGCTCAAGCGGCGCATTAGGGATGTCTATGCACAGCTGGACCTAGACAGCATAGGTAGGTCTTCAGCCACAAGGTTTTTAGCTTCCCACAAAAGGAATATTCATTTAGAGCACTACCTAACTATTCCACTTCCACTACCTTTAAGAAGAATATATACCAGGGCTAGGTTTGAACAACTCGGTATTATGGTGCAAACCGGGTGTTATTGTAACATCCCAAGAAGTGAGAGATTCTGCGCCTGGGGAGAACAAACAGTGGAAGACGTTGAACATTTCTTAATTGACTGTCCAGCGTATACTGAACTGCGAGACAGATATTTACATCCAATATTATCCAACTGCAGGTCCCCCAACAGAAATGATATTCTGACATCCCTCTTGCAAGGGCAGGAAAGATCCAGCATAATCAGAGTAAGCCTTTTTATTCTGATAGCTATTAAGAAAAGAGCAAATTTCCTAAAAGAAGAACCAGGAAAATAAGATTCTGACTATAAATAGGTCAGCTGCTGTCCTCACCTTTTTGCCTTGTTTTTTACTCATGTTCTATTTTGAAATGGTCATATGACTGATCAAATAAATAAATAAATATTATTATTATTATTGTTATTGTTATTATTATTATTATTATTATTAGGTGTCAAACTGCATTAATTCTATAGCGTAGGTGCCTCAGTGTGAATTCACTGTCCTATTAGCATGGAAGCCACTGGCTGCCATTGCCCACAGTTGGAGGAAAAAAAATGAACAAATTGCCTTTCCTTATATATGCCTGGCAATCAAAAGGATCTTCTGAGAGCCATCTGATGGGAGCTGCACAGCATGTGAAGATGAGGAAGAAGGCCTTCTCTGCTGTAGCTCTCTAGTTGTAGGTTGCACATCCCCTGGAGCTAATATGGGACTCATATGGGCACCAAGTTAAAAATTGGCTCTTCATCTGAGCATCTGAGATGTGGTGACCATAGCTTGAGTTCTAGTCTATTGTGTATATATCCTTTCTTTTCCCCAAAGCTGAGATTCAAGGAATTACTTTTGTACAGAAAAGATTAGGACAATCTTCAATCACTGGCATTTTTATATAGAAGAGTGTTATTAAAAGCAGAAAGGGATCAACATATAAGAAGTTAAAATCAACACGCAATGTGCAGGAGGCTTATAGATTAGTTTAGAATATGTATAGACTATGTTAAAGCCCTAAAGGGCTGAGAATGGCGGTTAACAAATGCACCAAATAAATAAATAAATAAAATTAAAGATGAGGTCCCGAAAAGTCGGAGACGACTGAACGAATGAACAACAACAACATGTTAAAGATGTGCTAGTTACTAGGGCTGGGCAGTTTCGTTTCGTTAATTCGTAATTCGTTAAAAATTCGTTATTTTTTTTGTTAACGAAGCGATAACGAACCATTCTGGAGCAGCTTAAAAATGAAACGAATTTTTCAATTCGTTTCATAAATGCTTCGTATTTCGTTATGTATTCATTTCATTATTGGTTTGAGGTTGTTTTGTTATTATTTCCGCATGTCTGGGGCAAGTTTTATAGTTGTTTTTTGTTTAATTAGTGAAAAAAAATTATAATATCACACCAACAGTCAACAACAGAGGGAGAGGGAAGCTTCAGAAGTTCCCCCTGTCCCATTTGGAGGTTTTTTAGCGTATTGCGCGGTCGCGTCCGCCATTAACGAATCGATTCGTTATTGTTTCGTTATTGTTTTGTAATTTTTTTACCATTTATGAAATTTCGTAAATATCAAACTTTTTAAAAAAAAAATATTCGGAATTCTTTTAAATATCGAAACGCAAAAAACCCCAAAAAACGAATCGATTTTAGAAACAAATTTTTCCTACTAGTTACCTTTGAATGTTATGAAAAATGTTTTTACGGTAGTTCAAAAATAATTTTGTGTTGTTATATTTTACAAGAACTTTTTTCTTCTTGGCAGAATGAATAACAAATATTTACCAAAACCCCCCACATAGATAGTATTGTTTAAATGTGAACAAGCTACCTATAAATTAAAACTATTAAGTGAAATGCATTAAAAAGGTACACAATAAAATCAATAGAGTAAGCACTTTGCTAAAACCTCCTGCAGTCAATTTTCAAAAGCCAGCTGGAACAGAAAAGCTTTCACCTGCCAAACAGGAGTAAACTAAATTTCAACAAGTTGTTATGAGGAGAAATATCTCTAAGATTTGAAGAAGCGTCCCCTGTAGTGCTGTTCAAGAAGCAGTCAAAAAGAAATACAGAAAGTCTTAAATCCACTCTAGGTCTTTCTGGCTGCAAGGTTGCCTACATTCTAGAACAGGGGTCCCCAAACTAAAACCCATGGGCAGGATGTAGCTCTCTAAAGTCATTTACCAGACACCACCCTAAACATTAGACATAGGGTCACCCTAAGAATTGAAGGCACAAACAAACAACAATCCTAATTAAAATGACAACCTTATCAACCAAAAGCTGGCCCACAATTCTGATTGAAATACTTGTAAGTTTATGTTGGTTAAAATTGTTCTTCATGTTAAATATTGTATTGTTCTTTCATGGCTTTTCACATGACAAATAAGATATTTGCAGTGTGCATAGAAATTCATTCATATTTTTTGGAACTATAGTCCAGCCCCCTAACAGTCTGAGAAACTGTGAACCAGCCCTCTAGAACAATGGTTCCCAAACTTCGGTCCTCCAGATGTTTTTGACTTCTGTGTCCAGGAGCTACAACCAAGTTGACTGACTGTCAGGAAATCTGGGAGCTGACATCCAACATCTATGGAGACTCCAATTTTAGGAACTACTGTTCTCCAAGTTTCCATAATATTGCTCTGCACAAATGTAAACCCCACATGTGTGACTGTATAGGGACCTTGAAGGATAAAAAAAGAAGCTGATATAACCGTAATAAAGAAAGCTGAGGAGTTGTTAAATGACATGATGACTCTTCACACTTAGCTTATACTGCCTGCTGGCAAGGAAAGAGGCAGGGGCTGGAGATGCAAAAAGGAAAAGAATAGCTCCACCAGAAAGCATTATAGAAGCTTGCATTCTCATTTTTAACCACAAAATCCTTTTATGTTCTTGCTAGGTATAAATCAGTAGCAGCCAAGGCTAAATAAAAATGGTTGACAGCTAATTAACTAACCAAGGCTGCCTGTTCAATTAAGTTCCTGCATTTTCCCCACGAATATCAGTTATCACAATTAGATCATCCAGCAACTTTCATGAGCTGAGCCGACTGAAAATGATTTCATTGATTTTATGCACAAATACACAATACAGGAAAATTCAGTTCCTGGAGATAAAGAAATATTTTTAGCAAGGAATTCATCTTCTTTTCTCATTCCACCCATTCCATCCCATCCCACAAAATCAAACTGGAGCCTAGGAAAGTGTGGAGAGGGGGGAATGTTAAAAAGGCGAAGCAACTGTAATCATTGTGAATAGACATCTTGATTCTAGCTCCAGAATGAATGAATGAATGAATGTAATTATATGTATCCTTATTATATTCATTTTTCTTCTTCTTTCATTTGCAAATCCACTCAACAGCCATGATGTCGATTTCCTTGAGAGCTTACTGAACACTGAACAAGAATAGTCCTTGCCCATTTGTGGATCTCGACACATGATCGCACAGCTCAGATCTGAACATCTAATAAATGAGTAAGCACTTTGATTTCTCCAGAGTGATAGATAGATAGATAGATAGTCTTATTCTATTAAACTTTCAATAGAGGGGTTCAAAAAAAAACTGGTGGTGTGTCTCTTAATATTTTGAAAGGACAAACTATACAGTATCTGAGTAAAACTGGTTGCCTGTTTGCATTTAATAACAACCAGATCACAATTATAGCCCTGATCCCAAAAATGACAAGTGAAAGAGAAGGTGAATGCAGTTTTCACAACTAAATAGAATATAATAAATAACTGAATAGCAAAGCTATTCAGAAAAAAACCATCTATTTCTGTTTTATTGACTATTCTAAAGCCTTTGACTGTGTGGACCATGATAAATTGTGGCAAGTTCTTGGTGGTATGGGCATACCAAATCACCTTGTCTCTCTCCTGAGGAATCTGTATCAGGACCAAGTAGCAACAGTAAGAACTGACCATGGAACAGCAGACTGGTTCAAGATCAGGAAAAGTGTAGGGTTGTCTACTCTCCCCCAACCTATTCAACTTGTATGCAGAAAACATAATGCAATGTGCGGGGCTTGACGAATGCAAGGCTGTGGTGAAAATTGCTGGAAGAAACATTAACAACCTTAGATATGCAGATGATACCACTTTGATGGTCGAAAGCGAGGAGGAGCTGAGGAGCCTTCTAATCAAGGTGAAAAAAGAAAGTGCAAAAGCTGAGTTGCAGTTAAACATAAAAAAACCAAGATTATGGCAACAAAAGTGATTGACAACTGGGAAATAGAGGGAGAAAACGTGAAGGCCATGACAGACTTTGTATTTCTAGGTACAAAGATTACTGCAGATGCAGACTGCAGACAGGAAATCAGGAGACGCTTACTTCATGGGAGGAGAGCAATGTCCAATCTCGATAAAATAGTGAAGATAGAGACATCACACTGGCAATGAAGATCCGCATAGTTAAAGCAATGGTATTCTCCATAGTCATCTACGGATGTGACAGCTGGACCATAGGGAAGGCTGAGCAAAGGAAGGTAGATGCTTTTGAACTGTGGTGTTGGAGGAAAGTTCTGAGAGTGCCTTGGACTGCCAGAAGATCCAACCAGTCCATACTTCAGGAAATAAAGCCCAACTGCTCATTGGAGGGAAGGATAGTAGAGGCAAAGATGAAGTACTTTGGCCACTTCATGAGAAGAAAGGAAAGCTTAGAGAAGACAATGATGCTGGGGAAAATGTAAGGAAAAAGGAAGAGGGGCCGACCAAGGGCAAGATGAATGGATGGCATCCTTGAAGTGACTGGCTTGACCTTGAAGGAGCTGGGGGTGGTGACTTGCTTGACCATGAAGGAGCCGACAGGGAGCTCTGGCATGGGCTGGCCCATGAGGTCACGAAGTGTCGGAAACGACTGAACAAATGAACACAACCACAACAAAGCTGCATGTGACAATTGGGACTACAGGCAGTCCTCAAGTTATGAACAAGATGTCGAGTTGTTTTTCAGTTGAATTTATATGTAACAGGTACATTTTTAACGTGAAACTCCATCTATCTGTCTATCTATCTATCTATCTATCTATCTATCTATCTATCTATTTATCAGCTTTGGATAGCACAGGGTGTTTGTTTTGATGCTTTTGCCCCTGTTCTGAAGATTTCACCTCACTTTCTGTCCCGTGATAATTGGATTTTGAAAAATTTGGCTTGTTTTGGAAATAATAATAATAATAATACTTTATTTGTACCCCGCTACCATCTCCCCAAGGGACTCGGTGCAGCTTACATGAGGCCGAGCCCACAATACATCAGCAAAAAACAACAACAACAGTAATACAAAACAATAAAATAAAACTCATACAAAAATAGGCAGTAAACATCAACAATAACACAATAACATTTAAAAACCTATGGCTGGGCCAAATGTAATAATTAAAATTTTAAAAGAAATCCTGAGCAAGACTAGGTAAAATATAACTCAGATAGAATTTCAGAAAAGAATGGGGTGTACAGATAGTCCTAGATCACCAATAAAGTGCAATTAGGGACATATTGCTGGGAATTTCCTTATTCTGGGAAGGCACACTGGAACAACCACATTTTCAGCTCCTCCTAAACATTGCCAAAGTTGGGACATGCCTGATGTTCTTGAGTTCCAGAGTTGGGAACCACCGAGAAGGCCCTCTCCCTCGTCCCCACTAATCGCGCCTGCGATGGAGGTGGGAGCGTGAGCAGGGCTTCTCCAGATGGATAAATTCATGGAGGCTGGGGCCTTCAATGGTTCCCATTCAGGGTGGCTAGTTATCACCTCCGGTTGCATGTTTATCATTTACCAGGGCATGCAAAACAGAGGGTATGTTTGCAGTCATGTCCTGTTTTCCCAAATTAATTTAACCACTTACCACTATGTGAACAGCATTCTGGGCTGCACAGGTCTTTTTCTAATCCAATTTGCCTCCCTGCTAAAATTGGATTTTTTTCATTTTTAATGAGGAAAATGAGCCATTAGGGGAGCCACCCACAGTTTGGAGATGCAAACTTGGACAGAGGCCACATATGTACCATGGGTAGTAGTTACCCCCAATCCCGAGTCAATGAACAAATGAGAATCTTATCTTAATTCTGAAAATGGCCAAACAGGTAGATGAACACCAAGATCCCACTAACTTCAAATATACAGTTGGCCATCCATACCATGAATTACATGTCAAAGATTAAGCTATCCACAGCTTGATTTTTTTTAAAAAAAATCCAAAAAGCAAACCTTGGTTTTCCCATTTTATATAAGGAACATCATTTTATAACACAATTTTATGTAGTGGGTATGGGACATCAGAAAAATGTCCTGAAACCAAACCCCAACTTATATCAAGGTCCCACTGTAGTATTGAAACATTTACTAGGAAAATTCAGGTTTAATAGCAGGAGATGTGCCTTTTCTCTTGGAACTATCTATTTCCTTGGAAGAAAAGAAAGCGGGGGAAAGAAGAGAAGAAAAGAGAAGAAAGGTGGGGTACCTACATCAAGAAATAGTAGTCAATTTAAATATAAATAACTGCCCAATGGACTCCATAAATAATGCAGTGAAGATACTGAGGTTGCTGTCAAAAGAAAAAGGAAAAATATGCAGTGATGACAATAGATTAATTGAAAAAGAAACTGAGTTCAATTTATCTTAAAATCTCTAAGGAATGAATAGATAGTGCTTTCAACTTCTTCAAAAATATACTTTGGGTAAACAACGATAGCTCCACTTCTGCTTAGAAATCTGTGCCTTACTTTACACTATAACATTTAAAAAACTTTTGTTTATTGCTTTTGTTTATATATGACACATACTCTGTCATAGAAAATTATTGGAATGAAGCTAGCAGTCCTTGTCACTCCGATCTTGAAGGATTAGAATGGAAATAATTTACTTAGAGCAGACAAGAAATGAAAACCAGCAAATGAAATGTATAATCTCAGTTTTGCCCAAGACCCACACCTGAGCTGAGAACCATCCCACAACATGTATCCCCATCTGGTGGTATGACATTCCACAATGCTTTCAGAAATGCAGTTGAGAAGCAGCAGATAAGATCTCTTGAGCCTTGTCACTGAGAAAAGGTCAGATAAGATTCTGTACGGAAGAGTCTACAATTTAACACATTTCACAGTTGGACAGACAGCTACTTACAGCAGTCTGGGGAAGCAGCCTTCTAATTTTGTCCCCAAGCTCTTAAGTATTTTATTGAAGACTGCTTGGAGTTTTTATTTACTGGGCTAGACAGTGTAGAGGCCTTTTACTTTCGAAAAAAATATCAACAGACAGAACACACATCCATTTAGGAGAGGAAATACAAAATCAATTACATCCGTGTGCTTCCTAATACTATTTTCAGACACAAACTCTGTTTAACAGAGTGGGATATAGACTGGTTCTATTCTGCCATATAATGCAGTTTGAACTGCATTATATGGTCAGTATACAATCATGTAATGCAGTTCAATGCAGTTCAAACTGTATTACTTAATCTACACTGATGATATAATGCATTATATGGCAATGTATAACCAGCCTTACTTCTAGACGGGTGTATGTAGAATTCTCCTGTTAATCTCCAAGATGATGAAGAAATGTACAATAACATTTCTCTCTCTCGAAAGGAAATGCTAATTCACATCCCATGCTGACACTATTGTGAATTTGATAGTCACTATGCATATATTGGACTTATTTCTGTACCAATTATTTTCATATTCAAAACCATAAAAAGTTGGATTTGATTATTTACATGGGATGATATCAGAGGATAGGTTCACTTTTTATATCATGTGGATCATGTGATTTTAATGTTTTTATTAGGTGCTTTAATTTTTATATCTCATGTTTTAAATATCCCCTTTTCTTACCTTATAGTGAATTGTTCTATTGATTTTATGCTTAGTTGTATGGTGTTGATTTGTGATTTGGTTTATGTATGTAAGGCATTGAAGTTTGCTATTATTTCTGTGTAAACCACTTTGAATCCCCCCAGGGGTGAGAGAAGTGGTATACTTACCTACTTAGGTGATCCCTCATTGTCCGAGTAGGATAGTCTTCCAAGATCAGTGTACTGGTGGTGGATCCATAGGTGCCTGTGGAGCCCTATTCTTGATCTGCATCTTCTCCTGCAATGAGGGCATTGGTTTCCAGGTGGAAGGCGGTCCCGGTCAGGGTTGACTTGATGCGCCTTCCTCTTGGCATGTTTCTCTCTTTCACCCTACATTTGTGCCTCTTCAAATTCTACAGTACTGCTGGTCACAGCTGACCACCAGCTAGCGTGCTCAAGGGCCAGGGCTTCCCAGTTCTCAGTGTCTACGCCAGAGTTTTTAAGGTTGGCTTTGAGCCCATCTTTAAATCTCTTTTCCTGCCCACCAACATTCTGTTTTTCATTCTTGAGTTCAGAGTAGAGCAACTGCTTTGGGAGACGGTGGCCAGGCATCCTGACGACATGGCCGGTCCAGTGGAGTTGATGGTGGAGGACCATCGCTTCAATGCTGGTGGTCTTTGCTTCTTCCAGCACGCTGACATTTGTCCGCTTGTCTTTGTAGGATTTTTCGGAGGCAGCACTGATGGAATCGTTCCAGGAGTTGCATGTGGCGTCTGTAGACAGTCCACATCTCGCAGGCTTATAGCAGGGTTGGGAGGACAATAGCTTTATAAACAAGCACCTTGGTGTCCCTACGGATGTCCCGGTCCTCAAACACTCTCTGCTTCATTTGGAAAAATGCTGCACTCGCAGAGCTCAGGCGGTGTTGTATTTCAGTGTCAATGTTGACTTTTGTGGAGAGGTGGCTGCAAAGGTAGCGGAAATGATCAACGTTTTCTAATGTTACACTATTAAGCTGTATTTCTGGCATTGGAGAGGGATTGGCTAGTGACTGCTGGAAGTGGTATATAAATAGTGTGTGTGTGTATACATACATACACACACACTCACACACGCGCGCACGCGCGCACACACTCACACACACATATATATAGTGGTATATAAATACTGTAAATAAATAAATAAATAAATTTATATATTTTGTGGCCCTCTTTGGATGAGTCTCCCAAGATACTCTTATATACACTATGTGTACACACTCCAAAAAGGGGTATCTTTGTATATAGTATACTTGATAATCTGTACACAGGATCTTCATACTTTTCCACACAGATGTATATTCCAGATAAGAAATCCATAATGTGAAGTGGCACCTACTTAAAGTCTGTAAAATATTTTTGAATGTAACAGTCAAGCCCATCATTACGCAGAGCAATGCGGCTATCTTAAACAGCAAATTTCGAGTTACATGGAAAGATAGCAAAATGTTAATTATTTAATACTTGAGGTCTAAAAAGAAGGACGTTCAAGCGCTGCTCAGGTAACAGGAAGATCTTCTACAATTTACCTTACTTTTACCTCCCAATTAATTTGTGGGCATAACATTGGCTCTGTTTAGCAATATATGTTTGAATGCCTTAGGAGATGTGAGAATGTAAATAGCATATAGATCTTACAATTGTCTCAGTCATTCAAAATATATCCTCACAGATTCTACTGGAATAAATTATTTTTTAAAACATTGTCAAAGGAGTACACTACTTTTTTGACAGGTATTTTGCCTACTGGTAAATCAGACAGTTGATAAAGCATTAAATATGAAAACAACAATCATAATGAGTAAAAATACATGGTTTTGTAATGGATAAAGAGTTGATACACTCCATGGATCTTCTGACATATTATAAGATCTGCTTTGTAGTGATCTCTCTCCCTCCCTGTCACTCTCCCTCACTATTCCTTTCTCGCTGTACATTTGTGTTTCTCGGGGGTGTCCCTCCTTCAGTATTCTCCCCTTGATGTCCCAACATCTTGTAGCAGTTGCTTGGGATGAATTCTCATGTGAATTCTTACCACAGTCATCTCTGATGCCTCAGTGACATGTGCAACGATTTAACTTGAGAGTATCAGCAGTGTAAAAATATCTGTCTTTCAACAGCAACTAACAAAAATTACAAAAATTCAAGATGAAGACAGACAGTAAGAATTCTCAAAGTACAACAATAATGTTACCCTCATTGTTTTTGTTTGGTGGAGAACGGGGGAAATCAGTTAAAGGCAGATATTATAAAATATGTAGAGTGAGAGGCAGAAGAAAACAATTCTGTGAATACTTGCAAAGTCCACTGTGACACTCAGCAGGGTTGGTATCTGTCCTGCTCTCTTTTCCCTGCAGCATTTCTACCGTCAAAAACCTCCTCCAGGGAGTTTCTAAGTTTTTGCAGCAGTTTTTTAAGGGTACATATGATATTATAATAAGCATTTTCCACTTTCAAAAATTGCTTCCACCATACAATAACTATAGTGGATACTGCTCATGGTGATCTAGGATCTCATCACAAAGGCTCATGGATTAGCAATGCATTGTAGTGAATCCATAGGCTTCCAGCAAGGGGGGAGGGGCTGTGTGCATGGAGAAGCCATTGTTCCATGCTATGCATTGTGCGATTTGCCTTACCTCTCATCCCACGGGGAGAAGTATCACAACCAAGCTTTCCGTCATGCTAGCACTATCGCAGCATATGCCACTTCCTCTCCGCTTTCATCACAGAGCCCAACCATGAGTCATTATGAGTCGTCTAATGGGCTCTGTGCTGTAAGTGAAGAACAAGTGGTGTACAACAGGCAAATCAGCCCATGTGATGAGGTAGCTAGTTATAAACTTGAGAAAGATTACCCAAAATAAAATGACATTTTCCTCAAATAATTTACTAATTTTACTGAGACATTACTTTCCTTCCATCAAAATTCTTTAGCTTTTCTTTCCTATACAGGAACCTTCAAATTCAACTAGAAGCAGTTAATTAACAGTAATCCACGCAACAGTCACCACGAGGCTGGACTATTGCAATGCCTTATATGCCAGCCGCCCGAAGTCAACAACCCAGAAGATTCGGATGGTCCAAAATGCAGCGGCCAGGCTGCTAGCGGGATCATCTATAAGATCCCATATTACACCGATTCAGCAACAACTGCATTGGCTACCAATAGAACATCGGATCTCTTACAAGATCCTGATCCTGACATCAAAATGCTCAAAATGGCCAAGGACCTTTATATCTTAGGGACCGCCTCATTCCTTTTCTCCATCAGTGGTCACCTCGATCCACCCAGGAAAATCTCCTATACATACCAGGCCCTAGGGAGGTACACCTGGAAGCTACAAGGCGTAGAGTTTTCTCGACCTATGCTCCAATTCTGTGGAACTCATTGCCTCCATACATTAGAGCAATGTCGGAGTTGCAACCTTTTATAAAGGCACTTAAGACTTGGCTGTTTGGTTGTGCATTTAAGTAATCAGATCTAATTTGCCAAATAGTCACTGTTGAATGTTTTTATGTTGAATGTTTTTATATCGTGTAAATGCTATTTTAGACTGTAAGTCGCTCGGAGCACCTTGGTGGAGAGCGACTAATTAAGAAATAATGTGAAGTGAAGTGAATTAGGTAAAATGAATAGCAACTAATTCAAAGAACATCAAAGAACATTTTTCAAAGAACAAATGACATCAAAGAGTGCTAAATATGTAACTGTTAAAACATCCTAAAAGTCTAGTTTCCTATCCCTCTGCATGTGGATAAATTGTTAAACAACATCTGTTCAAAACCCTCAGAATGCAGATGTTTAGTGGGCAGTTAGTGCACTTACTTACACATAACTTCATATTCCCACCATAATACATACTAACATACACACATAGGGCACTTAGTAATGTATATACTAAGCAGGTCATTACATCAGTTTACCCAGTCTGTTCTTGTTGGGGCTTCAGACATATAAATAGACAATGTAAAGTTAAATACACAAAAATGTGCTTTGCAACATGAACAAGTTTATTAAGAGCACAAAGGAAATACAGATATTTCTCTAATTCAGCCACATTTCAGTCAATGGGGCATGTATATGCATATGTGAAAAAAATCATCACAAAGTATTTTAAAGGATACTCAAAACTACTTAGTTTTTTGTATGATACAAAAGAAGATGGAACCAAGATAATATAGTTTATATTGCCTTACCCCATGGTAATAACACTAGCAGTGTTATGTTTGGCCTATGGGAGAGGGTTATTGGAAAATTATGTTCTAATCTGTTTTATTACTTGACGATGGAACTGGACAATACTTGATAATAAGGAGACGCTAATGATGTTATTACTATTGTTGTTTTATACTGTTTTAATGTTTTAACTTGTTTTATGATGTTATGTGTACTGTTTTGATGGAAACTGCCTTGAGTCACCAGTTGGCTGAGAAAGGCGGTATACAAATACAGTAAATAAATAAATAAATAAATTTATATGTTTTAACTGTTTTATAATTTGAACTGTTATATTTATTTATTTATTTATTTACTTTGCTTATATACCGCTGTTCTCAGCCCGGGGACAACTCAGAGCGGTGTACAACATAGAAACAGGTTCAAATTCAAGACACAATCTAAAATAATCAATCTAGCATTAACCAAAAACATCATCATCAAAAACATCATCAATAATACAAAAGCCATTCCACATCGTCTCATCGATACAATCCAGTATCATTTTCCGTTGTTCCATTCCTGTCGTCATTACCAATTATTGCACTTCTTGTTCGAACGCTTTCTTGAACAGTCAGGTCTTTAATTTCCTGTGGAATATCAACAGGGAAGGGGCCTGTCTGATGTCCACGGGAAGGGTGTTTCACAGCCTGGGAGCCACCACCGACAAGGGATCGAGAGCAGGACCTCCCCGGACAATCTCAAAGTCCTGGTTGGCTCGTAGGTCGAGATGCAGTCGGAAAGGTATCTTATCATTTGTATGTATAATGGGGTATTGAATTTTGCCATAATCTGTAAGCTGCTCTGAGTCCTCTTTGGGGTGAGAAGAGTGGGGTATAAATATAGTAAATAAATAAATAAATAAATATAGTTTGATGACACAAAAACAAGTATTTGGATAAAATAGGACTTGGCAGTTCTACTCTTCTGTATGATCTATCAGTCGTATCAACAGAAGATTCATTTTGGGACCACAGCAGCTTGAGGGATCTTCACTTGCATCATGTAAAAAGAAGAAAGTCCCCTACAACCCCCCCCCCCAACCCGCAATACACCACTGAGACTCTTATCTCCCATCTGTCCTACATCTTCTATTAACAAAGAAAGCATCAGAAAGGCAAATGCAGGATACACATTTTGCATGTTTTTGACTTTCTGTGCCCTGCAGTAGGCTATACAAACCAATATGTGAGTCAAGTATGCCCCATTATTTTGCAAGAAGGCTTTATTTAACCCTGAACTAGATTTCTCTGGCCAAAAGAAATTTTACTCTACCCATTCAAATCCCATGTTGGAATATGGGACCACACATACATGAAGGCTGAGAGGAGATATGATAGCCATGTATAAATATGTGAGAGGAAGCCACAGGGAGGAGGGAACAAGCTTGTTTTCTGCTTCCTTGGAGACTAGGACGCAGAACAATGGCTTCAAACTACAAGAGAGGAGATTCCATCTGAACACGAGGAAGAACTTCCTGACTGTGAGAGCCGTTCAGCAGTGGAACTCACTGCTCCGGAGTGTGGTGGAGGCTCCTTCTTTGGAAGCTTTTAAACAGAGGCTGGATGGCCATCTGTCAGGGGTGATTTGAATGCAATATTCCTGCTTCTTGGCAGGGGGTTGGACTGGATGGCCCATGAGGTCTCTTCCAACTCTTTGATTCTATGATTCTATGAATAGCAACCCCCTTGTCCTTTTTGAGTGCTACTTGGGAGGCAGGGCCTTCCCAAGACATTTTACCACCTAAGGTAAAGGCTCAGATGGTGGGCTCCCCTTATGATGGCAGACAGTATCAGAATTCAATGTTACTTCAAAAATGGTGCTGGAACAACGTTCTCTACTGCATCTCAGGGCAGCAAGATAGCCACTGGCAGAATGTGTAGCATCCACTTGTTTCTCCTTCATCAGAAGAGCTCAGTCATGGGTCTTAGGAGAAATGGCTGGTGTGCTGCCACTGCAACAGCTTGCCTCCTTCTTCCTAATGATAGATCTAGCTCTGGTACAAGCTAATTTCAATGGGAAGGAGGGGTCAGTATATGTAATTAAGAAGCAGGAAAGGAAATTAATGAAGTATTGGCTCTTTTTAGATATTCAAGGCAAGCAAAGTTGAAACATGGCTGGTCTGTTCTCCTACCCCAGCCACCATTCTCATAGAGCGGTTATATAACAGTTTACATACACACACATCCCTAAAGGTATTTGCATGTGTGTGTTTTGAACTTCCAAAAGGAAATTGCCTGGGCTGACTTCCAGGTCAAATTTGTTTGATTATTGTGCTTTCGAGGCTTACAGTTCTTTTGCTTTCAGTGAATCTGCTTTAAACATCAAGGTATCACAAGGTTTGAAGCAGGAACAAGAGAAAGATGTTAGCCAAGGTGACCCAATCGTTTTGCTCTGTAATAGACCTCCACCTGTCCATCCACACATGAGTAGAGTAGAAATTTCACCTTGGTTACTTTTGTCTAAAACATTGTAACATTCTGGAAATGCTGTGTTTCCCAGATATCAACTATACTGGAATACAGTGGAAGGAACATTCAGTGTAGGATCATTAAAATAGCTGTGCACAAACAAGAATCAGGAGTTAAAACAGTAGTAAAATAATTTGTATTCAAACTACATTTGCAAATATGCACACCTTTCCCCTTTCTTCAAATGCAGGAGGGCAGCAGTAAAGTGCTAGCTGCATATTCTTCTCATAATTTCAGATTGATCTCTTTCTCAGATTAGATGCCATATTTATACAGAGATCAGGACTAGCCCTACCATCAATCTGAATGAGTTAGGTATGTCAGGTAGCAGACACTGAATTTCATGAAATGGCATATAATTTATAGTAATTTACTTTTTATTATTCTATTTTTAACCCCAGGGAAAGGGAAGAGGTGTTTATGGGATTTTCCTTTGCAGGTGTCAAAACACCTTGCCAGGACCCTGGCCTAGTCATCTGAAGAGTACATTTTCCTGATCCATCGCAAAAGTCTGCATTCCATGTTGGAAATATCACTGCCAATGGGAGACGATCAAACAAAACCTGTCAGTGTTTTTCTCTAGGAAGACTATTCCATATAGGATGCCCACTCAATAATTTCAGCATTGCATGGTGATCTGCCTGCTTGAATGAATCATCACAGATCAAACATCACTGACACATCTTGTGTGCTGCTTTCAACACAAGGCTTTTAAAGGAGTCAATGCACATAGAGAGCTGCAAATTATCAAGTGCTAGTAGCCAGACCATGTGTATGAATCTGCAGCAACAGCTTGATTTAAACTCCCCATTTTGCAACCCTTTCTCTCTACCCCATTGATGTCTTCATGAAAGACACTCCACAAATGGGGGAGTTCCTATCTCACAGATCCATCTTCAGATTTCAGAAGCTTCTCTTCCTCTTCCCCTCTCTGCAAGGTCTTTCCATATGCTTCCCACAAGCAACCGGAAGCATCAGAAAAGATTATATAATTGCAGGTGGAAAGGAGTAGAATACTACATGGGATCAAAACCATCTCATTTTGTTTCTCCAGTGGGCTTCTTAGTCCCCCCATTTAAAATTAGACTATGCCCTGATGATGAGTCTGTTTTCCCCATGAATTAGAAGAATCTACAGACCCACCAAGAAAATCCAGCAAATGCTACATTCAGCAAAGGACAAGAGGGATCCTCTTACCTCTGCAGGAGTCTACTGTATACTGTGCAGCTGTGGACAAGTCTATATAGGGACCACCAAATGCAGGATTGCCCAAACAAGAATCAAGGAACATGAAAAGTACTGCAGTCTACTTCAACCAGAGACATCAGCCAAAGCAAAGCACTTGATGAACCAACCTGGACACAGAAATGCTTGACCACTCTAACAACCACCATGTCAGACTACACAGAGAAGCCATTGAAATCTACAAGTATGTGGGCAATCTCAACAGAAAAGAGGAAACAATGAAAATGAACAAAATCTGGCTACCAGCATTAAACAAACCTCTAAAATCAAAACAGTAAATAAAGAACAACACTCAAAAATAGGGGAATTCCAGACAAGAAACAATCAGGGCCAGCTAATCACATCCCAACAAAGGATCCCCCAAGCAGCAACCAGCCAGACCTTGAAACTCCATGACCATTAAATGCCAATCAATGTGGCCATTTACAACATTCACACCGGCCTGAAACAGACAAGAGTTCTTTCTCCCACCCTGGACATTCCACAGATATATAAACCCCACTTTCCTAGTTTCCAGCAGACCTCACAACCTCTGAGGATGGTTACCATTGACGCAAATGAAGTGTCAGGCGAGAATGCTTCTGGAACATGGCCATACAGCCTGGAAAACTCACAGCAACCCCTGAGGATGGTTACCATTGACGCAAATGAAGTGTCAGGTGAGAATGCCTCTGGAACATGGCCATACAGCCTGGAAAACTCACAGCAACCCAATTAGAAGTATTATACACCCATTTTGTAAACCCATAAATATCCGTTTCTCACATGATGAAACTATCTGATGAGATGGGAGTGATGGCCATTCAGAAAGGGGGCACACTACATCACTCCACTGTCATTGCATGAAAATTAGTATTAATATCATAACAGCTGTTTAATTGTACCCTTCTATCCCAGGCAATTTATATTTTCTTAATAAGATCCTGCACTGTCATTATAATTGTGGTGACAGAGATTCACTGGCATTTCCAATGCCCTTTACAGCATGGTTGTGCCCCAACCAAAGAATGTGTGAAGCGCAGGAGATCAGAGTGGTGGGAGCATTATTGATAAATTGAGAACAGGCACATGGAGAGACCCTTCAGGTCATGTCCCAAATGTTTGTCCCAATGCACCCCATGACTGAGACTTCACTGTGGATGTCATATACCTATCCCCCAGTCTCCAGCACCTCAGAAACATTTTGGTCAGGGTGCTACCAGCCCCTATGGATGTAGGTTATTAGGAGGATATTCAGCTGAGCATAAACATAGCTTAAGGTCACACAGTGGGTTTCCATAGCAGAGTGGGGAAGCAAACCCTGAATTCCAGATTCATAGTCCAATGCTAAAAGTAATAAACAACACTGGCTTTTTTTTGTTTATGTGGCTACACCTAAGGGTGTGTCCACACCCATAGGAAAAATCCCTATTTGCAACATATTTTCCCAATCCCATAGACCCTGGGTTTGCTGCTTTAACACTTCATGCAGCATGCACATCATGGTAGATTATTCTTATGAAATCACAAATGACCCATGGAAAAACTCACTTTGATATGAACTTGCCAATGGAAAACTCTTCTCGTTCACACTATTGATGGCCACACAACAGTGTCATCATGATCATGTGTCAAGATAGTAAGGATGGCTTTTAACAAAATAACAAAGTAGATGTATTCACGGGCATTACTTTTTAATAGAACATTTGGTAACAAGAGCAGAATTTTTTAAAAAAGAAAAAAACAGTGTGATGTATTTTAATAGTAAAACTAAAAATATGCTCATGTAAAATGAAACAGCTAGTTCAGGTAAAACTTGCAATAGGGAACCAAAACATTTGAACCCTGTGGAAAGCACTTAAGAACTTCTTCCAAAGTACATTCAGGTCCCCTCTTCTTCTACCAGCCTCCACTTTTTTCTATTTTGAAGGCCAAATTTAGATATAATTGTTGAGACAGACTTTTTCCATTTATTTTCTGTTTTGATATTCATGTGTGCTCTGGGAATTCTGGAGACAGCTGCTGTGTTTCTTGCCTATTGCAGAGAAGCTCATAGAGCTTCAGTAGGTTTTACTGAATTGTTTATTGCAGTATTGCTGCCACAAGACAATATCAAAGGTTACTGCTTCTCCAAATCTCTTTCATCATCCTCTCAATGCTGACATTTTCAGCTAGAAACAAGGAAAACGGGCAGGGTGAGCAAGCATTAAAAGGAAGATCTTTGTCTGGAGCTTTGCTAGCTGGGATATGTCTGTAATTCATGAGGCTGAAGAGGCTTTTAAAGAGACTGTGCTTTCATCTTTTTATTATGTTCCAAGCCCCATCTACACTGCCATAAAGTGCGGTATAGCCCTCACCTAATGCATTTTAAGCCACTATAAGGTGTTTAATCCAGTATTTAAAAATACTTGGAAGGGTGCAAATCATCCAGAAAGATTTACACCTATCCCTTTTGGGAGGCTGCTGGGACCTCCATTTCACATCTCTGTGCAGGATCTGAAATCACATCCCCAGATCCAACTACCTGAGCCCGGGGAGGTGGGATGGCAGTGTGTCCCAATTCTCACTGCCCCCCCATTCCCCTGCCCTCAAAATGAAAAGGAAACTGGGGGCTGTCCTCTTGCTGGATTGCCCACACTGATGACATGGCAGAGATTTGGAGAGAGGGGAAGTGGCTTTCCTCCTCAAAGCTCTGTCACCTCATTACTGAGGGTGATCATCATCATCATCATCATCATCATCATCATCATCATCTAATAACTTATTAATCGCCCTCCATCCGAGAATACTCTAGGCGAGAATGATCCAGAGAATGATCCAGAGAATGGGGAGGCTTCTGCAATAGTAAGGAGAGTTTCACTTCACTTCACTTTGGGAGTGATGAGGTTAAAATTCTAATAATATTCTAATTCTGATGATTTCATAAGCATTGAGCCATGTTATTTAAAGTGGTGTCAAACTGCATTCATTCTACAATGTAGATGCACCCTTAGATGCCCTGCAAAACATGAGCAACTTTCTATGTCTCATGTTTACCCACCCTGAAAAAAGTAGAGCAAGGGACTAAGAGCAAGGCTTCAGAACTATATTTCAAACTATATATACATTTGTGCACATGTGTGATTCTGGAACCGAAAAGGATGTCACGGCACTTGTAACACAGCCCTTAACTCTCTTGGCTGAAAGGTCATCATCACTCACCTCCCCCAGTCTCTACATGAATGGTAATAACAAGGATTATTGTGTTTTATATGATAATGTAAGAGAGTGGTGTTCACTTACATTCAGTGCATAAACATGCCAGACCCAGTATGTATGGGTTTGAATGTGTGTTGATCATAAGACTGAATGAAATGTGGCATGCTTTATGTGGCATGTTTTATGTTAGGTGGAAGTCTCAGCAACAGATGTTGGGTTTAAAAGGCTTTGTTAAATTACCCAAAAGGAAAGGAAGCAGGGGGAAGGCATTGACAGCTAAAAGCCTAGGGACATTTCCAGCCATTTCACTAGCGTAAACTGAGTTTGACCAGTGTGCTCCTATTTAGTCACCCAGAACAATCACTCATTTCCCAGCACACAGCTTACTCATTTGCAAGATTTAAAAGTGGGGGGGGGGGGGAGTGGGAGGGAGAGAAGGAGGAAAGAAGACATTTCTGCACATGCCCATAATATTCTTCACCACTGGGGGCAGCTTTACATAAGACTGCATTCACTGAAACCAAAGCAACAGTCGGAGAAGCTTTCAGAATGACAGTACGCAGAAGTGAACAGTGCTTGTTCATTGTACAGGGTCATCCAGGCTTCTGTGCTCCAACGCAGCTTCCTTAGCTGGATCATGGGATGCTAACTATGAGAACTGCTACCCAGTGGAATACAGACGGTTGAATTCAGGCAACTGAGTCTCTCTTGGAGGAATCTATCATGCTTTTTGCATGGGGTGATTTGAAAGAAGACAGCTCCTGAATGTAACGATGCAAAAATACACCATCCATGAAGATCCTATTACCTAGGAAGAACTTGGCATCCTGCTGCAAAGGCTGTGTTGGGATTTATTTATTCTTGGGATGTTCGGCACGTCTGGAAAAGAATAATGTTCCAAAATCAGTCCATCTCCCAAGGGGTCCAATTTTTCTTCCCGGGTGTCAGCAAGCCCTGACTCACCACAGAGCAGCTGACAGGGGCTGTCATGCTTGTGGCACCCTAAGCAAAAGCAAAAGACCTAAGGACGACCTTTGAAAAGACAAAGGATGGGTATGTTTTCCCTTTTATTTATTTATGCTTCATCTACAGAACTCCCCACACTGATTCTATATTAATTACAGTATAGGCTTGCCTCTGTGTAAGCTACGACTAGAGTTACATTTCCAAGTGATTATGTGTGACTGTGTCTAGCCTAAGGGTATGATTTCCTTTTCTTTATTAAATGTTTCTTATTAAAAGTAGGGTGGCAGTGGTAAAGGGGGAGGAAATAGAACTGGTTGCAAAGTATGTGTTTGCTGGGGGGATTCTTACGCATTTAAGTAGCTGTTTTGATTATGCTTGAAATTGATCTTGATTGCATCTTTTGGGGGGATAACTTTTCTAAGTTATTTTTATTTCCAGGTTTCAATGTATTTAGGCTATTGAGCGGATCAGCTGTAGCCCTGGTAATAGCCCCTACTGTATTACTGACAATGCTTTCGTCTGCTGAACGTGGATGCCCTAAGGGCTGTAGGTGTGAAGGCAAAATGGTATATTGTGAGTCCCAGAAATTGCAGGAGATACCTTCGAGTATATCATCTGGTTGTTTAGGTTTGTCCCTTCGATATAACAGTCTACAGAAACTAAAATACAATCAATTTAAAGGTCTTAATCAACTCACCTGGCTCTACTTAGACCATAACCACATCAGCAATATTGATGAAAATGCTTTCAATGGAATACGCAGGCTAAAAGAGTTGATTCTGAGTTCCAACAGAATCGCCTATTTTCTTAATAATACCTTCCGACCGGTGACAAATCTCCGGAATTTGGATCTGTCATATAATCAGCTGCAGTCGCTAGGATCTGAACAATTCAGGGGCTTAAGGAAGCTGCTGAGTTTACATTTGCGGTCCAATTCCCTGAGAACAATCCCTGTCCGAATTTTCCAGGACTGTAGGAATCTTGAACTCTTAGACCTGGGCTATAACAGGATCCGAAGCTTAGCGAGGAATGTCTTTGCAGGCATGATCAGGCTGAAAGAGCTTCACCTGGAGCACAATCAATTTTCTAAGCTCAATTTGGCACTTTTTCCAAGGCTAGTCAGCCTGCAGAACCTTTATTTACAATGGAATAAAATCAGTGTTATAGGACAAACGATGTCCTGGACCTGGAGCTCATTACAAAGACTTGATTTATCTGGCAACGAGATAGAAGCTTTCAGTGGCCCTAGTGTTTTCCAGTGTGTGCCCAATTTGCAGCGCCTCAACCTGGATTCCAACAAGCTCACATTCATTGGTCAAGAGATTTTGGATTCTTGGATATCTCTCAATGACATCAGCCTTGCTGGTAATATATGGGAATGCAGCAGAAACATTTGCTCCCTAGTAAACTGGCTCAAAAGTTTCAAAGGGCTGAGGGAAAATACAATTATCTGTGCCAGCCCCAAAGAGCTTCAAGGGGTGAATGTTATTGATGCAGTGAAGAATTTCAGCATCTGTGGCAAAAGTACTACAGAGAGATTTGAATTGCCACGGGCTCTCCCAAAGCCAACCTTTAAACCCAAAGTCATTAGGCCTAAGCATGATGGCAAGCCCCCTCTGCCCGCCACCGTTGGGTCTACCGAAGCCAGCTCAGAGCCCGAGCATGATGCAGAACACATCTCCTTCCACAAGATCATAGCAGGGAGTGTGGCCCTTTTCCTGTCAGTGCTGGTGATCCTCCTGGTGATCTACGTGTCATGGAAGCGTTACCCTGCCAGCATGAAGCAGCTGCAGCAGCGCTCTCTCATGCGAAGGCACCGGAAAAAGAAGCGACAGTCGCTGAAACAGATGACTCCAACAACACAGGAATTTTATGTCGACTATAAGCCAACCAACACCGAGACGAGTGAGATGCTACTGAATGGGACCGGACCTTGCACCTACGGCAAAGCAGGCTCCAGGGAATGTGAGGTATGGATCCATGGGATAAAAAGCTTTTAAAAATAAATAGCTGTTTTTTTAAAACTATATGTGGGTGGGTTGGTTGGTTGAACTCTGCCATTGTGTGGTGAGGGGAGAAATGTTAATTCACTTTTGGATGAACCAGACGTCTAGGCCACATCTTGTCACATGTTTATGTATTGACCTTTTTCTCCCCATTTCTTCCCTGAATCCTCTAAAACTGAAAAGACTGCAAAACAGCAGGAAGCTTGAGTTCAGGTTTTATTCTGTGCCTGTCAAGCAACTCCTGCACAGATTTTGGCCCCTCTCAGTAAACAAACTTCTTGCTTCAAATGAAATACCATATATCTGTGGGATGTTGCAGTGGGGATGTTAAATGCAAAATGTTAAAAGTGCTGCTTTTAGGCACGTTAAGAATGGTTATGTATATACATTTTTAAGAAAACTGGATTCCACCCCATGATTCAAGGGCATACTGTAACTAGCAGCTAGGTTTTCTGCTGTAGTTTCATGTGCATTCTAGGTTTGGTTTTGTCTTACAGATGGTATAGGCACAATCTTACAAGAAGGCTGTCAAGTGTAAGGCACTTCCAATTGCCAATGGTTCAAAAGCATCATATTCAAATAGTAGGGATGGGGGCTGAGGAGAAAATCAAGATGGGGCTGATAGTCTTAAATTTCAGGAAGAATAAAAGGAAGGCTGGTGAAAAAGAACATAATCATCTGGACTGTGTTGTAACACCATATAGTTTGGAGAGTTCATAACTACTAATTGAAACTTGTTTGTTTGGTTTCGTATAAAAGATGCTACTTTTTCACAGTTAGTTTCTTCCAGAAAGTAGTCAGAAGGCATTCATTAAATGAGAAGCCCAAATTCCTTATTGGTGCCTTTAGAAGAGCTGAAATGTCCACTTACAGGCAAAACCACTTCCTGCAGATAGTTGCTTGGATGCTCATTAGAAATTTTGTTTTTAACTGTGGCAGGGGCATCAATGTGATTGACTATGGAACCATTAAATCTGTCATTTTTCTTCTTTCAAAGATGCTAACTTGTGCTTGGTGGTGTTTCATTGTGCAAATTTGCCACTTTGGGTATTTAGAAAACTGATGGAGCTGCATTTTAAATACAGCACAGCAAGTCGGGAAAGCTTGCAGTGAAAACTGGATACAAGCCCAGCTTTAAGGGAATGCACATTACAAAAATGCTCTTTTAGGAAAAGTCAATTGGGGGGAAGAGGGAGGGTCAATCAATTCTCTTTTTACAATCCTGTTGAATGAAATTTTCTCTCCTTTTTAAAAAATGCAAATGCCACAGGGATATCATAAGGGATATTTGCACTTTAGAGCCCATTCCTCAGATATAATGACAAAATATAATATATTATATCCCCTCATTAAAATATCTCTTTTTCACAGTATTAGAATACAAACAGACACATGTTTACAAAGCTGACAAAGAATTTCATTCCTTCTATTGCATAGCTTGATTTGGCTTTGTACGCTTTCTCATCTCTTACTACTTAGAAGCAAATATTTCTATAAAGCAGTAGCACTGCAGCAATCTAGGTTAAGGGAAGAAGCCTCCATGTTCTGTATTCTTTCTTGTTGTTTCCTTCTGATGTCTGTAAAATAATGTAAAGAGAATCACCTTGAACTGCTACAGAGATAAGATGTGCAGAGTCTGAGTCCCATCAATGAAAGCACGTAAGGGGATTTGCAGGTAATAAACCTGTATTCTATTTTATGGGAATATACGTAGAAAGGAAGTAGATGAGTGTTTCATATTTTTATTGATATAAACGAATCCTATGAATTCGTTGAAAGGCAAGAATCAAATATTACTGCATAATTAACAATGCAGACATATTGTGTCATTTTTCTCAGCCAATATTATTCTTGAGATACATACAATATGGCAGTGAAAGTTAATGTATCATCATCATGATGTCAGATAACTAATACCTTCACAGAATCACATTACAGATATCTATGTGCTCTCTCTGAATATACATACAAATATCAAATCTTAAAAATTAACACCACCAAAATTATGACACCCAGAATTCACTGCTAACATTTGAAGGTGTATTTAATATACATATTGTTACACCATTCATGGGTTGTTTGAGAATGGAAGGATGAGAAGAGTATTTCAATCTCAGGTTAGCATTTACAATTTCTTATTATGGCAAATAGGTTGGAAATACTGTACCATATCTGTACACCTTGGGGGGGGGGGGGTCTCTGTGGAGACCTGAAATAAATAAGCTTGATCTATGCTATGCAAACCACCTCAGCTAAAATTTCATGTTCCAAATGATGGCAAGGGGGTAGAAAATGAAACCAGTGAGAGTCCTGATGTCTCATAAACAGCCAAACAGTTGAACTATTAATGTCAATAATTTTTTCATCATAATGAGGCAGAATTAGCATATGAAAAATAATGCCTAGGCATTTAAAAACGCAATTAACTCTATTTTCATCTGAAGTACTTTCAGCAAGCTATATTTATAGTGCAGATCTTCAGTGATAAACACTGATGAATGTGCAATTATCGCCATAGACATCTGAGAAAAGCTGCTGGCTCACTATGCAGCCTATGCAGGCCATTACCAACAACCTCCATCTACAAAACTTTTGAAAAAGAAAAAAATGAATGGAATTAAATTGATTCCAGGTGGTTGACATTGATATCAGTTGGTAAGGCTCTTTTTGTCTTAAAAGAATAAAAGAGTTAAAGTGTGCTGGTGAAAGGTGATGAGTCGTGAATTCCTATATACAGGGGGATGGTTTTTTTCCTTTGACATTTCAGCATATGATTTTAGTATATATGTGTACAGGAATGAGAAAAGAGCAGTATTGTAGTAACTCAATGTGTGAATCCAATGGGATCCAATCCCAAAGGCCAGGTGGAAACATTGGATAGACCAAATGAGAAAATAAATAATGGAAGCAGACTTCTGTTTTAGTTCCTTAAGAGATGGATTATGTATAGCAGAAGCCTAGAGAGATCCTGTTGGACACCTTTACTGGTGAAAGGACAGATGAAGAGGCAACCCAATCAGTTTGGGAATCTCGGTGAGCTGGAGACATTTTGTTTGGTCAAGATCATACTCACATCTAGCATCCACACAATTGTACCTTACAAAGGCATCTGGACTGACAGTTGGATGTCACTGCTGCAGTAGTGATGAAGAGAGCCTCTTCTATCTCATCTAAAAACACCAGGGTAGCTTACCAGTCATCTAGGAGGACAGGTTCCTTAAACATACAGCTCTATCCTCCAAAAGAAGGGAATTGTCAGGAGACAGCCACCTCCAGTACATGTAGCCTGAGGCACATTGTTCACTCTGTTTAATAGTAGGACTAGTCTTGTAGTTTATTAATCCTTTGAAAAAATCTACTTACCAGTTTAAACTTCCCTACCTTAATTATTCAGTCACAATTTTTCAAAATAATCTGTCAAAATGCAGAAGAAGTCATTCTCTTTGAGAGAAATAGCTAAACATATTTGAGTTGTAAAAGCAACTGTGCTAGGTAGTAAAGTACAGAAGACCTAAAGGTGATAAGACTAAGTTTCATGTTGCATAGGATGATGGCAGGACCAAGACTTAAGCAAGCTGGTTATATCTGAGGACCTCATCACACAAAGGAAAATGGAACACTGGAAGGCTCCCGTGTTGGTGACACAGAATCCTATGACATTTCTGCTCCATTTGACCCACAGAGCCTCATGCCATCCATCACAAGACATTGCCTCACTTCTTATGGATCTCTGTGGGTCAATTCGGGCACAAGTATCATAAGATGCTGTGCCACCAACACAGGAGCCTCCCCGTGTTCCATTTGGAACAACAGGGTGACCATGGCGGCAGGCCATGAGGCAACTTGCCCCTGGCAAATCAGAAGGAAATTCATATTTGAGATTAAAAGGTCATGTTGTGTCAAAGGTTAGGAAATTGAACTTGAGGAAGGAGCATATAAGATTTGGCATGGCATTGAGGAAAAAAGAATCAAAAAGCTATGAATAAGATTTTTTTAAAAAAAATGCAACCTGTAACTTATTTATTTGAATATCTTAACCACAGAAGTAGCATATTGCCTAATATACTCATCAGAAACGCAGAATCTGTCTATGGACATTCAGGTTTCCAAGAGCAGATATCTGTCCAGCACTCTCACCATGTGAAATCATGAATGGGCTCCACAAAGTTAAGGAAGGGTACTTCTTGTATTCTCACCAATATAATTAAAGCATAATCTGCTGAAATGTTCTCTTCCATGCCCAACATGTAAAGAAATTTTGCCTTCATTTTCATGTGCCCACCTGCCTAGTACCTGGCTAAATTTAAACTTTAAGATTGTAGAAAGACGTTTGTATAGGAATATGTATTTTATAGTAATACAAAGAAAATAGAAATACTGTGCTAAATTGTTATACAACCTTCCTAGCTGGACCTTTCATTTCATACTCCATTATGCTGTCTCTTTTCTCTGCCTTTAAACAAAGAAGAGTAGTAAAATATCTGGGAAACTGTGTTACTAGAGTGCACCAAAGGCATAAGCTGGAAAGAGAGTGCATCTCAAAGGACCAAGGCTACTGAATGAAAGCACCTCTGGTTTCCATGGATCAATGGTAAAACAAAAATATGTGTTCAAAACAACTGTTCTTAAAGATCTAGGTGGAAATAAATAGATGGAAGTTTCCTTAGTGTATGACGATATCATCTCCACATAGTGTAAGATGAAATGATAATATTTCCAATCTTTTAAAACTATAATGCCAAATTAAATAGTTGTTAATTTGCATACTATTGCAGCACTGTGGTTTTCTTCTCTTTCCAATTGATATTTCCAAGTAGGCCTTACATAAACACCCAAATAGTAATGACAATGTGTTATTATATGTCCTCCTAAAATAAAATATAAATATATAGGTACTTGTCAACTTAATCCCAATGTAACTTAACCGTAGCTATAAGCATCAACTCTCCCCATCTCCCCTAGACTGCACCCCAATCTGATCTATGTACTCCGATCTCCTTTTAGCAGCTTTAAACAAATAATTGTCAGAATGGGGTTGCAACCAGCCAAAAAAAATGAGGTTTTGGCCGCTGTATCCCAGCCTGTTTTACTGCAAATAAAAGGCCATAACTATTGTTTCCTCTTTTTTTTTCATATAGATTGCAATTATGTAAAGTGTGATTCAGATTTTTGACTTCAGGGGCGCCCACAGTCTTTCTTCATGTGGGATATGATTGAATCTGTCATGTCTCTCCATGGATTCAATTTATTCAAATCTTGTCCTGGTAAAAGCGATTTTTAGATGTCTTGGCATATCAGCTATTAGGTACGACGCCCGCTGGAAATTATGTTTAAAGCGCCTAACCACTTCAAAGATCTTGTGTTTGACAGGATGGCTATATCTTTCTGGGCTTCAATATCTAGGATCCTTTGAATTACTGTCCTTTTTTCAGCATCCCTATTCTGGCCTAAGGAGTCAATTTGTAATCTGCAGGTGTGGAGGAACCTTGTTAATTGTTCTGACCAGGAAGCTTGGTTTTGACCATTAGATTATTCTAAAAAGCACAATTTTGGAAGTCTATTATTTTCAAGGTTTTTTATTTTAGACCAGTAATTAAAGGCCCTGATTTTGGGAGTCCTTCCGTAGAATATATTTCTAGCCCTGCTCTGACTGCGTCAGCGGTGGTCTTGATGTCAACACCAAGTATCTGTCTTAGAAATTTGGATTGTGCATGTTCCAGTATAGGTAATTTGCTTAAGCCCCAGATTTCAGCTCCATAAAATATCATGGGGACAATTATTGCTTTGTAAACTTTGATTATTGGAGAAAAAAAATCCAGGATATCTATGGAATAGCAATCTTGCCAATGTGTTAAAGTTGCCCTAATTTTGATCACACAAGACTGAAAGTGTGCAAGCCATGAGCCTGTCTCTGAGTATACCAAGCCTAGATATGTAAAAGAGCTAATCTATTCTTTATGCTCTGTTATTATATGACTCTTTTGAATATCCATTTCATTGCAAAGTTGAAATTACAGCTGTGCTTCATTTTGTGATGACCAAGGTCAGATCATGAATTACTTTTTATATCCCAAATTTCAAACAATACATTCCAGATAACTCTCTGTATGTTTAAGAGGAGCTGAGGTGACTTCTTCATGTAAGGCCTTTGAGATAATCAGGCCTTTACAAAACATCCTGTCAATGTTTTCCAGGTGATTATGTCTCGAAGTACATAGGAGATACTGTTGTATTTGAAAGGTTTCAAAGAACTCTATTATAGCGGAATGTATTCTGTATTTGGATTGTCCATCCATTGAAGATACAATGGGGCCCCTAAAATCAATAATCAGTAGTCTTGTGGATTTGTTATGGGTATTTCCCTTCAGCGGTTCAGTTGGTTTGGAAGCCCGTACATAACAGCACAGGTTCTGCTGCCATTTTTACAGGCCACAACAGAGCAGTGGCTGTTGAAAACTGGCTGTTTTCGGCTATACGTGAGGTGTGGGAAGTAAGGCAGCCACTAGAGGGAAAAGTGCAAGGGGAAAAAAGGCACCACTAGAGCACCTCCAATTCAAGAGAGAAGAGAGGGGTTTTTTAAACGAAGCCAGAATAGGATACCTTCAAGTCAATACCTCTTCCTTCCCTGGGAACTGGGAAGCCTCCTTAAAATGCCAGCTCCTGTCTCCTCTAGAGTAGAAATAGCTTTAATGAAGCATTAAACCCAGTTTCCTCCACAGACAGAAGGGAAAGGATTGCAGAAAGAGTGGTATTTTCTTTGATACTTTTAATCAATGTCTTAATTAAGGATTTAAGGACAAACAATGATGGGAAAGGGAGGGAAAGTCCACCTCCATATCCACCAATGAGCCAAATAGAAAACAAATCTTTTGATCCCAGATCAAAAATGGATTTGTGTCGTCCCCCCCCCCCCCCCCCCAAATTCGGGAGGCTTCCAAAAATGGATTAGGAGTCCCTTTGCTATCCAGGACGCCGAAAGAAGTCATGGTTTACCTGGATTGCACAAGCCTAATAATCAGCACTTGTGAGCAGAAAAGCAACATGTCTCCTGGTCACAGTTTTCCCTTCAGGATGTGTAGCTATTTTCAAATTCTAAAATTATATGCAACTTCTATGTAAATTTGTGGTCTCTTTTGCCTTCTTTTTCAATGGTGCATTTTATTTTTGTTGAGGGACATTTTATGTTTCATCCACTAACAATTGGAGGTCACATTTGCCTCTATCTCAGGATATAAAGGAAATTTTCTCCAAAGTACCTTGGAGCCCAAATCTGCAGTGTCTACTGAACAAATGTACCATTGCCCATGGATGTGAATGGTGTACCAAATTTTATGAATATGTGTTCATACATTCTCTCTTCAGCCGCTTGCAAAATGGCATATTTTCTTGATGGAATATTGCCCAGCTGGAAGTGTATAATCATTGTATCCTATTGTGAGTTATCACCAAGTATCTTGAGCTTGGCAGAGAGGAGGAAGGCAGGGGGTAGAGCCAGAGATGTTTGTAAGGCTAGGAGAACGGGGTTTAAAGAATAAAACACGTACAGTCATGTACACATGCTATGGGAATGGGACAAAAACAATAAGGAAAGATCCTTCAAAAATATTTGTGTACACATGTCTATCAGTCTCTTCAGGTACAAAGAAGCAACATTCTTGACACATCACAGGACCCCATTTGAAATGGAGTGCTACCATGTGAATATCCAAATACAAGTATCGTACATTTTTGCAAATACATAATTACATGCCACATAAGCCTTGATCCATCAGTGATCTGATGCATGCACTAAAATGTGTATTTCTGCTGATGAAGGAAAATTTCAAGCTTGGCCAAGAATGGTTATGTGGAATTAGATTTTCCTTACAAGTGAGCAATTACAGGATGGAACAAACAAACATGTTTGTACATCTTTATCATAACCCTCACTAATAAAGCACTTCAGGTGAATACTTTTTGACAAGAAAGATATGGATATTTATGCTAGAATGAAAAAATCTCACTTAAAATCTCACCATAACTCTACTGGTTCCTTGAAACTGGCAATCCAAATGGATAAATCACAGTAATTTAAATGACACAAGTAGAGAGAAATTGAAAAACAAAACACAATTCCTAAGATTTAGGTAAGGTAAAGGTAAAGATTTTCCCCTGACATGAAGTCCAGTCGTGTCCGACTCTGGAGTGTGGTGCTCATCTCCATTTCAAAGCCGAAGAGCCGGCGTTGTCCATAGATACCTCCAAGGTCATGTGGCCAGTATGACTGCATGGAGCACTGTTACCTTCCCGTCAGAGCGGTACCTATTGATCTACTCACATTTGCATGTTTTTGAACTGCTAGATTGGCAGAAACTGGGGCTGACAGCGGAAGCTCACGCCGCTCCCCGGATTCGAACCTGTGACCTTTCGATCAACAAGCTCAGCAGCTCAGCGCTTTAACCCACTGCGCCACCGGGACCCTCTAAGATTTAAATTCCTACTATTTCCTTTATTAGCTGCTTATTGTAATAATATATATATTTAAAAAAACTTTACAACAAGCTCATTCATTCATCTATCTATCTAGATTCTCAAATGAATTTTTAAAATGTGATTTGATTCTGAGATTTCTTTTTGCTAATTAGACTATAGTTTGACATTGTTATGGCTTTTGGGTCAAGCACACATGTTAGATAAATATTCAATCCATGAAATTTCCATAGAAAAGCAGTGACATCCAATGGTTGGATGAAGAAAAGCAAATAAAGATGATGTTTGTTTAGTTGTTATTGTTGTTTTGACAACTCACAGGTATTTAAGTAGCTTTTCATTTCATTATTTGGGGCTGTGTACTGTTGGCTGGGCAGTGACATTAAGGTAGCACACAATATTTGTTTTAACATTTCCAAATTGCTTATTAGGCAACATCATGTGTGTGAAACGTAGTAAGACTAGGAAAATCCCAACAAGACAGAGGTCCTCTTGGTAGATCGCAAACCAGATCGGGGTATAGGGTGGCAACCTGTGTTGGACGGGGTTACACTCCCCTGAAGTCACAGGTCCGCAGTTTGGATGTCCTCCTGGACTCATCACTTACGCTTGAAGCTCAGGCGTCGGCGGTGGCCGGGAGGGCCTTTGCACAATTAAGACTTGTGCACCAACTGCGACCGTACCTTGTGAAAGCGGATCTGGCCAGGGTGGTCCATGCCTTAGTCACCTCCAGATTGGACTTCTTAATGCATTCTACGTGGGGCTACCCTTAAAAATGGCCCGGAAATTCCAACTGGTTCAACGAGCAGCGGCCAGGTTGCTAACTGGAGCTCCTTACGGGGAGCGGTCAACCCTCCTGTTTAAGGAGCTCCATTGGCTGCCGTTCATTTACCGGACCCAATTCAAGGTGCAGGTGCTTACCTACAAAGCCCTAACCTATTTGGGACCCGCCTACCTGCGGGACAGCATCTCTGTGTACGAACCCACATGATCTGTTTGATCATCTGGAGAGGCCCTGCTCACGCTCCCACCACCATCGCAAGCGCAATTGGTGGGGACAAGGGAGAGGGCCTTCTCGGTGGTGCCCCCCCAACTCTGGAACTCACTCCCCAGGGATATTACACAAGCCCCAACTCTGGCAGTCTTTAGGAGGAGCCTGAAAACATGGCTGTTCAGTGCGCCTTCCCAGAATAAGGAAACTCCCAGCAATATGTCCTCAAACACACTTTAATAATGATTTTGGATTGTCTGCAAAATCATTTCTTCCCTCTTCAAAATCTTTATTCCAATTACATGCTACCTCTTCATGCCCAGCATTATTTTTTAAATTTTTAATTACTGCATTTGGCCCAGACATTGGTTTTTAAATGTGTTGTGTTATTGTTATTGTTTTTGCTCATTTTGTTATGAATTTAGTATTGTTTTGTATTATTGCTGTTATTGTTATTGTTGTGTTGTGGGCTTGGCCTCATGTAAGCCGCACCGAGTCCCTCAGGAGATGGTAGCGGGGTACAAAAAAGTCGTCTTCTTCTTCTTCTTCTTCTTCTTCTTCTTCTTCTTATTATTATTATTATTAAATGTATGTAAAAGATAAGGATAAGGTTTATTACATGCTTGACTTTACATTGACTTTGAGGAAAAAACAGCAATGACAATCTTATGCATACTATGTAAAAAAGCCAGAGGGATTATTTAGCATTTTATAAAATGCCAAAGCACCACATTTCTAGGGGTTATCTAGAAGTTATGTCTTACATTGTGTTCACATATGTTTAATCTGCAGAATTATATCAGAACTGGAGAATGTACCTCATTTAAATTTTATTGTCTTGCTATTACAATGGCTTTAAAAATCTAACAAGTATTGAAATGAGGCTGACCAAATAATGCAGAAACTGGAGATGCTTCCCATTGTCAGAAGCCACACAGATTGAAACAATGAAAATTTCCTTTGCAGAGCAAAATGTATTGCATCTGGTATTTACATGGCATCAAAAATTCCAAGGTGTTTTAGTTAGTTTTTTCTGGGTCATGCCTACAGAAGAGCTTCTATGTTATTGTATAATACAAAAGACAAGCCAGTTGCTCAAATAAAGAAACGCCTACAGTTCTTTTTAAAATCACATCAAAAGGAAGAACCACAAATAGATTACACAATAGGCTAAGTAAGCAAATTAAATTGAGGAGTGCTTGAGTCAGAATTCTCCAATCATATCTGTAGGTAGTTTGTGCAAAAATGCCCAACATTTCTAGACAGATTATTTCCAAATGCTTTTCAAGGAAGATTGTGGATGGCTATTCTTTTGCAATTTGAGAATGGAACAGTGACTATGTCAATGCAGGGATAAATTAAAATAGTACTAGCCAGCTAAGCAAGTAAAAAAGAATAACAGTGCTTTCTGTGTCAAAGCAGATTCTGAATACAAGATCAATGGGACTGCAGAAGAGCATCCACCTATTTCTAGCTGGATGCTTTATGTGTATGTTTGAGTTTAAGGGCAAGAAAGAATGTTCCATTTATGTCAGGAGCATGGAGGGATATTAGTATATTAGTATATCTGGGAACAGAATGGGGTTCCCAGATTTTGGAAAGAGGCCATTCTTTTCAAGTCTTGGGGTGGCGGGGGGGGGGGGGAGAATTCAATGGCAACACATATTGCATAGTGCTGATTCTTACCTTTATGGCCAGATGATCAGAATCTCCTTAAAGTTCCCAATTTTAGGACCTTTCCCCTGATGTCTACTAGGCGTAGAGCATTCACAGTGGTGGCCCCTTACCTTGCCAGCTCTCCGAGACTTGCTATCTTTTCATAGAGCTTGTAAAACTTATTTATTTAGGCTGGCATTTGAATATTGCTGATTGACATTTTTCTTTGATTTTAAATGTAATGTATCACATATGTATATTGTAAACCGCTCCGAGCCTTCGGGGAGTGGCGGTATATAAAACTGATAGATAAATAAATAAATAAATTTGTTAGCTTTTGTGTTTTTTATTCATACTCTGTGAAACTGTAGTAAGTGCTCAATGTTAGTGTATCCTCGGGGTGTATCCCTAGGTCTCAGCTTTTGGGCATAACATTTAAAGCAAGCAGGGCCGTAGCCAGAAAAAAATTTCGGGAGGGGTTGAAATTTGGGGGGGGGGGTTGAAAATTTCATGGGGGGGAGGTTGAAACTTGCCTCCTAGCTCACGCTGAAGCAAACCTGCAGCTCCATCCCTGTCAACCACCTCCACCAAGTCTGGCCTCCTTAATGAGAGCATTCAACACAAACACACCAACTTGGTTGCTTCGCTACCTCAGCTATTGCTGCAAGTAATGACAGTGTGAATAAATTGTCAATATGTGCTTGAGATAGTGCTTGCAGTTCTGGAGGGACTCTTAATTTTTTGCATCTCATAGACTTAGCATGAGGACTTTGTTAACCAGTTAAAATTCATGAGTAAACCTGGTTTTTTTAAAAATCTGAAACATTTCGGGGGGGGGGTTGAACCCCTAAAACTACCCCCTCGCTACAGGCCTGAAAGCAAGTAAGTCTCGAACCATCCGAGACCTACTTGCTTTTTGGAAAACCTGTAAAACTTTTCTTTTCCGGCAAGCTTTTGAAGAGTGAACAACCGGGACTATGCCTGTTCTCGCTGCTTATTGTTATTGTTATGGTTATTTTTAAAGCGAATTGTATTGTTATAATTTGTTTCTGTAAACTGCTCCGAGCCAAACTGGGGGTATACAAGTCAAATAAATAAATAAATAAATAAATAAATAAATAAATAAAATAAAATAAAAATAAAAGTCTACCACTTGGGTAATCCTCTGTTGGCAAACCTTAACATAGGATCATTAATATATATCAAGCAAATATGAGAATAATGAGAATAATTTGGGAAATTTAACATTTTTGCAGATAGTTAATCAATACTGCATTTGGACAGGTTATGAAATAGCCCAATAGAACTCTAAGAAACGGTTAATGGAAAATTAAGGAGGAATGGTGTTCTAGGGAAGTTGTGATCAAATATAAAAGGGACAACACTGGAGGGTTTTTTTTCCTGAGTTCCAAACAGTATCAAACGGTAAAAAATCACAAGGAAAATCTATATTTGCTATTACTATTATGCATAAGAAATTGTGGGACAATGTAATAGGGATTGAAATTTTTTGGACAAGATGCAGAACTTGGGATCTGTATTATTTTTCTCAGTTATAGCTAGGCACACACAACATAGTGAAAGCCAACAAGCCAGTAAAGCAAGACGTTCAATGACTACATCTCCAAAAAGTTCACAAACAGAGCATGTGTACCTCAATTTTAGGCACCTTAAGCTAACCTCTGTTAGTTGTCTGTGGCTGAGTTCAAAAGGAAAAATAACACGACTTGTTTCAAGAATACACTGCAACAACCTTGAAGGTATGTGTTCCCCTTCCTTATACTTAACTCCCTTGTACACAAAGGAATTAGATCTTTTTTTCCAATGCTGATTTGTACAGCCTATATATTAGTTCAATATTCTAGTCTGCTAACTGACAATAGCTTGTTACAAACCACAAACAGATTATTCAAATTTCCATCCACCCTGCACCAAATGGAAGAGTGAGTATGCAGGGACATGGTGTAAAGTAATGTATCCTTATAGCAGCAAACCATAGTTTCTTATTTCTGGTTTGAACATATTAATCCCTATGCACATTTCAAAGTATATTTTAGTTGTCTTCTGGTCCTTCTCCTAAATTCTGAATAACATCCTGAAAACCATGAATATCAATGAATGTTCAGCCTTTGTGCTAAGCACTACATAGGGATGGAAAGAATATTTGAAAATATTGGCTGGATAGTTTAAAAAAATGTTCTTGAATTTGGAAAACCCTGACAAGAAGAATCTTGGTCTGACAAGAATCTTCACAGCATAGGAGTTATTCTGCAAAAAAAATCACATATGGTTTTCATGAGTATGGAAGAAACAGAATTTTCTGTGAGGGATATAGCACACACAAAAATTACTCCCAACTATAGCATTTTCTGTTTCCAGTGCAGAATAAGTCCCAAAACTATCATTGTCTTTGAAAATTCCACACTTTACTCACAGTGAGAAGAAAATTATTAAGATTAGTCATCTTTTCAAAATGAACCAAGAGAAAAATTACATTTCTAGTATCAATTCATCAAATTTGTTAGGCAAAAAGGGTGACAAGCTCCTTCGTGGTTATGCATAACTGTTGTTGCATACAGTTGTATTTCTCTTTAATCCCCAATGATATGGAAACCAATGCCAGTTAAAGGAAACCTTTGGCTAGTTCATCTATGCACTGAACCAATTAAAGCTTGAGGTCTTATTTGCTAGAGGCTTTACAAATCCTGTGCTTTTAATGAAGTTTTCCCCTATCTTGGGAAAGGAAACAGCATTGGTCCCTAAGAGTAGCATTCTATTCAAGATTGCTATGTAATTTAGGCAAATTGATACTCATAGTTTCATACAATGAAGTATACCCTTCAGTATTTAGAGATTAAAGGGGGGAGGCGAATCCTGCTTATATCTGGCCCCAAGATATCTTCTGGCCATATTTTTCCAGTGCCATACATACAGATGCAAGAGTTCTTTCTAAGGACAGGAAAAAACTTATTCGTCTGGGATTTCTTAATACCAGGAGGAGACCTATATATGCTTTATCAGCAGTTGCATCCATGACATGATTAGCAGGTATTCTTACTTTATGTATTTTAATGTGTATGTGTTTTGTTTTGTTTTGAAAAACACAACCATCCTGAAGTTTGCTGCTAAAGTGAAAATAGCTATCACCATGATAAGGGCTTTGTTTTGATATGAAAAAGGACAGGGAGAAGTAATATTTAAATATATCAAATCAAATGCATATTCAGTAGGTTGAATTCCCATCCTTATGAATCCACATTTGCTTCTTGTCCAGGAAAGCTGGACTCCAAGGTAAAATGTGGGGGAACAATTTCTGTTTGTTCCTTCCAAGGAGAGGGTGAGATCCAGTAACATACACATTCATAATGTGTTTCTCTTTAGTGTAGTGGTTGTCTCTTTGAATCTCCAAAATGTTAGCACTTTTAAATAAATTTGAAGACACTTTGCCACATTCATTCTGCAGATCTTTCAGAAGGTTTACCTGTGATGAGGAATAAAAATCATATTTTCTTTCCCAAGGAAATTTATTCAGGTTAAAGCTTCAATATTTCTGTTGAAACTGCAAATTATTTCTCATAGAATTGTACTATGCCACTTCCTGCCATTATCTTTTAAGCCAAACAGTGAGTCATTTCTTCACAACAGAGCATTATGTCCTTCCCTGGTTGATTTTCTTATAATTACTGAATACATTACGACCACCATATTTACAAGGAATATGTTGCCAGACTTCATGTGGATATGCAAAACCATGGATAATAGCAAACAATATTGAAATGAAGGACTTCTAGCTCAAGAATACCACAGAGTCATGCTGCAAACCTAAAAATTGCTTAGAAAAACCATATTTTGTTGGAAGTGGATAAATAAAACCCAAGGTACTGGTCCCACAGAAACTAACTAACTACATTTCTGACATGTCCAAAAGTCTAAGATATTTCAAGTGTTTCAGTACAAAATGATTAAATATGCTTATGTCAAGGCAGGAGGGGTTGCTGAATGCATACAATAGAAAATATGCATATCTGAGGTGGAAAGCAAAGACATGGATGTATCCTGTGTTTACATTAAAAGAAAATGGAACCGGTCAGGAGTCAGATAAGAGCATGCGAAGTCTGAAATCTGCAGGTGCAAAACTTATATATCCTTATCCATAGCACATCTCTAGATGCAAGCATCATTCATAGGGGGATTCTTGTGGAAAATGAATGGCAATTAGGAAGCTCAGCCAAAAGGACCTCACTTATCATTGCTACTTGTGACAATGATGAACAAAAGATGAAAAGGGAATTAAAATGAAGGGGGGTTTAATAAAGAAAGGAAAGCAAGTCACAGTATAAGATTTTGGGGTTAGTTAATCCAAAACTGGAGCCCCCGGTGGTGCAGTGCGTTAAAGCACTGAGTTGCTGAGCTTGTTGATCGAAAGGTCGCAGGTTCGATTCCGGGGAGCAGCGTGAGCTTCCGCTGTCAGCCCTAGCTTCTGCCAACCTAGCAGTTAGAAAACATGCAAATGTGAGTAGATCAATAGGTACCGCTCCGGTGGGAAGGTAACGGCGCTCCATGCAGTCATGCCGGCCACATGACATTGGAGGTGTCTACGGACAACGTTGGCTCTTCAGCTTAGAAATGGGGATGAGCACCACACCCCAGAGTCAGACATGACTGGACTTAATGTCAGGGGACTATCTTTACCTTTACCTACCTAATCCAAAACTGGGGTTAGCTTATCCAAAAAAAAAAATTTGCCTGTAGTAAGTCCAACTTCTGATTTTGCTGTTCTGTTCGTCTTAGTTTTTCTAATATAAGTACACATATCTCCTAAATTAATTTAATAAAGGAAGGTACAGAACTGTGCAACCAATGGGCCTGGCCAATCATCAGATGAAATTATTAGAATTAGAAATAAGTATTTCAAGTATTTTTGAATCTTTGCCCAGTCCTCAAACTTCTGGCACAAGGCAAACTGATTACAGTAAGTGTTTGAAGACAGGATGGATCTATATATCCTGGCTTTTTTTGAGAGAGAGAGAGAGAGTTCGGGCCTGTAGTCCTAGAAATACTTACATGAAAGTTGTGTTGTTTAATTTAATGAGGTTTAACTCTAAGTAAATCTAGTTTGGACAAGCCTATGTTTTCCTTTAAAGACCAATATACAAAATGAGTACTTAGAGAATTGGCTGGGAGAAGGGGGTCATCTTGCTTTCAGAATTTCAATACTTGAAATATCAAAACTAGAAATGTGCTGGTTTGGTTTTGGTTTCTGAAATTGCATGTAGTGAAATTCCTTTTATGGTAAAGATTACTAATTATCTCCAGAATGTTTATTTTTCAGAGAGAGGAGATCAAAATGTAAAAATGATAGATAAAAAATGTCCCTCCTTCCCCGAATACAGTAAGCCCTCAATATCCATAGAAGCTGTATTCATGTATTTCATTACCACAGGTTGAAAACATTTTTTTTAAAAAAAATCCAAAGATCAGATTTTGCCATTTTATATAAGGGATACCATTTTACTATGCGACTGGAACCAAACTTTAGCAAAGACTGGAAACGGATTTTCAGAAGAACCTGAATAGTCCAGAAGGCAGTAGGTGACAGAAAAAAATACAAGGGACTGTTAATGTAATTCTGCCTATTCTGAAATAGTATCTGATGAAAATCAGCAGTAGTCATTCCAAACACACATTTATGCCTCATGTACCCATATATCAAAGAAGGTTTATATCCCCAATAATCTCAATTAGAAAGTTGTCTCAGTACACAAAGGAAATTACCATTTCAGATTTCCTACTTTTTTGTTTGCTCCAATAACATTGGCAAACACACATTTTGGTGCCTCAAATGTTAACCCTGCTGATTCCAAAAATGATACCAGTTTTCCCCTAACACTTCTAGTTTTTGAGATACATACCATATTCCATCTACCAGTCACCATCTACTTGCCCATAGAAAACCATGATAACCATATCTAAGAAATTAGAGTTGAGGCAATCTATCCAATGAAATTTTCTAAATCAGTGCCTCAAATAAAACCATGAACAAGCCTAAAAACCAAATCACCAAGATTTTTTGTTGGCTGTTTATTTAGCGGTTCTATTGAGCTTATCATGAAAAAAGATTATACTGTATGTAATCTTTTTTATCCCTTCTTCTGAGATGCTAATGGCACATAAAGTTTCTTCCTAAAAAGCTAGTAATAGATATGGCACAGGGTGTCAGAGAAAGACATTACACCATCTTTGGTCTCTTCCCAAAGTAATGCTTTAAAATTATTGGAAGCAACTCAATAAAAAGCAATGACACATCTCTTGGGAAATATCATATTTGGTATGGCTTTCAGGTATAAGGCTATACCTTATATATACCTTATATGGCTAACACTTCCATTCGAAGTCTTGGGATGTCCATGACAATCTGACCTGGCAATACCAGACTGGATGGGCCAAACACTAGTATAAGTATATGCTAGTTTCATATATTTAACTGATTACACTAGTATTTTAAAAATCAGAAAATTGAGATAGAATTGATTTTATGGTCTCGGTTACATTAAACATTATTACAAATCTCCCCCTTCCCCACACTCCCCATGAAATTAGACATATCGTCTTGGATTTAATATTCTGAATTTCAAAATCAGTTCCAGCTACCTATCAGTTTCGGCAAAAATAAAACAAAATAATCCCTTCTAATTTGTTTCCTTGGCTCCATGAAGCTAGTGATTTCTATGCTTTGATTTCCATACAGAAACTGACATGGCAAACATAACATTTAATGAAGCCAATTTTCTTTAAAAGCCTTGTTGGACTAATTATGTCCAACCAGGGTGCAAAATGTACTTTGTCGAGGAAAAGAGGACTTAGATGTTAATCCTTGCACCGCATTCTTAGTTACTCATATTCATTAATGAGGTGGTAAATAGTGTGTTCCTAAATTTATATGTTCTGGTGTAAAAACTGTAAGCAAACATTATTATTTTTCACTTAATGGAGAAGTGACTTTATTCAAATGTAGCGCCTCATTTCCTCAGGTGTTCAGGATGGCGTAATGCAAGGTTTATGATAAAACTTAAACTAAATGTGCCCTAGTGTCTTGCTTTCTTTTCTGCTCAATGTAAGCTCATCAGGCAATCATGGGAATGGTTGATGCTATGTCATATTGTGTGTTTTCCTGTCCCTGCACCATACACATTATAATTATCTGCTATGGAGAAGTGAGCAGGAAAATGCACAACATGATGATCCAAGATCAAGAATTTCCATAGATATATGCTGCGGAGAGAGAACAGAGGATTCAAAATGGTTTTGATATTTTCAACTGCTACACTTTTATGTTGAATATGTCACACTTTGGTGTGCTCTGACAGGCACCTAGCTTGCCAGAAATACAAATGATTCCCCCCTAAGATATACTGTGTGGGATTATATTTGCCTATGATGTTGATTAAAACGCTGAGATATCCACCGCATGGCGCTCATTCAAGCATGCCATCCAACCAATATCATTTAAATATTTGTTTAAAACTGTTGGAGACTGAAGCCAGTCACAGCAGCTAATCTGTGAAATACACTCAGCTTCTTCCTCAGGCAACCAGCAAACAGAACGACTACAGTAGGATGCTACACTAAGCCTCCAATAAATGGCTTGCATTTGTAAAATGCTAAATATGGGCTCACAGGTGGCATAAACATGCCACAGGGACATGTCAGATTTCTTAGCTAAACCTCCTTGTTTTAATGTGCTGGCTAAGGAGGTCCAAAGTATGATAAACGGAATATGAATGTGCTACTGAAACTACTGGGAAAACACTATTCAAATAGTGTTTGCCCAAAGAAGACTTTTGACAGGAAGACTTCTGAGAGAAGACTTCTAAGGGTTTCCTGTCTAATTCAATGTGACTTCTTCAGCTTCTGCAAGATGTCATGTTGCCTTAAACTGGAAAAGGGATGCTGCACCCAAAGGGGTAAGGCATAAAATAGGACAGAAATCCATTGCTGGTTTTGAAAAATGAATATAGTTCGAGGTTAAACCAATACAGCCTCCTGACCTATTTTAAAAGTAAGTTTTCAATCTTACAGGCTTCCAGGACAGGCAATTCATTCTTTATCAATAGCAAAAATGTAATGTGTCATTCTGGGATAACAGAGATAAAAAAAAGATGCCAAGTGTATATTCATGTTAAACAAAATGTGAGGAATTTGATGCCAAAGAAAACAATGTATTTTCCCCACAAAACTTCCATCCAAAAGATTGGAAGACATTTGGTCCTAGCACAAAGGACCATAACAAAACCTTACTATAGCAAAAGTACAGCAGGAAACATTCTCATAGACTACAGCCAGCCAGGCATGTAGCCAGGGGGCGGGGGGGGGGGGGGGGGGGCTTGAGGGGCTTCAGCCCCCCCCCCCCCAAATTCTCATGGTGGTTCGCAAAAAGGCCTTACTGGTGCATTATTTAAACTGTTATGTTTATTCATATCATGATCTGATCACCATACTCAATATATCCCATGTGCATGGGGGTAATGGGGAAATGATACAAAAGGTTTGCTAGGCTAGACCCTCTTTCACTCAGACTCACCCCCCCCCCCCGAAACTCAGCCCCCCGAAACCCCCCCTGAAAAAAATTCACCCCCCCCCCCCCCGAAATGAAATCCTGGCTACGAGCCTGGAGCCAGCCCTATTATTAGACTGAAGGCCCTTCTACACTATGCTAAAACCTGAGAAAAGGATTAAAACAAACCACTTCCTCTCAGGTTCCAGTCTCCACCCCAACCCAAACTCCAGACTTTCCTGGAAGGGGTGGCTAGATAGCACCTTGGGTCAAACAAAACCCTCTCCAGTCCTTGTGACTTGAGAAAATGGCATGTGACGAAAATGGTGTGCCACCTCCTAATTTATTTATTTATTTATTTTGTACATTTGTACCCTACCTTCACAGTAAACATCATTTGGTGCCATCAAAATTACAAAAACATTCAACAGGTTCATTAAAACAAGACATTAAATGTCATTTTCTCGTGTCATTTTCTCATGTCAGGAGTCCTGTAGAGAGGAGACTGCAATGCCAGCAGGCTATTCTGGTATGTTTTGGGGTGGGGGCTGGAGGGAAGAGGTGTCCTCTTCCGGGCTTTTGGGAGCCCAGAGAAGTAGGATGGGTGTGGGGATTGACCCCCAGGATTGCGAAAACAGTTCCAGGATCCAGTCCCCATTGGGTCCTCATCTCTAAAGACCTGAACCTTAGGTTAAGGTCCAGAACTTTAGAGGTGTTTAATGAATGCAGAGTAATCTGGGAAAAGCCAGGTTACTTTACATTAATTTGCTTCTCCTGAGGTATCATTTGGACCTGTCTCACTCAAGTGAAAAGCAAGATGGGTCCTGCGTTTTGGGCCTGCCTGGAAGGGCCCTGTGGCTGGATCTACACTGCATAAAATACAGTTTCTAAATCCAGATTATCTGCTTTGAACAGGATTATATGAGTCGAAACTGGCATACCATCTAGTTCAAGGCAGGTAATCTGGTTTCAGAAACTGGATTATATCACAGTGTAGTCAGGACCTGAGTGAAGATGCTGGTTCAAAATGAAGATACTGGTTGCTCTCCAACCACCGAAGTAACAAGTCAACACAACAGTGTGGGTTAAACTATGGGCATTTTTTATTAATGTTACCAATCAACCTCTATGTGACCTGTTAACCAATTGAAAGGGCATGAACTTGGTGTGGAATAAGTTGAGACAGTGTCCATCCAAGAACTCCTCCTCAGTTAACATGGGTGAGACATCCTGGATCCCTTTATGCAACAAACTGTTTATTCCAGAGCAACCACTCAGGGAAACAGATGGAGAATTCTGTGCTAATTCCAGAGAATATTGAGACCAGAATTCTCAACGCTCAAGGCCATTTTTGTTCACTCTCACCTTGGTTATTTAAACCGCAGGTGAGGGTTCCTGTTCATGGCCTATATCACAAAGGGGTGCCTTAGGTGCACACTGGAATGGCAAGCCATCCCTGTTTTCCCAAATGATGGCCTATTTAAAGCCCACAGACACAATTAGCCCCTAATGAAACAGGGTAGGTTAAGTGAAAAAACCCCTAGAATATAGGGAGAAAAATTCCTACCCGGTCCCAGTGGCGGCCCCTAAAGTACACTGTTAATGGGTGGGTGGGTCAGCGCTGGATACACAATCCCGCAAAGTCCAGTCGGGACTATTTCTTCTTGCTTTCCATTTGCTGTAAAGGACCAAAAAGCCCCCCCCCCCCCAAGGTATGGGGAGAGCAAAATAGGAGGAATCTGCAGATATTGGCAGGACAGATTGTGTGTGTTATGTTGTATGTCATAATTGGCATTGAATGTTTGCCATATATGTGTACACTGTAATCCGCCCTAAGTCCCCTGCGGGGTGAGAAGGGCGGAATATAAATGCTGTAAATAGATAGATAGATAGATAGATAGATAGGTGGAAGGGCCCAAAGAGATAATTTTGTTAGTATATAATGAAAGAATGGAAGGGAACGGAAACTAATTACTTGAAGTCCATGACTTTTTCAGTTAACCAATCTCTTAATACTTACTTACTTACTTAGGCGATCCCTCGTTGGACGAGTAAGATGGTCTTCCATTATGGATTTCCCTGTGGGTCCGTATGTGGCTGTGGAGCCCTATTCTTGCTCTGCATCTTCTTCCACAGTGAGGGCATTGGTTTCCAGGTGGAAGGCGTTCCCGGTCGGGGTTGGCTTGACGCGCCTTCCTCCTGGCACGTTTCTCTCTTTCACCCTCCACTCGTGCCTCCTCGAATTCTGCAGCACTGCTGGTCACAGCTGTCCTCCAGCTGGAGCGCTCAAGGGCCAGGGCTTCCCAGTTCTCAGTGCCTATGCCAGAGTTTTTAAGGTTGGCTTTGAGCCCATCTTTAAATCTCTTTTCCTGTCCACCAACATTCCGTTTTCCGTTCTTAAGTTCGGAGTAGAGCAACTGCTTTGGGAGACGGTGGTCAGGCATCCGGACAACGTGGCCGGCCCAGCGGAGTTGATGTTGGAGGACCATTGCTTCAATGCTGGTGGTCTTTGCTTCTTCCAGCACACTGACGTTTGTCCGCTTGTCTTCCCAGGAGATTTGCAGGATTTTCCGGAGGCAGCGCTGATGGAATCGTTCCAGGAGTTGCATATGACGTCTGTAGACTGTCCACGTCTCACAGGCATAGAGCAGGGTTGGGAGGACAATGGCTTTATAGACAAGCACCTTGGTCTCCCTACGGATGTCCCGGTCCTCAAACACTCTCTGCTTCATTCTGGAAAATGCTGCACTTGCAGAGCTCAGGCGGTGTTGTATTTCGGCGTCGATGTTGACTTTGGTGGAGAGGTGGCTGCCAAGGTAGCGGAAATGGTCGACATTTTCTAATGTTACACCATTAAGCTGTATTACTGGCATTGGAGAGGGATTGGCTTGTGACTGCTGGAACAGCACCTTGGTTTTCTCAGTGTTCAGTGACAGGCCGAGCTTCTCGTATGCTTCTGCGAAGGTGTTTAGAGTGGCTTGTAGATCTTCTTCTGAATGCGCACAGATGACATTGTCATCAGCATACTGGAGTTCTATAACAGATGTTGTTGTGACCTTGGTTTTGGCTTTCAGTCTGCTGAGGTTGAATAGCTTGCCATCTGTCCGATAGATTATTTCCACTCCGGTGGGAAGCTTCCCATCAACAAGGTGAAGTATCATAGCGATGAAGATGGAGAATAGAGTTGGGGCAATAACACATCCCTGTTTGACACCCGATTCCACCTTAAATGGGTCACTTTGGGAGCCACTGCTGTCCAAAACTGTTGCCATCATGTCATCATGGAGGAGCCGCAGGATGTTCACAAATTTGTTAGGGCACCCGATTTTGTGGAGGATGGTCCAGAGAGCGCTGCGATTCACTGTGTCAAATGCCTTTGCAAGGTCGATGAATGCCATGTACAGGGGCTGGTTTTGTTCCCTGCATTTTTCTTGGAGTTGTCGTGCAGTGAAGATCATGTCCACGGTTCCTCTGGAGGGGCGGAAGCCGTTCTGGGATTCTGGGAGGGTGTCTTCTGAGAGGGGCAGAAGGCGGTTTGCAAGGATTCTTGCGAGGATTTTCCCAGCGGAGGTTAGAAGGGAGATACCTCGATAGTTTCCGCAGTCTGTTCTTTCCCCTTTTTTGAAGAGGGTGATGATGGTGGCGTCCTTGAAATCTGCTGGTATTTTCTCGGTCACCCACACTTTTTCTATGAGCTGGTGGAGTTGGTGTGTTAGCTCAGGTCCTCCCTCTTTAAAGATTTCAGCAGGGATCCCATCTGGTCCACTGGTTTTGTTATTCTTCTGTTGGCTGATGGCATTGCTGACTTCTTCCAAACTAGGCAGTGCTGCAAGCTCATCCCTGGTTTGTTGTTGTGGGATTTGTGAGAGGACCTCTTCGGCCACATTGGAGCTGCGGTTCAGGAGGCTTTGGTAGTGTTCTTTCCAACGTAGTGCAATTGAGTTTTGGTCCTTCAGGAGTTTGGTTCCATCTGATGAGCGTAGAGGCTGTATGCCATGGTTTCTTGGTCCATAGATGACCTTTGTGGCTTTGAAGAATCCCTGAGCATTATGGGTATCTGCCAGGTGTTGGATTTCTTCGGCCTTCTTTGTCCACCAGATGTTCTTGAGTTCTCTTGTCCTTCTTTGGACCTCAGCTTTTGCACTAGCATAGATCTTTTTCTTAGCAGCACAGTTGATGTCTCTCTGCCATGCTTGGAAGGCTTTCCTTTTCTTGTCAATTAGCTGTTGGATCTCGATGTCATTTTCATCAAACCAGTCTTGGTGTTTCTTGGCTTGGTATCCAATAGTTTCTTCGCAGGCTTGGATGATGGAGGTCTTCAGTTTGTTCCAATGTTCCTCAACATTTTCGGGGTGTTCTGTGGGTAGATGGTCCTTGAGTGCTGTTTGGAGATGGGCTCGTCTGGAGGGCTCCTGAAGGGCTTGGGTGTTCATTTTGCGCCTTGTCTTCCTTCCCTGGAGTCTGCGCTTGGGGGCGATCTTGATAGCCATCGAGGATCGAACTAGCCTGTGGTCAGTCCAGCAGTCGTCAGCACCTATCGTGGCTCTTGTGAGGAGCACGTCACGGCGGTCTCTGGCGCGTGTGATTACATAGTCTAAGAGGTGCCAATGCTTTGACCGGGGGTGCTTCCATGATGTCTTGAACTTGTTTTTCTGGCGGAAGAGCGTGTTGGTGATGACAAGGTTGTGCTCCGCACATTTGGTGAGAAGCAGGATGCCATTTGAGTTGCTGTTTCCAACCCCGTCTTTTCCGATGGTCCCTGGCCACAGGTCGAAGTCTCGCCCGACTCTTGCATTGAAGTCCCCCAGGAGGATGATTTTGTCCTCCTTAGGTATCCCCGATAGGACGGTGTCCAGCTGACAGTAGAATTTCTCCTTGATGTCTTCGTCAGCATCTAGTGTTGGTGCATAGGCACTTATGATGGTTGCCTGTTGGTTTTTGGCAAGATCGATTCGGAGGGTTGAGAGTCGTTCGTTGATGCCAGTGGGTGCTTCGGACAGATGTTTCATCAGATCATTTCTGATGGCGAAGCCAACTCCGTGCATTCTTTGGTCTTTTTCGGGCAGTCCCTTCCAGAAGAAGGTGTAGCCTCCTTTTTCTTCCTTCAGCTGTCCCTCTCCTGCTCTCCGGGTCTCCTGAAGGGCTGCTATGTCGATGTTGAAGCGTCCCAGCTCCCTTGCAATGATGGCAGTTCTGCGTTCGGGGCGTTCACTGCCACTGTTGTCCATCAGAGTCCGTACGTTCCACGTACCGAAGTTCATTTTTCTTTTTTGGCCGCAGGGTGGTGACCCCACTGGACGCGGCAGTCCAGTCAGGGATGAGTGAGGCAGACTATGTTTGGGGCACCTTTTCTAGCCCCCTCCCCATGTGGGGTGAGCAGAGTGGGTCCTCAATAGGGCTGCTCAGTCGCGGATACAGCTGCCGAACTACTCAACTGCCTCGGACCTTGAGGTAGAACGACTGAGTCCGTACCCACCGCCCATGTGCCAGTCTGTGACTAGGGGCTTCCAGATTTCACAGTCCTGCCCCCGTCGCCACTCGCTGATCGCCATGGGACTTTGGTTGCTTGGTTTTTATTTTCTTTGGAAGACGCCTGTGCGTGGATTTTTTTAATGTGTGGAGGTCAGTGCACAGCTGATCAACACACAGACTTCACAGAGTGAGGTTCCACTGGTGATGTAGTTTAACACAATGACCGTGGCTTCTCAGTCTGTTGCAGCCTTCTTCCGCCTTCGCAGCCGTTGTAACATGTACCATGTTATCCTCCGCCTGCTCCGCCGTTGAGGTCTTTGGGTCTTCAGACTGTGCTTGGTCTGGAACCTCCCCCGCAGCCACTCCTGGGAGTGCACGACTCCAGTTGTTGTGCCTACAGGTTCATCGGAACACGCAAGCCCCCTCACCACGACAAGGTGACAGTCCATCGAGGGGGGAATCTCTTAATAACCAAGGGTGAATCTACACTGTAGAATTAGTGCAATTTGACACCTTTTTAACTGCCATGGCTCAATGCTATTATGGCAACTGTGTTTTAACAAGGCTCTCAGCCTTCTTTGCCAAAGAGTGGTAGTGCCTCATCACACTATAAATCCCAAGAGCTATGGCAGTTAAAGTAGCTTCAAACTGCATTAATTCTATGATATAGATGCAACCCACATTTCACAAGCAAGGGAATGGGCTACTGCTTTTCTCCACATTGTGTTAATATTTTCCTTTTGGATAACATTTTATTTGGGGGGATCACTTAGAATTATTTCTAGTCATAACTACATTGGCTGTATGCTAAGGACTATGGTCCTAAAATGAAATAAAAACGTTAAAAACTAGCAGTTCAGATTAACTGCTAATTCCACCTTTATTTTGTTTAATCTCTATCCTCTTTATATAAACGGATATTCTCAGAATGATTTCATCCACATCTTTTCCTAGACAGTTATCTGTAGCATCCCACCCTGCCTTCCTATCTCTAAATGGGGTTCTTATAATAAATGTTCTTTTCCTCTCAGCCTCAACAGCTCTTGCTGCTTAACCCAAGTACCAGCTGTCCCTGTTTGTTCAGCACAGTACCCTTCACCCATATTTATGAGTCTACCAACTCATTCTCCTCTGTTTGGGTGTATATATGATGAAAGGGAAGAAAGAGCCATTAACCTTTAAGAAATGAATTTTCCCGGTGCCTGTTCCTTCCTGTTATTGAATACATTGTTGGGACTGAATGTATGGCCCCAATGGTTTTGAACCCAAGTAACCAGAAGCTTCATTTTGAAGTGGTGTTGTTTGAGCCCTGAAAAAGGGAAATGGACTACTTGCCTGCTTTAGAAAAGTCATTTCTTACTGTTGTGTCAAGTGAAAAAGAAATAAATGGAGGCACTGAGTCCAAATATAACAAGGTATACAATGCATGCCTTGCACACATAGAGAGGATGTGTCCTTGAGAGCGTTTCTTTAGATCAAGAACAGAACACCTGTGCTTTAATATGTGAAAGGAGCAGAGATCCAATTCCATCTGCCTCCATGCCTATAATTTTATATAACTGTAATGTCTACTGTCTGCAGTTTCATTACACTTTGTGCTGAAATGGATTTTCAACGTTTCCTCCATCTATTATTAGTTTGTAGTCCCTCTCCCCAGTTGTCCTCCCTAACATAAATATTTGCGATGTTATCATATGGAGGGGAGGCACATATTAGGATGGAATACACAACCTTTTGTTGTGCTGAGCCTTCCTATACATGGGCATTCTGTATTAGACCTGTTCAAAATAGAGTGCAGGTCTTTAAAAGAGAATGGAATTTTTTTTAGTTGAAAACATAGAGTTTCTCATTGGTGCAAATGCAAAAGCAGCTGATAAAATACTGGGAGGTATTCCTACCTGAAGCTAAAACCATTGCCTAGAAAGACTTTCAAATATTTCAAATATGATATTATAATTATATATTTATATTACATGTAATATTACTAATAATAATACAATGATATTGTACAATATAGTAACATTTAATACTATATTGTATTAAATATTTATGGCATATAAATGTCATAAATAAATAAATAATACAAAGACTCTCTGGATGTGTGTCCCAGTCGAGCTAAAGTCCACAATGAATTCACTTTAAAATCACTATGTTGGATGGGGTTACACTCCCCCTGAAGACGCAGGTTTGCAGCTTGGGAGTGATACTGGATTCATCGCTGAGTCTGGCACCCCAGGTCTTGGCAGTGGCCAGAGGAGCTTTTGCACAACTAAGACTTGTGTGCCAGCTGCATCCGTACCTTGGGAAGTCTGACTTGACCACGGTGGTCCATGCTCCAGTTACATCCCGAATAGATTACTGCAACATGCTCTACGTGGGGCTGCCTTTGAATACAGTTTGGAAACTTCAGCTAGTTCAACGGTCGGCAGCCAGACTACTAACTGGGGCAACATACAGGGAGCATACCACCCCCCTGTTGTGCCAGCTCCACTGGCTGCCGGTCCACCTCCAAGCCCAATTCAAAGTGCTGGTTTTGACCTATAAAGCTCTATACGGTTCTGGCCCAGCTTACTTGTCTGAACGCATCCAACCCTATGTCCCACCTCGAAACCTAAGATCATCCGGGGAGGCCCTGCTCTCACTCCCGTCAACAGCACAAATGCGCCTGGCAGGGACGAGAGACAGGGCCATCTCGGTGGTGGCCCCCCACCTATGGAACACACTCCCAACTGAGGTAAGATCGGCAACCTCCCTCCTAGTTTTTTGAAATAAACTAAAGACATGGTTTGGGACCAGGCTTTTGGACAATATATGCAAATTTAACGGAATGTGACTGGAATGACGATATGGCTGATGAGATTGTTTTACTGTTTTAGTGATGATGATGATGATGATAATAATAATAATAATAATAATACTTTATTTGTACCCTGCTCCCAACTCCCCAAGGGACTCTGTGCGGCTTACATGAGGCCGAGCCCACAATACATCAGCAAAAAAACAACAACAGTAATACAAAACAATAAAATAAAACTCATTAAGAGAAAATAATAACAATAACACAATAACATTTAAAAACCTATGGCTGGGCCAAATGTAATAATTAAATTTTTAAAAATAATGCTGAGCAAGACCAGGTAAAATATAACTAGGATAGAATTTCAGAAAAAAATGGGGCGTACAGACAGTCCTAGATAACTAATAAAGTGCAATTAGGGACATATTGCTGGGAGTTTCCTAATTCTGGGAAGGCACACTGGAACAACCATGTTTTCAGGCTCCTCCTAAACATTGCCAAAGTTGGGACATGCCTGATGTCCTTGGGGAATGAATTCCAGAGTCGGGGGGCCACCACTGAGAAGGCCCTCTCCCTCGTCCCCACCAATTGCACCTGTGATGGAGGTGGGAGCGCGAGCAGGGCCTCTCCAGATGATCGAAGAGATTGTATGGGTTCGTACACAGAAATGCGGTCACGCAGATGGCTTATGTATTGTTAATTATGGCTTTATGTCTAATTTTGGTTTTAATTTTTTAATTTTTATGTAATGGCTTCGGAATGGGGCCCATTGTAAACCGTCTTGAGTCCCCCTTCTGGGGTAGAGAAGGACGGGATAGAAATGCGAGAAATAAATAAATAAATATTATATATATATATATATATAGAGAGAGAGAGAGAGAGAGAATTTAACATGTGTTTTTTTAATATATAATACAGCATTTTATTAACAGTTGTATGTCATGACCATTTATGAAGTGGACTGTGGCATGACATTCTAAAATACTTGCCGAACTGAACGCTATTTGTGTCTTAATATTTGCACTAAAATGTGTGATGCAAGTCCAGAAAGTTATTTTTTCCTTTACAATATGTTCTGTCTACTTGATCTTTATATATATTTATACAGTTTTTGTGCTACAAATGGTTTGTTTCAGAACACACATATTATCAATCAAGCAGCGTACTGAAGGCTAGCACTGAGGAATATTTTTGAAAGCCCCAAAGCACTAGAGAGTCTCTCACCAGAACAATTTTTATATGCCATATTTGTATAATTTTCCAATGAAATGGTCAAACTTCAGAGATCAATGTCTGTGCTCTTGCTGAATGATGAGGCCTTATGTTTCAAGCAACGGGCTGATTAGCCGAGAAGGCAGTGTTTGATTTCTTAAACCTCTTGCATTTTGGTCACACTGCCACCGCAAGGGTGTTGCAAGTGCCTGGCATTTCAACTAAATTGAATTGAAATTTTAGTATGATAACAATTTATCACGGTCATGACATGTGAGTCACAGCCGTGACATGTTCTTATGCAGAAAAAAGGCAGCAAGCTGGCCTGAGGCTAATTTCACAGTAATTTAATTATTAAGATACATCTTCCTTTCAGATGTATTTTTCTAAATGTATCCGAAAAGGGGAGGGGGACCGATGGGAGCTCTAGACAGAGAAGAACTCTGTTTATCGACACAGTAGTTTACAAGCAGACAGCTACACTGCAGTACATAGACCACATTTCTTCAGCTGATCTGGTTCATTAAAATGCAAGCTTACAACAGGCTCTCTTAGAGCTGCAGCTGAATAATCCATGGCTTTTTTTCCCCCTGCAGGGCCACAGTGCACTTTGGGTAAATGGGACAATTCCAGGAGAGTTTAATCACAGAGTTGCAATCTGTATCTTTTGGGGAAGTGCATCCTTCCCTCTCTCTCTCATTTCTGCTCTCCCCCCTGCCCCCCTCTATAGCTCTCTCTTTACTAACTGGCAGGCATACCAGAAGAGTCCAGGCTTGTGGCCAGTGCTTAATTTCTGAAATGAGAGGCAAGGTGCCAGCTCTCAGATTTGCCTGTAAGAGCATCTTTATGGACCTGCTAGATCATTAATTCTAAAGTATCTTTGCACTTGATCAATGGCAATAGTCATGAAGAAAGTCAAACTTGGTTAACAATTGGAAGTGTTTTCAGGAATCACTCCCCATATGTGCCGCACAAATCTGAGATAACATTCTAGCCCCCAAAGCTGTACAGAAAAGGAGTGCAAGCAGAGACATCTGGGTTGGAATTAGCAGCCAAATCAGGACAATATTCAAGTACAGACAGCCTATGAAAATAAATAATGCAAGACCCACACCCACCGTTGCTTTATTTTATTTTATTTACACTGAATGGGGAATGGAATTGCATTAAAATGGAATTGGAGAGTGTATTTGACATTGCTGTAAGTGTCACACTTAGGGCTGGGCGGTTTCGTTCGTTAATTTCGTAATTCGTTATTAATTCGTTATTTTTTTTTATAACAAAGCGATATTGAACCATTCAGGAGCAACTAAAAATCGAAACGAATTTTTCAATTCGTTTCATAATTGTTTCCTAATTGTTTCGAAATCGTTTTGAAATCGTTTCGAAATCGTTTCGTTATTATTTCCGCATGTCTGGTGCAAGTTTTATAGTTGTTGTTTGTTTTATCAGTGAAAAAAAATATAATTATCACACCAACAGTCAACAACAGAGGGAGAGGGAAGCTTCAGAAGTTCCCCCTGTCCCATTTGGAGGGTTTTTTAGCGTATTGCACGGTCGCGTCCGCCATTAACGAATTGATTCGTAATTGTTTTGTTACTGTTTCGTAATTTCCGAAATTTCGTAAATTTTGAACTTTTTTAAAGAAAAATTTCGGAATTCTTAAAAAAATCGAAACGCAAAAAACCCCTAAAAACGAATCGAGTTTAGAAACAAATTTTTCCGTGGTTGCCCAGCCCTAGTCACACTCAATACTATGGAATTCTGTGTTGGAGTTTAAAAATGTCTTTAGCTTTTTCTGCTCAAGAGTTCTGGTGCCTCACTGAACTACAAGTCTCAGGATTTCACAGCATTAGCAGATAAAGTGGTATCAAAACACATTAATTCAACAGTGTAGATGCACTCTGGGATAATGTCTGCAGTAAAATACTGCATTGTGATACTCCTAGTACTCTAGTACATGGAAGTATCCAGTACTTCCACTCCTAGTACTCTAGTACTAGGAGTGGAAGTACTGGATACTTCCATGTACTAGAGGAAATGAAATCATTTCTTTTAAAGAGGAATTGCATAGATTATGTGGGACAAGACAACACTGTTGAAGCTGTGGCAGTTGTGCAATCATTCCTGCCTATATGGAGACAGGCATCATCTACAAAGCTTTTCAAACTGTGTATGACATCATGTTAGTGTGTCAGCTGCAGTGTGTAGGTGTATTGTGTGAACATAATGAGAAACCTCTGAGTTGTGTGAAATAAGTAATTCTAATTTGCATTTGCGTGTGGATGGGTGACACGCCTCCCGCCAACAACCAAAAAAGACACGCACACAAAGAGCTGGGAGGAAAATGGCCACAACCCATTTATTGATTACATGAACTGTAATCATTAAATTGTCAGCCAGGCATGGCTTCTGGATCAAGATAGTTGACAGCCAGGCATGGGATCTGGATCAAGATCGGCCAGCCCACTGCTGACCAATACCGCTAACACATTCCTGCTGCACATCTGGAAATCAAAACTTTCTTAATTACCTAGATTATGGCACATAAAGTAATAAGTCATTTAATGCTATCTATGATGAAGTCTAGTGTATATCTAACAAATTTGATGCAGTGGCATCAACAATTGGATGGTGGGCCTATATTATCCTGCCACCAGTGTATTTTCTTTTATCACTGTGACAGGCATGAGACAAATTCTATGGATTCAACCATATTTGCAAGGTAAAACAATAAACCAGCATTCTTTATTGGATTACATTTGTGTAAACAGCATAATTGTGATGCTATAGAGTGAATCCTGTGATCAATGGGGGTCTGTTCTCCTGTTGCTTGGGAAGCAGCTGACTGAGACCCCTTCTACACTGGCATATAAAATCCAGATTACCACCTTTGAACTGGATTATATGTCAGTGTAGACTCATATAATTTTGTTCAAAGTAGATAATGTGGGTTATCTACTTTGATAGTCTGGTTTATGTGGTAGTGTAGAAGGGGTCTTACAATCCAACCTTCCCATTATTGATCTCTGGTGTAACTGGCACAAACACAATTACCTTTCATGCTGAAGATAAATCATGCAAGGGAAGGAGTGCAAACATCCTTCAGCTGCTTTCCAGTCAACAGCTTTTTTAGCTGGGGGTTAGCAAGATTAACACACACCACCAATGATTCGCTGATCTCCCCCACTCAAAAAAAATGTTATTTAGTTTTATTGTCTAGCCGAGAAAGAAAAGGAATGCCTCCTGGCTCCTCCAGAGGCATTTCTTTTGTTTTTAAGGGCTAATTTAGTGCAGGGGAGGGGGGAAGCTGGCATTGCCACCCATCCTTTTTTCTTTCATATCTGAAGAGTGCTTCCTGACTTAGACTGGAGAGATGGGATGGCTGTGGGGACTACCTGCTATGATCCTCAATGGAGATACAAGGAAACCGACCCCACTGCCTCCATATTTGCAAAGGCCCGGATTTTTCAGTAAGATCCAGACCTTTGTAGATATCTTTTAAAACTGGAACAAACCTGGATAATCAGGTTTATTCCAGGTTGAAATTGATTAGCCTGAAATGTTACCTGGATGACTTGAGCTAATCCATTTCCTATCCCATATTATGTAGATGTGGCCTCAATGAAAATTAAAAAACTTCCATGGACCCCAAAACTAGTGAAGATGCATAATATTCAATCCATGATTACTAATCCTCAGATAAAGACGAGATAAGACATTTCATGTTTACAAACTGCTGAAATTCTACTTCTTGTACAAAGAGCTTTGGTTCTTTGGAACACATTTTTAAAGAAATAGAGTTCAACTGTAAGCATTTTTTTTGTTGAACAGGCTTCAGTAATGTTTTTAATGTTAGCATTAGGATATTTCAGTTTCACAAGTTTACCTGTGTCGTACTACTGGGAGTGTCTATATTCAAGAAAAACTAAATGGATGCTAAGAGGAATACTCTTCAGATGTGAAAGAAAAAATTATCCCCAAAATGTCAGCTATATACTTTGAAATCATACACACAAAAAGCTAAGTCAGAATTCCTAGCTTAATGTACCAGTTGAACAGGCTATACACTAGTCATGAAGCTCTTTTCCTTCTTAACTCATACAATGTCATAAATAGATCAGAAAAGAGATAGCACCCCAATCTCCTCCCTTCAGACCCTCTAGCTTTTAATTCCATACATTTTGTTGGATATATATCTATATATATATATATATATATGCTCTGTGCATAATGAGTTCCATAAAAACAAAAGAACCAATGAACGAAATCACACCAAATTTGGCAACAAAATGTCACACAACACAAGGAGTGACTATCACTCAAAAAATTAGGATTTTGTCATTTGGGAGTTGTAGTTGCTGGGATTTATAGTTCACCTACAATCAAAGAATATTCTGAACTCCATCAACGAGGGAATTGAATCAAACTTGGCACCAGAACTCCCATGAGCAACAGGCAACACTAGAAGGGTTTGGTGGGCATTGACCTTGAGTTTGAGAGCTGTAGTTCACCTACATCCAGAAAGCACTGTGGACTCAAACAATGATGGATCTGGACCAATACGCCCAAATATGAACACAGATGGAGTTTGGGGGAAATAGACCTTGACATTTGAGAGTTGTAGTTACTGGGATTTATAGTTCACCTACAATCAAAGAGCATTCTGAACCCCACGAAAGACAGAATCGGGGCAAACTTCCCACACAGAACCCCCATAACCAACAGAAAATACTTAAGGCCATCCAATCCAACTCCCTTCATCAGGGCAAGAAAATGTAATCAAAATCCTCCTGACAAAGAGCCATCCAGCCATATATATATATATATATAGAGAGAGAGAGAGAGAGAGAGAGATGATTCACACACAGAGAGATATAGTATCATAGATTTGAAAGGGACCCCTAAAGAAGGACAATGATATGTTGCATGTTCCAGAGTAGGCAAACCAGACAATCTCCACATCAACACTGACACATAACCAACAAGGAATACTGTTTACCTACAAGCATAACGGAATTACATATATTAGAAACCATTACTTTATTTTCCAGATCACCAGACTGGGCCACAGCAACGCGTGGCAGTGGACAGCTAGTGTGTGTGTGTGTGTGTGTGTGTGTGTGTGTGTATCTTAGATTCTTAAGTTAATTGTCTTAACGACCAAATAATGGAACAGCTATTTTAAAGTTTTAAATCTCTTAACCCTTAAATCTGTTGTGCTCATATAGGACTGTGTCCCTCTTCTCTCATGCTGGTCATTGAGTGTAATAAAGTGAACTTGAACTTGAACTTGACAGCAGGTTGAGTATATTTGTTAAATTGATGACTACTTCAATTCCACTGAGACACATCCCTTTGTTTGCCAATGATTTCCTATGGAACTGATTCCTCTCATTTACAGTCTCAATTTACATCACAAATTGAGGAACTAGTACTTCTATGTTCAAAACATCACCATCCTACGATCCCATCAGACAGCATGCACAAATTCGGCAGCATGCACCGATTCACTTCTCATTTTACTCTGAAGCCTGCAGTCTCCCATCCAACAACACACTGTAACTTCCGGTGGGACTCCATCATAAAAGGGAAGATGAACCGGTGCATGCTGCCACTGCAGCAACATATGGTGGTGGACACTTGCCCCCATGAGATGGGTACTCGGATGAGTCGGATGATGCAAGGCATGGGATAGGTTCCCACTGCCCCGAATAGGCACCACCAGAATTGCCGCAATGTGTAGCAATTCTGGTGGCATGTTTGATGAGGTCACTAGTTTGTTTATCGCTTTCACAGAAAGGGAGTAGGAGATGAGCAATGTGGTCACAATACAGATCTCATCCACATTGCAGTATATTAAACCAATATTCTGGTTTATCATTACATACGAACATAATCTTAATTGGGTTGTTGTAGGTTTTTTCGGGCTATATGGCCATGGTCTAGAGGCATTCTCTCCTGACATTTCGCCTGCATCTATGGCAAGCATCCTCAGAGGTAGTGAGGAGGATGCTTGCCATAGATGCAGGTGAAACGTCAGGAGAGAATGCCTCTAGACCATGGCCATACAGCCTGAAAAAAACCTACAACAACCCAGTGATTCCGGCCATGAAAGCCTTCGACAATACATAATCTTAATTTAACAGCAGCAGTGTATCTTTAACCCTATGGCTTTCAAACTCTTGAAATTTAAAGGCAGAAGAGATCATTAAGACAGGGATGGGAAAAGGCAGCCCTCCACACATAGTTAGATTAAAATTCCTCCTAAAGAGGAATTTGGGAGCATTCATTTCAACAACATTTTGAGGACTCTGCCCCGGAGTGTGGTGGAGGCTCCTTCTTTCGAAGCTTTTAAGCAGAGGCTGGATGGCCATTTGTCAGGGGTGATTTGAATGCAATATTCCTGCTTCTTGGCAGGGGGTTGGACTGGATAGCCCATGAGGTCTCTTCCAACTCTTTGATTCTAAGATTCTATGATTCTATGACTACATTTTTCCTCCCCATCTATTAAAAAGTATAGATTTGTTTCTATGTGTATTATCAGAACATATATATGCTTCATCTCATGCTGATCACGAACAAGACATTTTCTAATGAATTTCACAACTTCCCCACTAATCCTATAAATATGGGCAGTGAGCTATGACAATGATATATGGTTATTCATTGGAAAGAGTTCCTGCATGCTTACAAAAGTATTCAGAATGGCTGGCCCTGTCTGAACTGTAATGAAATATAAATAACTTTTTAATATATTAGAACATAGAATTACTTTTAATTAAAATTGTGCTGGGGATTGTGTTTGTATATAACCGTTTCAAGACTGAGGTTTCAGCTGCCCATAAAATTAAATACTTTATTAAGTAATGTTTCTAAGTAATATGAAAAAAAAAAACCCCTTCGGTCCTCTAGTTTCCATGATAGCTTGGTAGACGTGATAAAAATGATGGCAACTTGCAGAATTTCAAGATAAACATTTTGTTCTGCCTGCAAGTCAGCAAAAGAACATTGACCTACTATATAAAGTAGTCTTTGTCATTAAAGAAAATGGATTAACACTCTCACAATCACCAGTACAAGAAGTAGGGTCAGCATAACAAAGCGCTATTCAGAGAATCTAATTTTAGTATTAAAAGCCATACTTCTGGAGCTGATGATCTATTAGACTGAAACCTTATTATGCCAAAGCATAAAAACCTGAGCTGAATAAATAATTCCTTTTTTTGTATGGTTGCAAGGTTTATACATTGTACCAAAATGAATGCAGAATTTTTCTAGAGAAAAGAGATTACTTCTGCTGGATCCTGCTCCTCTATGAGATTTAATGAAATTCCAGTAATTTCACTATGAAGTCTAGGAACATGTTCCAGAGGATTGGAAATCCTCTGGGGTGTGTTTGAGATCACAGAGGAGAAAGGAAGTAAAATTAGAATCATAGAATCATAGAATCATAGAATCAAAGAGTTGGAAGAGACCTCATGGGCCACCCAGTCCAACCCCCTGCCAAGAAGCAGGAATATTGCATTCAAATCACCCCTGACAGATGGCCATCCAGCCTCTGCTTAAAAGCTTCCAAAGAAGGAGCCTCCACCACACTCCAGGGCAGAGAGTTCCACTGCTGAACGGCTCTCACAGTCAGGAAGTTCTTCCTAATGTTCAGATGGAATCTCCTCTCTTGTAGTTTGAAGCCATTGTTCCGCATCCTAGTCTCCAAGGAAGCAGAAAACAAGCTTGCTCTCTCCTCCCTGTGGCTTCCTCTCACATATTTATACATGGCTATCATATCTCCTCTCAGCCTTCTCTTCTTCAGGCTAAACATGCCCAGTTCCCTAAGCCGCTCCTCATAGGGCTTGTTCTCCAGACCCTTGATCATTTTGTGCTTTTGTAAACACTGGACACTAAAATATGTTATTATGTGCCTTAACATGACTTCCAACCTATAGCAGTCCAAACATAGGACAATGGAGTTTCCACTGTATAACTCTGAATCTTGGTAAAAGGTGAGGGAATTGAACCAGTCCTAGAAAGTGAGCAAGAGAAGGTGTGCAATGAGCTATATTATTTAAAATGTATATTTTGTCATTTAAGGGTTGTTTCTAAAGATCATTCCCTAACAAAAATGTTTTCTTAAAAAATGCTCTTGTCTTTTACTAGATTGTCTTTCTTTACAAATTCTGGGAGCAATCAACATGTGAAGGAAGAAGCTGGATTGTTCATACTGGCCACACTAGAATCATAGAGTTGGAAGAGACCTCATGGGCCATCCAGTCCAACCCCCTGCCAAGAAGCAGGAATATTGTATTCAAAGCACCCCCGACAGATGGCCATCCAGCCTCTGTTTAAAAGCTTCCAAAGAAGGAGCCTCTACCACACTCCAGGGCAGAGAGTTCCAATGATGAATGGCTCTCACCAGGCATGTAGCCGGGGGGGGGGGGGTTGAGGGGCTTCAGCCCCCCTCCCTCCCGAAATTCTCATGGTGGTTCACGAAAAGGCCTTACTGGTGCATTATTTAAATTGTTATGTTTATTCATATCATGATCTGATCACCATACTCAATATATCCCATATGCATGGGGGTATTGTGGTAATGATACAAAAGGTTTGCTAGGGTAGACCCTCTTTCACTCAGACTCAGCCCCTCCCCCCCCCCAAATCGAAATCCTGGCTACGGGCCTGGCTCTTACAGTCAGGAAGTTCTTCCTAATGTTCAATGGAATCTCCTTTCTTGTAGTTTGAAGCCATTGTTCCATTGCGTCCTAGTCTCCAGGGAAGCAGAAAACAAGCTTGCTCCCTCCTCCCTGTGGCTTCCTCTCACATATTTATACATGGCTATCATGTCTCCTCTCAGCCTTCTCTTCTTCAGGCTAAACTTGCCTAGCTCTTGAAGCTGCTCCTCATAGGGCTTGTTCTCCAGACCCTTGATCATTTTAGTCGCCCTCCTCTGGGCACATTCCAGCTTGTCAATATCTCTCTTCAATTGCGGTACCCAGAATTGGACACAATATTCCAGGTGTGGTCTAACCAACACAGAATAGAGGGGTAGCATGACATCCCTGGACCTAGACACTATGCTCCTATTGATGCAGGCCAAAATCCCATTGGCTTTTTTTGCCACCACATCACATTGTTGGCTCGTGTTTAACTTCTTGTCCACAAGGATTAGTTGGCTTTTACATAATGACTGGTCATTTTCTACAGAGCCTATGCACATACATACATACATACATACTTTGAATGTGCATATTGGTTCAGCAAAAAAGGAAATAGATTTGTAGGACTAGTCAGCATGATCTTGCTTGTCTCTCCACCTTGTTTGCGACCAGAGCAATCATCATTGCAAACCTTGTTTGCTGTCTCCATGGCAGATTCTAGACCACAAAGTATTTCACATTTCTCATATTAATTAATTTCGTTTCCTGTGCTACCTCCTGTAATTGACTTTGTTAGAGATCTTCTGAAAACCCAAATAAATTATATTAAATAGTTTTACCTCATCCAAATTATGTTGTCAGAAGATATTGATTATCCAGCATAGTGATGTTACTGTATATAACATGCCTTTGTTTCCAGAATAGTGACTGAAACATTTTGAGGTATAGTAATTCATTCAAGCTAGTAATTTAGAGTATTTCAAGTGAGGCTGTGTGAGATTGCTAGAAACAGCAAAAAAATACAAGTGATACAGACATTTCATTTCAGAAAAATGTAGCACAAGTACTTTGAATTATTTGTTAACAAAAAAAGTCTTATGGAATCCTTTAAGACTAACAATTTTAGCAGCGTGCAGTGATTACTCCGTTCTCACTCTCACAACTATATGCATTATGTATACGGTGTATATGTGAATCTCAAATATGGTACTCCATAAACCACAGATAATTGTTTGTAATCTGCAAGTGTTCATAATGGTTTTAAAGGAGCCACAAGATTTTTTTTTTCTGTTGTGGAGGTGCAGAGCAATGTAATAATTTCTTTTGACATGACTTTTGTGAAGAAAGTGAGGTGTCCAAATTCTGTGAAGAAAAATATGAATTGTTAATAAAAACCAACACTATTTATTTATCGTGTCAGAAGCAAACCAAATAGTTGTATGGCATTTTTAACAAACAAAAAAACAAACAAACAAACAAAGCACAAAGTTTGCAAGCTTGGTAGTTGATTAAATGTCCTTTGACCAGTAGCTGGCCACTTGGAGTGCCTCTGGTGTTACTATAAGAAGGTCCTCCATTGTGCATGTGGCAGGGCTCAGGTTGCATTGCAGCAGATGGTGTGTAGTTTGCTCTTCTCCACACTCGCATGTCGTGGATTCCACTTTATAGCCCCATTTCTCAAGGTTGGCTCTGCATCTCATGGTGCCAGAGCGCAGTCTGTTCAGTGCCTTCCAAGTCGCCCAGTTTTCTGTGTGCCCAGGAAGGAGCGTCTCATTTGGTATCAGCCATTGATTGAGGTACTGGGTTTGAGTCTTTTGGACTCTCGCTTGCTGAGGTGTTCCAGCGAGTGTCTCTGTAAATCTTAGAAAACTATTTCTAGATTTAAGTCATTGACCAACACTGACCCTAACGAAATTAATGCCTTAATTGCAAAAAAAAAAAAAAAAACCCCAAACACCTATCTACCAGACATGCCAGTGTTGTCACATACCACTTACGCACCATCTGGATTTTTGCAATTCTGTTCCACAGAACGTCTCAAATTCCCTTAAACAGTGCAAATTAAAAATGTTCTCTTATTCTTTGCAAACAGACGTGTGCAGAGAGTTAGGCAGTGATAGCACATGCGTTTACAAGCCATAGCCAATGTAGAAATCAGAGCACATTTATTTCCAGGAATGCCTGTTATTTCAGCAATTCATGCATCAGTGAATCTATATTGCAGTTTGAAGATAAGAAAAATAATCCTTTATTACTGAATAGAGAACTACTATGTACAATGCAGATGGGAGATCACATGGCTATTTTAATCTTGCCTCTATGGTTCTGCCTTGTCCTCATTTAAAACATTTTCAGAGCAAGATTGCAATTTCGTCCCTTTCATTGCAGAGCCAATAACAGTACTGATAAACTGTAATGTGAAAAAGCAAAACAGAAAATAATGGTACCTTCAAGTAAAAAGAATATATTGAAAATGCAGAGCCCCTAAATTGAATGGAACTGGTAAATCAATGTATATATGCTTGGATAAATGTTACATCTAGGGAATATTGTAAATAAACATCATTTGGTTTTCCCATGAAACTACTTATCAAAATCCCAATCTTTTGTTACATACTGTTTGACAGGCAACACTTAATTTTAACTCAGCATTCTCCTGCACCAGCTTACAAACCTAGTACTATTTTTCTGATGAGATGATAAGAAACTCATCAACAGACCTATTTATGCTTTTAATAAGCAAACTTTACCTGACCATTTGTCTTTGTTACTCAGAGTTCTGTTTATTTCAAAGAGTGCTTCTTGCAAAGGCAATGGCAGACAGGGTAGGGAAATAATAAAAACAGTTACATTTTCTTTCAAAATCAAAGGAGTCAGGTGAAGCAGGAAAAAGTCATTTCTACTTTCCCTGCCTCCTTCGCTCTGACTGCATACAGCCATCTGGAACATACAAAAGGCTAGTTTGAATAGTAATTTTGTTGGTCTTTTTTCTCTGTTCTCTCATCCACATAATTCATTACACTATATATAAAAATTTGGAAAAAAATCTGTTTGTAAGTGTTATTCCTCTTTAATTATGCAGTACTTACTTTGAAGGAAGTTGTTATACAGGGTGAGGCAGCATAACTTCCTTTTTTCAAAACTTAATATAACCCACTGTATAAATCAGAATTTTTTATTTTTTTTATAATGTAGGCGCATACCTAAAGTTTTGTTTTATGTAGTTTTGAAGATCAAATTAGGTAGGTGACGTCCGCCATTCTCCATTTTCCATACACTGAGTAAACCAATTTCTGGTGTTTGTCATGACTCTTGCCAGCATAGCAGGCGTTCTGTTGACAATTTCTTCCTGGATGTTGGTCTTCAAATCTTGTAGGGTCCTTGGACAGTTCACATAAACACGGGATTTCAAAAAACCCCATCGAAAAAAATCACAAGGGTCAAATCTGGAGAGCGTGCCAGCCACTCCAAATCCGCTCGAAAAGTAGGCCTCAATGGCAAAAGCACACTCCTCACTGTTCCAACGCATGATGGTGACTGAACTGTGTCAAGACAAAACTTTATACTCCCGCCTCTCGAACGAAACCACTACCACTCCGCAACATCTTCAACTGACTGAATGGCACACATTTTTAAAAAGGAAGTTATGCTGCCTCACCCTGTATTTCGGAAACTTCATTTTTGAGGCTGACACAAACTAGGTTGACTTGGTTGTGACTCTTATGAGATATTCATTGACAAACTATAGCAAAAACTATAGCAGCACCGGGATTGTGGCGCAGCTGGCTGGAAGTCAGCTGCATTAAGATCACTACTGACCGAAAGGTCATGAGTCTGAAGCCAGCCCAGGTTGGAGTGAGCTTCCGACCAATTTGTGTAGCTTGCTGTCGACTTTTGCAGCCCGAAAGACAGTTGATTTGTCAAGTAGGAAATTTAGGTACCGCTTAAGCGAGGAGGCTAATTTAACTAATTTACAAGGCCATAAAAATCTCTAGCAAGCATACAAAGAATGAGGAAGTACTTCATCAGTGTCACAAATGGTCAGTGAAGGGACAACTCCCCTCATGGCCAGAATACCCTCAAGAAAAGCTGGAATGTTAAATAGCCTCTGAGTGTCTTTCTATATATGTTGTGTGTCTATGGCATTGAATGTTTGCCATGTATATATACATTGTAATTCACCCTGAGTCTCCTGCGGGGTGAGAAGGGCAGAATATAAATAATGTAAATAAATAAATAAATAAATAAAATCTGCTGCAGGATGTCCCGTAAAAACAAAGTTTTTGCAGTTTAATAAACCTTTTTCTTGTTTTTATGACAGAATCAATTAGGAAATGACATTTACAACCCAGGAACAGAAAATGTGTTACATAGTGTTATCATTATTCATTACTTCTTGTTTAAAAAGTGTAATGTGAGTAATTCTTGTTTTAATGAAATTAGATTTCACTAAGTTAGAAAAGTAACTACACAAGGGGCCCAGGAACCCAACCCTAGCACAAGAGCGTCCAATGTTTTGGCTTCCCTGGGCTACAGTGGGAAAAGAAGAATGGTCTTGGGTCACAAATTAAATACACGAATATGAACAACAGCTGATGAATATCCACTACCAGGGAATAAACATATTTTATTATAAAAGTAAAATAAAAGAGGACAACATAAACCTAGTGGGATATTTGACATTGTTTTAGAAAAAATAATGCATCAGTATTTGATTTGATCGAAGTAGTTGCAATTATAAGTAAGTACTGGGTCACATCCACAGCCATCCTGAATGACATGTGGACTGCAGACTGGGGATTGGACAAGTTTGCCCTAACAGATATCAAGGGCCCACTGTATATGTGTGTGTGTGTATTTGTTTACCTGTCTGTCTGTCTGTCTATCCAGCCAGCCAGCCAGCCATCTATATTACAAACCCTCTCAAGTGACCCCCCACCCCCAACGACAATGTGTTGGAGTCAATATTACTCATTGTATTTAAAAGGAATAAGTTGTGGTGTTTTTAAAACACTGTAATATAATTACTCAAAAAGTAGTATATTGCACATAATATTACTTGTAACATGTTATTGATCTTCGATAGAATCACTATTGAGGCTTTCATGTCGATGTAGTCTAACAGAATATCATAAAGCAGCAGAGGAAGCTTTTGCATTGAAACCATGAGTTATTATGAGGAAAGCCAATATTTGTAAAAGATGAAGTAGGAGATTGTACAAGAAAAGGACAAATTTCCATACAGGAATTAAACCAAAAAAAAAGAAAAGAAAAGTAGGTACAACAAAGCTGTATATAATGAGGGTTAGAAGTAGCTGAGAAGGCCAAACAGTAGCAACCCAATCTCTAACCTCATTGTGGATTAGGACCACTCTGGCACTCATGGTGGACAATTTTCAGCTGGCAAAAGAAATGTTTTTTTGAGCTGATTGTTCTGCTGGCCTGTTTGGCAGAAGTTGTATATTGGCTCCATTTGTTTTCCCCACAGCGTCAACTAAGCAAATTAGGTCCATAGCCTGGTAGCACATTTGGACTCTGTCGTGCTGTTGGATGAGGAAGTGGCAGGAATTGCCAGGAGCCTATGCTATCTGTTCTATCACGTTCATCACAGAGATGGGCTCAAGCAAGCATCACCCATATGTTTGCAGCTTCCCAGTGCAATCATGAACTTTGCAATGGCTGCCCTTGAAGGGCATTCATTGCAAGATGTAATTACAGTTACTTACTGCTGGTGTATGTATGTTTGTGGAGAGGGCAGAATGGGCTTAGATCATATTACATGGATCTTCTCTGTTCTTTTAAAAACTATATATCTTCATGGGTAATGAAAGTTATTTGTCTGCTCCTTTTAGGATGTAAATATTCATACAACAAGCAAACCCTATGGAATACAGGATGACTTGCCAATACATCAATATGCACAGGATTGTACTAATAAACACCAAATACACCCCCCCCCCCCTCTGAGATCCAAAGAAAATGTCTCTCTCCATATTCTTATACCCCTTCCTTCTTTCAGAAGATATTCCACAAGACTGGAACAGTGATCCTAATAGATAAAACCTCCTGTAGTTGAAAGCTATGGAATGATACAGTCAGGGGCGGCTCAACCCATTACAGTATAGTTGATTTTGCCCAGGGGCACTCTTGAGGTGCTCTTGGGGGAAAATAGACCTTGACATATGCGAGTTGTGGTTACTGGGATGTATAGTTCACCTACAATCAAAGAGCATTCTGAACTCCACCAATGATGGAATTGAACCAAATATGGCACACAGAACTCCCACGACGAACTCGTTAACTCATTGAAAAGCTTTGTAGTTCTCAAATATATATCAGTGATTGGTTGGGGGTGGGGGTGGGCAAAATACTGTTTGCTTACCATTGAAAATTACCTAGGGCCACCTCTGGATACAGTCCTATTCATATTTACCCAAAAGTAAATCCCACTGTATTCTATGTATCTTGCTTGTTATTAGCATCTCTACATCCTAGTGCCTATTACAACATTTATCTTACAATTTTATCTGGAATACAATAATTTCTTCCCTCCATAGAAATGAGATTTCATTCTGGAAGTACTTGTTACTATACACACATTCTGCAGAAGACATCTATGAGAAAACTAAGTAGTAGAACATATTTTAATAACACATTGAAAAGCTTTGTAGTTCTATTATGACATGAAGACTAAAACATTTATTTCTGCAATAGGTTTTGTGGAGAAATATCTTTAAGGTTCTAGATCAGTGGTTCTCAACCTGGGGTCCCCAGATGTTTTTGACCTACAACTCCCAGAAATCCCAGCCAGTTTACCAACTGTTAGGATTTCTGGAAGTTGAAGGCCAAAAACATCTGGGGACCCCAGGTTGAGAACCACTGTTCTAGATGTCTCTGCTAGAGTTAATTTTCTGTATTTTTCTGTAGCAGAGTACTATAATTTAGCTAGCCTTTTGGATAAGGGATGGAAATAATATTTAAAAATATTTTTTTAAATTGAAAACTTTCTTTGATGGGAGTTGAGAAACTGTGATGAGAAGTGTCCTGGTCTGATGAGAATCTTATTCTGCATAAAATGTGCACATGCTTACTTTGTGCAGAAATCAGCATTTTCTTTTCAGGAAACAGTCTTTTCTATGTTGAAAATAACATTTCAGTGGATGATTATTAGTTCCTGTGCTTGAAATGCCATTTTCTGCACAGAAAAAAACAACTGTTTTTTAAAAAATAAATCATAGGCAAATTTTACATTGAACAAATTCCCAAATAGATCATTTTCTATGCAGGAACAGTGCAGAAATATAATCCCTGGACAGGAAATGATGCTTTCTATGCAAAGCAATCATGGGTAAATTACAAGTGCAGCATTTTCTATGAAGAAAATAGCATTTATTCAGGAAAAATGATATTTTTTTCATGCAGAAAAGTCTGCAGTAGTTCTGCACAACACCACGTATGATTTTTTTTCCAGAAAATAGGTCCCGAATTGTGAATAGCCTTCAAAACTCTTTGAGTTGTGAAGACTTCTTTGCAGTGGGAAGAAAATTACTGAAATTATTCATTGATTAATTCAAGATGAGTTTTAGTGAAGAATTGCATCCTTGTTCTGGATGTTATCAGAAACTCTGTTTAAAAAGAACATATTGATCCTGCATCCATAAGAAAATCAGTGGTATTGTTCTGGCACTGAGAGAAGTATTCCCTTTGGGCAAACACCATGGATGCTATGCTAGATACTGAAAATAGTTTTAAAATAAGTTGATGTAAGACAGTGTTGCCTGTGGTATGCGTATATTTCTTTTGTTCAACTGTCAACTTCAGTAGAAGATATTTTGCAACTTGACACACACTGAAAATCTCTCATCCAAATAAGTAAAACTAGAGCCTTAATAACAAGTAAACACACACACCAAATGTGAAAATGTTTCTTGCCACTTTCTACGCTGAAAATTTGTCTCAATTTTCAAGGCTACAGAGTGTGACCTCGTAAATAATTTACAATGCTATCATTTTAAGAATCAACAAGCATCTCTTTGTTCTCCCCAAAAATCAATTGAAATTGTCTGTACATCTATACCCACCTCACTCACAGAAGCGTTCATCTTGTATAAGAGGAAAATGCAATTCAGTGATTTTTCTAATGGGTGCAAGCATTTTGTTTCTGCCAGGTTCCAGGGAACACAACTGTCAGAATTCCTTGAAGGAAACTAAAAATTTCTGTGCCATTCCTATCAAATAGAAAGCACCCTTGGTAGGGAATTCAGTGCAAAACATCAGTTGCCCACAACTAGATGGGACTTGCCATCCTAGTCCCAAACAGATGAAAGCACATTTTTGATTTTGAGAAACACCATCAGCTCCACTCCTGCAACAGGATAAGTGTCTTGGCATTTGGTCAGAAATTCTTTTGCATGATCACTACAAAAATATACCCCTCCCCTTGTACCATACAATTATATTCACCCTGATTCTGCTCATGCGGATTTTATAAAGTACCATAATGCTCCCCACCACATAATAGGGACCCCCTTTTTGGGTCCCAAAATGAGTGTTTGGGGGGGGGGGTGCTTTTCTCATAAGATCATCACAGATCTTTTTAAACAAAACAAAAACTTCATAACCTCTGAGGATGCTTGCCAAAGATGCAGGCGAAACGACAGGAGGGAATGCTTCTAGAACATGGCCATATAGCCCAAAAAACCTACATGAACCCAAAACAAAAACAACTGTGGAGCTCTCTCTCCTCCCTTCTCCCCTCAAAGACAATTTAAACAAACATAGAGATTTTTCTCCCTCCTCCTCTTCTTGAAGGTAACAAAAACAAGAAAACAGCAAACACAAGGCACTTCCCTTTTTCCAACAAAAAGACAGATACAAAGTGTGACCAATGTTCAATGAAATACAGTATTTGTTTGATTATACAATCATCTATTTTTAAATTCTAGCATACAACATACCCAACTCCAGGGATATAGTTATAGAATGAATAAACCGAGGGTTTCCCTCCCCCCCAAATGAGAAATCTGCCTTCCCCCATGATAACTTCCTCCAATTCTCACATATCTAGTATCACAGTAACTCTATTTTAAACTCAGATAGCACAGTAATTTGAGTTTACCATTTGAGCATCCAGAAATATATTTTAGGCATCCAAAGAAAAGGATTGAATAAATTTAATAAGGTAATGGCAACAGCAGATATTTATATATGATGGTTATGTATGATTTTCAAATTATCACTGCCTGGAATGGTGGAAATATTGGGGATTGAAGAAAATTATCATTTGAAATGGAACTATTATTGAATAAGGTGGGAATATTCTCAGGCCCCTTTTATACAGCTGTATAAAATTCAGATTATCTGCTTTGAACTGGTTTGTCTAGCAATATAGACATATAGAAGAGCCCTCATTCTGCCTTTTCATATAGCTACATCTATATCTTTTGATTCTACAGATTTTTCAAGGTCTATCATAAATTTACACTAGGTGTAATTTCTCTAGTTTTCCTTATAAATATGTCAGCATTAGCATTTGTATAAAATAAATTTAAATAAAAATATATTCTATAGTCTCTTTGAATAGGTTGTATTTTAGAATTGTTTTATACAAGATATAAAGAGATTTTGAAATACATACCAGTAGAGTTTCAGCAGTGTTCCAGCAAAAAGCTTCTGTGAAATCTAAGTAAAAGGTAAAGGTTTTCCCCTGATGTTAGGTCCAGTCATGTCCGACTCTGGCGGTTGGTACTCATCTCCATTTCTAAGCCGAGGAGCTAACATTGTCCGTAGACACCTCCAAGGTCATGTGGCCGGCATGACTACATGGAACACTGTTACCTTCCCACCAGATCTACTCACATTTGCATGTTTTTGAACTGCTAGGTTGACAGAAGCTGGGAGTAACAGCGGGAACTCACGCAACTCTCTGGATTCGAACCAACAAGTTCAGCAGCTCAGCGGTTTAACCCACTGCGCCAATGGGGTCTCCCTGTGAAATATACAGCTTCTAAATATCTCTCTATATAAGATGTATAGGCTTATATTAAAGCTTCTGCAAGAATGTGACTTTTCTTTGGGGATGTTTGTTTGTCGTGTCAGAGCAACCAGTCCATTATGTTACATTTCCAACAGAACAAAGCAAACAAACAGAAAAATACACAACTTGTGAGTTTGGTAGCTGGTTAAATGTCCTTTGACCAGTATCTGGCCACTTGGAGTGCTTCCGGTGCTGCTGCAAGAAGGTCCTCCATTGTGCATGTGGCAGGGCTCAGGCTGCATTGCAGCAGATGGTCAGTGGTTTGCTCTTCTCCACACTCGCATGTCGAGGATTCTACTTTGTAGCCCCATTTCTGAAGATTGGCTCTGCATCTCATGGTGCCAGAGCGCAGTCTGTTCAGTGCCTTCCAAGTTGCCCAGTCTTCTGTGTGCCCAGGAGGGAGTCTCTCATTTGGTATCAGCCATTGATTGAGGTGCTGGGTTTGAGCCTGCCACTTTTGGACTCTCGCTTGCTGAGGTGTTCCAGCGAGTGTCTCTGTAGATCTTAGAAAACTATGTCTAGATTTAAGTCGTTGGCGTGCTGGCTGATACCCAAACAAGGGATGAGCTGGAGATGCCTCTGCCTTGGTCCTTTCACTATTGGCTGCTACTTACCGGCGGATGTCAGGTGGTGCAATACCGACTAAGCAGTGTAATTTCTCCAGTGCTGTAGGGCGCAGACACCCCGTGATAATGCGGCATGTCTCATTAAGAGCCACATCCTCTGTTTTAGTGTGGTGAGATGTGTTCCACACTGGACATGCATACTCAGCAGCAGAGTAGCACAGCGCAAGGGCAGATGTCTTCATTGTATCTGGTTGTGATCCCCAGGTTGTGCCAGTCAGCTTTCGTATGATATTGTTTCTAGCACCCACTTTCTGTTTGATGTTCAAGCAGTGCTTCTTGTAGGTCAGAGCACGGTCCAGAGTGACTCCCAGGTATTTGGGTGCGCTGCAATGCTCCAGTGGGATTCCTTCCCAGGTTCTTTGGGGATAAAAGTTAGGGTTCCTCTCTGCTGGCATTTATTTATTTATTGGATTTATAGCCTACTTTTTATTTCAAAGTGGGATCCAAGGCTTGTTATATTATCCTCTAACAATACTACACTCCCCGCCCAGTGAATGAAAGCAGTAGTTTTCCCATTCTCCTGGAGTTGTCGTAAAGTCTGTTATTGTTCTCCTTATGCTCATTAACAGAATCCACTGGAAACACCACCTTCACAGATAGTGCACAATAAACTGAGTTTTCACAGCTATACTAATTAAAACAATGCCAAATCATTTTGGAAACCTTTTATTTGGCAGTAGAACTTAATCTTCCTTCTGTCTTCCCATGAAAATCTTAATGACTTGTTGGAGTTTGCAGGATAATTTCATACCAGTACAACAGCAGGCCATCTCTTCTAAGAAAAAGAGGAGTCTCTTTCCTTCTAACATCTTGAACCTTATGAGATCATCTGTTGTTTCACTGCCCAGTCCTCTAGCTAGCTGTGTACATATATCAGTTATTCGGTTATTCTTGGACATGTAGTCCAAATGTAAGCAAATATATTTGTGTTAATGGTGTTTGAAAAAATTGGAATATTAGAGGAACTATTTCAGTCTGCTACTTTTCTTCTTACTGTTCTCTTGAATTTAATCCAATTTGACCACTTACAGCTAGAAATGCAAACAGAATACCAACTGGGGAAAAAGAGAAAAAAATCACAGGCTTGTACAGAACTGTGCTAGATGAGGATGGATTTTTAATAAAATCTTGTCAATATTATTGTTGTTCTGAAAGTCTCAGTGATGCAGAACAACTCAATTTAAATGTGCCGTCTCCGGTGCCCCCAGAATTTGATGTCATCATCACAGCATGCCTATGAGCACTAGACATCTCTTTGTGGCAAGATGAACTGTGTTACCGATTCTGATCTCAATGGCAAGAAGGTGAAGGAGAAAAGCCTCTCTCTTAGAGATGTTTTTTTCTATATATTTAGAACTCTCTTTTCCAAAACTTCTTAAACTTTACTGTCATACTAATACGGGAAACATTTGGATCCCAAAAGGGTTAACCTTGGTCAGGATGAGATAGTACATGGGAGAGAAAAAGTGTATCAATTAAACCCCATAATGCCTATTCCTGATGTATAATCCTAGAATCCTAGAGCTGGAAGAGACCCCCAAGGGCCATCCAGTCCAACCCCCTGCCATACAAGAAGGTACAATCAAAGCACTCCCGATAGCCTCTGTGGAAAAGCCTCCAGAGAAGGAGACACCACCACATTTTGAGGCAGCCTATGCCACTCTCCAGGAAGTTCTTCCTAATCTTTTCAGTTGAATCCCTTTCCCTGCCATTTGAACCCATTGTTCTTTTGTGCTCTGGTGTCTAGAGCAGCCCAAGGTCAACCCCCCCCCCCCATCCTCCTCCACAATGGGACACCATTTAAAATCTTGAAACATGTTTCTTATGTTCCCTCTCAACTCTCTCTTCTCCCAGCTAAACATCCCTCAGGAGGAAAGGAGGAAGGAAAAAGAGAAGGGAGGGAGGTAGGAGGAGAGGGATGGAAGGAAGTGTGGAAGAGAATGGAGGGAGGGAAGGGAGAGAGGGAGGGAGAAACAGAGAAGGAAGGAAGGAAGGAAGGAGAAAGAGGGGGAAGAGAGGGAGATAAGGAGGAAAGAAAGAGAGAATGAAGGAAAGACAAAAGGGAAGGGAGGGAGGATGAAAGGGTGGAAGGGAAGGATGGAGAGGGAAAGATGGAGGTAAGGAAGGGAGAGGGAGAGAGGGAAGGAGGAAAGAGGGAAGGAAGGATGAAAAGGTGGAAGGATGGAAGGAGGAAGGAAAGAGAGAAGGAAGGACAAAAGAGTGGAAGGGAAGGATGGATGAAAGGAGAAAGACGGAGGGAAGGAAGAAGGAAAGAGAGAAGGAAGGAAAGATAAGGATGGTGAGAGAGAGGAGAGCCTGAGAAAAGAGCCCAAGGGGCCACAACTGGGCCCCGAGCCTGTGTTTCCCAAACCTGATCTAGACTAAAGTGGCAGGAAGGCTATCTTTTATGGAGTGGAGCAAAGTGCAATATGATTGGATGAGACACCATAATAATGCATATGGTTTTTTAAATGTTTATTTATTTTATATTTTATTGATGATCCGGTTGGAGATGGGCAGTGAAGCCACCCCAGGATTTTAAGTTACATGTAGATATGCCTCAGAATACACTAAGTTATATGTAGATGTGCCTTAGAATACCCTAAAATGATTTCCTTTAAACCAGGGATCTCAAATGTAACACCCTACGGGTGTTTTGGACTTCAGCTCCCTGAATTCCTGGCCACTGGACAAGATGGTTAGAGCTACTGGAAGTTGAAGGCCCAAACACCTGAAGGGCAACAAGTTTGACACCTCTGCTTTAAACCATCACAATATCACTTTTGTGATTTTTCAAAGGTATCCCATCACAGAACTTCAACAGCTTTCAAAGACTGTGAAGCTTGTTTGGGGTTTGGGTTTTTGTTTTGTTTTTTTGTCTTCCATGCCATCATTTTGCTTCCAAAAATTCAATTCCACCAGAATACTAGGTTAACATCAATGTTTCACTGAATATAACTTTTAAAGCAAGACGTTAAATGATATTGTATTATACTTTTAAAATAGCATAGCATCTATTTGGTACAAAGAGTAGTACTATATTTATTTGAATCTAATGCTCACCTTTTATTGCTAAATGACGACACTGAAATTAGGTTAGTGTAATATGAAAATATTAGCGCTGAGCCAAAGCAAAAGGGGAAGCTAACTTAGGAGCCCCTGGAGCTCCTATCTGAGGGACGTCATCTCTCATTTCATTGCCATGGCTCAATGCTATGCAGTTCTGGGATTTGTAGTTTGGTGAAACATCAGTATTCTTGGCAGCCCTCATGATCCCAAACTGCAGCTCCCACAATTCCACAGGGATAGTCTAAGCAATAGTTCAGTATAACCACCCACACCCTGGCCTCAATTTTCAGGAAGCCAGTCTCCATACATAGGGTGGTGTTGGAGACACACCTTGGTACCTGGAGGGCTTAAGAATTCAGATTGGATACTCTTGCATGGGGTAGAGCCAGAAAACTGGGCAACGTACAGGAGTTGTGCAACTAGCTTGGATTCAAATAGTTTGAGTGCCACATGTATTAAGTATCCCCTCTTGACCTGAGATATTTTAGTATAGCAGATGAGCTCTTTTGTGCTATTTCAGCCACGTGGACTCCATGTGCTTTTCTGCTGCTAGAGAAATGGAGGACTACCCCCAGATATTTGAAGCATGGAACCTGCACAATTTTATTTCCATCTATATTCCAGAGGTGAAGCTTGGGTCTTTTTGGCAAACACCATGGTTTTAGTTTTCAGATGGTTGAGTTCTAGCTGGTTCTCATTACAATATCATGCCAGAGCTCTCAATGCTCTTTTAAATCCAGTTGGTGTTCTTGAGAGTAGAGCTGCATTGTCAGCAAAAAGTAGGGTGGCAATATGTCTTCCCGCAAGTTTTGGTGGGTGGAAATCCAAGTTAAGCAAGTGGTCCACCATGGAGTTGATGTAAATATTAAATAATAATGGGGCCAGGATGCAGAACACAGCATCCCTTTTATCAAGCATACACAAAGAAGGGATAGCCAATACTCCAGAGGACAGGAACAGAATTCAAAACAATCTTGACAGATTAGAGAGATGGGCCAAAACTAAAAAAATAAAATTCAACAATGACAAATGCAAGATACTCCACTTTGGCAGGAAAAACAAAATGCAAAGATACAGAATGGGGGACAATGCCTGGCTCGAGAGCAGTACGTGTGAAAAAGATCTTGGAGTCCTTGTGGACAACAAGTTAAACATGAGCCAACAATGTGATGTGGCGGCAAAAAAAGCCAATGGGATTTTGGCCTGCATCAATAGTAGCATAGTGTCTAGGTCCAGGGAAGTAATGCTACCCCTCTATTCCACTTTGGTTAAACCACACCTGGAATATTGTGTCCAATTCTGGGCACCACATTTCAAGAGAGATATTGACAAGCTGGAATGTGTCCAGAGGAGGGCAACTAAAATGATCAAGGGTCTGGAGAACAAGCCCTATGAGGAGCGGCTTAAGGAGCTGGGCATGTTTAGCCTGAAGAAGAGAAGGCTGAGAGGAGATATGATAGCCATGTATAAATATGTGAGAGGAAGCCACAGGGAGGAGGAAGCAAGCTTGTTTTCTGCTTCCCTGGAGACGAGGCCTTGAAACAATGGCTTCAAACTCCAAGAAAGGAGATTCCATCTGAACATGAGGAAGAACTTTCTGACTGTGAGAGCTGTTCAGCAGTGGAACTCTCTGCCCCGGAGTGTGGTGGAGGCTCCTTCTTTGGAAGCTTTTAAACAGAGGCTGGATGGCCATCTGTCGGGGGTGATTTGAATACAATATTCCTGCTTCTGGGCAGGGGGTTGGACTGGATGGCCCATGAGGTCTCTTCCAACTCTTTGATTCTATGATTCTATATTAGACAAAATGAATTCAGTATGCCAAATCAAAATGCCATATCCACTGGTAGATATGATAAAAAAAAAACAGTTTACTCACGGAAGCTTGTGCAAAAGCATCACACGGGTACAGGTAACTTGGTCGCAGTATACCAAAGATATAATTCAAAAGAAAATGGAATAAAGAGCGGATCTTTCAGCTTTCACATAGGCCCAAATAACAGGGCATGCTCATACCCATGCAGAAAGAGAGATACTGGTACTACATGACCAACAACTGAGACTGGACTGGAAAAGAACTGAACGACTGACTGGGGAGCAAAGGAGGAGCCCCCTCTTTTATCACTTCTTAACTTCAAAAGCATTGCCTATGTGACTTGCAGCACAACTATCTTTCTAAATCCATGCAAAACATTAAATGCAAAGATCCATGCAAATGTTAATTGGGGGAGGGGCAGGCATGTAGCCGGGTGTGCTTGAGGGCTTCACCCCCCCCCCGAAATTCTCATGCTAGTTCGTGAAAAGGCCTTACTGGTGCATTATTTAAACTGTTATGTTTATTCATATCATGATCTGATCACCATACTCAATATATCTCATATGCATGGGGGTATTGGAGTAATGATACAAAAGGTTTGCTAGAGTAGACCCTCTTTCACTCAGACTCAGCCCCCCCCGAAACTCAGCCCCCCTGAAACCCCCCTGAAAAAAACTCAGCCCCCCCTGAATCGAAATCCTGGCTACGGGCCTGGGGAGGGGGGGTTATAATAAAACTGGCATGAAGGAAGAGACCAAAGACAGGACAGACAAACAGACAAACCATTTAGAGCGCATGCATAATTGTTAGTTTCCAAACAGCGTTAGCTTGATAACATTAGACTCAAGTAAATACTGGTATTTTAAAATATACTAGGTCATTATATTCTGTTGAAACATAATTATAATAGCCAGAACTAATCCTATTAGTATATACAACCTTCTTGCAAAAATAACTGCATATATAATGAGCCTAATTAACTCTTTCTCCAGTCATGTACACATAATAGAAATCCGGTCCACAAAGTCTTACATATTTTGCAGTTTTAGAGCAACAGAACTGCATTATTCAGTTAAATTTCTATCATTAGGTAGATGGTACAGATTATTAACCTTGGACACACGTATCAGTCATTTAAAAATATGCCATCTACTACACACTTCAATAAGAGCTGGGTATATAAAGTATCAGAGTGTGAATGTGTATTTGAGTCACAAACAGGGACTTTCTTTCATAGTTAGAGTCAGGCATGTAGCCGGGGGGGGGGGGGGGGGCTTGAGGGGCTTCAGCTCCCCCCCCCCCCCCCGAAATTATCAGGTCCATGAGAAGGCCTTACTTGTACTTTATTTAAACTGTTATGTTTATTCATATCGTGATCTGATCACCATGCTCAATATATCCCATATGCATGGGGGTATTGGGGTAACGATACAAAAGGTTTGCGAGACTAGACACAGACTCAGACTCAGCCCCCCCCCCCCCCCCCCCGAACCAAAATCCTGGCTACGGGCCTGGTTAGAGTTAATCCATTTAATCTAGAAGCCAACACGACTAAATGCCAGTGTGGGATAGTAATCTGAGCACAGAACTATGACTATGGAGGCCAGGGTTCAAATCCCCAATTATCCATAGCCGGTCTTAGTCCCTCTGCGGAGGTAGAGAATATCGGGATATAAAAGTTTTAAATAAATAAATAATCCACCTTGAGCAAGTCACATTCTCTCAGCTTCAGAAGAAGGCAAAGGCAAACCTCCTCTGAACAAGTCTTGCCAACAAAACCTTGTGATAGGTTTTATTAGGGTGACCATATGTCAGAAAGATCTTGAGGGCACAGAGCAATATATTACAATATAATAAATGTGCGTAAGTTGAAGAATCTTATAGTCATATTCACAAAAATACATTTATACAAATTATAATCATGCTTCCAGAATAAAGGGCCAAATAATCAAAATTATCAGCACATGTTTTCAACCACTGATGTGCAAAAGCCTATGAAGAAAGTATTTATCGGTGAAGTAAAATGTGACTGCATTGTTAGATATTGAATAGAATGAAAGGGTTATAGTTTGACAGAATTATACCTTTATTTGCCAGACATGATGAGAGACAGTTATAATATTTTAAGATCAAGATTAATCCTCCCACAGTGTATGGTAAAACTGATCATAAAAGAAAATCCATCATTATATTGTAACTAGTAGATATACCTGATGTTGCCCAGGTATCAGAGGGGCTGCCGTCCCCATGCTTTCATCCCTCTTTCTCTTTCTCTCCCCTAATACATGGATCAAGTTTATTTTTGCACAATCCATAAGGAAAACATAATAAACTTGTATTCTAAAATGCATCCTGTCCAGAGATTTGTTATCCTGTATGCAAGTCAAAGTGTGTGCCTATGCAAAAAGGAGACACCAAGCTGCCTCTTAGAGAAAAGTATTTGCAAAATAATTGCACACAAAATTGGAAATACAGGGGAAAGTAAATACAAAGCACTTGTGTGAACTTTGGTGTCCACCTTTTCCCCCATTCACAATTTTTACCAATGAAGGCCAAAAAAAAAAATTGCAAATAAAGAAATGAGAAAATTGATGGAGCATAATTTTGAAATTTGCCCATCATTTAGAGTATATCTAGTAGGGAATAAATTCATTCTGAAGTACACATAGAAATAATATTTGTTGCAAGTCATTCATTTTCAGTAGACAGCAAAATGCAGGAATTATTTTCCCTACACATGCAAGGGCATATATGGGCCCTTCCAGACAGGCCCTATATACCAGGATCTGATCCCAGGTTTCCCATTTATCCCAGATTATCTGGCAGTGAAGACTCATATAATCCAGGTTAAAGCAGAAAACCTGGGATCAGACCCTGAGATATAGAGCCTGTCTGAAAGGGCCCTCAATCATAGATTTATGAGAGGAAGCCACAGGGAGGAGGGAGCAAGCTTGTTTTCTGCTTCCTTGGAGACTAGGACGCGGAACAATGGCTTCAAACTACAAGAGAGGAGATTCCATCTGAACATTAGGAAGAACTTCCTGACTGTGAGAGCCGTTCAGCAGTGGAACTCTCTGCCCCGGAGTGTGGTGGAGGCTCCTTCTTTGGAAGCTTTTAAGCAGAGGCTGGATGGCCATCTGTCAGGGGTGATTTGAATGCAATATTCCTGCTTCTTGGCAGGGGGTTGGACTGGATGGCCCATGAGGTCTCTTCCAACTCTTTGATTCTATGATTCTATGATTCCTATTTTGCAGGCATTCCAAAAAGATTGTGCAAGAAAAAGAAATAACAAGATGTTGAAACCCTTGTTTCAAAAAATCTGAATAATTATTCAAACAATAAAAGTATTTATTTAGCATCTGAAAATTACAAGACATGACCTAGGCATTGAGATTTCCCTTAAGGTACTGTGTGATTTTTTATGTGACATAATGTATCGCCTCACTAACCCTGATGCTTGAAGGATCTATACATTTCAACATTATTTTCTAAATGGACACGCACTGCATAGATCAATGGATTGGACTGTCTTTTCCTTCAAATTTATGTGCAGCTTGGAGTGCAGTTTTCAAGTCCCCATAGTCAAGCTGCATATGAATCTTACAGTGAAGCAGTATTAAATGTAATTACTTGCGCATAGCAAAGAGGTTGGAACAAGACATGAATTAGAGAAATGTGTTGAGAAGAGAGAACAGAGTGTAAGTGAGGAGAAAACATGTCGAATTTATTAAAATTATATATACTGCACAGCAATCAAGTAACCTTGGGATAGATTATCTATATAAAAGCAAAACAGTCAATAGAACAACAGATTTTGTAGCCAAATAAATAAATAATCTGAAATGGTTTCGGCACATTAAAACACTACAAATATTAAGAGCCAGCAGTACAAAAAATTAAAAGTTAAACAGTAACAGTCAAAAATCTAGAACTGAAGGTCTGCCTGAAGATCAAGCAATATATTGATATCTTGTAGATGGAATTCTTATCGACATTACAGTGTAAGGTTAATAGAAATACCCCAAATTAACTAAAACTTGTTTGATAAACTTTAGCATCCCCCCCAATGGCACAGTGGGTTAAATCTTTGTGCCGGCAAGACTGCTGATCAAAAGGTTGGTGGTTCGAATATGAGGAGCGGGGAAAGCTTCTGTCTCTCAGCTCCAGCTTTTCATGCGGGGACATGAGAGAAGCCTCCTACAGGATGGTAAAACATCCGGGCCTCCTCTGGGCAATGTCCTTGCAGATGGCCAATTCTCTCACACCAGAAGCGACTTGCAGTTTCTCAAGTTGCTTCTGACATAAAAAAAAGCAAACCTGTCAAAGAGAATCCATATCAAGCCATGGCATATAAACAGGAGGGTCTTTAGCTTGAAAAATATGAAACACTGAACAACCAAATAAAGCACAGTTTATCTCCCTTTCGTGTCCCAGAAATCACTTACCAGTTTGTAGAAACTAGATTAAGATAGCTGCAACACAGGTTACTTATGGGAAAATATTTTTTTAAAAAACTACAGTGGTATTTCTTAGGAAACTCATGACATTGATTAGATCCCCAGTGTCAATTTGCCAATTCATGGTGAATCAACGGGGCAGTCGTGGCACTCTAGCCAGCTGGTAGTGATGCTTCCCCATCATGCATGGGGAAGCATCACCATGCTGTTGTTTGTCCCTATGGCAGCCTTGCTGTTCTAAAAGAAACACGGGGAGGCTCCCATGTTGGCAGCACGGCATCCTACCACACTGCCACCCCAGTTGAGCAGTGGAGCCCCACCAGAAGTGAGATTATGTCATATGATGGGTGGCAAGGGGCTCTGTCACTCAACTGGGGTGGCAGCACCCTCTGATGCTAAACATTCATCATGTGATGAGGTTGTAGGTCAAGCTATAAGACATGGCGATTTATTATTTTAAAAAATCATTGATAATAACTATAATGCCCCATTAGAACTATATTTCAAGATTTGTTCATGTTTTATGAAATTATACATATTTTTGTCATTCTTCAAAGATGTTATTTCAAACTAGCTTTTTTTCTCTTACAGATTTGTTTTGCTTAAAAGTATTTTATTACTGATTTATTTATAAATAAATAGGTAGATGATAAAGGTCCATGAATTCATGCCGCATTGCAGTGATTCCATGGGCTCCTGGCGGGGGCGGGGGTGGTGAAGAACCCATCACTCCATGCCCTGCATCGCATGCCTTTCTGCGCCCCGCATCCCCTGGAGGAAAGTGTCACCACAGACTTCCCCCCATTGCTGGGAAGACAATATGGGAAGGCTCCTGTGTTACCGTGGTGGTGGTGTGCATGTTCAGAAGTGCTTGTGTGTGATGGGAAGGGCTCCAGGTTGAAAGTGGACAATGACCCATGTGATGAGGTGGCATCAGAGAGAACTAAAATAATGAAAAACAGGTTTTAGATCCTGCCTCCTTCAGTAGCTAAAGATGAAACTGATCTGTGTCCAGAGATGGCATCTTGAGGGTGAATCCAGCAAAGACGGAGATCCTATGGCTGGGTCAACCGGGCAGTGGGGATATCCAGCTGCCTACCCTGGAGGCGCTACGCCCAACATCATTGGTAAAGAGTCTGGGAGTCCTTTTGAACCTTCTGCTGACAATGGAGGTCCAGGTCTCCGCCGTTAGCAGAACCACTTTTTTTCATCTGCGGCAGGCTAGACGGCTGGCCCCCTACCTGTCCAGGGACAACCTAGCTATGGTGATCCAGGCTACGGTCATCTCAAGACTGGACTACTGTAACACCCTCTACATTGGCCTTCCTCTGTCGGTGATCCAGAAGCTCAAGTTGGTACAAAATGCAGCTGCTCGGCTTCTTGCGGGAATTCCGACGAGATGCCACATAACACCAATCTTACTACAGCTGCATTGGTTACCAATTGAGCACTGGATCACTTTCAGAGTGATGGTACTCACCTTTAAGGCCTTGCATGGTCTGGGGCCGATGTACCTGTGGGACTGCCTCACCCCCTACCAACCCCAGATATCCCTCCGATCTGAGGACCAAGCTCTATTGGAAATTCCCAGTGTCATGACCTTGCGTCTAACAGCAACCAGACGCAGAGCCTTTACAGCAGTGGCACCATCACTCTGGAATACTCTGCCTTGCGGGACTTATCTGCTTTCCGCAGGGCATGTAAGACATACCTGTTTCAACAGGCCTTTGATTTTTGATATTGCTGTTTTAAATTGTTTTTAAATTGTGTTAAATTTTAGCCATTCTTGTAAGCCGCTCCGAGCCCCAGGGAAGTGCGGCATATAAGTTCGAATAATAAATAAAAATAAATAAATACATTATTCAGTAGATGATAGTGAAATCAGATATTCTCCCTTTTATCCAGAATATCTGAAACACATGACACCTCACTACCAAACAAGAACAAATCAGATATTTTGCTTTGAAATGCCTAGCAACTAATTGCTCCATCTTATTAATCAGGTTTTTTGGCTTGTGATGCCTGAAGGATTTATGCCAACTTGTGGTTGTTTTCCCAATATATCATACAGAGTTTGTAGAGGGAGGGCCTTGTTTTTTAGCAAGCCCAAGTCATTCCTACAGAGGTGAATTGCCCCTCACACAAAAGATGCAACAAACCATTCCAATAAATGTCTTTTTCAAAGCCTGGCACACAATCAATTAACCACACTATGGCTGCAGATGAGGACCTGTCACCCACCCAAACCACACTGAAAACCTAACAGAAAAAACATTTTAATAACTATACAATCAGACTGGACACACATATTGCTTGAAAGCTGAAGATCTTCAATGCCAGTGCATTGGATAGATTGTAGTCTAATCCCACTTTCCATGGCTCCTTACCCAAGTTCCTCCCTTTCACTGTTTCTGACCTATTGTGGAAGACTCTGTTCTGCCTTCTTTGCACTATTTGCATTTAACTCTGTAATTGACTACTAATTTAAAATCCACAAGAGTGTTGTATTTTGGACTAAAGATATACTAGAAGTTATTAAGAAAACCAGAATAATAATAAAATTAGACCTGAACCCATTTTTTTGCTCAAGGCAACAAAACGTCATTTCTTTTTTGATGGTTTTGTTAGCAGTAGTGATCACACCTCAGTTGCTGAAGTGCACACACACATAAGTTTTGCCTTCACTCTGATTTGATTTTCATGCATTAGAATGCTCTCCCACAAGTTACTACCTTGTAAAGAAGAGGGCAGGTTTTGGATCAGCACTATGTAAAATGGCTTGTTATCAATATATCTCAATGGCTGCAAGAAAAAAAGAATGATTCTTATATAAGATTATATGAAAGAATCAGGACAGATCAAAGAGAAAATTTAAATTTACCTCATTTCTAGGATCCACATTCTAAGGCATCCTTGGTAGAAACTGAATTCAAAAGTGAGAAAAAAATAATTTCCATCAAGAATTGCTGGGTCACAAGTGCTTGCCAGTCACAGAATGAAATCTCTGCCAGATGTCTTATCTGATGCATACAAATGAAACATTTCTCAAACTCCGAATACCGAATAACACAACTCCCAAGCCCAGTTTGTCTCAGTTCCAGAAGCACTTTGAGAAAATGTTCCACCTTCAAAAGTATGATGTCTGTTAGGAGTGTTGAGGATGATCAAGTTCCAGCTATGACAACACCTCCTTGCCTATTGTGACAGTGACACTTGGCAAGAGTGGTGAGGGGAAAGGTGAAAGGACATTATAAAGTCTGACATCAAATCCAGAAGCCTTGTATCTAAATTCAAACTTCACTATCCCGATAAACGGAACAGACTGCAGACTTCCAGATATAACATAGAATCATAGATTAATAGAGTTGAACGAGCCCACATGGACCATCTATTTATTTATTTATTTATTCCAAACATTTGTACCCCGCCCTTCTCTCTCTCTCTCTCTCTCACACACACACACACACACACACACACCGGGGGGGGGGGGGGGGGACGATGACGACTCAAGGCAGCTTACATCCGGCACAATTTGATGCCATTACATATAAATAATACATACCGTAATACATATAAAGACACAGTAAATTGATTTCAAAATTAGTTTTAAAATAAAAAAGTACATTAATGAAAAGTGCAATAATACTGGCTGTCTAGCCTTATGTAGAAACAAATTCAGTGAGCACAACACAATCGGAAGCCTGTCCATAGTTCATGTTCCATAACATTTTCATTATTACCATTGTCATTTTTCTGCCAGATACCCAAAGGCCTGGTCCCATACCCACATTTTCAATTTCTTCCTGAAGGCGAGGAGGGATGTTGTTGCCCTGATTTCACTGGGGAGAGAGTTCCACAGGCAGGAGGCCACCACCAAGAAGGCCCTGTCCCACTTCAATCTAGTCCAGCCCCCTGCCATGCAGGAAAATACAATCATAGTATCCCTGAAGGATAGCCATCCAACCTCTGTTTAAAAGTTTCCAAGGAAGGAGCCTACAATGCACTCTGAGGCAGAGAGTTCCACTGCTGAACAGTTCTTCCTAATGGTCCGGTGTGATCTTTCCTGTAGTTTGAATCCATTGCACCAAGTCCTTGCTTCCAGGGCAGCAGAAAACAAGCCCGCTCCCTCTTCCTTATGACACCCTTTCACATATTTATACATGGCTATCATGTCTCCTCTCAACCTTCTCTTCTGTGGGCTCAACATACTCAGTTTTTAAGATGCTCCGCATAGGGCATGGTCTTCAGACTGTTGATCATTTTAGTTGCTTTCCTCTAGATACCTTCCAGATTGTCATTATCCCTCTTGAATTGTGGTGCCCAGAATTGGACATAATAAACTATCCAAACCAGAATATAAAGGAACCATGACTTCGCTTGATATAGGCATTATACTCCTTTTGATGCAGCCCAAAATCCCACTGGCTTTTTAGCTCATGCATCACACTTTTGATTCATGTTCAACTTGTCCACGAAGGCTCCAAGATCTTTTTCACCTGAACTGTTGTCGATCCAGACATCACTGATGCTGTCTCTTTACATTTCATTTTTTTTCTGCCTAACCACTGCATCACATGCATTCAATTCTATTTAGCCACACACTTAAGAAATTGAAACCTGCTGTGTTCATCACATGATGTAGGCTTCAAATATCGGTAGCGATATCTTGGTGTTTTTTATTTGTATTAAAGGGTTATTCAGATGCTTTCTAAGCTGGTTAGCATGACTTTTTTGGACATTATTTGCATAGAGGGGCAAAATGGTCAATTCTGTTATGTGATGAATTTCCCCTGTTCTCTGCTTTAACACAATTTGTGGGAGGAGCCAAAACACCCTTTGAGAAAAAGCTTTGCCATCACCTTTTGCTCAAGGAGAGAGGTGGGAGGGAGGGTAGCTGGCCAGGCAGCAGAAGGGGGGCCATTGGCTTCATCTCCTGGAGAGAGAAATCTTCTCATTTCTTTCCCTTCTTTCCCCTTTCTTTTCTTCTTCCTCCTCTCCTCCCCTCTTTCCCCTTTCCTTCTTCCTTTCCCCCCTTCACTCTCTTCTTTCTCCTTCCCTTCCCTTCTTTTCCACTATTCTATCTTCTTTCCATTTCCTTTCTTTCCTTCTTCTCTCCCCACTTTCTTCTTTCCTTGCCCTTGTTCACCTTTCATTCCCCCTTCCCTTCATCCCCTTCTCTTATTTATCATTCTTAACCTTTGTTTTTTAAAATATATATACACATTGCTTATTTTGAGCCTTTCCATTGTCATTGTGTTGCATCTGTGAGTTTTGGTACAGAGAAAGATCTGAGGTTTAAAAGGAGCTTCAGGAGCTGAATTCAGAACAGGGTCAATGTAGGTCTAAGGTGAGAAGGAAAGAGGAGGATCAAATGGAGACTTCTTGGGGGCCACGGAGGATCCTACTTCACTGATACTCCACTTTGGCAGGAAAAACGAAATGCAAAGATACAAAATGGGGGACAATGCCTCACTCGAGAGCAGTACGTGTAAAAAAGATATGGGAGTCCTCGTGGACAACAAGTTAAATATGAGCCAACAATGTGATGTGGCAGCAAAAAAAGCCAATGACATTTTGGCCTGCATCAATAGGAGCATAGTGTCTAGATCTAGGGAAGTCATGCTACCCCTCTATTCTGCCTTGGTTAGACCACACCCGGAATATTGTGTCCAATTCTGGGCACCACAATTCAAAAGAGATATTGGCAAGCTGGAATGTGTCCAGAGGAGGGTGACTAAAATGATCAAGGGTCTGGAGAACAAGTCCTATGAGGAGCGGCTTAAGGAGCTGGGCATGTTTAGCCTGAAGAAGAGAAGGCTGAGAGGAGATATGATAGCCATGTATAAATATGTGAGAGGAAGCCACAGGGAGGAGGGAGCAAACTTGTTTTATGCTTCCCTGGAGACTAGGACGCGAGACACTGGCTTCAAACTACAAGAAAGGAGATTCCATCTGAACATGGGGAAGAACTTCCTGACTGTGAGAGCCTGCCCTCTAAACCTTCATCCAAGTAATTAATAAAAATGTTGAACAGTACTGGGCTAAGGACCAAATCCTGCAGCACTCCACTAGTCACATCTTTCCAGGATGAAGTGGAACCATTGGGTTTGGTCACTTAACCAATTACAGATCCACCTAATAGTAACATTGCCTAGCCCACAGTTGACTAGTTTGCTTGCAAGAAGGTAATGGGGGGCTTCGTTGAAGGCTTTACTGAAATCAAGATATACTACATACACAGCATTCCCTGCATCTACCAAGCTTGCAACTCTATTGAAAAAAGATATAAGAGTAGTCTGGCATGATTTGTTTTTGAGAAATCCATCTTGACTTTTAGTAATCACAGCATTCCTTTCTAAGTGATTGCAAAGTGCCTCCTGTCACTGTATCACTCCCATCAGCTCTAGTCATGATGACTAATGATGATGAATACAGAATTTGTGGTCTATTATCTGAAGGGCCATATAAAATGACATGGCAGGCCAGATTCAGAACATGAGCCTTCAATTTGACACATTTGTTATAGTGTCTCAAACATGGCATAGATTGGGAAGGAGAATAAGTGAGGATTGATAGTAGGGCCTTTGGTATCCTCTCCTACATTCACTGTCTTAATTAATAATAATTCATCTTTTAAATAAACTCTGAGACTTTAGGATTGAGATAATACAAGATCTAGCTGTGCTGATACAAGATCTACCAATAGTAACCCTTGATTCCATCCATAATACCAGCCCACCGAGCACCACCTGCCTGTCATTGTTTAAATGTTAAGTTTTGCTCTTTCATGTAAGATAGATATAAAATTGAATCAGGTACAAAATCATATTGTTTCTGTTGCATACTCAATCTTTTTTATGTATCTCATTTTTTCACATATATCCTCAAGGGTTCTTTAATTTCTTGAGTACATTTTTCCATCTGCTACAAAAGAAGAAAATATACTTTTACTATGTTGCTATACTGAGACAAAGAAAATAGGAAGATTGCATAGGATTTATTACAACTTAAACAACTAAAAACAACAATTAATTAAACCATTAATCATGCAGCTGGGAAGGAACTTAGTTTGTATGTTTTTTAAAAAGACAGGTTGCAAAGTCTCTCGAGTCAAACTAAAAACTTGATAGGATTTTATATGGAACAGAACCTGAAATAGAGAGCCCAATTTATCTGCATTTCCAATATCCCCCCCCCCTGCCCCCCAGCCTTCCAAAATTGTGCATGAAGATGCAAGGCTGCTGCAGGGAGAAGGGAAATCAAAAAAGTGACACCACCAAAAGGTGTCACTCCACCCTGTTAGGGAGTGTGAAAGATAGTAGTGGATCTCTGCATCAGAATAATCTATTGACAAGGCAGAAGCTGAACAATAGTCTATTCCATGTCCCCTCTCAAGTCTAGTCCCTCTGCAAGAGAAAAAGTCTACTCTTGGAAAAGACTTACAACTTATGTACAAATAATCAAACACAATATCTTATGAAGGAAAGGGAGAAGAAAAATAGGCACAAGTTAGAGTGGTAGAAGAAATGAGTGGGTGCAGTAAAAGGAGTTTTCTTGGCTTCTTTTTATTAGAACAGAAGACGTTTGTGTATGAAAACCTTTATGTAAGGACTGTACCTTGAACTAATGGTGACTTTACTGCATTCATTCATTTGAAGTTTCTGCACTATTATACAAATTAACGAGAATACAGAAACCTGCTGTAGCCCACTGCTTCTGTAGAGTATCAAATTTTATTTTGCCTAACTGCATGAACTATTTACCTAGCAATACAAATTCTAGCAGCAAGTATGCTGTCAAGAGTACTCCATAACTAAAATAGTTATTTTCCTAGGTCCTAATTTTGCAAGGGGGATTACTAAGAGCAGTTGATGTGAAATACAGAACAGTGTGACTCACAAGTTTGTATTTTAGATTATGCAATACCAAACAAATAAATAGATTTCCTTTTAAAAAGAAATCACCATTGTATGGTCAGCAAATTGAAGGCAATGGGGAGGGTGAGACATTTTTTAACAAAACAATAACTATCCATCAAGTAATATTAATTTTCAGAGAGATCAGTACAATATACTCATCAATGTAATTAGCTACACTAGAGAAGTTTTATACCTATCCATCAAAATTTATCTGACAGAATAAATTTGTAACACATAATGCAAAAACACTGCAAAATGGAGTCAATACAGCTATTGTTATAGTTAAATATACTTTTAATATATAAAGAAACCTTTGATTTAAATTGTTCAACCTATGTTTTTTTAATGTTTATGTATTGTATCCAGGCATTGAATGTTTGCCATGTATATGTTGTGCTCCGCTCTGAGTCTCCTTCGGGGTGAGAAGGGCGGAATATAAGTGTTTTAAATGAATAATTAATAAATAAATATGTGAAACAGTGCTTTCAAAACAGCAACAACCATTCACTTTTGCTGAGAAGCAATGACAATGCAGTTTTTATTATATCTTTCTCATTATTTTTGCTGAATATCAAACTTGCCTTATTTTCAAAAAATCTTGCTAGTACATTGACTGCAACATTTCTGCAAGGGTCTCTGATTCAGGTGTGATCCTAGATCAATTTTTCCAAATAATGTCTTTCTTGAGATATAAAAATCGAAATGTATTTGAGAGAGAAAAAATTACTCATAAGTGCAGGATCAAATATCATTATTATTCTGCACAGCTGTGTGATAGCCCCCATCAGTGTCTAACATTATTCAAAAAGAGGTTTCGAAAGCAAATAGCCATCAAAGTACTAACAATGCACTGAATGCAAGAATATTTGTGCATTTCTGTGGAACTGGAGTCTATTCCAATTATGTCTTTATGGAAATACCTCCATTCCTTCTCTCTTCCCACACCCCTTCCTGCTCCTCATATTTTTATAGGAACGGGAAAATGCAGAGTTACGGTCAATAGGCAAAAAATATAATTGGTACAAAGTTCAAATCCCACACTTGCTGCTGGTGCCAAAGTGAAATTTGAAATATGAAAGATATACATACATTTACACACACACACACTAAACAGTGTAGGAATGGCAGAAACTAGTTCTGAGACTTCGGACTTATTTCCATTCTCAAAAATGGGCCAAAGGAATAAGACAATAATTCTGTTGGGTGACAATAAACCAGACACATGAGTTTAAGTAACTTCTTAGATCCCAACAAAATAATTAAGCTATATAGTGTAGGAAATAAGGTGGATTGTGGTTATTTTGATAGGTTTTCTCTGAAGTCTTGTTGATATTACTAGGTCAGACCTTGTCTGCTTTTGCTACATCTTGCACCACTATAGATGCCACCCCATTTCTTCTTAGATTTTCATTTCATGAAGAAAATACTATGCAATTATCTGACTCAAAATGACTCATTCCTGTCCACAATGAAATTGTTCACCCCAAGTATTATACATTTATACATCCCATGTTTTGTTTGACAATGTCTAGCTTTTTCTGATTTATGCTTCCCACAGTCCATGTTCCTATAATATGCATCACTCAGCTTCGGTCTTTCCCTTCATCTCTAAGCAATTGAACATCCTTTTGGGTTCAGTACGGCTATTTCATTAGCTAGAGCGCTACTCAAAGTTGTCATCTGCTTTAGCTTGTTGAGTGCCTGCTGACCTGGTAGTTTCATTCTCTTGTCTCATATTTTACTATCCCATCAAAGGGTTTCCATTTTTAAAAAATGTTCAAAATTAGTTCAGTGTTCCTCCTCTAGCCCATTACTATCAAGTGTAAGCTATGGTGTGACTACTGCTCTCTCTACACTGCCATATGAAATCCAGATTATCTGCTTTGAACTGGATTATATGGCAATGTAGACTCATAATCCAGTTCACAGCAAACAATGTGGATATCTGCTTTGATAATCTGGATTATATGGCAGTGTAGAAGGGGCCTTAGAGATCCTCTTCCTGTGTCAACCCACACACACACATTACTGTTGTTGACCAGTAGCTGTTTGGTACATTTAGTCTGGCTCATTACAAAATAGGTGCCTGACATGAGAAAACCTACCAGCAACACTGCTACGAGCAGTGTATCCTCTTGTCTCCCAGGAGCATGCAATCCCACCACCACGTGAAGCTAGTGATATGGAGGGGCATAACATATATATATCTATATAAATAAAAATGTAATGTTCGTTTGTGGGATTAACAAAACTCAAAAACCAGTGGACCAATTGACACCAAATTTGGACAGCATACACCTAACAATACAATGTATGTCCTTCACTAAAAAAATTGATTTTGTCGTTTGGGAGTTGTAGTTGCTGGGATTTATAGTTTACCTACAATCAAAGAGCATTCTGAACTTCACCAATTATGGCATTGAACCAAACATGGCATACAGGATTCCCATGACCAACAGAAAACACTAGAAGGGTTTGGTGGGCATTGACCTTGAGTTTGGAGTTGTAGTTCACCTACATCCAGAGAGCACTGTGGACTCAAACAATGATGGATCTGGACCAAACATGGCACTGATACTCAAAATGCCCAAATATGAACACAGATGGAATTTGGGGAAAATAGACCTTGACATTTTGGATTTGTAGATACTGGAATTTATAGTTCACCTACAATCAAAGAGCATTCTGAATCCCACAAATGACAGAATTGGGGCAAATTTCCCACACAGAACCCCCATGACCAACAGAAAATACTTGAGGCCATCCAGTCCAACTCTCTTCACCAGGGCAAGAAAATGTAATCACAGCGCTCCTGACAAAGAGCTATCCAGACATAAATAATTGTTTTTTAGTATGACGACTGACCACTGTAGTTTTGGATATATTTGTTGTTTTAATGTGTTATTGTAATATGAACTATGATGTTTTTACCGATTGTATGTGTTTTTATGGTTGGAAACCGGTCTGAGTCCCTCAAAAGAGGTGAGAAGGTCGGTATATAAAACTCTGAAATAAATAAATAAAATAATAAAATAATAAATATAGATAAATATAATTCACACACAGAGAGAGATATAGTATCATAGATTTGAAAGGGACCCCTAAAGAAGGACTATGATATATTGCATATTCAAGAGTAGGCAAACCAGACACTCTCCACATCAACACTGACAAAGAACAAGAAATACTGCTTACCCACAAGCAGAAAGAAATTACATATATTAGAAATCAATACTTTCTCATTACTTTAATTTCCAGATCACCAGACTGGCCCACAGCAACGCATGGCAGGGGACGGCTAGTATATATATATTTAAAAAAACACATATTATATTTCTAAAATAACATTGTCACAAGGGGGTCAACCAACAGCGAAAGTGGAAATTAAATGAATACCTGTTAAGAACAGAGGAAAACATCGAGACCAACAAAAAATTTGTCCAAAATGTTTTTAATGGTTTTAGAATTTCTGTAATTTGTAAATCTCTAACCATAGACATTCTCAATAGTAATTTGGCTACATTGCTTGTGATGAAATCCAGCAGCATTCCAACAAACTGATTTTAGCACTCCAAACACCTTTCCAGCAAGAGATCAAGAGGCTAAAGAGATACTAAATTCAGATTAAAGCATCCTTTGTCCGGTTCATTTTCTGTTTGCTGTAGAAAGACAATATAGGTTGAAGCCTCTCTCCAGATTGTTACGCATGAACTGGCCATGAATAAATTCAGAATGTCCTAAGTTATCAGGACAAAGAATCCCTGTGCATTTAACTCGGTTGCAAGTTGAGCCAGCCATTTCTCTTCCTCAGTGTTCTACAGCGCTATTAGACGACATCTGCAGCAACAGTATTTACTGGAGAGTGATTTGCCGAAGTTAAAAAGACCTTAATGAAACAGTAATAGAACAAATACCTTTTAAAATATCATTGACTTAATAAGATGATAGCAACGAGCTGTTCTTTGAGCAAGTTCGTTTGCTGCCCCCTCAGAAAATAGGCATTTGCCTGCTGTGAACAATTAACAGGTTTGGCTGTTAAATGCTTTCAAATCACATATACCTTGCAGCAAATTAGTACTGGAAAACTGACAAATGACACACAATTTCCCCCAGTACATCACAACACGTCTAATGTAAAAAAAAAATTAAAATGGTTTGGATCAGGTGCTAAGCTTTTTTTCACGAATGTTTTGCAACCTTCAGAAACTGTAGAAAGGCTTTTTAAAAAGCTCCTCTAGGTTTCTTATGCACAGAAATACCTTCTTAGTGTATTAAAACCATACATAAAATTATGTCTCATACAACTTTAGCCAAGAACATAGCAAAATATTTAGAGGTAGGAAATGAGCAATTTAAAGTACACATCTGTATATGTCTATCAGAAGTAAATCAATGCATTTATTCCCAGATAAGTGATAAATATAAGTGATAAATATTTGAAATTTACGTTAAAAGGCAGAAGGGTGAAAGAAAATGCATTATTGTTTATTATCTTGTTTCTACTATAGTATCTATATAAATAAAAATGTAATTTCATTTGTGGGATTAACAGAACTCAAAAACCAGTTGGCACCAAATTTGGACAGCATACACCTAACAACCCAATGTATGTCCTTCACTCAAAATTTTTTGATTTTGTCATTTGGGAGTTGTAGTTCTTGGGATTTATAGTTCACCTACAATCAAAGAGCATTCTGAACTCCACCAATGATGGAAATGAACCAAAGGTGACACACAGGACTTCCATGACCAACAGAAAAGACTAGAAGGGTTTGGTGGGCATTGACCTTGAGTTTGGGAGTTGTAGTTCACCTACATCCAAAAACCACTGTGGACTCAAACAATTATGGATCTGGACCAAACTTGGTATGAATACTTAATATGCCCAAATATCAACACAGATGGAGTTTGGGGAAATAGTAGGCTTGGGCGGTTTCGTTCATTAATTTCGTAATTCGTTATTAATTCATATTTAAATTAGCTTACAATCCAATATTGAGCCATGCAGAAATAGTGTGAGCAGTAAATTAGATTTGAAACAATTTTTTCAATTTATTTCGTAATTATTTCGTTATTATTTCGAAATTATTTCGAAATTATTTCGTAATTATTTTCGCATGTCTGGTGCAAGTTTTATAGTTGTTGTTTGTTTTATCACACCAACAGTCAACAACAGAGGGAGAGGGAAGCTTCCCCCTGTCCCATTTGGAGGTTTTTTTTAGCATATTGTGCAATCGCGTCCGCCATTATCAAATCGATTCGTAATTATACGAAATTTCATAAATTTTGAAATTTTTAAAAGGAAAATTTCGGAATTCTTTAAAAAAACGAAATGCAATGGACCCCTAAAAATGAAATGAGTTTAGAAACAAATTTTTCCATTGTTACCCAGGCCTAGGAAATAGATCTTGACATTTGGGAGTTGTAGTTACTGGGATTTATAGTTCACCTACAATCAAAGAGCATTCTGAACCCCACAAACGACAGAATTGGGGCAAATTTCCCACGCTGAACCCCATCACCAACAGAAAATACTTAAGGCCATCCAGTCCAACTCCCTTCACCAGGGCAAGAAAATCTAATCAAAGCCCTCCTGACAAAGAGCCATCCAGCCATAGATATAGATAGATATATATGATTCACACACAGAGAGATATAATATCATAGATTTGAAAGGGTCCCCTAAAGAAAGACAATGATATATTGCATATTCCAGAGTAGGCAAACCAGACAATCTCCACATTAACACTGACAAAGAGACAACAAGAAATACTGTTTACTCACAAGCATAAAGAAATTACATAGAGTAGAAACCATTACTGTATTTCCCAGATCAAGACTGGGCCACAGCAACGCATGGCAGGGGACGGCTAGTATTCTATAAATATATTCATGATAAAAACAAAGGATACAGTCAGTAAAAAAAAGTCATTGAAAAATTATAATTGTTTCAGGTTCAACACTAAAACTTCCCTGTTCATGCAAATATATTTTTCCTAGTGTTTACAGCAGGATTCTAGCACATACAGTGTTGTCAGATTTTAATCCTCATGTTCTGGGCTTTCGGTTCTCAAAAGAAAAACATGAGTAAACAAGTCGCCTGCCGCCCGCCCCTTAGCAAAAGTGTGATGACAACAGTTGCTGAGCAACAAGGAACATGCATTTTTTTTGCACCTACACATCAACTCAAAGACCGCATATGAACTTTTCTCTACAAAAGGGCAAATGCTGAGAAATGTTGTATAGCACTCAAGAAAAATGTACGTAGACTCAAGAAGAAACAATCAATGTGAAATCATAACACCATAATGTGTGTTGTGTCCAAGCAGGCCCTTCTCTACAAAAACTTAATATAGTGAGGTTTCTTCATGTTCTTTGGTGACATCCACATTTTGTCTCTGTGACACATAGATATGAAAGATGAAGGGTCTCGAAGGGTATTATCACACATAAGTAAAAAATCACTTTGAAGAATACATATCTCATCATTTAAGCCTGTACAATGAAGGCTGGATTGCAACTGAATAGCCATGCCCATCATCACATCCCATTTTACAGGCCATTGTTTATTGAATAATGTAGGTTTCATTTTCCGCATTGCCAAAAGTTGACTTTGTTTCTTGCTGCTGTTCTATTATTATTATTATTATTATTGTTGTTGTTGTTGTTGTTGTTGTTTGAAACACAACAAGATGAGTCCACAGCAGATAAGATCACTTTAATTGGATCACACCCCGGGCACTTCCTAAATGTCTAGGACTATGTGATGTATCAGTGAATAATGTAAGGTGGCCTTTTGCAGCTGGCAGATGGTAATTTTGTCATTGCTGATTGTGTTTAAGTGCAGGCAAAGGTCTTTAGGCACTACACCCAGTGTGCCGATCACCACTGGGACCACCTTTACTGGCTTGTGCCAGAGTCTTTGTAGTTCGATCTTTAAATCCTCATATCATGTCAGCTTTTCCAGTTGTTTCTCTTCAATCCTGCTGTCACCTGGGATTGCAACATCGACAATCCATACTTTGTTTTTTAACACGATCGTGAGGTCAGGAGTATTGTGCTCCAGAACTCTGTCAGTCTGAATCCAGAAGTCCCAGAGGAGTTTGACATGTTCATTCTCTGTACCTTTTTCCAGCTTGTGATCCCATCAGTTCTTTGTTGCAGGCAGATGGTATATGTGGCACAAGTTCCAATGAATCATCTGGCTACTGCAGTGGGCTCTTACAACTGATTTTGTTTTTTAGAGAAGTTAAAACTTAGCCTTGTTTTTAGAGGGCAATGACTACTCCACCTACTGAATCAACCTCTGGCCTTTTAAAGAACCAAGAGTTGCAAGGATTCAGAAACTGTCACCTCCCCAAACCTTGAAGTAATACTTTAGAAGTATTTTTTATCTAAAACATATTGACTTAAATACTATTTTATACCTGACTAGAGTAGATGCATTGAATCAACTGAATTTGCTTACCATTTGAAAATATTTTCAAAATGATCTACTCTAGTTTGAACTCTAGTTTGGCCATTGTTTTGTGAGATAGCAAAAGCATAACAACATTAAAAAATGTTTTGAAATGTTGCTTTTTTTCTTAGTACTTTATTGCTTATAAATCTTTACTTTATAAATCTTTGCTTGAAGAGGATCATTTGGTAAGTTAATTATTTTTCGATTTAAAGAACATTTTTCTAGAAGACATTCAAATGCCCTCAAAACCAACATATTTCCAAAGTATTAACAACAGATTGTTCTTAGAGCAATAATGAACACATTAATTTTTTAGTTAAAAAAATCCAACTTCATCAACCCTTTGTTGGGAGTGTACTCAAATTTTAGGACTGTTCCTTTTATGCCCTGTGAGCTTCCCAAAGATATCTGAGGCCCCTTCCACACTTCCATATAATCCAGATTATCAAAGCAGATAATCTGGATTTTATATGGCAGTGTAGAAGGGGCCTGAGATCCCACTGTGAAACTGAACAGAGAAGCTGTAGGTTTGTTCCAAGACTCTTCTTCGTTTTAAGGCTGCATTTTAAAAAGAGATGTGCCAAAAAATTAAACTTTAAAAAAAACAGAAGTGCAGCAGATCTACAATATTATTGGACTTCAATGCAATCTGCTACAAACCCCAGAGGTATAGCCCTGGAGAACAAATCCTTATAACTATTCAGTCAGTAAAATCTCTCCATTTCACTTCCAGATTACTTCCTTGCCTTTACATTGTGCAAAGATCACTGGAGCTGCCTCCTTGATTATACAGTCCACCATTTTACTATCCATGTACAACCAAAAGCTATGATTCTAGGCAAATGTATTCCTTTGTGGAAGCAAGCTACATTGCACTCAATACACAACTCAATAGGTACAACTAAAACTGAATTTGGAGGTGGAGTATTTGGGGAAATGAGGCATTGGATAAAGGATAGGGAGAACCTCCCTCTTCAGTCATGCAAATGGCAATTCTTTCTTTAAACCAAAGACACAAGATAAAGGAAGTGCTGGAATACACATAGCTCCCCCCTCATACATCCCCTAGCAGGTAGTACTGTTAGAGACCCTAAATTGGGTCGTCTTAGGTCCGTGCAGTCACGGGAACACGTAAGGAAGGAGACAGTCCCAAAAGAGATAAAAAAACAAGGTTTATTTTTAGTTTCCTCATGAAGAAGACGGACAGCCAGGCAACATACACAGATGCTATCCTTCAAGTGACTGCCGTCCCCCCTTGGCTTTTGACCACCATTATATAACCTCAAGTAAACAAGAACAATTTTTTGTCATGGAAAGTACTCTCTTTCCAGCCCCTCTCCCTTGACCTTTTGATGGAAATTACCTTCTTGTACATGCATACTCTGCACTTTACTACAACCTTTGAAGTTAACCACAACACATCCTGTGTAAGAAAGTACCTTCTACATGTCACATCTTGTTTCTTAAAAACATTTTCTTCCGTATTGCTCTTTTTCTACAGAAAAAGGGTATACTTCTATTTTGTTGTTAATTTCATTCAAAGCCCCTTACTTAATATTTGCAAATTTCGCTCAAAGACCCTTTCAGTACAATAACAGAGGAAAAATGCCCTACATTTTCTATTAAAATAATGCACATTATTTTTTGCATGTTTTGCTCATAAATAGGACTACACTCCCAGAAGCTTACTGGAAAAATGGTAATATAAACAAGGCATGTGAGGACAACAATTTATTTAAAGGACAGGATTTTCTTTTTGTCTCATCATCTGAGTTTATTTCATGGTGGCGGGGAGGGGGGGGAGCTGTGTGTATCCCAGCACTTCCTTTATCTTGTGTCTTTGGTTTAAAAAAAGAATTGCCATTTGCATGACTGAAGAGGGAGGTTCTCCTTATTGTAGTCAATCTGTAAAAGTTGTCCACCTGAGTTAAAGTAAAGTTCAATCTCATATTTTTGTGACCATCCTTGTAGATGGCTAGTAAAAATTGTTTCATATGGCTGAACTATCTATCTATCTGGGTTGTTGTAGGTTTTTTCGGGCTGTATGGCCATGGTCTAGAGGCATTCTCTCCTGACGTTTCGCCTGCATCTATGGCGAGCATCCTCAGAGGTAATGAGGTCTGTTGGAACTAGGTAAAAGGGTTTATATATCTGTGAAATGACCAGGGTGAGACAAAGGACTCTTGTCTGCTGGAGCTAGGTGTGAATGTTTCAACTGACCACCTTAATTAGCATACAATAGGCTGACTGTGCCTGGAGCAAACATTTGTTGAGAGGTAATTAGATGTCCCTGCCTGCTTCCTCTCTGTTGTTGAGTCTATCTATCTATCTATCTATCTATCTATCTATCCAAATACAGACACACAAATGTGTGTGTGTATTATGAATCTTCATAACATCTCCAGATCGGCTGATCTACAAGGTAAGTGAGTCACAATCACTGGGAAAGCAACAACAGTGACAACATTCTGTAACCTCTGGATTATCAACTGCATAGAAAATATGAATGTAAACATTACGGAGGCCCCTTCTATGCTGCCATATAATCCAGCATCTGATCCCAGATTATCTGATTTGAACTGGATTATCTGGAAGCAGGCCCGTAGCCAGGATTTTGTTTCGGGGGGAGCTGAGTTTGATTCGGGCGGGGGGAGTCTGAGTGAAAGAAGGTCTACCCTAGCAAACTTTTTGTATCGTTACCCTAATACCCCCATGCATATGAGATATATTGAGTATGGTGATCAGATCATGATATGTATAAACATAACAGTTTAAATAATGTACCAGTAAGACCACCATGAGAATTTCGGGGGGACTGAAGCCCCTCAACCCCCACCCCCACCCCAGCTACATGCCTGTCTGGGAGTGTAGACTCATTTAATCCAGTTCAAACCTAATAATCTGGGATCTGCTACAGGATTATATGGCAGTGTGGATTCAACCTGAAATATGTACATTAATATCTATTGAATAACATCTCAGAATAACCCAAGGCTGGATGTTTGACTGAATACAGATAACATAATAACTAAGCAAGTTGGTAATACTTCTGTGGGTGGATGGCTCATTCTAGGCTTGACCTGAATACTTCTGAACATGCAATACTTAGCTACAGCACTCAAAGTAGTTATTAGAGCACAAGCAAAGCCCACTTGTTGTACTCAGTTTTTGAAAATAATTTACAGTGTGTTAGCTGGGATTTCCATTAGAATCAGATTGGGTGCCTTGTGGAGCAGAAACTCAAGGTAACTGAGATTTCAGTTGCCATATTCCAAGAAAGAAAAATGTGGCACAAGCCCTATTGTACCTGGTCATGTTGGCCTAACATTTAACCCCCACCCCACCCCCATTCCCTTTTATTGTCTGAATCACAAGTTGGAGTAAGCTTCTGCCACTTCAGCTGTCACTGGCACTTTGTCAAATGCTACTGAAGGGACCATCAGTCAAACAAATACTTCCTAGAGAATAAAGTAGCATCTGTGCTAGTGCCTATCCAGAGAACAAAGGCTGATTCAGCACCAGCCAGAGCTGTCTGTGTCTGTAGAAGCTTGCAGTCATCAGGATGTATAAACTGTCCCCAATATCTGTTGGATTTGACCGAATTACTATAAAAATAGCAGAGAATTAAAAATATGGCAACTCCCTAGATTTCAGTCCGTTCCACTACGGTTATATCAAGCTGTGTTTCTTCCATGCTGCTTTTCTTCCAACATGTTTGTGCTCAATTTTTGCATGAGAGCATTAGAGTGAATTCTGATGGAATAGGCAAGAATGCATCCAAATGCTGCCCAAGACTCCTCTCCCAATATTCCTCTATTGTAACTATGAGAAGAACTAAGATGTCAATGTTTATTATAGATTAACTTCAGTTTACTGCATCATCTGAATATGAACCTATGCTTTGATTTCAACTATGCTTCATAAAACAAACTTCATGAACCAAGGTTTGAAGTCAGATAATTTCATAATTTCACCTAATCAGAATAACGGCCTGTCCGCTGCCAATATGGAAAACTGCAGTTAATGTAGAATGAAAGTAAAGTATGTCCAAACCATCCACATATATTCTTCATGCCATACTCAAATATGTATATTTCTCATTTCTCCACCTTAGCCTAACTACTAAGTAAAGGTAAAGGTTTTCCCCTGACATTAAGTCTAGTCGTGTCTGACTCTGGGTGTTGGTGCTCATCTCCATTTCTAAGCCGAAGAGCCGGCATTGTCCATAGACACCTCCAAGGTCATGTGGCCAGCCTAACTGCATGGAGCACTGTTACCTTCCTGCTGGAGCAGTACCTATTGATCTACTCCCATCAAACTGCTAGGTTGGCAGAAGCTGGGGCTGACAGCAGAAGCTCATGCCACTCCCCGGATTTGAACCTGCAATCTTTTGGTCAACAAGTTTAGCAGTTCAGCGGTTTAACCCACTGCACCACCAGGGGCCCCATAGCCTAACTACTAGGTGCATGCAAACGGCACAGAATTCTGTTCTGTTTTTGTTCTGTTTTTGGGAAGATTTTTCCCAAAACAGAAATAGAACTCAAGGTTTCCCAATTATGAATCCAAATGGTCCCCCTCCTTATTTATTTATTTATTTATTTATTTGCGACATTTATATGCCGCCCTTCTCACTCCGAAGGGGACTCAGAGCAGCTTACAAGGTATATATACATACAATACACTATACTATTAGCATAGTACAATATCAGCATTAAACACTGCTATATTATACTATACCAATTATATTGTAATATTATTAGGAATATTACATATAATATAAATACATAATTACAATATCATATTATTATTATTATTAGTAGTAGTAGTAGCAGTATTATTTTGCATTAATCTCCTGGAATCTTCCCAAAAACAGAAGGGGGGCACCCAAAATTTGAAACGGGAACAGAGCAAAAACATAATGGATTAACACATCCCAACTAATTACGAGTCACAGCTTTCTATTTTTGTTTTAGTTTAACATATGTTCTAATTTTAAAACAACATAAATACACCCAGCTTATGATAAGTGATGCTTTACATATTTTACAAGGGTTGAACATATTAAATTCTGAACAAATAAATTAACTATATCCAGAATTTCTCCAGTCTATAAACAACACAGTATAAACTATCTCATATTATATCCCCAGCACCAAATGAAAACTATTTTTATAGAAATAACTAGTGGTCCCCTGTCACGTGTTGCTGTGGCCCAGTCTGGTGATCTAATGAGAAAGTGTTGGTTTCTAATATATGTAATGTCTTTATACTTGTGGGTTCTTCTTTAAGGGTCCCTTTCAAATCTTTGATACTGCATCTGTCATATACATGTGTGTGTGAATGGCTGGATGGCCCTTTGTCAGGAGGGCTTTGATTATGTTTTCTTGCCCTGGTGAAGGGAGTTAGACTGGATGGCCTTAAGGCAACCTTTCTCAACCTGGGAAGTCAAGACTCGGGGGGGGGGGGTGTCACCGGGGGGTGTCAGAAGATTCACCAAATACCACCAGAAAACACAGTATTTTCTGTTTGCATAGGGGTTCTGTGTGGGATGTTTGGCCCAATTCCATCGTTGGTGGGGTTCAGAATGCTCTTTGTAAGTGAACTATACATCCTAGTAACTATAACTCCCAAATGTCAAGGTCTATTTCCCCAAGTTTGGTATTCCTGTCAAGTTTGGTCCAAACCCATCTTTGTTAGAGTCCACAGTGTTCTCTGGATGGAGGTGAACTACAATTCCAAAATTCAAGGTCAATGCCCACCAAACCCTTCTAGTGTTTTCTGTTGGTCATGGGAGGCCTGTGTGTCAAGTTTGGTTCAATTCCATCGTTGGTGGAGTTCAGAATGCTCTTTGATTATAGGGGAACTATAAATCCCAGCAACTACAACTCCCAAATGACAAAATCATAATCTTTTGAGTGATGGTCACTCCTTGTGTCATGAGATGTTTTGTTGCCAAATTTGGTGTTATTTTCTTCATTGGTTCTTTTGTTTTTAAGGTACTCATTACGCACAGAGCATTTTTGTATATATAGATAGAGGGAAGACTTAAAAATCAGAGAGTAAATCTGAAGTATGAGTTCCTTGTGTTATTTTACCAATGGCCAGTAGTTGCCTAAGATAGCAGCTGTTGAGGGCCCTGAATGCTTGAAGAGGTTAACAAGAACGCCCTTAGAAAGCTGATGAATGCACTGATATCCTGGTATTTGGTCACTTTGAAGTACCATGTATAAACAAATGCTCCCTTCATTTAGAAACTTAAAGACTTGCTCCAAATATATGTGCTCTGTATAATAAGTATAGGAGTTCCACTTGCAAAGCATGAAAAAAGCATGGAGGCAGGCATGTAGCCGGGGGGGGGGGGGTGCTCGAGGGGCTTCACCCCCCCCCCCCCCCCCGAAATTCTCATGGTGGTTCGCGAAAAGGCCTTACTGGTGCATTATTTAGGCTGTTATGTTTATTCATATCATGATCTGATCACCATGCTCAATATATCCCATATGCATGGGGGTACTGGGGTAATGATACAAAAGGTTTGCTAGGCTAGACCCTGTTTCACTCAGACTCACCCCCCCAAAAAACTCACACACACCCCGCCCCCCCCCCTGAAAAAAATCAGCCCCCCCCCCCCCCCCCCCGAAACGAAATCCTGGCTACGGGCCTGCATGGAGGAAAAATATGTTGAAAGCATGCTATATGCTAAAGGACTGTGTGCCTGGATTTGGTGGGATGTGTATAAGAGATCCTGTGAAAAGCATAGACCATCATTAGAGCTAAAAAACCAATGGAGCAAAGACTAGTCTTTTTCCCCTTAAGACTAGCAACAAATGTACCAATTGCTGAGGAGGTTTGCCTGGCTTCTCTCTGCTTCTCTGCTAGGTGATGAGACGAGGCCCAAAATCATTTTTAGAGATCACAATGTAGCTATCAGACAGAGATGATTTTCCGTCACAACGAGTCAAGGCAATTTAAAAATCATATTTCTCTATGTCACTCTTTCATTTGGAAAACCAAAATGCCTCTCAGTATTATGGCTTATTTGAGCCTGGTAAGTGATTCTTATTCAAATCTGGATAAAGAAAATGCACTTTCAGACATTCACATTATGATAAAAAATATATATAATTAAGATTTCATTGAGTTCATCATTACCCATTCTTACTGGATTAAGAATAAGGTTAAGAAAATTTAATTTATTCACTCATTCCATGTCACTTCAGTTAATCTATAACCAAAAAGTACCATTGCAGGGTTTGTTAGAGCAGTGGTTCTCAACCTTCCTAAAGCCGCAACCCCTTAATACAGTTCCTCATGTTGTGGTGACCCCCAACCATAAAATTATTTTTGTTGCTACTTCATAACTGTCATGAATCATAATGTAAAATATCTGATCTGCAGAATGTATTTTCATTCACTGGACCAAATTTGGCACCAATACTCAATATGCTGAAATTTGAATTCTGGTGGGCTGGGGGTTGATTTTTTCATTTGGGAGTTGTAGTTGCTGGGATTTATAGTTCACCTACAATCAAAAAGCATTCTGAACTCCACCGATGATGGAATTGAACCAGACTTGGCAAACATAACTCTCATGACCAACAGAAAATACTGGAAGGGTTGTGGGTATTGACCTTGAGTTTTGGAGTTATAGTTCACCTACATCCAGAGAGCACTGTGGACTCAAACAATAATGGCTCTGGACCAAACTTGTCACAGATACTCAGTATGTCAAAATGTGAACACAGGTGGAGTTTGGGGAAAATAGATCTTGCAATTTGAGAGTTGTAGTTGCTGGGATTTATAGCTCACCTACAACCAAAGAGAATTCTGAACCTCACCAACAATAAAATTGGACCAAACTTCCCACAGAGAGCTCCGATGACTAACAGAAAATATTGTGTTTTCAGATTGTCTTTGGCGACCCCTCTGACCCCCAGATTAAGAAACACTATGTTAAAGGAACTCAATAAGAACTATCATTAGTAGTAGCAGTCTCTATGTTGAGTCTCCTTTGAGATAGATAAAGCGGGATATAAATAAATATAAATATAAATGTAATAATAATAATAATTCTATGTCCTTTCACTATATTAATAACACTATGCAACATAATTTGATTTTTTTCTGTTTATTTATTTATGTACAATATTTAGATTCTGTCCTTCTCACCCTGAAGGAGACACAGAGTGGATCACAGAACACATATAAGGCAAACATTCAATGCTGTTATACACTGACAAGACAGACAATTGTACATATATAGCGGTATATACAGGCTTTCCCATCCTCGGCATCTTGGAGGCTGTCACTCCTTTCCCTGCCAAAGTGCTTTGTTCATAAACTTCCTCCTTGATCGAACAACTGACATTTTTCTGGCATTTCATTATGGGTGCCTTAAATACCTCCCCACTTAAGTGGTACCTATTTATCTTCTCACATTGCTGTTTTCGAAACTGCTAGGTAGGCAGAAGCTGGGCTAACGGCCAGAAGCTCACCCTTCAAACTATCAACCTTTCGGTTGGCAAGATGTACTGCAGCTAACGGTTAACCTGCTGCGCTGAAGCCCAGACTTTTTTTTCTGTTCTTGGTTTAAAAGTGTTTTTTTATGTTTAAGTGTGCAGTACTTAGTTTAAAAGTAGTGTTATACTCCAGATATTTTTGTGGCTGTCACAAATGATGTTGAATTGAGTGAGAATCTACATGATATTCATTTTTTTTTCTTACCCAACCTTGATACCTTTCCTCCTTGTATGTATGTGGAAAAAATTGGAAATGTCCAATAAATATTTTTTAAAGAAAAACTATAGCAAAATGTGGTGCAGAAAAAACACAGTTTTTACAGTTTAATAACCCAGGAACAAAAATGTGTTACATAGTGTAATTCAGTGTGCATCATTTAGCTTTTTATCCCCCCCCCCCCCCAGGCCCGTAGCCAGGAAGCCAGGATTTCATTTCGGGGGGGGGGGCTGAATTTTTTTTCAGGGGGGGTTTCGGGGGGGCTGAGTTTCGGGGGGGGGGGCTGAGTCTGAGTGAAAGAGGGTCTAGCCTAGCAAACCTTTTGTATCATTACCCCAATACCCCCATGCATATGGGATATATAGAGTATGGTGATCAGATCATGATATGAATAAACATAACAGTTTAAATAATGCACCAGTAAGGCCTTTTCGCGAACCACCATGAGAATTTGGGGGGGGGGGGCTGAAGCCCCTCAAGCCCCCCCCCCCCCCCCGTCTACATGCCTGCACAGATATAGTATCATAGATTTGAAAGGGGCTCTTAAAGATGGACAATGATACCTTGCATGTTCCAGGATGGGCAAAACAGACATCAACACTGACAAAGAAACAGCAAGAAATAGTGTTTACCCATAAGCATAAAGAAATTACATATATCAGAAACCAACACTTTCTCATTACTTTATTTTCCAGATCAACAGACTGGGCCACAGCAACGTGTGGCAGGGGACAGCTAGTTTTATATAAAGAGGATGGATTAAGCTTTCTTTAACACTAGCAACAGACTAGCACCCTTCATTTTACCTGAGGGCAATAGGGTAGGTTATGTGGACCAGGACAAACTAAGTGAAGCATATAGCTGTGTCTTCCAGCACCTTGTCATAGTACTACATCCATCCAACATCTGTGCCCAATTATAGAGCTGGTTTTATCCTTCTAAACTGACAATGTAGCTCACATTTTCTCATACTGGCTTGAGGAAAAGTTTTTTATTTGTTTATCTTGCTCACTGACAAAAGATTTTGTCTTTTCAAACAGCATCTGTACAAAAGCACAAAAAATCTGGCTCATTTCAACTAACTAAAAATTCATTACATAATTATTGGTTATGTATGCATGGCCTATTATTACTTGCACAAGAACATACACATATACCCAATAGAAATCTTCTCATCTTAAGAGAAGATGACAGAGCCATCTCTTAAAATTTGAATTCAATAAAAAAAGGCTGGTTTATCACCCCTGATATGCATTGGTGTTTCACTTTTTGAAAGATTTCAGTCGCTAGCAATTTAGTTCCACAGAGTAAACCCCGAGGGCTGTTATTAATTCTGTCAATGCATTAGAGAGGCACAATTAAAATGTGGCATCTTTTTCCATCAGGAAGAGGTGATCACAGCCTTGAAAGTTTGAAGCTTGGAAGCATGCCTAATGGTCCTGAAAAATGTACAGAAATGATTCCTTGGCACTGCAATCCCCCATGTAAGCAAGGTGAAAACTTTTTCTTATTAGGTTTTGTGCAATCTCTGAAATGAGATGGCGGATTTTTTACTATCTCACATTACCCACCATGCCGAGAAAGTGAAAAATAGCTTTCTAACATATTTACTAGTAAATGACAATCATTTACCTGACAGAGACAAATGACTTTTTAAAAATCAACATATTAGATCCTTGGCTGGAGTACAAATGGTCCTGTAGCTCATTCCATGCATTCACTAGAAGCTTTGAGTTTGTTTTGCTGCACAGAAGCAAACAAGCCCCATCCATATGGTAAACCATCTCTAAAACAAACAGACTTTCAATAGCAATCGGCAACTTATTTGGGCCAGGATTAGACTGGGATGGAGACTCTGCTGGTCAAAATATAAAATACTATTTCATTCTCCCTGGACCTAGCCAATTTTTTTATTTATCTTATTAATCAAAGTAAAGGAGAAAATAAATGTTGCCGTTTTTCTCAGAACATATTTATAGGGACAAGATGCTGGTTGAAATCAATTAACAGGGACGGCAAACCATTTGTACATATCTTCGCTCCAGATGGATGTTTTTTCATGTTGGGCATCAAAAGCTACATTTAGGATTCTTTGTGTTGGCAATGATGAATATCAGGTTTTACTCTGGGAGTAGCAGCTGTTCACAAAAACTCTACCAATCATTCACACAGTCCAATTTAACAGTCAGTTATTTGGCTGATGAGTGTCAGGAATGAAGCTACACTTCTGTGCACTTTTACCTGGAAGTTAGCTTTGTTCAACACAATGAGATCAGTGCACTCATAAACATGCACAGAATTGCTAGAGTTTGCGACAGTCCATACTATACTGTCTGGTATGTGAATTAATGTGGCTAGAAGGATGTGTTCATAATATGACTCATACTTTTTGTTCAGATTGTGTGGAATACTGAAAGGGCAGGTGAATGATTCATCCTTTGTAGGATGAAAAGAGAGACAGAGATGTAAAACAAGGCCAAAGACCAATAAACAGCTAAAGGATGGGTGTGGAATAAAGAAGACCTGATAGGAAAGCAATAAACTAGTCATGATCATTTATTTTGTGGCATAGTATAAGAGTTTTGGTGGCTTTTCCCAACCCGGTACCTATCAGATATTTTGGTGTGGTGGTCAAGGACTGTGAGATTACTTAATCCAAAATATACAATATTTTCATTTTCCAATTGTGAAAATCTGATGTTCTTTCTAACAAGAATTCTGAGAATTTACCACAACAAACTCTGTTAAACAACAGAGACAAGGGGCGCATCTTAACTAGCAATATTCCTGCTTCTTGGCAGGGGGTTGGACTGGATGGCCCATGAGGTCTCTTCCAACTCTTTGATTCTATGATTCTATACAGAGGACACCAAGTTGGGAATCTTGGACCAAAATTACTAATTAAAATGCTGTCTGTCATCTCTTAATATGCAAGTCATCAAAATGCTTCTGTGTTCAACCTTAGTAGCTTTCTAGACATCTCCCAAAGGTGGAAATCAGATTCAGTACAAGCATGACTGAATATTGTAAACAGCGAGACTTTTCAAAGTATTTAAAGAACTGAACTAAATGGGAAAAAACCTTCACATCCAATTTCTTTCATTTTTCAATCGTGAAAATCTGAAGTTCTTTCTAACAAGAATTCTGAGAATTTACCATAACAAATTCTGTTAAAAAACAGAGACAGGGGGTACATCTTAACTAGCATGTTTACTGTGAAGGAGGGGTGAGTGGCGATTGCATGACCATGGACTGCTGCAGGAAAATGCACCTCTTAACCACATTAGCAGAAGTCACAAGATACTCCAGAGCTTCAGCAAAACTCCAGAGTAAACCACAGCTTCAGGCAGATGTAACCAGCTATGCCGCTTCCTCTTTGGGAAGCAGCCATGGCTGGTTACACTACCAACCTACTTTTCTTGGGCTTGGGCAGCCTGGGGACAGGGGAGAACACCTATCCCCCCCCCCCCACAATATTTTGTTTGCATTGCCCATGGAGCATGAAAAGAGAATTGGAGACTGCTCAGTGCCTGGAATGAGAGCAACTAGCTGATCGGAGAAGGAATGGGGGAAAGGAAGGAGTAACTTTTCCACTCTGGACATCCGCAGATCAAGGGGCAAGGTAACTGTTGGGGACAAGTGTCAAACTGGTTCCAGCGCCACTCGGCCATGCGCCTACCACCCACCCACAGAGCTGATTTGAGGCTGCACTGTGCAGCCACCATCTAGTTCTCAACCTGACTTATGGGAATGGAGTACAACCAGCAATTCTGCTCTGGATTACCCCATTCCAGATCAGCACCACAGATTCTAGTCTGTCATTATATGCAGAAGCCACTTCCAATTCTGTGCAGGAGCCCCATTGGGTTTTGCACAGAAGTAAAAATTGTATTTTTCATGTGTATTTAAGATGGAAACCTTTCTTAAATCAATGGGACTTGTTTGAAAGTTGGTGCACTTATTTCCAAAAGAATGACCAAGAGTGAGTAATTTTAAATTGTGAAGCAGTCATGATGCTTCTAGACACTTTGGACTGCTGGTGTTTCTCATTGCCTAGCTTTGTTCCTATTTAATATAATAAAAGTGAGAAGAGAGGAAGTAGGAGATGTGTGCTCTAAAGTATAAAATCAAACTACCATGGAATGAGGCAGTTCCCTGCTCAGACCATGAATCACTCAGGTATACATGTAATGGAGGTCCCCTGCACCTCCTTCTAGTTATGTGCCTCCCTCCATTTCCACGTGACAAGCTGTTTTTGAATAAATTATATTTTCAAAATGGGTCTAAATGGGTATTTATCTTTATGGGCATCCATATACATAAAATTATGCTTTCATTCAAAATACACAAAACTTTAAATTTTTTTAACATAAAGTACAACTCCTGTATCCAAAGGGAATATATTCCTGAATTTACTGCAGAATCAGGAAACTGTGTATAATAATGAATCCTTTTGAAAAGAACAATTTATGGGAAATGTTCCCATGTTGCCTGAATGACCTAGTAAATTTCTAGATTGGTATCTTCTCTAGGAATTTGCTATGTCCTCCAATGCAACTCAATGATAACTTCCAGCAAAAGCATACCATAGAATTACCAGGAAAATCTAGAAAATTATGTGAGGACACAATTTTGTTGGACATGGGTAGGTCAAACTGAGGGAACTGATCCATTGGGTATGGGGGTCATACTGTATGTATATTCTGCTCATCGTTGAGGCAATGAATAAGAATAAGAATAAGAATAAGAATAAGAATACTTTCTTTGTACCCTGCTACCATCTCCCCAAGGGACTCGGTGTGGCTTACATGAGGCCGAGCCCAAATACAACAATACAAGCAATAAAACAACAATACAAGTAATTAAAATAAAAACATGGACAATAAAATAATGCAACATTAACCATAAGACCACACAATTAAAACTGTGGGAAGGCCAAATGTAAAATTAAAAATGAAAGTAATGCTGGAACATGGGCGAAGAAGTGATGGGGCATTTGTGGAAAACACAAGCAGACCTAAAAAAAAATGTAAAGTGCTTTGGAGGACAAAGTGCTATGGAATCATTATTCTGGGAAGGCACATTGGAACAACCATGTCTTCAAGCTCCTCCTAAAGACTGCCAGAGTTGGGGCCTGCCTGATGTCCTTGGGGAGTGAGTTCCAGAGTCGGGGGGACACCACCGAAAAGGCCCTCTCTCTCGTCCCCACCAATCGTGCCTGTGATGCAGGTGAGATCGCGAGCAGGGCCTCTCCAGATGATCAAAGAGATCGTGTGGGTTCGTATACAGAGATGCGGTCACGCAGGTAGGGTGGTCCCAAACCGTTCAGGGCTTTGTAGGTAAGAACCTGCACCTTGAATTGGGTCCAGAAAATGAATGGCAACCAGTGGAGCTCCTTGAACAGGAGGGTTGACCGCTCCCTGTAAGGAGCCCCAGTTAACAATGAGGACAACATATAGGAGTGTAATCTGAGAAAATGTTGCAATGACATAAAATGACTATCCCAGAACTAGGAAAAAGGAGTGACTATGCTAAAATCACCCAGTGAATTTCATGACTGAGCAAAGATTTGGGCTCACATTTCATCATGGTCCCAATGTTGCTCTCTCCAAAGGACAGAAAAATCACTATTTTGAATATTCAGAATCTCTCCGCCAATAAAGTTGGCAAATTCTGGAGATTGTAGTTTCAAAATGTGTTCTTTATAAGTGCTTCTTTGGTGTTGAAAGACAGTGTGATGTAGTGGTTGCTTCTTAATCCAGGAAAAGGAAACAGGGTTAAAAATGACTGAGCTCTCGATCCCGGTAAATGGTTCCCTGGCATTCTGAAAGGTTTGGCTATGATGGATTTTAGAAATCCGAAAATGGATACTGGACATCCACCATAAGTTTTCTCTACTTTTTTTTTCTTATTGACTCCCTGATATGCACTGCAGCTCATAAGCACTGATACAGATATAAAAAAGTGCACAAAGGGATATTTCCCGTCATCATCTCTCCTCAACCTTCCGGTGCCTTTAAGGTTGCCCTTCTTAACCCCGTTTCCCTTTGGAGTCATTTGCCTGTCATGCTAGTACCCACTGTATAAATTCAAGCTGTGATCTCATGGGAATTGCTTTTCTCTCATGCTTTCATTTATTTATTTATTTATTTATTTATTTATTTCGCGTATTTCTACCTCGCCCTTCTCAACCCCCGAGGGGGGACTCGGGCGGCTTACAAAAGCCACAATTCTATGCCTACACAAACAATAAAAATAAAACATATATAAACAGCAATTAAAACAATTATAAACAATTAAAACAATCAATTATGCATCACAATCAATAAAACCAATCTCATGCTCAACGTTCGTCAGCTCAGAATCCGTAAATTCATTCGACATTGTCACTTTCTATCAATTCTAGTTGTCACTGTCCTTTATCTATCTGCCAGGTTACCCAAAAGCCTGGTCCCAAATCCATGTTTTTAATTTCCTTCTAAAGGAGAGGAGGGATGTCGATGACCTAATTTCCCTGGGAAGTGAATTCCACAGGTGAGGGGCCACCACCGAGAAGGCCCTGCTCCTCATCCCCACCAATCTCACTTGTGATAGAGGTGGGGCCGAGAGCAGTGCCTCCCCAGAAGATCCTAAACTCCAAGGCAGGACATAGAGGGAGATGCGTTCGGACAGATATACTGGGCCGGAGCCGTATAGGGTTTTGTAGGTCAAAGCCAGCACTTTGCCATCTGCGTGTCTGTGGCTCCATCTGTTTACATCCCTCATCAGTTGTTTCAGGGTTATAAAATAAGGATATGTGCTGGAGCAGTCCACACCAGCATACTGCAACCAATTCTCATGTTTGTTTGTTTTTTACTGCAGGTATATATCCCTGTATATACTCTGTAGTAATGCATTTTTGACTGATTGGGAATTCTAAGCCAACCTTTTCAACATGTGTTTTTCATCTGATCACATGATCAAGCACATATTTTCAGTATGCATCATTTAGCTTTTTATCCCCCCCCCCCAGGCCCGTAGCCAGGATTTCATTTCGGGGGGGTGGGGGGCTGAATTTTTTTTCAGGGGGGGGGGGTTGGGGGGGGCTGAGTTTTGGTGGGGCTGAGTCTGAGTGAAAGAGGGTCTAGCCTAGCAAACCTTTTGTATCATTACCCCAATACCCCCATGCATTTGGGATATATTGAGTATGGTGATCAGATCATGATATGAATAAACATAACAGTTTAAATAATGCACCATTAAGGCCTTTTCGCGAACCACCATGAAAATTTCGGGGGGGGGGGCTGAAGCCCCCCGAGCCCCCCCCCCCCCCCGGCTACATGCCTGCCCCCCCTTTTTATCCCACTTTCTTCTGGAATTTAAGGCCTGTGTAGAAGGGGCCTATAACTTTGGAGACCAAGATTTCAATTCCTGCTCAATCAACCCTGTTCAGTGACTTTCAGCAAATCATACTCTTTTGGCCTCAGAAGAAGACTAAGGTAAATCCCTTCTGAACTAATCTTGTCAGGAAACCCCCATGATAAGTTTGCCTTAGGGGCACCATAAAGGGGAAACAACAAAGACATACAACAATAGACTAGTTGCAAAGATACACTGGTGTGTTGTTGTGCAAAAGTCTTATCCTAGGAAGCAGGCATTGTGTATGCATACACAAAAATAGTATTTTTGGATTGCAGCTAGAATAATGATAATTTCATGATTCATTATGCAGTGTCTGATAATAGCAGTATTACAGTTAGGTTATTAAGTGATAACTACAATTAGTATGTGATTACCATAATATGTGAATACACCCCCAGAGGAAGTAGCAGACTGGCACCAGTGTTATTGCACTTCTTTAGAAGCAAAGCTTGAGCATCAAGAAGGTAAGAATTAAACTAAGTAGCATTATGGACAACAATTATCATAATGCTTTGTGCTTACAGAGCTAGATAAAATCATAACTGAAATTAGCTAATCCAACTGTATGCCCAATTGTCAAATTTGAAAAGTATGTTAAAAAGCCTCTGGGAGAAAGCAAATTCATTTTAAAATACTAAGCCATTTTGCAAGAATTATTTGGGTGTTTTCCAATAGCTATTCTCTTGCTATATTGTTTGCCATAAACTCTCTTGGAAAAAAAACTGTTTTGCTGCTTGAGCCAAACAGTAAAATTCACTTTCTTCTGTTCCCATAAATTACATAGTCATTTTAATTTGCCAAGGCATTACAGTATGCATGCCTGCCTTCACTATTGGATCCGATTGCTTCTCCTTTCCATCTGCAATACACCCTTCAAGGCAGAGTATTTCTTGCTAACACCATACAGTTCATGTGGCTGTCAAGTATTTGGATTCTGGGTGTTTTATTTATTTATTTATTTATTTATTTATCTATTTATTTAAAACAATTATATTCCGCCCTTCTCACCCCGAAGGGGACTCAGTGCACAGCACAGCATATATACGGCAAACATTCAATGCCGGAACACAAATTCTTATATACATACATAAAAATTAAAAACATTTATCAAAATATTAAAATATACCATATAAAACCGTCCTAGTCATCCACATCAAATCTAATTGGCCTGGTAATGTATAGTCGAGGCTTTCATGGCTGGAATCACTGGGTTGTTGTAGATTTTTCGGGCTATATGGCCATGGTCTAGAGGCATTCTTTCCTGACATTTTGCCTGCATCTATGGCAAGCATCCTCAGAGATAGTGAGGTCTGTTAGAACTAGGAAAAAGGGTTTATATATCTGTGGAATGACCAGGATGGGACAAAGGACTCTTGTCTGCTGGAGCTAGGTGTGAATGTTTCAACTGACCACCTTGATTAGCATATAATGGCCTGATAGTGCCTGGAGCAAACTTTTGTTGAGAGGTGATTAGATGTCCTTGTTTGTTTCCTCTCTGTTGTTGTGCTGTTGTAATTTTAGAGTTTTTTAATACTGGTAGCCAGATTGTGTTCAATTTCATGGTTTCCTCCTTTCTGTTGAAATTGTCCACATGCTTGTGTATTTCAATGGCTTCTCTGTGTAGTCTGACATGGTGGTCGTGAGAGAGGTCCAGCATTTTTGTGTTCTCAGATAATATGCTGTGTCCAGGTTGGTTCATCAGGTCCTCTGCTATGGCTGACTTCTCTGGTTGAAGGAGTCTGCAGTGCCTTTCATGTTTGGGCAATGCTGCGTTTGGTGGTCCCTATGTAGACTTGTCCACAGCTGCATAGTACACGGTAGACTCCTGCAGAAGTGAGGGGATCCCTCTTGTCCTTTGCTGAACGTAGCGTTTGTTTGATTTTCTTGGTGGGTCTGTAGATAGTTTGTATGTTGTGTTTCCTCATCAGCTTCCCTATGCGATCAGTGGTTCCCTTGATGTATGGCAAGAACACTTTTCCTTTGGGTGGATCTTCAACCTACCCTGGTCATTCCATAGATATATAAACCCTTTTTCCTAGTTCCAACAGACCTCACTACCTCTGAGGATGCTTGCCATAGATGCAGGCGAAACGTCAGGAGAGAATGTCACTAGATCATGGTCATATAGCCCGAAAAAACCTACAACAACCCACTGGCCTGGTAGTCTTTCCTATTGCTTCTTTATTGCCCTGTCCTAAAAGCCTCGTCCCACAGCCAAGTTTTTACCATCCTTCTAAAGGACATGAGAGAGGGGGCCGACCTCATCTCACCAGGAAGGGAGTTCCATAGCCAGGGAGCAATCACCGAGAAGGCCCTAACTCTCATCCCCACCAATCGTGCCTGTGACAATGCTGGGACGGAAAGCAGGGCCTCCCCGGAGGATCTTAATCCCTGCAATGGTTCATAGGGGGAGATGCATTCGGACAGGTAATTTGGGACAGGGCCGTTTATAGACAGAGAACTCCCCACCATGGTGATTAGAAGCCCCCATGGGGCCCTTTCACCTTTGTCTCCTTAACACATTCTCAAATAAGGAAGAAGTTGGAAGAAGCTATGAGAAGAGTACAAGTAAAAGGAAATGTTATGTGATGCCCTTGTAAAACGAGTAAATGAGGCAAGATCATGGCATGATAGAAAATCTTAAATCCAAATTGAGGTCTATAATTATGCTTTCACAGGATGAATTTTTAAGGGACAATAAAAATCTTTGTGAGGATGTTTTCAAACACAGTACTGAAATGAGAGTGTCTGTTTTTTTATAGATTTAGCAACAATGTCCTCCACCTGGGATACTAATATACAACATTAAACCTACTTCCAAAATCCCATGTAGTGTGAGATGGAAAACACCATCAGTAAAACCATGACATTTGCCCTCTGGAAAATAATTCATAATACCTCTCAAAGCTACAAAGCACAGGATTCATGAAGTGATATTTAAGAACTCTAATTATGTAGTGCTATTATCACTGAGTTCCTACAGTTTTATTGCTTTAGCCATAGTGGAGGAACCTGTGGCTCTCCATATTTTGATGAAACATTTATCCCATCATTCCTCAGAGTAGATAAGACTGATGGAAATTAGGTGTCACTTAAATCTGAATCATACAAGTGTCCAGATATCAAATTTAGTACTTTTTTTTTTTGGTCGTGTCAGGAGCGACTTGAGAAACTGCAAGTCGCTTCTGGTGTGAGAGAATTGGCCGTTTGCAAGGACGTTGCCCAGGGGACGCCTGGATGATTTGATGTTTTGACATCCTTGTGGAAGGCTTCTCTCATGTCCCCGCATGAGGAGCTGGAGCTGATAGAGGGAGTTCATCTGCCTCTCCCCGGATTTGAACCTGTGACCTGTCGGTCTTCAGTCCTGACGGCACAGGGGTTTAACCCACTGCGCCACCGAGGGCTCCGTATTTCTGTACTGATTGTTATTATTAATCTCATTTTCCCTTATTTTGGGACTTCAATTAGTTATACCAATTGTTCTAAGTGGTGTTCTAGTTGCTGTCCACACTTAATAAACCAACCAAGTCCACTGTTAAACCTCCCCAACATATATCCATGAACCAGAATCAAGTTTTATCCTTGCACTTACTGAGGTTGGATCTACACTGCCTTATAATCCAGATTCTGGATCCAGATTGTTTGCTTTGAACTGGATTGTGTGAATCCACACTGCTATATAATCTAGTCAAAGCAGATAATCTGGATTCAGAAACTGGATCATATGGCAGTGAAGTTGGGGCCTAACAGAAGAAGCCTAAAATCATATCCGGGGGAAGTTAATTTTATTTTATCTATACAGGCCCTATACACCTACAAAGGGATGCTCTCCTTTTCCTCCTCCCTATTCCCCAATTCTCAAGACTCTTCTCTGGAGTATTTTCAGGACCTCATCACAAAGGCCAATGGATTCACCATGCATGAATCTATGGGCTCCCAGCAAGAGGGTGTGGTGAAGCCATTACTACACACCCCGCATCGTGCAACTTGCCTTACCCCTCATTCCATGTGGGGAAGTGTCACCATCTGGCTTCCCTACATTGCTGGTGAGACAACACGGGAAGGCTCCTGTGTTACCACCGCCACCATGGCATGTGCTGCTTCCTCTTCTCTTTCATCATGGAGCATGTTTAGGCTGAAGAAGAGAAGGCTGAGAGGAGATATGATAGCCATGTATAAATATGTGAGATGAAGTCATAGGGAGGAGAGAGCAAGCTTGTTTTCTGCTGCCCCCCAGGGCAGCAGAACGCCCTGGAGGGCAGCAGGATGCAATGGAACAATGGCTTCAAACTACAAGAGAGGAGATTTCATCTGAACATGAGGAAGAACTTCCTGACTGTGAGAGCCATTCAGCAGTGGAACTCTCTGCCCCAGAGTGTGATGGAGGCTCCTTCTTTGGAAGCTTTTAAACAGAGGCTGGATGGCCATCTGTCAGGGGTGCTGTGAATGCAATATTCCTGCTTCTAGGCAGGAGGTTGGACTGGATGGCCCATGAGGTCTCTTCCAACTTTATGATTCTTTGATTCTATGGAACCTGGCTGGAAGTTCTGTGTCGTCTAATAGGCTCCATGCTGAAAGTGGAGAGCAAGCGGCATACAACGAGTAAATTGGGCCATGTAATGAGGTGACCAGACTCCTAGAGCAAATACTGAGGATGTGAACTTGCATAGAGCAAATGAAATTGTTTCCTTCCAAATCTATTTTTGAGTTCCTTCCATCCATTGAATGCTGCCAATGATCATTTTTAAAGGTTGTGCATCTTGTTCTTGCATGTTTACTAAAGAATGCATAAGCATGTGGCTGTAAACACAATTGCCAGGCACAATTTCGACAACAGTTTTCAGGTTTGTGAACAAACAAGTGATCCATGTAGCAAAAAATGGCCTGTTGATCACCTATTATTGCAAATCAGTATTTCCCATGGAGTGTGCTAGGGTGGATTTTAATTGTACAAAGCAAAGTGCCTGACATGATCAAAGAACTTAGAATTGCCCTCTAACTGATAACTCCGTGCCCTGAATGAATGGCGATATAATGAAGTACTAACAAGTGTTTTACAAGAATCTTTACCTAGAAAATGAAGACGGGTAACTACTTACTCTGTGAGGTTTTTCCCTTGGGTTGATAGAGATTAAAACATGATAAGCTTTTGCACATATTGGAGAACGTCCATAAGAAGCGTGCCTCTTTATTCTTCCGAGTTTTGAACGGAAGATACTCCTCTACCCTCACAAGTTTACAGATCCCATAGGGTTCCATAGGGTTCTGATTAGGTTATTGCAGGTAAAAGAGCATGAGATTGCATCTTTTTTTCTTATTCAGTGTCTTTTTGTTGGTATTCTTCATAGAATCATAGAATCATAGAATCAAAGAGTTGGAAGAGACCTCATGGGCCATCCAGTCCAACCCCCTGCCAAGAAGCAGGAATATTGCATTCAAATCACCCCTGACAAATGGCCATCCAGCCTCTGCTTAAAAGCTTCCAAAGAAGGAGCCTCCACCACACTCCGGGGCAGAGAGTTCCACTGCTGAATGGCTCTCACAGTCAGGAAGTTCTTCCTAATGTTCAGATGGAATCTCCTCTCTTGTAGTTTGAAGCCATTGTTCCGTGTCCTAGTCTCCAAGGAAGCAGAAAACAAGCTTGCTCCCTCCTCCCTGTGGCTTCCTCTCACATATTTATACATGGCTATCATATCTCCTCTCAGCCTTCTCTTCTTCAGGCTAAACATGCCCAGTTCCCTAAGCCGCTCCTCATAGGGCTTGTTCTCCAGACCCTTGATCATTTTAGTCGCCCTCCTCTGGACACATTCCAGCTTGTCAATATCTCTCTTGAATTGTGGTGCCCAGAATTGGACACAATATTCCAGATGTGGTCTAACCAAAGCAGAATAGAGGGGTAGCTCCTATTGATGCTTGTGTTATTCTTCTACGCTGCCATATAATACAGTTTCAGAATGCAGATCTACTGCATTGAACTGGATTATACGACAAGGTAGACTCATAGGATCCAGTTCAATGCTGTTCAGTCTGCATTGAGTCTACACAGACAATTATAACGCAGTTTAAACTTCATTACATGGCAGTGGAAAAGAAGGGGATATAGGAACAGTAAACCACTTTCTCATTGCCATCTGTTTGCTCTCCAAAATGAATTCCACCATTCTAATCCAAGTGCGAACATGATTTAACAAAAAGAATGCTGAATTCTGTATTCTCAGAGCCAGGTTTGTACTCCAGACATTGAGTTCAACAAATGGAAATTTATTTTAATATTCATTCTTCTATCATAAAGCCACTACTAGCTAAAAGTCAGAAGGAAAAAGAAAAAGAAATTATCAGCATTTCTCTAGCCACTAAATGCAGGCAATCCTTACTAAAGGCAAGCAGCTACTATGTCATGATGACATGTTTGGTATCCACAGCAACCTTTTGAAGGCGTTTTTGATCAGAATCAGCAAATGTGCTGGAAGGGAAAATCAGTTTAACAGCATCATTTAAAATAATGACAACTCCGTGTACTGCAACAACAAATACTTAAAGTGTAGCTGTCACGCATGCAGATACAACTGTCTGTCTTCAAATATGATTGCATATTGGAAATCGATCAAATTAGTGTTACTGATGTCAGGGATCACAAACTAAAGCCTGCAGTTGCAAACTTCTTGTGTTTTTTTTCTATACCAGCAGCTAGTGAAGCTGCAGTGCTGGCCTAAACATTTAATATGACCCCCTGCCTTAATGAAGAAGATCCAAATTCTAAAAAAATCCTTCCTTCTCAGCTGATTCAGCAGCCTGAACAACCCATCCCATCAGTTAATAGTACAAATTGCTAAGTTTGGAAAAGCTTCTTTTAAAAATGGCCATGCCAATCTGTATCCTATGTTGGCTATTATTTATTTATTTATTTAAAACATTTATATTCCGCCCTTCTCACCCGAAGGGGACTCAGGGCGGAAGACAGCATATACACGGCAAACATTCAATGCCGGGACACAGATTCACGTACAATACATAACATTTTAAAAAATATCAAAATATTAACATACACCATTTAAAACCGTCCTAGTTATCCGCGTCAAATCATTGGCCTGGTCATCTTTCCTATTGCTGCTTTATTGCCCTGTCCCAAAAGCTTGGTCCCACAGCTAAATTCTTACCATCCTTCTAAAGGACAGGAGGGAGGGAGTCAACCTGATCTCACCAGGAAGGGGGTTTTATAGCCGGGGAGCAATCACTGAGAAGGCCCTGTCTTTCGTCCCCACCAATCGTGCCTGTGACAATGGTGGGACGGAAAGCAGGGCCTCCCCGGCGTATCTTAATCTCCGCAATGGTTCATGCGTTTGGACCTGTAATTTGGGCTGGGGCCATTTAGGGCTTTATAGGCTGGTAGAATTGTGCCCGGTAGCAAACTGGCAGCCAGTGGAGCTGGTGTAACATGGGAGTTGTATGCTTCCTGTATGCCACCCCAGTTATTAGCCTGGCTGCCTCTTGTTGGACTATTTGAAGCTTCCAAGCAGTCTTCAAAGGCAACCCCACATAGAGTGTGTTGCAGTAGTCTATCCTAGATGTAACAAGAGCGCTAGGGGTTTCTGGGAACTGTAATCCGAAAGTAATTTTTCCAACATGTTGCTAATTGTCTCGTGTCATACCTCATTCCTGGCCTTGCAGCAGCCCTAGCTTCCTCAACCTTGTTCTATCAAAATCCAACTCCACCTCACCTTGGTTCATCAGTCCAAAACACAGTTCAATCTCTATCCTGTAGGGCTGGGCGGTTTCGTTTCGTTAATTCGTAATTCGTTAAAAATTCGTTATTTTTTTTGTTAACGAAGCGATAACAAACCATTCTGGAGCAACTTAAAAACGAAAAGAATTTTTCAATTCATTTCGTAAATGCTTCGTATTTCGTTATGTATTCATTTCGTTATTGGTTTGAGGTCGTTTCGTTATTATTTCCGCATGTCTGGGCAAGTTTTATAGTTGTTTTTTGTTTAATTAGTGAAAAAAAATTATAATATCACACCAACAGTCAACAACAGAGGGAGAGGGAAGCTTCAGAAGTTTTTTTTAGCGTATTGCGCGATCGCGGCCGCCATTAACGAATCGATTTGTTATTGTTTCGTTATTGTTTTGTAATTTTTTTACCATTTACGAAATTTCGTAAATATCGAACTTTTTTTAAGGAAAATTTCGGAATTCTTTTAAATATCGAAACGCAAAAAACCCCAAAAAACGAATCAATTTTAGAAACAAATTTTTCCGTTGTTACCCAGGCCTACTATCCTGCCTTTAAAGGATGTGACTCATTGTCCCAACCATGAGTTTCTATTTATTTTATCTGATTTCTAAGCTGCAGCTTGTTTACTACACTGTCTCTTGTTTCTAGCATCAGTGCTCAAGAAAGTATCTATTCCAAGCCTGGTCTCTTTAGTAGTAAGCCAGTCATAACTAGCTATCAGGCCTTAAGACAAATAAATAATCAAACATTCATATTAGTTCTGGGAAAACATCCAGAACTGATTTAAGGATCTTTCTATTATTTTAATGTGTCAAGCATTCTGTACCTAGCTGATAATGATGGCAATTATCAAAAGCCTAGACTATTAACAAAGAATAAAAACATATTGAACAAATCTACAGCATTTTGATAATTCTCACCTGGAGTGGGCTTTTTGTAGTCATGCTATTTCCCCTATATTTAAGTTGCTGCACGGTATTCTACCTTCAATTTTCTAAATGTAAGTTTGAAAGATGGCAATTAAAAAGAAAGAACAAAGTTTACTTAAGAGTTTTGTTTTTCAGCACCCTTCTATATCTTGGTACAAACAACATAGAAAGGTTAGCAGTAAAGCATTATAATTTTTAGTCACAACTCGGTTACTTGGAAGAATGTGGAAGATAAAAGAGATGAAGTTTCTATCGGTGACAATTTAACACTTCATTTTCACAGTGATGTTAGCTTATTATTTTTGGAGATGGCATCTAAGGAGTTTTATAGCAAGCAGAGAAATGTGAACAAACCAAAAGCTCCAAAATGTTCCTGGGGGGGTTAAGGAAGTTCATCCTAACAACAAAATTTAGTAGCATATTTTGAACAGTAATGAGCAATGTTATTCTAATTGCCATTCCCTTTGACCTCTGATAAGTTTTTTTTAAAAAAAATAGGCACAAGATACTTTTAAAATTGACTGCACAATGATGGTACTTAATTGCCAGTGAAACACAATGGTGCCAAATCTTATTGCTGACATTCTCTGTGGGAGTGTCTCTCTTTGTGATCATCTCACACAGTTTTTCCATTCCCTTGACATTAAATGCAGTGCTTCTTTTGCATTTATATCAGGAGTAAAGAACATCTGCGATAATGGGCTGCCATCATCTGGGCAATACAGCCAAGCATTAAAGTAATGCAAAGATTACTGATATTGTGGGTTAAGTTACGTTTATTAAGCTTAGCATCATGTAGGAGTCACAGAAATCACAAGAGGCAATCGCAAAATGGATATCTATATAAATAAAAATGTAATGTTCGTTTGTGGGATTAACAGAACTCAAAAACCACTGGATGAATTGGCACCAAATTTGGACACAAGACATCTAACAACCCAATGTATGTCCTCAAAAAAACTGATTTTGTCATTTGGGATTTGAAGTTGTTGGGATTTATAGTTCACCTGCAATCAAAGAGCATTCTGAACCCCACCAACGATGGAATTGAACCAAACTTGGCACACAGAACTCCCATGACCAACAGAAAATACTGAAAGGGTTTGGTGGACAGTGTCCTTCTGTTTTGGAGTTGTAGTTCACCTTCATCCAGAGATCACTGTGAACTCAAACAATGATGGATCTGGACCAAACTCTACATGAATACTCAATATGCCCAAAGGTGAACACTGGTGGAGGTTGGGGAAAATAGAATCTTGACATTTGGGAGTTGTAGTTGCCGGGATTTATAGTTCACCTACAATCACAGAGCATTCTGAACCCCACCAGCGATAGAATTGGGTCAAACCTCCCACACAGAACCCCCATGACCACCAGAGTGGGCCACAGCAATGCGTGGCCAGGGACAGCTAGTGACGTATAAAAACTTCCTGATGTTTCAAGGTATCACAAGACCTTGAAAAGGTGTCACAAGACCTGGGCCATGGTAGCACAGTGGTTAATGCCACTAGCTGCAAGAAAAGCTGCTGACTGGAGGGTCAAGAGTTGGAAGCCATGAGTCGATGTGAGCTCTCAACTGTCAATCCTAGCTTCTGTCAACCTAGTAGTTCGAAAGCATGCAATATGAGTAGATCAATAAGTACCGTTTCAGCTGGAAGGTAAAAAGAGTGCCCCATGCAGACATTTAGACATGCTGACAAAAACGATCAGTGAAGTCTACGGACAGCAGGCTCCTTTCGTATGGAAAATAGAGCAACAGCACCTCCCCATGGCCGAAAGTTGAGCATCGCCTCCTTTTTCCAAAAATGGAAAAAGGGGGAAACCTTTACATTATCTGTGTATTGTATTGTCGAAGGCTTTCATGACCGGAATCACTGGGTTGTTGTAGGTTTTTCCGGGCTATATGGCTATATATCTGTGTATTGTATGTTGTTGTTCATGTGAAAAGGCATTGAATGTTTGCCTTATATGTACTGTAATCCACTCTGAGCCCCCCAGGAAGATAAAGCGGACTATAAATAAAGTTTATTATTATTATTAAGCCTCTTGGAAATATCCCTTTGAAAGCCTGGCTATGGAGGTCCAAACACCAGATAGCCCTGAACATTCAGTGACCTACAATTGCATCTGTGTCATGAGTAGAACTTGAATGAGAATTTATATGTTTCATTCCAACTTTGTCTCAATATGATTTAAGATGATTTTTTAACTAATTAACACCTGAATGGAAATGTATCTCAACAGTAATAGCAATAGTAATAATTATTATTTATTACCCAACTCTTCTTGCAGCTTAGGGAGTTAAAACACCAACTTGAAACACTGAATGAAAAATGGACCACTTCTTTAAAGGAATTGCCCTCATTATTAAAACTCCTGTGCAATATGACCTCCCAAGGGTAGACAATCCTATGTTTACAGACTTAATGGAGGATGTTTGCTTGGCAGGAGAAGGAGGGCCACTGGACCCCAAGACAGAAGAAAGGGTCGAATGTGAAATAACTGAGGGAATGGGAGGACTTTCTTGTATGTATAGGAATTGGGGTGAGTCTGGTTGGCAGGAGACAATTGCGGACATTCAAAGGACAACTGTCAATATTACATCAGACTCTATTGCTTGCTCTGCTGCCAGTTCCTGCCAAAACCAACATCTCTTGCAGACAAATACCTAGCGGCGGAGGTTGCTGATCTTATGATCAATAGAGGCAGATGGACCTCAAGGAGGGCGGTCTGCAACTCTCTGGCTCAAATACTATCAAAGAGACCATCAGAAGTCAGAGTCAAGGCTATAACATGGCTACGTAGAGACTATCAATCATGTGATCGCTCTACTTGTCTTTTAATTACACCTGAAGACAATTCATGGCTTGGTGAGCTATTAGCAATTCAATCTTGTTTAAAAGACTGGGGCATTACCATCAGAAAGGTGTTTGTGGACCCCCATGTTCGCCCCCTTGTTGACACCACAAAACCGTCTCACCACAATCCATCCGGTTCCAGTGATAAATCCACGAATAGCTCCCCTGTCAGAACCCCTCCATCCGCACAATATCAGTAAGGAAGCTGGGGTTCTGTGTACGTACAAATGGCTACTGTAAATTTTCAGGTATATATATTTTAATTGAAATGTTTTGTTTTTATTTAATTTTATTTTGGTGTCAATTTTTAAGACTAATATGAAGAGAACAAGTCCCAGGAGAGGGGAAAAATAATTTTATTAATCTCATTGTAATAACATTATTATTAGTAAAGATAAACTTGTACGATTGTAAGTAATAATATATTTCCCTAAATATGAAAAACTGTGTTGCCAAAGCAGCCTCTTACCACACTTGGACTTCAATTGAGGCACGGTGCCCCACCAGATGTAGATCTACATCGTGTGATGGGCTCCGTGCCTCAACTGAAGTCCAAGTGTCACAGGACAGGCAATTTTGCTTGTCTGAGGAGGTAGGTCAGATTCCAGACCACCATTAAATGAAGGACACAAGCAAGTGCCCCAAAGAGATGTCTCACTTTTCACTTCTTATAGCTGTGAGAATTACATTGATTCTCAACTATTACTTTAAGATTTTGAAACCATCCATGGGAAGATCCTGCTTTCTCCTGTATTGGTTTGTTGAGTCTTTGTTGGAAGGGCTATGACAAAAGCTTGGTAATTTGGCTTGTACTTTTCCCATGTATTACAATTTTGCCATGAACAGTTAGTGGTATTCATCATTTATTTAGAAGGCACAGAAGTTGGAGCACTGATGATTTTAAGGGTGACTGAGACGAAACTTTAATATTATGCTTTTATTCTAATGACTGACAAAGCATTTAAAATACTTTAGAAATCATAGAACACTGCAAAAATACATGTAAAATGTAAAACATTTAAACTAAACCCAACAAATCATACGCCTAATATTGTAGAACACATTTTCTAATCTAGAGGCATTCATATGAGGGAGAGAACTAGTTCAATACAGTATTTTGTTTTTATATCTGATTATTTAAATCATATGCTTGAACAGGAATACATACATTACATTCTCCCTATTACTACTGATACTATTATTTTATTTTAGTTCTAATCTTTTGTAACTGATTTTTCATTGTTTTGAATCGTCAGATGCATTTACTCTTGGCTCTGAGAAGACAGATAGAAAATAATTAAAGAGAATGAAAGAATGGGCAGTGATTTTAACACCAATGTTGCTACTAAATATATTTGTGTTAAGAGCAACATTGTCAACAAAGCCTCCTTATACAATCTTAAGAGTACCAGATGGAGAAATAACAGGAATCAATTATATATTTTTTTTATTCAGAAACATACCTGAAACATGGATAAATCCTTGAATAATCACAAAAAAATTCAAATCAGTGTATTAGCATAATAATATATCTAAACGAGGAATGGGGATATGTCACAATTGTCTTAGGCTCCCCCTTTAAATGATCTACATGTAAGAGAGAGAGAGAGGGATAATTTATCTCTAAATAGAAACAGCATCTGACTGTGGTTCACTGATTAGGTTTCTAAATATGTTAGCAAAACTAACAGCTTTATCTAGCAAAATAGGAATTCTCCAGAAACTGTCGAAACCCCCTTTTTTGTCTTTGACTTCATTCCTTTAAGGAGGAGTGGGGGCATTTCTAACCTTTGGAAGGTGTTTGACTGGAACCCACATCATATTTAACAATAATTGTCCATAGTGAAAGTCCAACAACATCTAGAACATCACAGTTACCATCTCCTGCCCTAGATGGAAAAAAAAAGTTTTTAGCTACCATAATAGTAAGGGTTAACCTTGTTTCCCTGGTTGAAATTCTGATACATATGTATTTGGTTGATCCTCAACGCTGGCAGTGAAATGCATGAAAAATGGCACCAGGGACATGTTTTGCATTGCAATTGTTCTTTCTTTAGACTGATTTCAGCAAAAAGTTATTGTATGGAATTTAAGATTATTTTTTTAATATGGCTGATCATCAGAGTTCAGAAGCTTTTTTGAAATGTCCAGAATCTACCAGAAAAGATAACAAGTGGCCAGGCTGGCTGGGGAATGTGAGAATCCCAGTCCAAAGAAGCACTTTCCTACCTCTATCCATTGGACTTCCAGAATTCAGTTCCCTGTTAAACCTTCCCCCACCTTTTCCTCTATATTTAAGATTACCAATAACCTTTTCACAACATATCCTGTTCTCACCAGAATATTTATTGATACTGCCCCTTCTAAGCATCCACTATGAAACAGCTGAGACCTCGCACAGTCTGCTTCTCCACCACGCAACTAGATGGATGTGGTTCTTTCATCCTGTAATATGTTTCCCAAAAAAAGTATCTGCAATGAAAAGGACTCAAATTATTCACCAAGAGAGCTCATTTCAAGAGATTCAGAGCAACAACACCAGAAGGTCAAGACCCTGGAGCACTGACGGGTCTTTGTGGAAATGTCTACAATAGACCTGCCTGGCCTTCCATGGTCACATCAATTTTTCACTTTCATAAAGATTACATGTTACATCGCTATTTCTCATCTGACAAAGACAGGATTAAATAGCAACTAGTACCAGCATCTCTCTTCAAACCCCCATTTTAAAGTGCAGCATTCTTTCCAAGGACCTTGCTGCATACATTGTTCAAGATTTTATTTTAGAATCTTTGGGATGTTTTAAAGTAAAAACCCTTGCAAGTAATTACCAATAAACCACAATACACACAAAGACATATTACGCTCTCTACGTGGGGTTGCCTCTGAAGACTGCCCGGAAGCTGCAGCTAGTTCAACGCTCGGCAGTCAGACTACTAACGGGTGCTGGGTACAGGGAGCACACCACTCCGCTGTTACACCAGCTCCACTGGCTGCCAATTAGCTTCCGAGCACAATTCAAAGTGCTGATGTTAACCTATAAAGCCCTAAACGACTCCGGCCCTGTTTACCTCTCCGAACATATTCTCCCCTATGAGCCATCAAGATTATTAAGATCGTCTGGAGAGGCCCTGCTCTCGGTCCCACCGGCCTCGCAAGCGCGTCTGGTGGGGACGAGGGACAGGGCCTTCTCGGTGGTGGCCCCTCGACTCTGGAACTCTCTCCCACTGGAGATCACTGCCCCTTCTATCCTGACATTTAGGAAACAGGTGAAGACTTGATTATGGAGACAGGCATTCGACGAGTGAGCCAACACCGTGAGATATGGATGGAGGATGATGAGCAATGATTTTAGTGTGATGACTGACCATTATAGTTATTGATTGTAATTGCTGTTTTAATGTTTTACTGTAATATGTATTATGATGTTTTATTGATTGTATGTGATATTATGGTTGGAATAATATGGCTGAGTCCCTCAAGAGAGGTGAGAAGGCCGGTATACAAAACTTTTAAATAAATAAATAAATAAATAAATATTAATGGGAAGGGTCAAATTGGAATTCCTTTTTTAAGAGATAACCAAAGGTCTTACACATTTTTGCTCAACCCGAAAGGTTAATTAAAATTCATAACTAGTCCTCATAAGACTATCTGGTAGTGAAACAAAAAAAAAATTTCCTAGAGAGTACAAGAAAATTATTGATTTTTGTTCATTTTGAATGTTGAGGCTATACAAATGTATTCCCAAGTACAAGGAAAACATACAAGTAATTTTGATTAAATAAAGTGTTTCTTAGTAGTTAGTGTTAGGGGAAAAAAGAATTCATCCTGAAACTCAAAATCTTTATCCTATGTATAGCCCTATTATTCTATTCTAAGTATCTGTACTGTCAATGGCTGAATATACAATCTATAAAGTAGGCATAATTAGGAGTAAAACAAATACCTTGCATAAGTCAGCTTTGCCTATTTGTGCTTCTGGTTCTATTACATATTAATGCTACTGTCTCTGATGAGTCAAACTGAAGTTTTATTAAGCTAATAGAGGAGAGAAAGAAAAACCAGCCAGGAGGAAGATGGGGGCCCGTTTCAAAGATCAGCAAAGAATCTCAAGCCAAGGGTTGTTATTTCAGTCAGAAATACCCAATCTGTTCTAACCTACTGGTATAAGGAGACTTCCTTAGCAGATTCCTCTGTACTTCTTCCCTCTCACCCAAGCTGCATAATAAAACACTGGCTATGTCTTCAGACTAGTCATTGCCAGTGTCAAAGGCTTGTGCTATTCCTAGGTTTACACTTACAACATAATTGAATAGATATTTTTTTAAAAAGATTTAATCCCTTTTTCTTGTTTTATAAAAGTCTACAAATATCTATAGCAGTTATTCTCAAACTGTGCTCCGTGGAGCCCTTGGGGCTCCACAAACGGCACTCAGGGGCTCTGCAGGCACCCTACCACATTATGGCCCATCACTTCCCATCCTTCCCATCCACTCTTTTGCAGCATGCTGGCCACTGGCCCAGTCCATGCCTGAGATAGATAGATAGACATATATATTAGGGCTGGGCGGTTTCGTTCGTTAATTTTGTATATCATTTTTTTTCGTTAATTTCCCATATACGAAACGATATCAAACTTTTTTCCAAACCCGGAAGTGTATTTTCAAAATCGAAACAGCATGCGCCAAATATTTTTGTATTTCCGTCCATTTAGGAAATACGTAAGATGCTTGCTGGGAGCTCTCCTCTCTCTCCTCTCCTTAGCCAGTCAGAGCCTGAAAGAGGAGGAGGAGGAGGAGAGGGCGGGGAAGGCGCCGGCTGAGCAAGCGAGCGAGAGGGCAAGCGACCCTCAGCGGGAAGGCGGCCCCGTCCCTCCTTCCTCACCTTTGCGGTGGGTGTGCTTTGCTTCGGAAGAGCCGGCCCGACTCGGCGGCAGCGCTTGAGGGCCCGGCAGAGTGAGTGCCTGCCTTCCCTCCTTTCCCTTCCTCTTTTCTTTCTTCTCCTTTCCCTCCTCTTGGTGGAGAAAGAGAGAGAGAGAGAGCCCGCAGGACTCAGGAGGGTGGGACGGAGCTGGGAGCAGCGGGGAGGCTCAGTCTGTTTGCCCTGTGGCTCTTTTTGGCAAGCATTTTCTGCCAAATATTTTTTTTATTATTAAAAAAAATTAATAATTAAATTTTAATTAAAAATTAAATTTAAAAAATTCGTTGATGCTTTGCGCATGCGCAACCGCGGGCACCATCTTTACAAAACGTTTTGTAATTATTAACGAAATTTCGTAAATACCAAACTTTTTTTTTCATGGAAAATTTCGGATATATTTTTAAATACAAAATGCTGAGGCACCCTAAAAACGAAACGATATTAGAAACAAATTTTTCCGTTGTTACCCAGGCCTAATATATATACATTTCTTGGAACTTCACAAAAAACCTTTGCTTCCAAAAGGGCTCCATGGCTGAAAAAGTTGGAGAACCTCTGATCTATAGCAATGTGAGTTTTCTAACACATTCCAAACATTCATTTTTTCCCTATTCAGAACCTCTGAGCATCCTTAACTAGAAAATTAAATCCATCAGTTTCCTAGGGTGGCATACTTTATCCTCCCCACATATGCATAAGTTAATGAACCCAGAGAGAGGGAGGGAAAAGGGGGGAGAGAACAGTGATAATTAAAAGCAGTGAAGGTCACCTGATTAGTAAGATCTACAACATCTCTGGCACAATTTCACCAGTCACTGCTCTGTCAACTTTAATTCAAAGGAAGTATTAATCATGGTTGCAGGCTAAATTACTATTCTCACATAAAGAGAACGTAGTGTTTTATATATATTATGAGTGGAAATTTGAAATGGTGTTTAACCAGTTCTTTTGAAACACCTTCTCTCCAAAAACGAGCCTCTTTCTTGAATGAGAACAAAATAAACCCTATTTACCTGCAATACATGGAGGTAAACCATTATGCAAGTAAGACTGCTGGCCGACAGGTCAGCACTTTGAATCCAGGGAGAGTTGGTTGAGCTCCCTCTGTCAGCTCCAACTCCCCATGTGGGGACATGAGAGAAGCATCCCACAAGGACACTAAAACATCAAACATAAGGGTGTCCCCTGGGCAACGTCCTTGCAGACGGCCAACTCTCTCACACCAGAAGTGATTTGCAGTTTCTCAAGTTGTTCTTGACATGAAAAAAAACCTGCAATACTAGTGAAACCCTAGAGAGCAAAGTCTTATTTTTTATTTATTTTTTTATTTACAGTATTTTTATGTCTTTCTCAACCCCAGAGGGTGGGGGGCGACTCAGAGCGGTCTTATCTGCTGGTCTAATCAGGTGACTATCAAATATCCATTGCAAATCAGTGCGGATTCAGTATACATATGGACAATTTGCATAGATTCTTAGATTCACAGAAACCTGCATAGCTTGTGAAGTGGGTTGGGATGGGGAGAAAATAATTTTCCTTGTCTTCAGCAAAGGATTTACCTGTTTACACTGGCAATGATGTGTCCCCATAGTTGAGTGGCATTTATATAACAAAGCATTGTTATGATTTAGCAGATGCGTAGGAAGATAAGAGCTAAAAGAGTAGTTCTCGGTCACTTGAACTAGTGAAGATACTTGCTGGCAGGAAGGCTATATATTAAATCCATTCAACTTCCCCTTCATCTCCTGATATATTTCACCTTCACCTGCAACATGTTTCAGCAGAGGACAGCTGCCACAATGCAGACAAGGAGAGAAGTGGCACTTGTCTCCCGAAAAGCTTATTTTCAAAGTCAACCCCCTGAGAAAAAGATTCAAATCACCAATTCCAAACACATTTTCTTTTCTTCTGTGGGAGAAAGAATGGTTAATTTAAAGTCTGGATGTATTTGGGAGGAGGATAGAAAGTTAACTGTAAGCAACAAAGCTAAACTTCAATATTTAATATGCATTAAACTTTAATATGTATCTGATGAAGTAGTTTTAAGTCTATGAAAGCATATGCTACCAACTTTTTCCTTCGGTCTCAAAAGGTGCTGCAAGATCCCTTGACATATTGTTCTAGACTGACACAGCTATGTCTTTGAACCATTTTCTAGTTGAACTTGTAAGTTTCATTTTGACCTAGCTCAAGTGATAGTTAGAAGTATTGCAAAATGATTTTGTTTTCTAGCAAGGCCACTTACAAATCTGTATTCTATGCAGGGTAGGTAGAAAGAGACAGCTGCCTTGAGTAGAAGATGCTGGAAGGCCAGGGGGAGACAGAGCTGAGTTTTTAAACAGGCTCGGTGCCCCTAAGATAAACTGTAGCCCTTAGCTTAAAGGTTTATTTCCAATTATTAATGGCAAGTTCCATGTCAAGTGGCGAATCCATCCTGTGTCAATCCAAACTGTGGATGAGACATCCAAGGCATTAACCCCAACTTCCAAAATAGATCCAGCATCTTAAGTAGCTCATTTATGTTTGTACTATAACATGGAGTATCCTCTCCACCTCACTAGCATGGGATCACCTGTCTCCATTAGCTACTTCAATACTGTTGTTGGCACTGAAGTAAGAGTCAACCCCCTCTCCAATTGACTTCCATGGGTGGAATATAAAAGTAGAGGGAGGGGAAATGCCATCTTAGAAACAAATTTCTTTGAGGCACCCCTAACCTCATGCCAGTTATTGTTTTTAACAGAAAATGTGGAACCATGTTCTCTTTTATTTTGGAAATTTTATTTGTCGTGTCAGAGCAACCAGTTCATCATATTACATTTCTAACAGAACAAAGCAAACAAACAGACAAAATACAAAACTTGTGAGTTTGGTAGTTGGTTAAATGTCCTTTGACCAGTATCTGGCCACTTGGAGTGCTTCTGGTGTTGCTGCAAGAAGGTCCTCCATTGTGCATTTTGGAAATAAAAAGATAAGATGCAGCAAAATTCTACCTGCCTGATATTACAACCTGTTGCATTGAGTGCCACAGTGAGTCAACCAGATATTATGATCCTGCAATTGTAGTAATATCCACTATTAACACTTGTGGGATAAGAGCATCATGCTGAATGATTATTCAGCACACATTTAGATATCAAGAGGGAATAGTTGTACCAGGACTAAGAATTAATCACATATATAGCATCTTACATACATCGTGGCCAGCTTTTCTGATGCAGTCATTATGCACCAGAATTTTTTAATGTCAAGTGGATACCTACCCAGATCATTAAAAAGGCAAGTCAATTATCTAAGTTGCATTTCAAAGGCAAGGTAATACATTCCTCTCCAGTTATATGAAAATTAGGGCTGTGACCCATAATAATGCCATTTGTTCGATTGGCGTTTATTATTTATTTATTTATTTACAGCTTTTATATTCCGCCGTTCTCACCCCGCAGGGGACTCGGGGCAGATTACAGTGTACACATATATGGCAAACATTCAATGCCAATTTTAACATACAACATATACAGACATACACAGAGGCTATATTTAACTTTTTCTGGCCGCCAGGGAAGCTGTCGCTTTAATCATCCATCTGCGACGCTGATGAAGCACTTCCGCATTCCTGCATGCTTCCCCGCTGGAATGCTTTGCTGGAGTCTTCTTTATGGCCTCATAAATCAGTTAATTTAGCCTCCCCACACTATTAAGGTGGTACCTTATTTTCCTACTTGACAGATGCAACTGTCTTTTGGGTTGCAAAGGTCAACAACAGGAAACCCACTCCAACCCGGGCTGGCCTTTTGGTCAGAGTGATCTTAATGCAGCTGACACTCAGCCGGCTGCACCACAATCCCGGTGCTTTTCAGTTCTGGCTGGCCCAAGTCTCATCCAGCGTAATGATATGGTGTAAGAAAGCTTCACGCTCATAGTGGTCCAAGTGGGTACGAGCAGCATCGTATCATAGCCAGTTTTGCATTTCCGAAAAATGAAGTGAAGTGAAATGATGTGGAACCCACTGTGAAATAATTTTTCTCATGGTCAGGCATTCTTTCAGAATGTGGACACATTTGTATGTGCAAATCCTGTGTTTCAGGCTAGCTCACAAATCATAGGGTGTTGATCACTGTCTACGAGTGCGGCAACAGCATTCCGCTTCGCTGACACTATGATGACCTGGCCGATGCATGTCTGCAACATTTTGGTGTCCTTTGTTGAAGGCTTTTACAAACTTTGCCACTGTTCTGTAAGGCAATGCAGATTCCCCGCAAGCCTCTTGATGACCTTGATAACACTGTCGTGCTGTACAACCTCTGGCACATTCAACCCTATCCAACTCTGTTGTTCTTGTTTTGAAAACATTGTGACAACACTTACTTTAGGCCGCAAGCTAATACGAGGCTCAGTTCTTCACATCACGCCACAGGCCTGTAGCCAGGATTTCGTTTCGGGGGGGGGGGGGGGCTTAATTTTTTTCAGGGGGAGTTTCGAGGGGGGCTGAGTTTCGGGGGGGCTGAGTCTGAGTGAAAGAGGGTCTAGCCTAGCAAACCTTTTGCATCATTACCCCAATACCCCCATGCATATGGGATATATTGAGTATGGTGATCAGATCATGATATGAATAAACATAACAGTTTAAGTAATGCACCAGTAAGGCCTTTTCGTGAACCACCATGAGAATTTGTGAACCACCACCCCGGCTACATGCCTGTCACTACACATGTGCGTGATGTAGGAAGGGTGAGTCTTTTTGCTCAGAGGTAAGGAAGATATGTAACTAATGTGTGGTATACACGGCATTCTTTGGTTTTGTGTGGTGTCTTTACAGCATTGTTGCCACTATTAAAGTTTCAACCCTCATATATTATTTATTTGTAGCAGCATTGTGTCAATTAAAAATAAATCAAGTTTTGTTCCCAGGTTCATTGCTTTAAAGACAAATGCATTTCTTGGGGTGGGGGGAGTGTTAAAGGAAGACTAAAAGAAAAATAAAAGAGTGTTTGCCCCATGGCTTACACATAGGTGTCTCTTTTTATCCATATAGAGGATTTTCTATGTAAGAACGTCATCACATTTTAAGTGGCCTGTGAAATACTTTGAACAGATTTTCTACATTTTCCAGTCTCCCCAAAGCACTGAAAGAGGTCTTCATAATCTCCTATGTCTTGAAGCCAACTAAGGAAAAAAATAGTACATACTTAAGACAGTTTTAAAAGAAAGATGATGCATCTCAGAGTAATAAAAAATACCTTTGAGGCAACAAGGAGACTATTGTCCTGCAGTGCTCTACTAGTTCAATATTTTAAAAGATATTTAATGTTAGAAATCTGATTGTAAAAGGATGATAAAAATATTTTTGTGCATTTCAATATACATTTTTCTTGTTCCTTTAATGAGGAATGAAAACAGGAGACAATGCCCGTCTCATTCATGTTATGATGTATTTGTTGGGAATTGGTAATCGGGAAAAGTGAAGGTTTTAAGCTTACTATGTTTGATCCAGAAGACAGCAAGCCATCTTCCAAATTTAGAGATGGAGGAGCACGATCAACAGCTAAAACACTTGTCTTTTTTTATTTACCCCCTTCCAATATTCGAACAGTGTGACAGAAGCAATTTTATTTCAAAGTAGACCATCTTCCATTTTGTTGTTTTTCCCCCTCAAAGATGTTGTAAAATAAATAAATAAAAACCAAATGATATGTACAGAAATAAACTGTGGGAATGAGTGACAATACAAATAGAAAATGAACACTGAAGCAGTCAAGCAATGTCAATGCTTGTCAGTAGCAATGACAAAGAAACACATCAATTGGAGAAACATTGAGGGGATGGCACCATGACGACAGCAAAAGAATGTTATTACTGTTTTTATTAGGAACGAAGCAAGGAGGAAATGTAATTTGATTCTTTGGCACCCAAGTCAATTACTCATCCATAGTTGTCTGGCCACTGAGCAAGCATTGACTCAGCATCATTCATCATTCACTCCTACTCAAAAGGCAGAACAGACAAAAAGAAACCCTTGCAAGACCAATAGTAATGTAATAAGAAAACAGAAGACCCATAATACAATTTCTTCTTGTAGGACTACTGGTTAAGCTGCCCATTGCTGATTGGAGTTGCATCTGAGCACTCTCTAGAGCAGGGGTCTTCAAACTTTTTAAACAGAGGACCAGGTAACAGTCCTTCAAACTGTTGGAGGGCCAGATTATAATAAGAACACTGAACATATCTTATTTGTAGTGCAAACAAACCTTTAAAACAATACAATAATTAAAATTAAGAACAATTTTAACAAGTATAAACTTATTAGTATTTCAGTGGGAAGTGTGGACCTGCTTTTGGCTGATGAGAAAGGATTGTTGTTGTTGTTGTTGTGTGCTTTCAAGTCGTTTCATACTTAGGTTGACCCTGAGCCAGGGCCAGGTAAATGACCTTGGAGGGCCATATCTGGCCCTCGGGCCTTAGTTTGAGGACCCCTAATCTAGAGAGCCCCCGGTGGCGCAGTGGGTTAAAAGCACTGAGCTGCTGAGCTTGTTGATCGAAAGGTCGCAGGTTCGATTCCGGGGAGCGGCGTGAGCTTCCGCTGTCAGCCCTAGCTTCTGCCAACCTAGTTCGAAAACATGCAAATGTGAGTAGATCAATAGGTAGCGCTCCGGCGGAAAGGTAACGGCGCTCCATGCAGTCATGCCGGCCACATGACCTTGGAGGTGTCTACAGACAACGCTGGCTGTTCGGCTTAGAAATGGAGATGAGCACCACACCCCAGAGTCAGACATGACTGGACTTAATGTCAGGGGACTACCTTTACCTTTACTAATCTAGAGAGACCCAAGTTTCTCATTATATGTTCTCATCTTACCAAAACTGACTGAGATACAAAATCCCTAATCAATTTCATTGAGATGTACATAGACTGAAGTTCAGGTGGTGGTTGCAATATATTTCCAAATAATTACCTCAGTAGGTCCTGAACTATTGGAACTAAATGGCTTTCACACTTCGTAATCTTAAGTATATCAACTGATATTATCCTGTGCAAAAGGGGCCACTGCATTGTCATGTACCCAACAGGCACATGTTACTGTATGATCAACAAACTAATACAAGCGAGTCCATTTTCCATGAATTTGTGAATAAAAAAGAGAGGTGGGAAAGAAAAGGAGAGAGGATTTTGGGATGGATATAGCCTTACATTATTTATCATACTGCTGATCCCTTAATTTAAAAATAAAACACCTGCAGCCATATTTCACTTTGATCTTATCTTCATAAGCAGATTTACTTTGATCTTCTTCGAATAAGTAGACCTTGTTATGTTCTGAACCTGTTTAGTGACAAGGAAATGAAGTCTATGATCTATTGCTTGCCAATTTAAAAGCGGAAGTAGGACAGCATTCATTGTGTGCTTTCAAGAATTATTTGCTAGTGATTTTCCAAAACAGCAGTTATGGCAGCAGGGGGGAAATGAAAGGCTTGCTAACGGTCACTCCTGTGATAAAATTACTGGGTTTGGCATTTAAAACAAAACAAAAAACAGCCCTATACCTTAAACAGTAGGGTAATATGCAACTGGGCAGCGTAGATAGTATGTGAACTGCAGATAACTGATTTTTCCCTGATCTATTGTGAAAGGACTATCCAAAGTGCTCAACTCAAGAAATACTTAGTATCTTGGATAGCTTTTTAAAAGCATTTTAAAGAACTCCTAGACTGAATTTGTTGTCACACTAACAGCCATTATTATTCATTCTTTCAAATATCCATAGGGGGGAGTCTTGGAACATATGGGGGCAATGCAATACCTATTTCAAATACTTTTCCATAAAGGATGGTGAGCCAAATGTTTGTGACTAAACATAAAGCCTATAGGGAGATATCTTTGAGTTGGACTATACTGACAGGCATGTTTCCTAGGGCTGGGCGGTTTCGTTTCGTAATTTCGTAATTCGTTAAAAATTCGTTATTTTTTTTTTATAACGAAGCGATATTGAACCATTCAGGAGCAACTAAAAATGAAATGAATTTTTCCAATTTGTTTCGTAATTGTTTTGGAATTGTTTCGTTATTGATTCGTTATTGATTCGTAAATGTTTCGTTATTATTTCCGCATGTCTGGTGCAAGTTTTAGGGTTGCTGTTTGTTTTCTCAGTGAAAAAAAAATATAATTATCACACCAACAGTCAACAACAGAGGGAGAGGGAAGCTTCAGAAGTTTTTTTAGCGTATTGCGCGATCGCGGCTGCCATTAACAAATCGATTTGTAATCGATTCGTAATTGTTTCATAATTGTTTTATGATTTCCAAAATTTTGTAAATATCGAACTTTTTTTAAGGAAAATTTCGGAATTCTTTTAAATAATGAAACGCAAAAAACCCCTAAAAATGAATCGAGTTTAGAAACAAATTTTTCCGTGTTTAGACAGCCCTAATGTTTCCATTGATTTTGAGGGAATACTGGCATGCCCTCTCAGACATTCTTCATGTTATTTGAATGGAAGAAGTAAGGCAGCTTAGTTGATTTTTAAAATAATAATAATAATAATAATAATAATAATAACTTTATTTATACCCCGCTACCATCTCCCCAAGGGACTCGGTGCAGCTTACATGAGGCCAAGCCCACAGTACATAATAACAAAAGCAATAACAAAAACAATCAATACAACACAATTAATATAAATCACATAAACAATAAACAGTAAACAATAACACACAAGCATTTAAAAACCTATGGCTGGGCCAAATGTAATAGATTAACATTTAAAAAATGACACTGGGCAAAAATAATCATGAGGAAAGTATTGTTCACCCTGGCAACAATTCTTCCATTACTTGCAAATGTTGGTCCGAGTGCTTAAAATAATAATATAATAATAATAAAACTTATATATTGCTCTATCTCTCTGGGGGGACTCAGGACAGTCTCCAAGCAACAACATCAAAACATACAGAGTCACAACAAGAACAAAAAAATAACAATAACAGCAACATAAGCACGGAAATATCCAACAACACATAACTATTAAAAGGAAAAATCCTGCCTGCTCTTCATGTTATGTTTGTTAGGGCATGGAAAAGGAATGGGTCGGAACAATTAAAAGGCTGGGTCAAGACTGATACACATTGAAATAAGATGAGACCGGCATTTCAGTACAGTACTGTAGTAGGTAAACGACAAAAGCGGGGACGGGCTATTTCCAGGGGCCTGTTAGGAGAATGACCAGGGTAATATATAGGGGGCTAGGTCGTGTCCGGACAGTGTCTGGGCTGAGCTAGCACTGGTCACTCTCAAAGATTTGTTGAAACCATCAAGTCTTCAAAGTCTTACAGAAACAGGGAAGGGATGGGGTCTGTCTTATTTCCCTTGGAAGGGTATTCCAGAGGTGAGAGGGCCACCACCGAGAAGGCCCTCTCTCTCATCCCCACCAACTCATTAATAGTTAATTCAATAATAGTAAAAATTTAAGAAGTATATTTGCAAACTTTAACAAATGGTTGATTCAACGCTTTACAAAAGTAAGAAATCATTTGTTAAACATGGTCAGTGACAAATTAAAATAAAGAGAACCATTGATTTTTACAGACAATTGTTATTTCATAATTAAAATAAATTAATTAAAATGTGTAAAACATATTAATGAGCTAAGAGTAGCTAAACCATTTTAAGCAAATTCTCATTTTCAACCTGTTTTCTTTAGTACATAGATTTTCTTTAGTGCATAGGGGTTTTTTTAAAAGAAAAAGAAAAAAAGAAGTCAGCCATAGCAGAGCACCTGATGAACCAACCTGGACACAGCATGTTATTTGAGAACACAGAACTGCTGGACCAGTCTCATAACCACCATGTCAGACTACACAGAGAAGCCATTGAAATACACAAGCACGTGGACAATTTTAACAGAAAGGAGGAAACCATGAAAATGAACAAAATCTGGCTACCAGTATTAAAAAAACTCTAAAATTGCAACAGCACAACAACAGAGAGGAAGCAGGCAGGGACATCTAATTACCTCTCAACAAAAGTTTGCCCCAGGCACAGTCAGGCCATTGTATGCTAATCAAGGTGCTCAGTTGAAACATTCACACCTAGCTCCAGCAGACAAGAGTCCTTTGTCTCACCCTGGTCATTCCACAGATATATAAACCCTTTTGCCTAGTTCTAACAGACCTCACTACCTCTGAGGATGCTTGCTATAGATGCAGGCGAAACGTCAGGAGAGAATGCCTCTAGACCATGGCCATATAGCCCGGAAAAACCTACAACAACCCCCCCCCCCACACACACACACACACACACAAAAAGAAAAGAAAAGACAAATCTGACAAATGCCAGTCACACTTGTAGTTCCCACTCAGATCCTGTGGCCCAAATCAGTTTGAGACATACAATTATGACCACTTCACTAGAAGAAGTAATAAAACTATCACTGATGATAAAAATTCTATTTCGCAGCCTTTCTGCACAAAAGGGAGGATACCAGTTCAAGGTTGGTGCAGCCAGCTTAATGGATGATGATTTTCAAGCTCAAAAGATAATGCCAATGGGATCTAGACTAGCAAAGTAGTGCCAAACTCTCTACTTTGCTACCACTGCATCCCAGGACATTGCAGAAAGCCATGAATGAATGCACTTGGTTTCCTGCCATGCACGTAGTTTGTACCTATAAACCAAATGGCAGATTTATCAGAGTGCAAAACTCAGTCAGCAACTATAGAAAACTGCTGGTCAGCAACAGGAGAGAGGGAGCAACTTTGGCCTTCAGATGTGTTTATGTACCATAAAGGGTTGCTGAAATAAATGTGCCATAAAAAAATAAATCATCCTGATGTGGGTGGATGACTGTGGTATGGCTTTGATATTTCCTGGGTATTTGTTAAATAAAAAGAACTGAAGAGAGGAAATGAAGTTTATTTCCTGAAACTCACTGTTCTCTACTTCAGGGCGTCTTTCACAGCATGAACAATGAAATAGCCATAATTGAAAAGTGAGTGCATGTCACTGAGTAGGAAAAAAGGAAGGGACCATTACAGATAATCTACTGAGGGTTGCCGGAATGAACTGGGCTAGATTTTATTCCTCTTAAGAGACCTATATAACAACTTGTCTTGGGAAAATTATTGCCCTGAGGTTTGCTAAGGTATAAGAGAGTGCTAATTCAAATTCTTTCACACTACACATCTATTTATTTATTTATTTATATCCCAGCTCTGTGTCACAATGGGGTCAAAGGCAGAATATGACATAAGCAGGCCTGTAGCGAGGAGGTGGTTTTAGGGGTTCAAACCCCCACGAAATGTTTCAGATTTTTTTAAAAACCTGGTTTACTCATGAATTTTAACTGGTTAACCAAATCCCCATGCTAAGTCTATGAGATGCAAAAAATTAAGAGTACCTCCAGAACTGCAAGCACTATCTCAAGCAAATATTGACAATTTATTCACACTGTCATTACTTGCAGCAATAGCAGATGTAGTGAAGCAACCAATTTGGGGGGGGGGTGCTGAATGCTCTCATTATGGAGCCCAGACTTGGTGGAGGTTGTTGACAGGGGTGGAGCTGCAGGCTATTGAAGGCTGCTCTGCCCCCTGCTGTGCTCTTTGCTTCAGCATGAGCTAGGAGGCAGGTTTCAACTCCCCCCCCCTGAAATTTTCAACCCCCCCCCCAATTGTCAACCCTCCCCGAAATTTTTTTCTGGCTACGGCCCTGGACATAAGCACAATACATTTTTAAAGTCTTAATATAAAAGTTAAGACACAATCTAATGTTTTGGTTAAATAACACAAATTGAGATACAATAAATTAAAAACAACATTGGAAACAAGTTTGAAACATCATTAAAATATTTAGAATATAACATAATAAAACTATTCACATATTAAAGTCCTTATCTGCCACAGCATACTTGAAACCAAAATCCTCCTGCCAACAGAAAGACAAAGAGAAGGACCTTTCGGAGGCGGAACAACTTCATAATTTAGGATTAACTATGGAGATGTCTTTCTCTCTCTCAGGTCTTCATCAGATAAATTTTTGGCAACCTAGCTCTGATCTGAATCCTGGAGTGTGCCTAAGCTGTAAACCTTAGATTCCAAGAGGAGTGTAACTAACATAGGCTGAATCTCTATTCCCTGATTTGCCTTTTGCTGACCAGGAACATTTCCATCTTCCCTGGATTAAATTTTAATTTGTTCACCCTAACCCAGCCCTTTATCAACAGGAGACATTACTTCACGAGCTCTTCACATGATGTGCTAGAATCACCACACATCGTGCCAAATTCTGCAACCCCTGTTGGGGTGTGTAAAAATAGGTGGGGGCTCATTCGGGGGAATAAAAATCCCAAAGGCAGAACACCACTTGTGATTGGAATCAGGCTTCTGTGTTTTAAAGCCACAACAAAAGCTGTACTATGCTGGAACTTTCTTCTGGCTGAAAAACCTTTTGAAAACCCTCTGGCCACCACCAAACTTAAAAGCACTGGTAAACCCTTGGCTTACTGGAAGTATTTTAGGCAAGAGTGTGTTGGATTAGCCCTCAGGCTTGTGTTCTGAGGTAACCCTAAAAGATTGTTCTTTAAATTATACGCTGCCACCATAGACTCTTGTTTGCTGCAGGAAACTGCTTTTAAAACTTCACCCACACAGGCGCACGTGAGGCAGATGTTGTGAACAACAAAACAATGATGTTTATTTAAGAGAACTGGAACATTTCAGGTATAAAGCTTAGCTGTTTCAAAGTATTGACTTAAAAATCATGTGGTTACTTTAAGCAGTTCAGACTTAGTTACACAAGAACACTTCTCTCTCCCCCCACAGAATTTACTGACAGGATTACCTCTCTGAAAGCAATTCTAAACACCAGCACAGATAGTCCTATCCTGGATCTATCTCTTCACTCCTCCACCAGCTATCTCTCTAATAGCTGTAAAAATCCTCCCACTAACTATCTCTTCTAGCTAACTGACCTATTTCAGGACTCTCTCACTAATCCTTCACCACTCCTAACTCCCAGCTCCTTCTTCTTTGTCACCCAGAGTCAATCTGCCTGACAGGGTTTCGAAACGTCCCCTTAAAGTCAATTTTTTTCTTTTGCCAAGTTAGGCTCCACCCACTCTCTCTCAGCCAATACAGCCTTCCCTCATTTCCCTCCAAAGCTGCTCTCTCTAAACACCCCCCTTCAGGAAATGAGTAACTAAAATGGATTCCCCGACACCCATTCCAAAATGGCTGCTGAACTTTTTGGGCCTACTTTTCTATGCTTTTCCTAGCCTAACAGGTAGGGAATTCACTACAGGGGGCATGGGGAACCTATCAGATCATGCCCCACATCACCCGGCTTGCCAGGAAGCTGATCCCATGGGGCAAGCGTTAATCATGTGGCTTCTTCCTATTGCTTCCCATGTTGCCGTAGCAGTGGCATAAGTCAATTCCACTATAATTGACCCAAGGAGCTCCACCAGAAGTTCCTCTTCATCTTGAGATGGGAGCCAGCAAGTTCCGTGGGTCAGCTAGGGTTAAACCGGATTGCCACCAAAGTAAGCCCTGTCTGAAGAGGTAATTAGTGCAGAGATTAGCTTAAAGCATGGACAATTTCACACCAGCATTGTAGAATGGAGGCCAATCATCAGATCCGCTCCTGAAGAATTCTGGAAAGGTAGTTTAGGAAAGCTGAGGACCTTTCTAGCTGAGAATTCCAAAAGGCCCCACCCTGAACTACAGGAGCAACTCGGACAATTGGCAGATGATAGCCTCCATTCTATAATATTGGTGAGAAAACATTCATAGTCCATTCTGGCTCTGTTCATGTAGACAGTCAAGGGGCTTAGTACACTTAGGAACAAAAGAATCCAACCTTTCAACTTTCCAATGCTTTATTCTTTCTCCAAACCCAGTGCATTCATTTAGGACTAAAGGGAAATGGTAATATGGTGCTAACTTTCATAAGTAGATTTCTTGGTCCATTTAAAATCATTTCTTGGTCCATTTAAAATCTCCAGACCCTTGATCATTTTAGTCGCCCTCCTCTGGACACATTCCAGCTTGTCAATATCTCTCTTCAATTGTGGTGCCCAGAATTGGACACAATATTCCAGGTGTGGTCTAACCAAAGCGGAATAGAGGGGTAGCATGACTTCCCTAGAATCTGCAACAGACAATTTAGTCCAGTTGGTTTTGGTTAGGAACATCAGACTTTAGGATGTGAGTCTTCTGTTGATCCTTTTAGCTGGAGATACCAGGGATCAATCTGCATCAGAGCCAGCCCTGCCACTAGACAAAGTGATTAATCCATCTCAAGCAATATATGTTAGAGAGGCAGGAATCTGCAACAGACAATGGGAGGGCCGGGGTGTCTATACCTATCCTACTAATCTGAGGCACTGTTTCCCATATCTAGTGCTGATGTAAAATCACCTGCTGTGCCAAGTGACATTCTGCATGTAAAATAAAAGTGCCATCTTATATCTACATATATCTATATGTCTTGAGCCATCTCTGATCTACATTTCCAAACTGTTAAAACAGGACTTACCTACACCTTGGATTAATAGATTAGTGGTACTGGTGGCTTTTATATGAGGTCCCATCTACACTAATGTGGTTTGATTATATAGTCAGTGTCAGTAGGGCCTGAGTGAGTTAGTGATTTTGCTCTGGGTTTTAGCTGAAACTGAGCTATCCAAGGTGCCGAAACCTATTCCAAAAGAAGGTCAGTGTTATGGATAGCTCCTTTAAAGTCTTTTTAAAATAACACTGGTCCTTTAAGCATGGAAACTACAAATTACCATTGTCCTGGATGGGGCAGATATATGAATTTTGACTCAATCATGACACCTTTGGCAATGAGACCCACACTTAAGATGTTAATATGGTAAGAAGATAACACTAGTATTCCTGATATTGACTTTCACGGATATATTGGAAAGTGCTGTCTGAAAGAGTTGCCAATGCATTTGATCCCCCCCCCCTTTTTTTTCCATATTCTATTTCTACAAATTGGATTACATTTTTCAAAGCCATCACCTGAAAGAAATAAAGAGTCCTTGAATCAAATACATTCCGTGCATAATTTTTAGATAATGTATGCAACATCCCGCTCCTGATGTAAATGGTATGTGACATTTTTTCAGAATAAGGCTTTTCTTCCTCCTAAATGAGGGCATTTTCAAAATAAGCTTTAAAAAATGAGAATGAGAGAGGAATAACTAACTTGAGGCTTGTTCCTCCCTCCCCTAATTATTCAAAGCTAGCTTTTTTCTCTGCATTAACTAGACTCTTAATGAGAGCTGTCATAGCTGAATAAAATACAATCATTAGAAGTATTGTAGCATTAGTAATTATGCCATATGTAATGTATCCTTGTTGTAGTACTTCACGATATTTAAACCAATACCATTCTGCCACAGGGTTACTAACAATGAATTGCGAACTCTCTTAAGTCAGAGAAGTGGGACCTTTAATTATGCTTTTTAATTAAGATTTGCTCAGCATCTCCAAAGAAAACCACCTCCCCTCAAGTGGAGTCAACTGACCTGTATAGCTTTCTTCACAAAATGTCTTTTTGAATTACTGCAAGCACTGTTACAACTTCAGATGGTTAGAGGTGTAACAATATTATTTTTAAAAGAAAAAGAAAAAATGTGTAAACCTTCCCAATGTTGCAGTCCCTTGGAGAACTAAGCTACACTCTATATTAAATGCACATTATATGATTTGGACATTGGCCTCTTGATCTGGACTGGCCCCTCATGTGGTGAGCCTTCCCTGGATTGATTTAAATGAATATATATTCTGGATCCATTTCAATCTGGTTTCAGATTTGGCTATGGAACAGAGGTGGCATTGGTCGCCTTGGTAGATGATCTCCAAAGAGAAATATAAGGAAGTGTAAGGTCACAGCAGCCGCTCCCAGAAAAGACACAGGACGCCAATCCGTAATCAATCAGGAAACTTTTACTACTGGACACGAATACACAATGAAAGCCAGGATTGGCATACAGACACAAGTCAACCCTTATATACCCTCCCCCACATTCGAATCCCCCCTTCCCGCCAACTGAGGATCCCGCTCAATATTCCCCGCCAAACCACCAACTGCCCTTCCCAAGGCCACCAGCTGCAAATCCTTATCGGTTCTCCATGTCAGGAATCTGGTTTTTTGCGCCACCATCCAAGGCCAGGAAACCAAGTCCTGACAAGGAAGAGTGTGTTCTTGTTGGTTCTCCTGGACCTCTCAGCAGCTTTTGATACTATTGACCATGGTATCCTTCTGAGTCTTCTCTCCAGGATGGGGCTAGGAGGCACTGTTCTACAGTGGTTCTGCTCCTTCCTAAAGAATTGGACCCAGAAGGTGGTGCTGGAGGACTCCTGTTCGATCCCCTAGCCTGGAACCTTGTGGAGTCCCTCAGGGCTCCATTCTGTCCCCTATGCTTTTAATATCTACATGAAACCACTGGGTGAGATCATCTGGACTTTTGGAGTTTGGTGTCACATATATGCAGATGACACCCAACCCCATTACTCCTTTTCACCAAATGCCAAGGATGGTGTCCTGGTTCTGAACCAGTGCCTGTTGTGAGTAATCGACTATATGAGGGCTAATAAATTGAAACTAAATCCTAACAAGACAGAGGTACTCCTGTCCAGTCAGGAGGCAGATCAGGATATAGGGTTACAACCTTTGCTGGATGGGTTGACACTCTTCCCCCTCCCCCCAAAGACAGAGGTACACAGCTTGGGGGTGATCCTGGACTCATTGTTGACCCTTGGAGCCTCAGGCAGGCATGTAGCTGGGGGGGGGGCTCAGGGGGCTTCAGCCCACCCCCCCCCCCCCAATTCTCATGGTGGTTCGCGAAAAGGCCTTACTGGTGCATTACTTAAACTGTTATGTTTATTCATATCATGATCTGATCACCATACTCAATATATCCCATATGCATGGGGTATTGGGGTAATGATACAAAAGGTTTGCTAGAATATCAGCCGCCCCCCGAAACCCCCCCCCCTGAAAAAAATTCACACACCCCCCCCCCCCCCCGAAACGAAATCCTGGCTACGAGCCTGGCCTCAGGTGTCCATGGTGGCCAGGAATGCCTTTGTACAATTAAAACCTGTGTGCCAGCTGCACCCGTACTTTGAGATGCCAGATATGGCCATGGTAGTCCACGTCTTAGTTACATCCCATGTAGACTACACCAACACATATAAGCCTACCTGGATGCTGTGATCAGCAGATGAGGCCCTGCTCTTGGACCCACCTCCTCTCAAGCACGGATGGTGGGAACAAGAGGGGGGGCATTCTCTGTGGTTCCCCCCACCTCTGGAGATTAGAACAGCTCCCTCCCTCTTCTCTTTTAAGAAACAGCTGAAGACTTTTTATGCTCTCAAGCATATAGAGAGGAGGACATACAATATATAAACAACTGGCACAATAAAAATGAAATAGAATATGGAAATGGCTTTCTTCTGGCTTAACAATATAATAACTTTATTTTTGTATCCTGCCTCCATCCACCTGAAGGGACTTGGGGCGGCTTACATGGGAACAAGCCTGATCAACATAGTTAAAATATAACACACTAAAATTCATAAAACAACATCATACATGGCTTTTAAAATGTAATGTTTTAATTGCTATTAGCCCCTAATTTTCAAGTGTTTTCCTAAATGCTTATTTGTTAAGATGACATTTTAGCTATGTGATGTCTAATGTGGTGTATTATCTCACTATTATTTTATGTTCTTGTTTAATATATTTTGATTTATGTTGTTTTTTTGGTTGCACTTTATGGCACTGAATGGTTGCCACTATTTGTTGTGATCTGCCCTGAGTCCGCAAGGGGAGATAGGGTGGGACATAAATAAAGTGTTGTTGTTGTTGTTGTTGTTGTTGTTGTTGTTATATATCAGTATATTCCATGCTTTTAATGGAACGTAGAACTTAACTAGAGATATCAGATTAAAAAACAGAAAGGGATTCATTGTTGCCGAAATTTCCTTTAATGTGTAACTATTAAATGCTTATTTCACCTAACAATCCTCATTTTAACCCTTTAATTAAGCACAGGTTTCAGATTACAAACAAAATCCCTAAAATTCAAGTTTTGGGAGCCAAATGAAAATTGTAGTCAATCAGGCACATCAAATCACCTCTCAAAGAAAGATTTCCCCAGGCACTTCCAAGCCATTAAATGCTAATCAACGTGGTCAGTTGAAACATTCACACCTAGGTCCAGCAGACAAAAGTCCTTTGTCCCACCCTGGTCATTCCACAGATATATAAACCCATTTTCCTACTTCCAACAGACCTCACTACCTCTGAGGATGCTTGCCATAGATGCAGGCGAAATGTCAGGAGAAGATGCCTCTAGAACATAGCCATATAGCCCGGAAAACCTACAACAATCCAGTGATTCCTGCCATGAAAGCCTTCGACAAAATTGTAGTCATTTGGTGCTTTAGTAATAAAGATCATTGTGGGTTTTAATAATACTTTCACTAGCTCATGGTTTCACATTAGGTTGAAAGTAGCCATATGTTCTGTTCTATCCACATATACGCACACTCAAGGGTGCCCCTCTTCCTGACTAGATTGTAATGTTTGTTAATGGAATAATTGGCAAGTTGCTAACTTGAAGAAAATATCCTTCTGGTGTCTCAATAAATGATGGAACATGCTTGATGGTAGATAGGAAATGAATGGATTTATTCTGATGGAAATTAATGCAGGTACATATATTATACTGGACACTAGCATCAGATCTACATTGTGTCCTTTGTTATCAAAATACAGGGCGTTTCAAAATGATTGATGCAATTTAAAGCAGTTTATTCACAATTGCAACATGCTACAATGCACTTTCAAAGTCTAATGGAGCAATTTAGCACCACTATGTTGAAAGTTAACAATGCTTAGAGAAAGTAATACTGAAATACTTGTATTTCATGTTTTCTTCTGGATAAATATCAGCTGAATTAGTGTGCCTCTTTGTTCTGACTTACTGATCTTCTTACTTAGATTTCATTCAAATGCAAAGCATCTTCTCACAAATGGATTGTCTACTGTTCCTTTTATATTTAATTTGCTGTATTGCTGTAAGATCTACCATAAAGACAGTCATGCATGAGATTAAACACAATTTATGACAGAAGAATGTCATTTGTTTAATTTTGCTTTAGAATAATTCTACTCTGTTATGTCAAAAATTGTGTTCATGTGTTTAGCACAAGGTCACATTTTTCTTGCCCATCCAAATCATGGTACAATTGAAAAGTTTTTTTAAAAAAAGAGTAATGCAAACTGTATATTGTGTGTGTATAAGCAATCTAATGGGGATGTATAGGGTAAATCTTCCATCTATATAAATAAAAACGTAATGTTCGTTTGTGGGATGAACATAACTCAAAAATCACTGGATGAATTGCTGCCAAATTGGGTCACAAGACACCTACTAACCCAAGGAGTGACCATCACTCAAAAAATTGATTTTGTCATTTGGGAGTTGTAGTTGCTGGGATTTATAGTTCACCTACAACAAAAGAGCATTCTGACTGAACCAAACATGGCACGCAGAATTCCCATGATCAACAGAAAACACTAGAAGAGTTTGGTGGGCATTGACCTTGAGTTTGGGAGTTTTAGTTCATCTACATCCAGAGAGCACTGTAGACTCAAACAATGATGGATCCGGACCAAACTTGGCATGAATATTCCATATGCCCAAATATGACCACAAATGGAGTGACATTTGGCAGTTGTAGTTATTGTCATTTACAGTTCACCTACAGTCAAAGAGCATTCTGGACCCCACCAACAACAGAATTGGGGCACACTTCCCACACAGAACCCCCATACTTAAGGCAGGCATGTAGCCAGGGGATGAGGGAGACTTCAGCCCCCCCCCCCCCCCCGAAATTCCCATGGTGGTTCGCGAAAAGGCCTTACTGGTGCATTATTTAAACTGTTATGTTTATTCATATCATGATCTGATCACCATACTCAATATATCCCATATGCATGGGGGTATTGGGGTAATGATACAAAAGGTTTGCTAGGGTAGACCCTCTTTGCTAGGGTAGACCCTCTTTCAGACTCAGCCCCCCACAAAACTCAGCCCCCCCCCCGAAACCCCCCCTGAAAATAACTCAGCCCCCCCCCCCCGAATCGAAATCCTGGCTACGGACCTGACTTAAGGCCTTCCAGTCTAATTCCCTTCACCAGGGCAAGAAAACGAAAGCCTTCCTGACAAAGAGCGATCCAGCCATATATATATACCTCACACAGAGAAAGAGATATATAGTATCATATATCTGAAAAGGACCCCTAAAGAAGGACAATGAAATGTTGCATGTTCCAGAGTAGCCAAACCAGACAATCTCCACATCAACACTGACAAAGAAACAGCAAGAAATACTGTTTACCTACAAGCATAAAGAAATTACATATATTAAAAACCAACACTTTCCAATTACTTTATTTTCCAGATCACCAGACTGGGTCACAGCAACGTGTAGCAGGGGACGGCTAGTATCCTATAAATCTCAATTATCAGAGGAAGCTTTGTTTTTCACTGAAAACTATTACTCCCACAAATATAGAGCAGATATGAACAGGTGTGATCATAAAATGAAAAGTAGCAATCATAATTATGTTCTTAAAAGCATGGGCTGCTGCCAATTAAAAGTACTTAGGATAAGTCATTATCTGGCTTTTGCTTGCTATTGCCTAAAACTCAGATTTACCACAGGCTGTGGGCACCTATTTCTTCCCCTTGTAATATTTTTTTCTCTTCTCTAGTCACCTGAACAGGTTTGCTTTAAATGATTATTTCTGTTGGTACTGTAGTATAGAATCATAGAATCAAAGAATTGGAAGAGACCTCATGGGCCATCCAGTCCAACCCCCTGCCAAGAAGCAGGAATATTGCATTCAAATCACCCCTGACAGATGGCCATCCAGCCTCTGTTTAAAAGCTTCCAAAGAAGGAGCCTCCACCACACTCTGGGGCAGAGAGTTCCACTGCTGAACGGCTCTCACAGTCAGGAAGTTCTTCCTCATGTTCAGATGGAATCTTCTTTCTTGTAGTTTGATGCCATTGTTTCGTGTCCTAGTCTCCAAGGAAGCAGAAAACAAGCTTGCTCCCTCCTCCCTGTGACTTCCTCTCACATATTTATACATGGCTATCATATCTCCTCTCACCCTTCTCTTCTTCAGGCGAAACATGCCAGCTCCTATTTATACATGGCTATCATATCTCCTCTCAGCCTTCTCTTCTTCAGGTTAAACATGCCCAGTTCCTTAAGCCGATCCTCATAGGACTTGTTTTCCAGAACCTTGATCATTTTAGTCGCCTCCTCTGGATGCATTCCAGCTTGTCAATATCTCTCTTGAATTGTAGTGCCCAGAATTGGACACAATATTTCAGGTGTGGTCTAACCAAAGCAGAATAGAGGGGTAGCATTACTTCCCTAGATCTAGACACTATGCTCCTATTGATGCAGGCCAAAATCCCATTGGCCTTTTTTTGCTGCTACATCACATTGTTGGCTCATATTTAACTTGTTGTCCACGAGGACTCCAAGACCTTTTTCACATGTACTGCTCTCGAGCCAGGCATTGTCCCCCATTCTGTATCTTTGCATTTCGTTTTTCCTGCCATTGTGGAGTATCTTGCATTTCTCACTGTTGAACTTCATTTTGTTAGTTTTGGCCCATCTCTCTAATCTGTCAAGATCATTATGAATCCTGCTCCTGTCCTCTGGAGTATTGGCTATCCCTCCCAATTTGGTGTTGTCTGCAAACTTGATGATCATGCCTTCTAGCCCTTCATCTAAGTCATTAATAAAGATGTTGAACAGGACCGGGCCCAGGACGGCACTCCACTTGTCACTTCTTTCCAGGATGAAGAGGAAGCATTGGTGAGAATCACCCTCTGGGTTCGTCCATTTAACCAATTACTGATCCACCTCACCGTAGTTTTGCCTAGCCCACATTGGACTAGTTTGTTTGCCAGAAGGTCATGGGGGACCTTGTCGAAGGCCTTACTGAAGTCCAGGTACGCCACATCCACGACATTCCCTACATCTATCCAGCTTGTAACTCTATCGAAAAAAGAGATCAGATTAGTCTGGCATGACTTGTTTTTGATAAATCCATGTTGACTATTAATGATGACCATAATTGTTTCTAAGTGTTTGCAGACCACTTCCTTAACAATCTTTTCCAGAATCTTGCCTGGTATCGACGTGAGGCTGATCGGACGGTAATTGTTTGGGTCATCCTTTTTTCCCTTCTTGAAGATTGGGACCACATTGGCCGTCTTCCACTCTGCTGGAACTTCTCCCGTTCTCCAAGACCTCTCAAAGATGATTGCCAATGGTTCCGAAATGACTTCCGCTAGTTCCTTCAATACTCTTGAGTGTAGTCAGGGGCGGCTCAACCCATTACACAAAGTAAGCATTTGCAGTATAGTTGATTTTGCCCAGGGGTGCTCTTGAGGCGCTCTTGGGGGAAAATAGACCTTCACATTGTAGTTACTGGAATGTATAGTTTGCCTACTGAACTCCACCAATGATGGAATTGAATCAAATATGGCACACAGAACTCCCATGACGAACAGAAAATATATATATCAGTGATTGGTTGGGGGGGGGGGGGCAAAATACTGTTTGCTTACCATTGAAAATTACCTTGGGCCGCCTCTGAGTGTAGTTCATCTTGCCCTGGAGACTTGAACTCATTTAGAGTGGCCAGGTATTCCTGGACTACTTGTTTCCCAATTTGGGATCAGATGTCCTCTAATCCCTCATCCACTCCATCTTGCTGAGGTTGAAGATGACTTTCTTTTTGTACATTATCCTTCAGAATTATCTAAGTAGTTGTATGCAGAAGGAAGCCCTAGCTGATTATAAATGGACAAGACTTGGTCTTAGTTTGTCCTGAACAATTAATTCCAGATTTAATTAGTGGTGGCTTAGGACTTCCTTTCTTACTGCTAAAATTTCTCATTGCTAATTTCACTTGCAGTCAAAATTTTCAACAAGATTTTTAAAAAAATGAATTTGGCCTCTCTTAATTGTTTACTTTATTAAACTGCCTGCCCTCTCTATACATATGGCAACATTACCAACTTCCTCCTCTCTCTAAATCCAGAGAGAGAAGGAAGTATCTCTGGATTTTGTTATTGTTATGATAACCTTTACTATGTAAACCGCCTTGAGTCGCCATTCCGGCTGAGAAAGGCGGTATAGACGTAAAGCAAATAAATAAATAATAAATAAATAAAATAAGTCGGTAATGTTGCCATATGTATAGAGAGGGCAGGCAGTTTAATAAAGTAAAAAATTAAGAGATGCAAAATTCATTTTTAAAAAAGGCATAAATCACGGATTCCCACTGTAGCTTCCCAAGTTTGTACTACATCGACTGGAAATGGCTTCCCTTTTAGTGCGAGACACTCCAATTCCCCCATCTTGATGTCGAGGCTTCTAGCATTAGCATATAAACACTATGCATTACGCCTCTCACACAAATACTCTTTGTGTGTTCAGTTTCTCCTGTTGTTATCCTTTGATCCTTTTAAAAAGCTACCATTTCCTCCTCACTGAAAATCTCTGCCCTATGATCCCGACTTGGAGAACCTCAAATATTTCACTATCATTCCTCTGGGATGTCATCAATTTTATATGTCTGTACTATCTATATTTCTTTGCCTCTTCTTTTCCTCACCTGCAAATAAAATAGATTGCTTGGAGTACAATTTTTTACTTCAGCTCACATCCGGAGCAGCCAGCTATGTTAAAGAATTTGTGACACCAGCATTCTAGGCAGTCATTAATTTAGATCTTTCTTTTTAAAAAGGAAAAGGAAAGGAAAGATAATGAAAATGATTGCCAAAACTGAAATATCTTTTTAATTTTTTTATTACTGGTGAAAACTGGGAACCATGTCCATATCCCACTTTACTGGGCTAGTCGGCTTAGTATACCAAGGAGGCCTTTTAAATAAAGTGTGCTACTTTATATATAAAATGATGCATTGTTACATGCCCAGAGTGTGTGGGAAGGATGTCCATCAATCTTTAGGAGTGGAATATCAGGGAGAAGAAATAAAAACAACTCCATTAGCTCCATTCCAACAAAAGAGACAGATAGTACTTCAGTTCAGTATCCTAATAAATATACCAGGACAGCCACATAAAACTTGTAGTGTTGACCCCAGTGAAGCATGAATAATTTAATATGCCGCAATGTAGTGTAAAGAGTGAAAAATAACTGCTGTAATGTGATATGATGCACAACGAGCATTAGCGATATAGGCATTTGATTGACTGCTAAACTCTACCAGATAGAAAGTTAAAATTGCTGGATGAGATTGCATCTTGATGTTAAAGCACATAGATGTACTGCAAAACATTTTGTAAAGCAACCAATATCTTTCAGATCACCACTTAGTACAGTTACTAACAGACAGGGATATGAAAATCTCTCAGAGAGAGTATTCACAAGCTTTTTCATACTTACCAGGATATTCAACTGGGGAGAAAGGTTGACAGCAACTATGCAAAATAGCCTAGTAGTTTTCATCAACTAGAATAGCCAAAGATCAAGTATTTTGAACCAAAAGGGGTTTTTTGTATGAAATATTGTATTTGTACAAAAAGCAATGTTTTCACAGAAAAGTTGTAGATCACAAAAGCTATCATAATCTTAAATAACAAGGAGAAAAGAGATATTATTCTATCACACACAAAATTAAATGATTTACAGCTTTAGTCTCCATTCATAGGTTTCTCCTAAGCTTACCTACATTTACTTCCTATCTTTCTTTTTTTTTTTTGTATCAAATTGTGAGAAGTTGTTTTTGGGGGGTTTTTTTGCACTGTTTTTTTTTATAGTAACTCTATTTGCACAGCAGGAAATGTATGTAATATTTTTTCATTGATTATAACACGTTTTGATATATTTGGTTTAATTATAAATATTTTGGCCATTTGCTTTTTCAAATATGTGCATTGCCTTGTACACACTTTGTTTCTAAAAATGCCTCATAATTCCAGAAAAATAAAAATAGCCTTGAGCAAGGTGTATTACTATTCATAGAATCATAGAATCAAAGAGTTGGAAGAGACCTCATGGGCCATCCAGTCCAACCCCATTCTGCCAAGAAGCAGGAATATTGCATTCAAATCACCCCTGACAGATGGCCATCCAGCCTCTGTTTAAAAGCTTCCAAAGAAGGAGCCTCCACCACACTCCACGGCAGAGAGTTCCACTGCTGAACGGCTCTCACAGTCAGGAAATTCTTCCTCAAGTTCAGATGGAATCTCCTCTCTTGAATTTTGAAGCCATTGTTCCGCGTCCTAGTCTCCAAGGAAGCAGAAAACAAGCTTATTCCCTCCTCCCTGTGGCTTCCTCTCACATATTTATACATGGCTAGCATATCTCCTCTCAGCCTTCTCTTCTTCAGGCTAAACATGCCCAGCTCCTTAAGCCGCTCCTCATAGGGCTTGTTCTCCAGACCCTTGATCATTTTAGTCGCCCTCCTCTGGACACATTCCAGCTTGTCAATATCTCTCTTGAATTATGGTGCCCAGAATGGGACACAATATTCCAGGTGTGGTCTAACCAAAGCGGAATAAAAGGGTAGCATTACTTCCCTAGATCTAGACACTATGCTTCTATTGATGCAGGCCAAAATCCCATTGGCTTTTTTTTTGCCGTCACATCACATTGTTGGCTCATGTTTAACTTGTTGTCTACGAGGACTCCAAGATCGTTTTCACACATACTGCTCTCAAGCCAAGCATCCCCCATTCTGTATCTGTATTATTATTATTATTATTATTATTATTATTATTATTACATTTTGATGGCAACAGTCTTGTTCGTGAATATGATATTTCCCCAACTTCAGATTCCTCTACGCAGGCACTGAAATCCAGGCCAAAACCAGATCAATATTAGGGTGTCCATGAAGTGTTCACCCCCAATATGTGCTACAATGTGTATCTCACTGGAAACAATGTATTTAAAAACTAGCTGATTAAGCCATAAAATCCATTAAAGCTGATCACGAAGAGCAGTAATCTGAAACCAAAATGCAGAGTCCCGAAGCATTTGGAGAAAGAAACCAGATACACAGTTTGACCTGAAGGTAAACAAATGCCTTCCTCCAGCGATGAAACCGCAGTGTTCCACTGGGAATGCTCTATTTCCCTTTCTTGCTTTGCCCAGCTTCCTTCCATCACTGATTCTCATAGATTAGACTCCATAAAGAACTTTGAGACATGGAAAATGAAGCCTCATCTTTCTCAGGGGCAAGAGCATTCACTTTGCCTCTCAAGTGACACATAGTGGTCATCACAGTTGGACTCAGCACGTGGGCCAGATTAGTGCTTTTCATTGGTGGGCGGCTGGGTCATTGGATGCCTGAAGAGATGCAACTGAGTCAATAAAAGCTGTGCCCTTATTTTGTTCAATAATGATTGTTATGACGAGTTATTGAAGGGAAGGCTCTTCCCACACACTGCTCATCTCACAATGCTCCTTTTGTTGAAACTGTCAAACATCCTGCTCATAATGCTTCAAAATGTGTCTTCTGGTGGTGGTAAAAGCTCAGCTTTCTGAACTAAGGGGAACACTGAATATTGTACATAAAGCAAAATATCTCAGATCATCTATTCACTGCAGACCTGAAAAGCCCATTAACAAATAGCAGCAAGCACTATCGACTTTGAAATGACAATATAGATTCTTCTATAATGTCCTTTTTTTCTATATTATAGAAGAAACTCCCAGAATTCAGTGTTCTAGTTTGATTCAGTCACATAGCAATATTCCATGCAGCTCTTATTCTCCTTATTCCCCAACATAAAAATCTTAGAAGAGGAAAGGTTATAAGTCACAAATATGTCACGTGTATAAGAGATTCAGTGAAATACTCAATAGGAGCACAGTGTCTATATCTAGGGAAGTAATGCTCCCCCTCTATCTGCTTTGGTTAGACCACACCTGGAATATTGTGTCCAGTTCTGGGCACCACAATTCAAGAGAGATATTGACAAGCTGGAATGTGTCCAGAGGAGGGCGACTAAAATGATCAAGGGTCTGGAGAACAAGCCCTATGAGGAGCGGCTTAAGGAGCTGGGCATGTTTAGCCTGAAGAAGAGAAGGCTGAGAGGAGATATGATAGCCATGTATAAATATGTGAGAGGAAGCCACAGGGAGGAGGGAGCAAGCTTGTTTTCTGCTTCCTTGGAGACTAGGACACGAAACAATGGCTTCAAACTACAAGAAAGGAGATTCCATCTGAATATGAGGAAGAACTTCCTGACTGGAGGGCTGTTCAGCAGTGGAACTCTCTGCCCCGGAGTGTGGTGGAGGCTCCTTCTTTGTTGTTGTTGTTCATTCGTTCAGTCGTCTCCGACTCTTCGTGACCTCATGGACCAGCCCACGCCAGAGCTCCCTGTCGGCCGTTACCACCCCCAGTTCCCTCAAGGTCAGTCCAGTCACTTCAAGGATACCATCCATCCATCTTGCCCTTGGTCGGCCCCTCTTCCTTTTGCCTTCCACTTTCCCCAGCATAATTGTCTTCTCTAGGCTTTCCTGTCTCCTCATGATGTGGCCAAAGTACTTCAACTTTGTCTCTAGTATCTTTCCCTCCAGTGAGCAGTCGGGCTTTATTTCCTGGAGGATGGACTGGTTGGATCTTCTCGCAGTCCAAGGCACTCTCAGAACTTTCCTCCAACACCACAGCTCAAAAGCATCGATCTTCCTTCGCTCAGCCTTCCCTAAGGTCCAGCTCTCACATCCGTAGGTTACTACAGGGAATACCATGGCTTTGACTAGGCGGATCTTTGTTGCCAGTCTGATGTCTCTACTCTTTACTATTTTATCGAGATTGGACATTGCTCTCCTCCCAAGAAGTAAGCGTCTTCTGATTTCCTGGCCACAGTCTGCATCTGCAGTAATCTTTGCACCTAGAAATACAAAGTCTGTCACGGCCTCCACATTTTCTCCCTCTATTTTCCAGTTGTCAATCATTCTTATTGCCATAATCTTGGTTTTTTTGACGTTTAGCTGCAACCCGGCTTTTGCGCTTTCTTCTTTCACCTTGATTAAAAGGCTCCTCAGCTCCTCCTTGCTTTCGGCCATCAGAGTGGTGTCATCTGCATATCTGAGGTTGTTAATGTTTCTTCCAGCAATTTTCACCCCAGCTTTGCATTCATCCAGCTCCGCACATCGCATGATGTGTTCTGCATACAACTTAAAAAGGTTGGGTGAGAGGATGCATCCTTGCCGTACGCCTTTCCCAATCTTGAACCAGTCTGTTGTTCCGTGGTCAGTTCTTACTGTTGCGACTTGGTCCTTGTACAGATTCCTCAGGAGAGAGACAAGGTGGCTTGGGATGCCCATCCCACTAAGAACTTGCCACACCTTCTTTGGAAGCGTTTAAATAGAGGCTGGATGGCCATCTGTCAGGGGGTTGGACTGGATGGCCCATGAGGTCTCTTCCAACTCTTTGATTCTATGATTCTACGAAATATAACATTTAATTCTGAAAGTTATTTTGACTTCCAACGTGTAATTCTGGTATGATAAAGCAAGTGTGTACAAAATAATTCATACTTTTTATAAATGTAAACCCCTTTTGAAAAAACCATTAAAAGAAACAGATAAAAATCAGTCTCACTGCACATCATTAAGGAATTTATCATATGAACCTAACTAGCCGTCCCCTGCCACGCTCTGGCCCAGTCTGATGATCTGGAAAATAAAGTAATTGGAAAGTGTTGGTTTCTAATATATGTAATTTCTTTATGCTTGTGGGTAAACTGTATTTCTTGTTGTTTCTTTGTCAGTGTTGATGTGGAGATTGTCTGGTTTGCCTACTCTGGAACATGCAACATATCATAGTCTTTCTTTAGGGGTCCCTTTCAAATCTATGATACTATATCTGTGTGTGAATCATATATATCTATCTATATCTATGGCCAGATGGCTCTTTGTCAGGAGGGCTTTGATTATGTTTTCTTGCCCTCATCAAGGGAGTTGGATGGCCTTAAGTATTTTCTGTTGGCCATGGGGGTTCTGTGTGGGAAATTTCCCCCAATTCTATTGTTCGTGGGGTGCAGCATGCTCTTTGATTGCAGGTGAACTATAAATCCCAGCAACTACAACTCCCAAATGTCAAGGTCTATGTCTCTCAAACTCCATCTGTGTTCCTATTTGGGCATATGGAATATTCGTGCCAAGTTTGGTCCAGATCCATCATTGTTTGAGTCCACAGTGCTCTCTGGATGTAGGTGAACTACAACTCACTACAACTCAAACTCAAGGTCAATGCCCACCAAACCCTTCTAGTGTTTTTTGTTGGTCATGGGAGTCCTATCTGCCAAGATTGGTTCAATTTCATCATTGGTGGAGTTCAAAATGCTCTTTGTTTGTAGGTGAACTATAAATCCCAGCAACTACAACTCCCAAATGACAAACTCAATTTTTTTGAGTAAAGGACATACATTGGGTTGTCAGGTATATGCTGTCCAAATTTGGTGTCAATTCCTCCAGTGGTTTTCGAGTTCTGTTAATCCCACAAATGAACATTACATTGTTATTTATATAGATGTTCCACTACAGTTGCAGATATATGCTGGGTTTCACACATTCAGTATCACACCTCTCTAAACTACATAGTGCCATGAATTCACCAATTCATATTGCTGCATACCCTCATCATCCTGCCTTCCTACCTACAAAGCCCTAAACGCTTTGGGACCCGCCTACCTGCGTGACCGCATCTCTGTGTATGAACCCACACGATCTCTTCGTTCATCTGGAGAGGCCCTGCTCACGATCCCACCTGCATCGCAAGCGCGATTGGTGGGGATGAGGAATAGGGCTTTCTCGGTGGTGGCCCCTCGACTCTGAAGCTCTCTCCCTAAGGACATCAGGCAGGCCCCATCGCTAGCAATCTTTAGGAAGAGCCTGAAAACGTGGTTGTTCCAGTGTGCCTTTCCAGAATAAGGAAACTCCTAGCATTATGTCCCAACGCACTTTATCAGAGATCCATGATATCTGCATGCCCATCTCCCTCCAAACACCCCACCTTGTCATGCCCAGCACTTTTAATATTAATTATTACTTTTGGCCCAGCCATTGTTTTTAATTGCGTCATTAGATGTTGTTAATGTTATTGCTTTGTTTTGGGTTTTTTGAGTTATTGTGTTGTTGTTGTTGCTGCTGTTTTTATTGTTGTATTTGGGCTCGGCCTCTTGTAAGCCGCACCGAGTCCTTCGGGAGATGGTAGCGGGGTACAAATAAAGGATTATTATTATTATTATTATTATTATTATTATTATTATTATTATTATTATTCCTGCACTACCATTGTTTTTAATGTTTATGCTCCAGCTTTTGAAAACTAAAAAGGCAAATATAGCTATAAAATATAAAATGAAATGAAAATGGAGAACTTGGGAATAGTTAGGGGGAGAGGAGGGGAATTCAGTTTCCTGGTGTCACTTTTCTACCAGCATGCCTGCATAGAGGCAGAGCAGAGCCATTGCACCAAGTTAAATGGCTGAACATTGCAGGACTAAGGGTTACTGATGGGTTTTATTCATCAATAGCTAGGGATAGAAGAATTACAAACTAGTACCAGGATGCACATGGTGTCATGTGATAGGGAATGTCGCCTGCCATGTCTGTTTACATGACTCATTTGATAAAGTCCTAAAAGTTCTTGCAGTTGGTTCCTAAACATTTGTCAACAATAGAAAAGATTTCACTTGCCATTGGGAGAACAGCAAGGAGGCAGACAACTGGTCCAACGGGCGGCGGCTAGGTTGTTAACTGGTGCTCCTTACAGGGAAAGGTCAACCCTCCTGTTTAAGGAGCTCCATTGGCTGCCGTTCAAGCGCGATTGGTGAGGACGAGGGACAGGGCCTTCTCCGTGGTGGCCTCCCGACTCTGGAACTCTCTCCCCAAGGACATCAGAGAAGCCCCAATATTGGCAGTCTTTAGGAAGACCTTGAAGACATGGTTGTTCCAGAGTGCCTTCCCAGAATAGGAAACTCCTAGCATCATGTCTCAAATGCACTTTACTAGAGATTTAAGATTGTCTGCACACCGCACCTATCTCCAAAAACCCATCTATTTCACCTGTCATGTCCAGCATTTTTAAAATTTTTAATCATTACATTTGGCCCGGCCTTAGTTTTAAATGTGTTGTGGTGTTATTGTCTAATGTTTATTGCTATTGTTTTAATGTTTATTGCTTGTCTTTTTGAGTTTTATTTATTGTTGTATTTGTTATGCTGTTGTTTTATTGATGTGTTGGGCCTCGGCCTCTTGTAATCCGCACCAAGTCCTTCAGGAGATGTTAGCGGGGTATAAATAAAGGATTATTATTATTATTATTATTATTATTAGCCTCTCTAGTAGGAAAGGGCTGGAATTTTGACCTAGACCCAGCAAAGTTGAAAAATGAAAAATTAGTACCAAGCAATTGCCATTGTCATTAGTAAGAGTAACCAATCACCCATGTAAATTACATTGATACATTTTGCAGCCCTCTGAAAAGCTGTAAAGCTAACCTCTGTTTGCAACCCAATTTCACTTCCTTTCCCATCAAATTGCTCAAAATCTTTGGTTTAAATTCAGTTATGAACCCCAACTGGATTTAACCCATTGATTCAAGGTGGATTTATGACATGAACTTCTGTTTATTAAATGGGCCTGTTCTAATTGGTATTCACAAATAGCTTTAGTCATTTGTTCTTCTTACACCAGGAATAACAGTCGTTTCCTTTGATTAAAGAACTTGAGGTTGCTGTGGTTGATTCAGAAATAATAATAATAATAATAATAATAATAATAATAATAATAATAATAATCTTTATTTATAACCCGCCACCATCTCCCCAAAGGGGACTCGGGGCAGCTAACATGAGGCCAAGCCCAAAATAATACAACATAATAAATACACAATAACAAAATACATCAAAACAAAATATGAAATAAAGAATAAAATCAACAATATAAAACAGAATAATAAAACCAGGCACAGAGGGCGGGCCAAATGTATTAGGTAAAATGTTTAAAAGTTAAAACCCTGAGTAGATAGGTATCTACACTGGCTCCCAATTGAGTATCGTGGTTTGTATAAGATGCTGGTCCTGACCTTTAAAACTTTATATGGCCAGGGTCCATTGTATCTTAGAGACCGTCTCTCCTTCTACCATCATCGGAGGTCGCCACGACCATCCCAACGCGATTTGCTCTCTATACCGGGTCCTAGGGAAGTGTGGAGCCCCCGGTGGCGCAGTGGGTTAAAGCACTGAGCTGCTGAGCTTGTTGATCGAAAGGTTGCAGGTTTGATTCCGGGGAGCGGCATGAGCTTCCGCTGTCAGCCCTAGCTTCTGCCAACCTAGCAGTTCGAAAACATGCAAATGTGAGTAGATCAATAGGTACCACTCTGGCAGGAAGCTAACCGCGCTCCATGCAGTCATGCCGGCCACATGACCTTGGAGGTGTCTACGGACAACACTGGCTCTTCGGCTTAGAAATGGAGATGAGCACCACACCCCAGAGTCAGACATGACTGGACTTAATGTCAGGGGACTACCTTTACCTTTTAGGGAAGTGCACTTGGAAAGCACCAGATGCAGGGCCTTCTCTATTTCCTCCCCTGCCTTATGGAATTCCTTGCCTCCCTATTTGAGAGCCATGCGTGACTTAGGGTATTTTATCCTAGCACTTAAGACCTGGCTTTTTACTAGAGCATTTGACCCATGTTAATTTTAATTAATTAATTTATTTATTTACTACGCTTATATACCGCAATTCTCAGCCTACTGGCGACTCATTGCGGTGTACAACATAGAAAAACAGGTGCAAAATACAAACATAGTGACAAATAATCCGCAGTACATCATTAGGAAAACATCTCATCAAAAACATCAACATTATTACAAAGCCATTCCGAGTCGTCTCATCGTCAAGTTCACAATCCAATACCATTTCCATTGTTCCATTCCATGGTCAAGTTACCAGTCATTGCACTTCTATTCAAATGCCTTCTTAAACAGCCAGGTCTTTAGCTTCCTGCAGAATATCAACAGGGAGGGGGCTAGCCTGATGTCTATGGGAAGGGTGTTCCACAGCCGAGGAGCCACCACCGAGAAGGTCCTATCCCTCGTCCCCACCAGCCGTGCCTGTGACGCAGGCAGGATCGATAGCAGGGCCTCCCCGGAAGATCTCAAAGTCCTCGTGGGCTCATAGGCCGAGAGGCGGTCAGTTAGGTATCTTGGGCCGGAACAGTTTAGGGCTTTGTAGGCCAATGCCAGCACCTTGAATTGAGCCCAGTAGCAGATCGGCAGCCAGTGGAGCTGGTATAGCAGGGGGGTTGTATGCTCCCTGCGCCCTGCTCCTGTTAGTATCATGGCTGCCGCACGTTGGACCAGTTGGAGCTTCCAGGCCATCTTCAAGGGCAACCCCACATAGAGAGCGTTGCAGTAGTCACCCATGTAATATTTGTATGTATGTGTTTTGTCCTGTATAATTTCTGCTATGTAAATCACCTGCAGCATCTCAGATGGAGGACGATTAATAAGTAATTAAAGATGATGATGATGATGATGATGATGAAAGTGCATTTGTAGGAGAGGAGCCCGACGGGAGGAGCCGTGGGATTTAGCCATTTTAAGGGCGGGAAGGTGCTTTATTCTGAAGGCAGCTATTGGCTAAAGCAACCAGATGGGTTGTGTGGTCATTCTCCAAAAGCACAGCGGAAGAGCCAGCCAGATCTTTCTTAAAAACAGCTGGGGGGGGGGTGCCTGATCTCCCTAGGCAGTGAATTCCAAAAGTGAGGGGCCACAGCGGAAAAGGCTCTTTTCCTCGTTCCCAGAAGATGAGTCTGTGATAGAGGAAGAGGCGAGAGAAGGGCCTCTTCAGAGGATCAAAGAGATCGTACAGGTTTGTGGTAGGACATGTGGTCAGAAATGTCTGAATATGTAAATTTGGTTCCTTATAATCTTTCAGTCCTCAAAGAAATACACCAATACCTTCTGGTCCTTCAAAATCTACATAACTGCATACATTTGCTTGCATTTTTCCTAGTTATCACTGTCCTCTACAGTGTAAAGCAACATAGGAACAACATATACGCTGGATTTGTAATTTTTTTGCTTGAATATCAAGAAATGGGTTCACTTCAGATACGCACTCAATTTTCCTTCAAACAATCCACTTCAAACCTTTACAAGGATAACTTTAATCAAAACCATCCACAAGTTCTTGATTTTGGTGCACAACTGAAGAACACGTTTAAGCCTTAAAAATAAACATATTTAACTCCCACTTATGTGTAAGAGAGGAACCAAAATTGAACATTTTATATTTTAAAATACACTGGCAAACAATCAGTTGCTGGAAACATTATGAGAATTAATGAATTTGTGTGTACTGAACAGCTTTCCATCCTCTCACACTAAACACAAAAGGTTTTAACTCTGGTAATTCCAGGTTTAAATACTCACTATACACACAATGATTGAAAGACAAACAATGCTGGATTTGTTCTGAGGAGATTAGGGGACAGTGGGTATGGCAAATGCATCCACAAACATTCGTTTTATGATTTTATTTCAGAATACTATAAGTCACGAGCCGCAGGGTTTTCCAAAATGCTCTAAAAGTTCCATCAATCCTGTCAAACTATATTCTTCATCATCATCATCATCATCATCAGGCATGTAGCCGGGGGGGGGGGGCTCGGGGGGCTTCAGCCCCCCCCCCCCGAAATTCTCATGGTGGTTTGCGAAAAGGCCTTACTGGTGCATTATTTAAACTGTTATGTTTATTCATATCATGATCTGATCACCATACTCAATATATCCCATATGCATGGGGGTATTGGGGTAATGATACAAAAGGTTTGCTAGGCTAGACCCTCTTTCACTCAGACTCAGCCCCCCCCCCGAAACTCAGCCCCCCCCCCGAAACCCCCCATGAAAAAATTCAGCCCCCCCCCCCCCCGAAACGAAATCCTGGCTACGTGCCTGATGATCATCATCATCATCATCATTTATTTCTAACCCGCACCTCTCTTCCCAGAGGGATTCAGGGCAACTTTTCCGCCCCTTTCAAATTCTTCTTCCTCTTTCCAATTCTACCCACATTTCTGGATTTATGCTCATAGAAGACTTTTTAAAATCACCCCTGAACACAACAAGTGAAGTACAACCAGTTGTGGGTAGTGGCTTCTACATCACTGGGCAGTGAATGTCCTCTAAGATTTAATCTGAAATTCCAAGGAGCTATCAAGGTCCTGAAATCATGGTAAGCACTTTAAATAGTTCCTTTGGGTGGGAACAAAGTTTGGGCCACAATTTGAATATAGTTAGCTCTCCACATTTGCTGGAGTTAGGGATGCAAGGTCTGCACAAAAATGGAAAAAGTTACTAAAAAACGTTTTTACCTGAGATTTGTAGGCCCTCTAGTGCAACTATAGTTGACAAGAAACTGACCATGCTGGAGGACCTATGAATGCCTAGAGAAACATTCCCTCTAGGAATCTCTAGGTCTTCCAGTGAAGTTTGTGATGGAAGCTAGTCATAGGACACACTGGTGGACCTTGAGATTCCTAGAAGGAACATATTAATAAAATCCATAAATAATCAAAACACTCAAAGGTAAAATCTGCAAATGTGGAGAGCCAACTATCTATTCATCCTCTTACTGACACAGGAACCACACACAACAAATGGGTATCTAGTACCAATATGAAAGTCTAAATATAAGTAAAACAGTTTAACATAGAATTATATTACAAAAACATTAGGTATTTTTAAATCATGTAATTTAGCATCATAATGATGCACATATCTGTGCCAATCCAAAGGAAGGGCATCCCACAAAAATGCATCATAGTAGAAAAGATTTCCCTCTGTTTCACCAATACAACATTTTTCCCCATTGGAGGTATAGCGTAGCAAGTTCATCCAGCAGAATTCAATGCTCCAGCAAGCACATATAGGAAAAGCCATTCCTTCAAATATTAGTCACAACTCATTTAGGGCATCTAAATGTCAACACCAGCATACTGAATTTAAACCTGAAGAGTATGGACAGCCCATGTGGTTCAAATCCAAAGTCAAATGGTTTCTGTAGGGCAGTGGTTCCCACTTAAATCCACTTCTGGTGTCTGGACTACAGTTCAAACACCATTCCCACAGTTTACCGGGCTAAATAAGCCCGGTAAACTGTGGGAATACCCCCCTCCCAACAAGCCCCCAGACCCATTAGAAAAGTAATAAAAACGTATGCATCCCCCATTACAATTCTCGGCTGGTTTTCCCGGAGACACACACACCCTCTCTTCCGACACATCATTTCTATGTGTCAGGAGAGCTGGCCGAAGCTTGTAATGGAGGATGGGTAAGTTTTTATTACTTTTCTAAGGAGTCTAGGGGCTTGGGGGGATGGGGGAAGGCCTCCAGATGTTTTTTCGGGCTAGTCCCGAGAGAACGTCGGGACACCAACCTCAAAAAGCACATGCTTTCTGGGGTGGGTGTAGAAAGACCCCCAGAAACATCCACTGTTTTTAACAGTGGATGTTTCTGGGGGTCTTTCCACACCCACCCCAGAAAGCATGTGCTTTTTGAGGTTGGTGTCCCGACGTTCTCTCGGGACTGGGGTAATTCCTGTCTGGATCCGGCATTAAACACACAGAGAGAGACATGCCTCAAATCAAAGCAGTAACGGAAACAAAGCAATGATGGCAGAGCTTACTTCCATATCAGAGAAGACTTCTAGTAAACCTCCACAAGTAGGATAGAAGGTCTGCTGCAATGGAAAGCCCCCCAGTGACCTCTCAAGGAAATATCATCCTATTAGGAGCCCCTGGTGGCACAATGGGTTAAGCCCTTGTGCCAGCAGGACTGCTAACCAAAAGGTCAGGGGTTTGTATTCAGGGAGCAGGATGAGCTCCCACCTGTCAGCTCCAGCTCCTCATGCGGGGACATGAGAGAAGCCTCCCACAGGATGGTAAAACATCCGGGCATTCCTGGGCAATGTTGTTACAGGCGGCCAATTCTCTCACACCAAAAATGACTTGCAATTTCTCAAGTCACTCCTGAAACAAACAAACAAAAAAGCTATCCTGTTACAAATGAGAAGAATACTAGCAGATAAAGTTGACCTTCAGCTTATCAAAAGTATCAACATACTCGAATTATTAACTCAATTTAAACATTATTTAGACAAATGGATTCAGCTGTACCTTAGATTATACATTTGATGTCTGGAACCTGTTATCAGAGTTAAATGTAAATGTAAATCTATATGAAGGATTTGTTCTCCTGAGACAGTGACTGCCCCTGGAATAACTTCAGGTAATACGAAGACTATTAGTATAAATAGATTTGGGAGTTCCAATTCAGGAAAGATATTACTCATTACTCATACCAATTATATATGTTTAAAGGAGAGACTGGTTACATTAGTCTGACATTACCCATAGCAGGATGTCAGATCTAGATCATGATGTGATTTTTTAAAAGTTTTTAAAATATAAAAATAGTTTGATCTTACAAATGTCCCTGGTGAAATAAATCATTGATTCAATGTTACTTTTAAAAATCATGGATGAATAATATTATGCTTAAATCTGTAAGGAAAAGCTGAGGACATTAATATTAAAGACTAGTGCTCATTAAATGCTGGTCCAAAGTAGATTGAGGGCCCTTCCACACAGCCATATACTCCATATATCAAGGCAGAAAATCTCACAATATCTGGGTTATCTGAGACCACACTGCCATATATTCCAGTTCAAAGCAGATAATGTGAGATTTTATTCAGCTGTGTGGAAGGGCCCTGAGTTGATCTAGATACAGCCATACTTAGAATTGGCCCATTCAAACCAGTGAGACATAAGTAACTTGATAACTTAATTGCATGACCTCATGTGAGACCAATGCTTCTTAGCAAAGCAGACAGCAGCAACATTATTTCAGAGAATGGATATGCTGCAATGGGAAGTTTCCGGTCTAAGGGCTACCATCGAAGCTTTGGCTGGGCTGGTAGAGCATGGGATTCTGACTGCGGCACTCCCGGGAAAAACTGCCCTGGCCAAGAAATGGAGATCAGTACTGGATCTGTAGATTGCCAAGCTGACTATGAGTCAGAAGTAGCCAAATTATCTGAAGAAACAACAGGCAAGCAATTAAACGACACAATGGAGGGCTGAAACCTGAACTCCAGGAGATGTCCCCTACTTGGAAGAAATGAGCAATAGCACCAAATAGCACCTCAATAGCACCAAATTAACCTCAATGCTTAGTCTCACTCCCTCAGAATTTATTTATTTATTTATTTTATTTACTTTGCTTGTATACCGCAATTTCTCAGCCTTGTAGGCCACTCAACACGGTTTACAACAAGAGCAAAAGTCAATCCAACAGCATACAAAATTTAAAAACCATTAACAGCATAATATACAAAATGACACATCAATAACAACACATTAACGTCTCGTAACTAGAATCGTGATCCAATTCATCTTCCATAATTCCGTTTCCTATATTCATCGTGTATATTGCATTGTTTAACCGAACGCCTGTTCGAACAGCCAGGTTTTTAGTTTTCTTCGAAACACCATTAACGAAGGGGCTGATCTAATGTCCATAGGAAGGGCGTTCCACAGCCGAGGGGCCACCACAGAAAAGGCCCTGTCCCTCGTCCCTGTCAGCCGTGCCTGTGATGCAGGCGGGATGGAGAGCAGGGCCTCCCCAGAAGATCTTAGAGTCCTGGTGGGTTCATAAGCAGAGATACGTTCGGATAGGTAGCTTGGGCCAGAACCGTTTAGGGCTTTAAAGGCCAATGCCAGCACTTTGAATTGAGCCCGGTATCAAATCGGCAGCCAGTGGAGCTGGTGCAGCAAAGGAGTTGTATGCTCCCTGCGCTCCGCTCCTGTTAGTATCATGGCTGCCGCATGTTGGACTACTTGGAGCTTCCGAGCCGTCTTCAAAGGCAACCCCATGTAGAGAGCGTTGCAGTAGTCTAAACGGGACGTAACCAGAGCATGGACTACCGTGGCCAAGTCAGACTTCCCAAGGTATGGGCGCAGCTGGCGCACGAGCTTTAACTGTGCAAATGCTCCCCTGGCCACCGCCGAAACCAAAATTCCAGGTAATAGATGAGTTCCTGGAGAGCCATTCAGACACTCCGCCTCCTCCCTGCAACCAAAGGACACACAACAGCAAAAATAGTACCACACTCGATAACTTAATTCTGCATCCAATCTATTAGGAAAGGAGGAGAAATCCATGGCCTTATACAGGCCCGTAGCCAGGATTTCGTTTCGGGGGGGGCTAAAAAATTTTCAGGGGGGTTTCGGGGGGGGGGGCTGAGTTTCGGGGGGGGCTGAGTCTGAGTGAAAGAGGGTCTAGCCTAGCAAACCTTTTGTATCATTACCCCAATACCCCCATACATATGGGATATATTGAGAATGGTGATCAAATCATGATATTAATAAACATAACAGTTTAAATAATGCACCAGTAAGGCCTTTTCGCGAACCACCATGAGAATTTCGGGGGGGGGCTGAAGCCCCCCGAGCCCCCCCCCTGGCTACATGCCTGGCCTTATAGATATTGTTGGATTGCAACATATAGTTCAACAATATAATTCTTGACCACCGGAAATTTTTGGCAGCACTATTTCAAACGAAGTGGATTTATGGATAAATACATTAAGTTTTCCCTTCTCCCTGATTCTTTCTCATTGTTAGTAGCCTGTGCAGATCTCCAAGGCAGAAAAATAGCATGCAAGTCCACCAAAGCCCTACTCTCCTGCAGTGGAACTATATCTGCCTTATAGACATCACATCTTCTGGCTGTAAACACTCATCAATTGATTTCATTCTGATTTCAATACAGGGATTGAAATAATACTTAATATTTGTTTTGTTTTTCCTTGTTTCCTTCTTGCTTTTGTTTTGGACTACAACTGACAGACTCTCCCTGATGGCTTAGCCAGTACATGGAAACTGCTAGTCCACCATAGCAAATGTGCTGATCTTATACTGAACAGGTGTGTCATAACATTGGAAATAGTCTTGACAAGTAAGCATCCAGTTTCTCTGGATAAATGAATAACAATGCTGGAGGGGAAGTGGTTTGTAAAACATGGTATACAATTGGCCCTTCAATTCACTTCACTTTATTTCTTAATTAGTCGCTCTCCACCAAGGTGCTCTGAGCGACTTACAATTTAAAATAGCATTTACACAATATAAAAACATTCAACATAAAAACATTCAACATAAAAACATTCAACAGTGACTATTTGGCAAACTAGATCTGATCACTTTACTTAAATGTACAACCAAACAGCCAAGTCTTGAGCGCCTTTACAAAAGGTCTCAACTCCGACATTGCTCTAATATATGGAGGAAATGAGTTCCACAGAATTAGAGCATAGGTCGAAAAAGCTCTACGCCTTATAGCTTCCAGGTGTACCTCCCTAGGGCCCGGTATGTATAGGAGATTTTCTTGGGTGGATCGAGGTGACCACTGATGGAGAAAAGGAATGAGGCGGTCCCTAAGATATAAAGGTCCTTGGCCATTTTGAGCTCTAAATGTCAGGATCAGTATCTTGTAAGAGATCCGATGTTCTATTGGTAGCCAATGCAGTTGTTGCAGAATTAGTGTAACATGGGATCTTATAGATGATCCCGCTAGCAGCCTGGCTGCCGCATTTTGGAACATCCTAAGCTTCTGGGTTGTTGACTTCGGAAGGCTGGCATATAAGGCACTGCAATAGTCTAACCTAGTGGTGACTGTTTTTAAATTCGTTTTTAAATTCGTTTCGTAAATGCTTCGGATTCGTTATGTATTCATTTCGTTATCGGTTTGAGGTCGTTTCGTTATTATTTCCGCATGTCTGGGGCAAGTTTTATAGTTGTTTTTTGTTTAATTAGTGAAAAAAAATTATAATATCACACCAACAGTCAACAACAGAGGGAGAGGGAAGCTTCAGAAGTTCCCCCTGTCCCATTTGGAGGTTTTTTAGCGTATTGCGTGGTCGCGTCCGCCATTAATGAATTGATTCGTTATTGTTTCGTATTTGTTTCATTAATGTTTCGTAATTTTTTTTACATTTACAAAATTTCGTAAATATCGAACTTTTTAAAAGAAAAATTTCGGAATTCTTTTAAATATCGAAACGCAAAAACCCCCAAAAAACGAATCGATTTTAGAAACAATTTTTTCCGTTGTTACCCAGGCCTAGTGGTTATGTATCTGCACACAAACTTAAGTGGTCAGTGTAGATGTGCCCTGAGTCTAGTCAGCCATGAAATGTCTTATTTAAAACAGTAATAAATTGTTCAGGTGGAAGGGAGATGGGAAAGTTTATGACAATGGCTTAGGAAGAGGTGAAATCAAGAGCAATTCACCCTGGCATAATATGCCTCCCACCCATACTGACTATTTGTGATGGAAAACATGCTCCTATTGTTTTTATTGATACTTCTAATTGCAACTAACAGCTATGGAGATCTACTGTAATGTACAGATTATCATAGGTTTTAGACATACTCCAACCATGCCATTGTTCTACTCAGGGCCACCTTGCCCTGCTATTATTTGTCATAAATCAAGCACATCATACAAACTAGACAACAAATGCCAAATGTGATTTGACTACCACAAGGAATCAGGAAGCATTCTAAATAGAAGAACTTGGCCCGACTCTCCCCGCAATTTCTGTGCTTAGTATTTTGCTGCTTCAGCAACCACCTGTTCTCTTCCTTTTGGTTGCCCTTGTGGAGAGAAAATGTTTAAGGAAAAGCACCTGGAAAGTATTAACAGTAATGGTCCAAGAACAAAATTATGCACAAATGATGAGGAGATGATGCTTAAGGAGATAATTAGGCAGCTGTTTTCTAATTTAACCAACCATCCTGAATAAGCAGTTACTCCGCTTGAGGTACGGGAATGTGTGCAAGCCACCTTTTCACAGGCATGAGGAATCACATCTTTGGCTGTCATTTCTGAACATATTTCAGACAAAATGCAGCACATGGCATGTACTTAAAAATCGGGGTCTTGTCCATGGGATATTTAGGTTCCCCATTAAAAAAATTATATAGCATAGGTCTATGTTTCTACACAGGGCTATTAAATATGTTGGCCAGATTCTCTTGGTAAGCCTTTGTAGTATCTAGGAGAAGATACGACAAGAGCTTCATGGATTACTTATTTAAAAATAATTATTGGCAGTTATAGTTCCAAATTCCCCCAAGCCATTTGTTATTTGTCACTGCCGCTTTTTAAAATATAGAAATAACTTAATTCCCCATCCAAATAATTACCTATATTCTGGCATATAAGACTACTTTTTTAACCCAAGAAAATCTTCTCAAAACACAAGGGTCATCTTATACGCAGGAGTAGTCTTATACACAGGAGTCATCTTATACACTGGAGTAACCTTATGCATGGGAGTCATCTTATATGTGGGAATAGTCTTATACGCTGGGAGTCATCTTATAGAGCGGGTGCTGAAACTTCCAATCCAGATTGGGGAATCTGTGGTTGCTACATATTGTGAGTGTGGGAGGGGGGGGGGTAGCTCAAAAATGGCAGTGGCTGCATCCCTGCCATATGCAGCGACTGTATGAAAGCATTAAGGGCGATGCTGTACAAGTACGGTAGAAGAAAATCCATTCATCGGGATTTGTGGACTTAATGTGGTCCCGATGGTGAGGTGAAGGGGCACCTCACCGGGAAGGTGTAAGTGAAGGGCGGAGCAAGCTTCAGGCATCCAGGGCTCCCGGGGTATAGAAAAAAGAGAGGGGGGGCTCTCGGTCAGAAAAACACACCTCTTTTACCCGTCTGGCCCGCCCTTGTATCCTATTACCGTACCTCCTCCTTTGCCTCTCAGATCTCTCTCCTGAAGACTGCAGTGAAGTGGTGCAGGTGCACATGTGCGAGATCTGAGAGGCAGAGAAGGAGGTACAGTAATAGGAAAATTACCATATTGAAATCAAATCTGATGCTTTTAAAAAATTTATTTGGTGTGCGTTGGAAGAGGGGTGGTCTTATACAACGAGTATATCCCAAACTCTATATTTTAACTGGAAAAGTTGGGGGTCGTCTTATACGCCCAGTCGTCTTATATGCCGGAATATACGGTACTTTTTATTACATTCAAGTTATTGGTCTTTGGTACAACCCTTTCCTTTACGTCATCATTTCCTCAACAAGGCAGTGTGAAGCACAGCATGAAACAAATGATATTCCATATCTCTCGTCCAGATAGCACATGGAATATCTGCATTACTGAAAAGAGAACTAACTACAATTTCAATGAAATAATGGAAAGTTATCCCTTTACAATCATTGTGTTATGAGTTCATTTTTGCAAGAAGTAATTAATTACAAGTAATAGTTGATATTAAGGGCATATATTTTAGTTAGTGTTGAGGGAACCCAGAGAAAGTGAGCATGGTGTAGTGGTTAAAAAGAATTAAGAATAAAATAAGACTGATGTTTAATAGAGAATTTTATCCCTAGCATAAAAGCAAATGGCCTCTGCTTCATGCATATGAAATGAAGGGGTGAATGATACAGCATACATAATTCCATAACTAATCCTAAGCTTTGGTTCAAGTCAGGGCAACAAGTTATTGGAGGGCTCTTCCAGACAAGTCTTATATCCCAGGATTTGATCCCAGATTTTATGTTTATCCAAGATTATCTGGCAGTGCAGACACATATAATCTATCCTGATTCCCCTTCGAGCTGTCCTGAGTCTCCCTTTGGGGGTAGAGAAGTGACGGGGTAGAAATACCAGAAATAATAATAATAATAATAATTATTATTATTAATAATAATAATAATAAATCCAGTTTAAAGCAGAAACCCTGGGATATAGGGCCTAGCTCGATGGGCCCAAAGGCCCCTTCTACACTGCCATAGAAAATCCAGATTAGATATCTGCAGTTTAGACTCATATAATCCAGTACAAAGCAGATAATCTGGATTTTATATGGCAGTGTAGAAGGAGCCTGAGAATAAACCAATACAGTAGCCAAAGCAATGACAGGGGAAAGGACAGATTGTTTAACCATTTGTTTCCTACTCCTTTTGTAACTCACCGTTCTGAAGTTGTTTTTACAGCAAGAGGGTGGAAAGGACATATTTTCCCCCTACAAGTGGAAAAGTTGTTTGTGGAGGGTGGAAAATACAAAAGGATGAAGGCAGTTACGGGACACCATCTCATACACAACCTGCCTTTCTTTTGCTGCAAGAAAATAGCTGCAGAAGAAAGCAATGTAACTTGAACCTGAGTTGAATGGAAATATTACAAAGCAAATGTCCTCGGGATATAATGGCATGTTGCCTCACACAGAAGGAGGAAGAATCGGGAAAGAAATCTGCCTCAGGGGATGCACAGATGTTATGTAGGGAAACTCGTATTATCATCACAGCTCTTTGACCAAAATTGAGCAACATTCGTTTGCCGCATCAATAGGCTGTAATGAGCTTTTGAAAAATGGTGCCGCTGCTAAAGAAATCTCATGATGAATGAAACTCATGTGACCTTCTAAAAACAGGACATGTTTCCCATTAGGGAATTAACAAAAAGGCAAAGGCTCGCATTAAGCAAGTTATAGGCTGGTTTCAGATTGGACATGCTGAGAAACGAAGAATTCCTTCTATTCATTGAAATTGCCATGATCCACTAATGGAAAGGATGGGAAGCTAGTCTTTGAAATTCTTCTTTTCTCATGCAGATCCTTTCACCACTTTTTCATCATTTCAGAGCAGTTTTTGAGGTGTTACAGAAGGCTGCCAGGGAATCACAAAGACAGTCTTCCTACTCTTTTCCACCAGCATCACCACAACTTCTCTCAGTACTAGTTAAGACAGGGGCGGCTCGTCCATTACGCAAAGTAAGCGGTCGCAGAACACTTTTTTTGCCAGGGGCGCAGAGGCGCCTCTGTAAATGCCCCTCGACCTCCACTTGCGGAGCACCCCCTCGGCTCACAACAGCCCTAGTAGTCTGGGAGAAGCCTCGGCAACCCATTATGCAAAGTAAGCATTTGCAGTATAGTTAATGTTGCCCAGGGGCGCTCTTGAGGCGCTCTTGGGGGAAAATAGACCTTGACATATGCGAGTTGTAGTTACTGGGATGTATAGTTCACCTACAATCAAAGAGCATTCTGAACTCCACCAATGATGGAATTGAACCAAATATGGCACACAGAACTCCTACGACGAACAGAAAATATATATCAATGATTGGTTGGGGGGGGGGAGGAATACTGTTTGCTTACCGTTGAAAATTACCTAGGGCCGCCTCTGAGTTAAGATCAAATATTTAGTCATTGCAGGGGTTTGTTTAGGAGCAGCAACCCAACACAGAAGGTTCCCCACTATATTCCTCTCCAGCCTTTCCTTTTCCACAGCTGAAAAAGATACATTGACATTGTATGGTTCTATCTGCAGCAGTTCCACTATCCTTCATTCAGCAAAACTCTCCTTTTTTGTGCCTTAACAAGACTACAATTTCTATGCACAGGTCATAAAATTTCCTCACCGACCAGACTGGCTTTATTTCTAAGCTACAAGCATCAGAATCAATGTCATTCAGACCCTTGGGCCCAATGACTAGTATCAGCAAACAAGGTACAATAATGCAGCAGAAATCATAGGCTGGTCTTCTCCTCCAGCATGAAAAGAATGGAATTGCTGCAGGGAAAATGAGCAATAGACTAAAACAGTGGAGCATGTTACTGACATTGTGCATGCATCTAGGGATGGGAATTCGCTGCAGGCCCTATTCATTAGCATCGTGAAGCATGAGACTATCAGGGACAGTCCAAGTACATCACACATCAAAAGAAGAAGACGACTCAGGACACTTATAGGAATTTGTAACAAGGTAGCAGGCACATTGGTTGTGTGACAAACCTTTTTATTTCTACATCTGAATATGAATTAATATTAACTTTCTCCGTTGTGTTCCTTTACACTATCTTTCTACTTCCATTATTAGTATCAAAGAGCAGGGAACACACACACACACATATATATAGATAAATAAAAATGTAATGTTCGTTTGTGGATTAACATAACTCAAAAACCACTGGATGAATTGACACCAAATTTGGACACAAGACACCTCTTAGGCCAATGAGTGACCATTACTCATAAAAACACTGAAAAACACAGCAGAAGGGACTTTAAAACCCAAAAAACAAAAAATACATTACAACGCATGCGACAAACCACATATATACACAAACACACATATATACACATATACACAAATATATATACACACACATATGCATATATGAACCCACACACTCCCTTCGATCATCTGGAGAGGCCCTGCTCACGATCCCACCGCCGTCGCAAGTGCGTTTGTTGGGGACGAGGGAGAGGGCCTTCTCTGTGGTGGCCCCCCAACTCTGGAACTCTCTCCCCAAAGACATCTGACCAACCCCAACATTGGCAGTCTTTAGGAAGAGCCTGAAGACCTGCCTGTTCCAGTGTGCCTTTCCAGAATAGGAAACTCCTGGCATCATGTCCCAAATGCACTTTGTTAGAAATTTAGGATTGTCTGCACATTGCACCTACCTCCAAAAACCTCTACATATCACCTGTCAAGTCCAGCACTTTTTAAATTTTGTCTACTACATTTGGCCCGGCCTTAGATTTTAAATGCGTCATGGTGTTATTGTTTTAGTGTTTTACTGTTTTGCTTGATGTTTTATTATTTGCTTTATGAGTTTTACTGTTGTATTTGTATGCTGTTGTTTTGTTGGTGGCCTTGGCCTTTGTAAGCCACATCGAGTCCTTCGGGAGATTTTGTGGGGTATAAATAAAGTTAATAATAATAATAATAATAATAATAATAATAATAATAATATATACACATACAAACACATTTACACAGACTGGGCCACAGCAACACATGGCACGGGACGGCTAGTATCTATATAAATAAAAATGTAATGTTCGTTTGTGGGAATAACATAACTCAAAAACCACTGGACTAATTGCCGCCAAAGTTGGCCACAAGACACCTACTAACCCAAGGAGTGACCATCACTAAAAAAAATGATTTTGTCATTTGGGAGTTGTAGTTGCTGGGATTTATAGTTCACCTACAATCAAAGAGCACTCTGAACTCCACCAATGATTGAATCGAACCAAACGTGGCACACAGGACTCCCATGACCAATAGAAAACACTAGAAGGGTTTGGTGGGCATTGACCTTGAGTTTGGGAATTGTAGTTCACCTACATCCAGAGAGCACTGTGGACTCAAACAATGATGGATCTGGACCAAACTTGGCACGAATATTCCAAATGCCCAAATATGAACACAGATGGAGTTTGGGGGAAACAGACCTTGACATTTGGGAGTTGTAGTTACTGGGATTTATAGTTCACCTACAAATTCACCTGAACCCTGTCAATGACAGATTTGGGGCAAACTTCCCACACAGAACCCCCATGACCAACAGAAAATACTTAAGGCCATCCAGTCCAACTCCCGTTTCCAGGGCAAGAAAACGTAATCAAAGCCTTCCTGACAAAGAGCCACCCAGACATAGATATTGATAGATAGATATGATTCACACACAGAGAGATATAGTATCATAGATTTGAAAGTGACCTCTAAAGAAGCACAATTATATGTTGCACGTTCCAGAGTAAGCAAACCAGACAATCCCTACATCAACACTGACAAAGAAACAACAAGAAATACTGATTACCCACAAGCATAAAGAAATCACATATATTAGAAACAAACACTTTCTCATTACTTTATTTTCCAGACCACCAGACTGGGCCACAGCAACGCGTGGCAGGGGATGGCTAGTGTCTATATAAATAAAAATGTAATGTTCGTTTGTGGGATTAACATAACTCAAAAACCACTGGATGAATTGACACAAATTTGAACACAATACACCTATCAGGCCAACGAGTGACCATCACTCATAAAAACACTGAAAAACACAGCATAAGAGACTTAAAAAGCCAAAAAAAACAACAACATTACAGCACATGCACAAAACCACATATATACACAAACGCACCATATATACCCAAATATATACATACACACGTGTGTGTATGTATATATATATATATATACGCGTGGCAGGGGACGCTAGTATATGTGTGTGTGCAGGCATGTAGCCTTCAGCCTCCCCCCCCCTCCCCCCGAAATTCTCATGGTGGTTCGCGAAAAGGCCTTACTGGTGCATTATTTAAACTGTTATGTTTATTCATATCATGATCTGATCACCATACTCAATATATCCCATATGCATGGGGGTATTGGGGTAATGATACAAAAGGTTTGCTAGGCTAGACCCTCTTTCATTCAGACTCAGCCCCCCCCCCCCCGAAACCCCCCTGAAAAAAATTCAGCCCCCCCCCCCCGAAACGAAATCCTGGCTACGGGCCTGTGTGTGTGTGTGTATATATATATAGATATAGATATATATAGATATATAGATATACACACACACATACACAAACATACATACACACAAACACACATATATGGGAAAACATGCATTCCTCATGGGAAGATGATAACAATTAGGGGTGGTTTTTTTGTTGATTTTGTTTTCATGTCAGGAGTGACTTGAGAAACTGCACGTCACTTCTGGTGTGAGAGAATTAGCTGTCTGCAAGGACGTTGCTCAAGGGACGCCCAGATATTTTGATGTTTTACCATCCTTGTAAGAGGCTTCTCTCATATCCCCACATGGGGAGCTGGAACTGACAGAGGGAGCTCATCTCTCCCTGGATTCAAACTCTGATCTGTCGGTCTTCAGTCCTGCTGACACAAATATTTAACTCATTGCACTCTGATTAGGGATGATATAATTGTCTTAAAAATGTGTTGGAAAACTTTCCCATACATTGACTTTCTCTATTCTCTCTCTAACTCTCATACATGTACGCATAGAGCGGGGGGGGGGGGGATAATTCCATTTAAATTAATTCAATTTGTTAATCAAAATATTTATGTTCGATCAGTAAGTCTGTTGGTGTTTATGTTTAGATGGGAAGTGTCAGATGTGTGTTATAACCTTGACAGACATTTTGATTGCTTGGCTAAATTATAGCAAAGGAGAAGGGTGCAAAAAGCATGATGTAGTTAATTTTTTGTCTTTATTTCATATGATAATAATGATATGTTTATAGCCTGCTTTTTCTCTCCCAAAGGGGATGCCAAGCAGCTAACAGTGAAAATCAGAACGATGTGTAAATTAAAACCTATATAAAATTTTATGTTCTATGTGGGGTAGCCTTTGAAGACTGTTTGGAAGCTTCAAATGGTCCAACGGGCGGAAGCCAGATTGTTCACCGGAGCAGCATACAGGGAACATACAACCCCCCTGTTATGTCAGCTCCACTGGCTGCCAGTCTGCTATTGAGCATAATTCAAAGTGAAAATGTAGCTTTGTGATCAAACCTTTGGAGAACTTGTGCAATAGATAAATATAAAATTACATGCAATGTCTATTCGAACGGCCCGGACTATGAGTTAACATGATAGCATGATTAATAGTGACAGTATTGTTTAAATGTATTTTTATAATTCTATTTTTAATTGTAAATTGTTTTAAGGCATTGAATAGTTGCCTACGTGTAAAGCCGCCTTGAGTCCCCTCTGGGGTTGAGAAAGGCGGAGTAGAAATGTTGTAAATAATAAATAAGCATATTTATTAAAATTGAATTGTATATTTGACTGTTAAAATATATTTAAAACCAATAAAACAATTTAAAAATCTATTAAACAGCGTAAAACACAGCACTCCTGGCTCAGTCTTAAAAGCTTTCTTCTTTAAAAGCCTGACTAAAAAGAAAGGTTTTTGCCTGCAGCCACAAGGACAGCTAGGAAAAGGCTGTTCTGGCTTCCCTGGGCAAGGAGTTTCGGAGTCAAAGGCATCCACCAAGAAGGCCTTCTCTCACACTTCCACTAACCAAATTTGTAACTGTTAATTTAAAAAAAATGTTAAAATTTACATCACACTTTGCAACTCAAGATAGGATCCACAGGGTTGCCTTCTGCCATTCAGATATGTGAACTTTTGGGCAGCCTCTCATGCAAGTTTTGTTTTCTCTTCCTTTATTAAGCACAAACCATGCAGCATTTAAACAATTATAAAAACAGTTTGCATAATAACAATAACAACAATAATAACACCATCATGTTAAAAAACAAATTATGGGTTGTCGATGTTGCAATCCAAGGTGACAGCAGGATTCAAGAGAAACAACAGGAAAAGCTGACACAATATGAGGATTTAAAGATTGAACTGCAAAGACTCTGGCACAAGCCAATAAAGGTAGTCCCAGTGGTGATCGGCACACTGGGTGCAGTGCCTAAAGACCTTGGCCTGCATTTAAACACAATCGGCGCTGACAAAATTACCACCTGCCAGCTGCTGAAGGCCACCTTACTGGGATCTGCATGTATTATTTGCCGATACATCACACAGTCCTAGACACTTGGGAAGTGTCCGACATGTGATCCAATTTAACAGCCAGCAGAGTGTCTGCTGTGGACTCATCTTTTTGTGTTTCAAATTATTATTGTTGTTGTTATTATTATTAAACTTTATTTGTACCCTGCTAACATCTCCTGAAGGACTCAATGCAGCTTACAAAGGCCAAGGCCTCAACAACACAATAGCATAACAATACAATTCAAAGCAAATCAAAAACATTAAAGCAATAACAGTAAAAACAACAAAACAATACAGCATAACACAATAAAACAGGGCCGGGACAAGTAATGGGTTCAGATTAAAAAGTGCTGGATGTGACAGGTGATCTATCGGATTTCAAGGAAGTGCAGAATCTTAAAGTTCTGATAAAGTGCTTCTGGGACTCTAATAAAGTGATTACTGGAGTTTTCCTATTTTGGAAAGGCACATCGGAACAATATTGTGGGGACTGAGGGCGGTTTAAAAATATTATGAACTTAGGCACATAAGATTGTTTTAGTGAAGGTCCTCAAGATGCTTATGAATGTATCCTAATAAAAATTTCCCTAATTTTCACAGATTGCTAAACTCGCTGTGGTCCATTATGCCATGTATCAATCCATCCCAGATGTCCCCAGGTCTATGGAGCAAATTTAAAGTAAACAGGGATGAGAGAGGGAAGATGATGGGAAAGCCCTATTTTATAAATCAATTCTGTTCATGTGGACTATGGTGTTCTTTCCAAAGTCTACCTAACTACCATAATGTAGTGGGCCTTTCACATGATTTGACAAGTAGGTGCACTGGTGAAACAGGGAAATCTATGTAATATATTTTCTTCAGTAATGTATTTGAAATAAAGCACAACATGCATTTACATATGACTTATTCACATGCATAATAACCACAGCAAACAACCAGAACCAACTATCCTACAATTTTGGAAGTCCACTCAATCTGTGGAATTTCTACAAAAATAAATTAGATTTGAACTTTTCTGGGGAAGTATTTAAAAATAGAAAGTCACATTTGTTTGAAATGACCTTTTTAAGCTGAACATAATGCAGCTCAGAAGTGATTAATTGTGCTTCTAAGGGCCCTTCCAGACAGGGTTGAAACCCTCCTGGGTTTCTGTCCTCACCTCCAACCCAAACCCTGGACTTTCCCTTGAGAGGTGGCTAGATGTCATCCTTGGTCAATCTTTGGTTGACCCAGGGTGGCATCCAGCCCCTCTCCAGCATCCCATTTCCTCAAAACAAAAAAAAACTTACTGGAGGGGCCTTCCGGTGGCACAAGCCTCTCTGCAGAGTACTCTTGAGGCACAAAAATGATACATCAGGTGGTGGGGAGAGTGGACAACCTCCTTTGGACTCCAAGAGCCTGAAGAAACAGAATGGCTGTGGAGATGGACACCGGGAACTGAGGAAGCAGTGCCGAGAGTCAATCCCCACAGGTACAGCTGCAAAGATCTGGAACTTAGCTTAATTCCTGAATCTTTCCAGGTGTCAAATTAATGCAAAGTAAACTGGGAACTTCCAGTTTACTCCACATTAATACAGGTTTACCTAAAGAGTCTTTTGGATGCCTCAGGTAAACCCATTACTTATTACAGGTTATCGGGCTTGTGTAGGAGGCCCCCAAGATAGCCAAAATAAAAGAACACATTTATCACTGATAGTACTCTGTAGATTGGTGTAGTGTTTTGCATGTTGGAGTACATCTCTGGAGACTAGGATTTGAATCCCCACCTGGCCATGAACCCAATGGATGATCTTGGGCAGGTCACACTCTTAATCTCAGAGGAAGGAAAAAGTAAAGCCTATCTTGCCAAGAAAACTCCATAATAGGGCCACTTTATTGTCATCATAAGTCAGAGACAACTTCAATACACATTACAACAACAAACCTCTGTCAACGTGTGTTTAAATCAACATGACAATGTATTTAAGTTAACATGAAATAAATCATGATTACAAGTGCAATCCAAAGCATCTTAAATATTTTAGCATTTTAAATATACACTGAGCCATGGCAGTTAAAGTGGAGTCAAACTGCACTTTATGTGAAAAGGGAAGGTTTTAATCATATTCTTAGTACTGCAATGTTATCAAAATTTAGACTCTAACATCTATAAGAAACCCTAACATTAAAAATACAAGCAAAGAGGTTAATAAATTTAATCCTCTTTCTTCACATCTGTAGTCCTGTTAATAAGTTTCCCTGTTATTTATGCTGCAAACTAAATCTGAGGTTGGGCATGGACATTTAAAAATCAACATATCGGTTCGTCCACTGGTCAGCAGTCTCTTCCATCACCTGGATGGTGAAAAAATTAGATTAGATACTCCAAGTGTGGTGAAAATAGTTTGTTTATGTATTCTGTAAATTGAAAAGAAATATTTTGGAAAGCAGTAAACATTTGTTCAAAACAATTTCCACAAACTGTATGATTACCTGATCATAATCCAAGACCACATTCTGGGTTTCATGCAAAGCAAATCATGATAAAACCTGAGATGAAGGCTAATTACATTTATAAATCTAAGTTGATCATAACAGAAATGACCTTGGCTAAATTTGGGGGAAAAAATCTCTACAGAACGTTTCCTTTGAAACAAATGGATAATATACAAGGAAAGCTGTTCTGATAATCAGATACACACAATTTCCATACAAACAGCTTTTGCAACACAAGAAGATATGGTGCTGTAGGACTGCAACGTAGTCCAAATTTATTTCCATACTGTCCAATTCATACGATAACCAATAGATGGGTATCTCATCAAAGAGAGTGTTATAATGGATACACAATCTCATGAATGCAGCAGAAGTCTGAAACTAAGGTATAAACATAAAAACAATCATGCTAGATCACAGCACATGCTTTTCTCATCCAACATTCTGTTCAAATAGTGGAATATCTATGGACTAGAACATTGTCCTCCTGTTATTATTCCAAGTGACTCAGATATGAACCATGATAACAATTGATCCTGGAAGCAAAGTAAGCCATCATAATTAAGATAGTTTTAGTATGTGTCAATTTATTTAACATGAAGTAAGGCATACAAAGCATCTTAAGATGACAATAACACACCAATTCTCTTTGATCCTTATAGTTCAGTTAACAATGGTCTAAGTATCCCAGATTTTTTCAGTATATGCTAAGTATTCTATCATTTTCTATACACTACTTCCAAATAATTTAACAAAGGGGAATCTCCCCTACAAACCATCAAGATTACTAAGATCGTCTGGAGGGGCCCTGCTCTTGGTCCCGCCGGCCTCACAAGCGCGGCTGGTGGGGACGAGGGACAGGGTCTTCTCGGTAGTGGCCCCGCGACTCTGGAACTCTCTCCCACCAGAGGTTAGAACCTCCCCAACAATCCTGACATTCAGGAAACAGGTGAAGTCGTGGTTATGGAGACAGGCTTTCAAAGAATGAGACAATGATCTGGATGGAAGGCGGTGTATATTTGATTTTAGTATGACGACTGACCACTGTAGTTTTAAATATATGTGTTTTTTTAATGTTTTATTGTAATGTGTATTTTGATATTTTACCGATTGTATGTGTTTTTATGGTTGGAAACCGGGCTGAGTCCCTCTTATGAGGTGAGAAGCTCGGTATATAAAACTTTGAAATAAAAAATAAATAAAATGGTTAAAAAGGGTTACCATAGCACGTTATATAAGATGATGTTACAATGAGTGTTCACTAGGGTGGAATGAATAAAGCCCCCCAAAAGCATGCTTGAACTTCCTTGGCATCCACAATTACAGTCATTTTCAAAAGCCAAGGACACAAACATTCTATACAAATACGTCCACTCATAAATTGAATATCACTTTGCAAACTTTCTGTTTTACTCAATTCTTTGTATATGCAATTTACTATCATCATTAAAAAAAAACTTGGGTCACAGCCACTTGTGAAGGAAAATGAAAACACATAGAACTGTAGGCTTGGAAATAATCCCAAATATGTTTGCTTTAACTATTACATAAAGAACACATTCAGTTAGGATTATAATACCCCTGCTAGCTCCCCCGCCCCCTCTCTCTGTCTCTGGATATCAGGATGTAGGTCTTGACCATTTTTGCATGAAAGAAAAAATGTTTGGGAAAAAATCTTCCTGCTGGGGAAAATTATGAGTTTTGTGCATTTTTGATATTTTCTCATACTTTGAGGGGGTTTTGTGAAAAATTCACTTGTGAAACAAATTCAGCAAAAACCTTTCTGTGTGAGCAAAAAAAAGGACAGAAAACTATGTACTTTTGCATAAAATATATGTAGCATTATTTTTCTGAAAAACCCACAAAATGTCAAAAATCTCATAGTAGTTGGTCATTTTTATGACAGAATGTCTCATGGTGTTGAAAAGCGGTTTTTTTTAAAAGCACAAGAACATATGTGAGTTTTCCTTACATTCCTAATTCAGATAATGCTCTGCCTGAATGTAAAAATCTACAAATCAAAATATTATTTTCTATGTGGAAAACCCTTCACTAATTTGTTTGAATTTTATGCAGGATTAGTCCCAAACTGCTGAAAATCTTTAGAAACCATTGACATACTTTTTGCAATGAAAAAAAAGTTAGAATAAGAAAAATAGCAAAGAACTACATTCCTATTATATACATTTCAGGATTATTTTCAAGACCCATACAAAGTACACAGCCCTACTCTTTTATCCACACAACAGCCAATTGAAGGAAGGCAGTTAAACAAGTGGCTACTGACACACACACACCCCCCCCCCCCCGCCCAAAAAAAAAACTGGGTACAAAACTGGGGCATTTGTTGGACCAGTCAAGTCAGGAAACGGTTTGGAAACATCTTCATTCCATATACCATTGAAATCATAAAATCTGGCAGAACCCATTCAGAATTCACCTGGTAGCAATCGATTAATCTGGTAATTTTTAAATGGTCTCATAGTAGGTAAAGGTAAAGGTAGTCCCCTGACATTAAGTCCAGTCATGTCTGACTCTGGGGTGTGGTGCTCATGTCCATTTCTAAGCCGAAGAGCCAGCATTGTCCGTAGACACCTCCAAGGTCATGTGGCCGGCATGACTGCATGGAGCGCCGTTACCTTCCCGCCAGAGCGGTACCTATTGATCTACTCACATTTGCATGTTTTCGAACTGCTAGGTTGGCAGAAGCTAGGGCTGACAGCAGAAGCTCACGCCGCTCCCCGGAATCGAACCTGCGACCTTTCAATCAACAAGCTCAGCAGCTCAGTGCTTTAACCCACTACGCCACCGGGGGCTCCACGGTCTCATAGTAAACCCCGAATATTTCAAACATTTTGTCAGTATCATAGCCATATTGTCAGGATCTATTCAAAAGGTCTCCAAATTTAAAAAAATGAAAGAGATACTTGATTTAAATAAATTAGTTTCCTGATACTAATAATCTGCCCTCGGGGAGATAGGGTGGGTTATAAATAAAGCATTATTATTATTATTATTATTATTATTATTATTATTATTATTATATATCTGCCCCTATCTACATACAAGACAACCATATAGGCAAACAAAAATAAATGCAAACAAGAAAGTCAACATGGAAGAATTGCATGGAACATTTTGCACATTACTTTCTAACTGGAAACGGCCATGAGCAGATAGGAAAAAGGGCTGCAGAAGGACATGAGGTACCCTTGGCTGCAGGCACGTAGCCGGGGGACGACGACTTTGGGGGCTTCAGCCCCCCCCCTCCGAAATTCTCATGGTGGTCTGCAAAAAGGCCTTACTGGTACATTATTTAAACTGTTATGTTTATTCATATCATGATCTGATCACCATGCTCAATATTTCCCATATGCATAGGGGTATTGGGGTAACGATACAAAAGGTTTGCTAGGGTAGACCCTCTTTCACTCAGAGTCAGTCCCCCCCCCCAAATCAAACTCAGCCCCCCCCCCCCCCGAATCAAAATCCTGGCTACGGGCCTGCGTGGCTGTATCCCTGGTAGGTAGGCAAAAGGAGGCTCTGGAGTAGCAGTGGGGAGCTGGCTATAGTGATGAAGGCTGATAGGGTTTGCAATCCAGTTGTCATTGTCATCTGGAAGGCTGAGCAATTTCAAGATTTTCAAATGTCTGCTTTAATTTTTTCTGTCCTCAGAATAACCTCACAGGGGACCTACATTTCTGAAGTAATAAAATCAAACACGTGTCTTCCATTTCATCTACTCTTTTTGAGAATTAAACCTTGAATTCCCAGTGAAGTGCTGAATAAAAACAACTTGTATGAGTGCCGTGAACTTAACAATAAAAATCAAAAAATTAAAATGTATGCTAGTTTTACAGAAATTTGGAATTCTAAATCTAAAAATGACCTCCAAAGTGTAAAGTTTTTTCCACAACTTGCTTTGATTTTCTTCTTATATATTTGATGGTGAATACTTCTTCATTGGGTTGTTGTAGGCTTTTTCGGGCTATATGGCCATGTTCTAGAGGCATTCTCTTCTGACGTTTCGCCTGTATCTATGGCAAGCATCCTCAGAGGTTGTGAGGTCTGTTGGAACTAGGAAAATTGGGTTTATATATCTATGGAATGACCAGGGTGGGACAAAGAACTTTTGTCTGAGGATCAATCACGACAAGACAGAGGTCAGTCGTAAGTCGGATCAGGGTATAGGGTGGCAACCTGTGCTGTATGGGGTTGCACTCCCCCTGAAGTCACAGGTCTCCTGGACTCATCACTTACGCTTGAAGCTCAGGTGTCGGTGGTGGCCGGAAGGGCCTTCGCACAACTAAGACTTGTGCGCCAGCTGCGACCGTACCTCATGAAGTCGGATCTGGCCATGGTGGCCCATGCCTTAGTCACCTCCAGATTGGATTACTGTAATGCACTCTACGTGGGGCTGCCCTTGAAAACGGCCCGGAAATTTCAATTGGTACAACGGGCAGCAGCCAGGTTAGTAACTGGTGCTTCTTACAGAGAGCGGTCAACCCTCCTTGTTTAAGGAGCTCCACTGGCTGCTGTTCATTTTCCGGTCCCAATTCAAGGTTCAGGTTCTTACCTACAAAGCCCTGAACGGCTTGGGATCCGCCTAGCTGTTTTACCGCATTTGTGTATGAACCCACATGATCTCTTCGATCATCTGGAGAAGCCCTGCTCGTGCTCCCACCTCCTTTGGTGTGTTTGGTGGGGGCGAGGGAGAGGGCCTTCTTGGTGGTGGCCCCCCAACTCTGGAACTCACTTCCCAAGAACATCAAACATGCCCCATCTCTGGCAGTCTTTAGGACAGGGGTCCTCAAACTAAGGCCCGGGGGCCGGATGCGGCCCTCCAAGGTCATTTACCCGGCCCTCGCTCAGGGTCAACCTAAGTGTGAAACGACTTGAGAGCGCACAACAATAACAACAATCCTATCTCATCAGCCAAAAGTAGGCCCACACTTCTCCATTGAAATACTAATAATTTTATATTTGTTTAAATTGTTCTTAATTTCATTTACTGTATTGTTTTTAAGTGTTTTTGCACTACAAATAAGATATGTGCAGTGTGCATAGGAATTCTTTCATGTTTTTTTTTTCAAATTATAATCCGGCCCTCCAACGGTTTGAGGGACTGTGACCTGGCCCTCTGTTTTAAAAGTTTGTGGACCCCTGCTTTAGGAGGAGCCTGAAAATGTGGTTGTTCCAGTGTGCCTTCCCAGAATAAGGAAAATTCTCAGCAATATGCCCTCAAAATACACTTTACCACTGATTTAGGACTAACCCCGTTCCCTCATCTCTCTTTGAAAAACCTTTCCAAGTTATATCCTACCTTGTTCGTGTCCAGCATTATTTTTTCAATTTTAAATTATTACATTTGGCCTGGCCATAGATTTTTAAATGCTTGTATGTTACTGTTATTGCTTATTGTTTATTTTTTGTTTATGTGATTTATATTAATTGTTTTGTATTGATTGTTTTTGTTATTGCCTTTGTTTACTGATGTACTGTGAGCTTGGCCTTATGTAAGCCACACCAAGTCCCTTGGGGAGATCATAGAATCAAAGAGTTGGAAGAGAACTCATGGGCCATCCAGTCCAACCCCCTGCCAAGAAGCAGGAATATTGCATTCAAATCATGGTAGCGGAGTATAAAGTTTTATTGTTGTTGTTGTCTGTTGGAGCTAGGTGTGAATGTTTCAACTAACCACCTTGATTAGCATTTGATGGCCCGGCAGTTTTTTGGTTTTTTTTTTTTTTTGGTGTGGCTTGTTAGTGCCTGGAGGAATCTTTTGTTGAGAGGTGATTAGCTGTCCCTGATTGTCCCTGTCCCTGGTCATTCCATATATATATATATATATATATATATATATATATATATATATATATATATTTCCTAGTTCCAACAGACCTCACAACCTCTGAGGATGCTTGCCATAGATGCAGGTGAAACGTCAGGAGAGAATGCCTCTAGAACATGACCATATAGCCCGAATAAACCTACAACAACGCAGTGATTTATTTATTTATTTATTTACTTTACTTTACTTGTATACCACAGTTTCTCAGCCTAACAGGCGACTCAACGCGGTTTACAACAAGGATAAGATCAATCAACAATATACAATTTAAAACCATTGGAGCACAATATACAATATTGACACAACAATAACAACACAATGCATCTCATAACTAGAGTCGTGATCCAAATTCGTCGTCCATATTTCCATTCCTGTAATCGTCACATTCATTGCACTGATTAACCAAATGCCTGTTCAAACATCCAAGTTTTTAATCTCCTTCGGAACACCATTAGCGAGGGGGCTGATCTTACCTCCATGGGAAGGGCGTTCCACAGCCGAGGGGCCACCACAGAAAAGGCCCTGTCTCTCGTCCCCGCCAGCCGCACCTGTGAAGCAGGCGGGATAGAGAGCAGGGCCTCCCCAGAAGATTTTAGGGTCCTGGCGGGCTGATAGGCCGAGATACGTTCGGATAGGTAGCTTGGGCCAGAACCGTTTAAGGCTTTAAAGGCCAACGCCAGCACTTTGAATTGAGCCCAGTAGCAAATCAGCAGCCAGTGGAGCTGGTGCAGCAGAGGAGTGGTATGCTCCCTGCGCTCCGCTCCTGTTAGTATCATGGCTGCCGAGCGTTAGACTAGTTGAAGCTTCCGAGCCGTCTTCAAAGGCAACCCCACATAGAGAGCGTTGCAGTAGTCTAAACGGGATGTAACCAGAGCGTGGACTACCGTGGCCAAGTCAGACTTCCCAAGGTACGGGCGCAGTTGGCACACGAGTTTTAACTGTGTGAATGCTCCCCTGGTCACCGCCGAAACCTGAGGTTCCAGGCTCAGCGATGAGTCCAGGATCACACCCAAACTGCGAACCTGCGTCTTCAGGGGGAGTGCGACCCCATCCAACACAGGCTGTAACCCTATACCCTGTTTGGCCTTACGACTGACCAGGAATACCTCTGTCTTGTCTGGATTCAGTTTCAATTTGTTCGCCCTCATCCAGACCGTCACAGTGGCCAAGCACCGGTTCAGGACCTCGACAGCCTCTTTAGTAGCAGGTGGAAAGGAGTGACAGAGTTGGACATCATCCGCGTACAGATGACATCGCACTCCGAAACTCCGGATGATCTCTCCCAGCGGCTTCATGTAGATGTTAAACAACATGGGAGACAGTATTGAACCCTGAGGAACTCCATAAGACAAAGGTTGTGGGGTTGAACAGGAGTCTCCCAGTAACACCTTCTGAGACCGACCCTCAAGGAATGATTCCAGCCATGAAAGCCTTTGACAATACTTCTTCATTGAGGAATAAAGAGTAAACAGTAAAAGAGGGGTAAAGGTCTTCTAACTAACTTTCAAAAGACTTCAATTTGCTGATTATGAAACAGAAAAGCCGTTCAAAAACATTATAAGAAGTCACACTGGAACATCCCTGCTGGCACTTGATCATAACTGAAACAATTCAATTGATACAAATATTGAACATGTGAAAAAAACTGTGTGCAGACATTTTTATGGTATTTTTGAATTCAGCACCCAAAAATACAGCTACAAGATTGAAAAAAGTATTTTCATCACAGATTGACATAATTGATTGCAGCATATATCATACACATGACTCTTGCTAGCATAAAAAATCAATTTATGCCTTGTGAGATATATAATCCACAGGGAAATCTATTCTTGCTGTTGTTACTTCACAGATTTTCCCAACTACAAACAGCCTTTCTACTGCTGCCACAAGCCTCAAACCCATTTGAGGTAGAAACCATTCCACTTATTGTGCCACTTGGCAAGATCTGTCCACTGTAATACTATACATCCAGTCACACACTCTTCTTTTGATACTATCAAAAATGGGAGTGAATTTGGTTTGGGTTCATTCTTAGTTGGGAAGTCGGATCTGGCCACGGCAGTCCACGCTCTTGTTACATCCCTGTTAGATTACTGCAACGCACTCTACGTGGGGTTGCCTTTGAAGACTGCTCGGAAACTCCAACTAGTCCAGCGGGAGGCAGCCAGACTGCTCACCGGGGCGTCATACAGGGAGCATACCACCCCCCATGTTGTGTCAGCTCCACTGGCTGCCGATCCACTTCCAAGCACAAGTGCTGGTTTTAACCCACAAAACCCTATACGGTTCCGGCCCAGTGTATCTGTCCGAACGAATCTCCCTCTACGTCCCACTCCAGAGTCTAAGATCTTCTGGGGAGGCCCTGCTCTCAACCCCGCCTCTATCACAAGTGAGATTGGCGGGGACGAGGAGCAGGGCCTTCTCAGTGGTGGCCCCCCGCCTGTGGAATTCACCCCCCCCCCCGGGGAAATTAGATCTGCAACAATGCTCCTATCCTTTAGGAAAAAACTAAAAACGTGGATCTGGGACCAGGCATTCGGACAAGCGGGCAGATAAAGAAAGAATTTTTGACGATGACTAGGAATGATTAATGGATTAGACCTATGGAACTCTGGAAAACGAAACGCTGAGCACGAGAATAGTATATATGATGTTTTATATTATGTGTTATGTACTGGTTGTTTGATTGGTTTTAACTGTGATAACTGTTTTTAATTATGGTTTAGTATATTGTGTGTAATTTTTGTACAGGCATCGAATCGTGCCTTTTCTGTAAGCCGCCCTGAGTCCTCCTTCGGGGGTTGAGAAGGGCGGGGTAAAAGTACCCAAAATAAATAAATAAATAAATAAATAAATAAATAAAATAGTTGGATATACCAAGACCTGAAATGTTCTTGATTTATGGGATGGCAAAAATGTGAAAACCAGAATTGTCCATCTAGCTAGCTATAGGCCAAGTATGATTGTCTTCCAAGGGTAGAGTCTCTGTGGTAGGTTCATAAGTGATTATGGATATCTATTCTGGATCCACATGATCTTTCACAATGAGAGCATGTGTTTCCAATGGAAAGCGATCACAACAAGGATTTGCTTGACATGCCTTCCTCGTGGCACATTTCTCCCTCTCATTTCTCTATTCACTCTCAATTTATCCATCTAATCTAAGGCTTTGAGTTCTTCAGTCTTTCAAAAAATGAGTTTTAACATCAATGTGCTACTAGTGGTGAACTGGAGTTACCATTTCTTTTTCTGGAGAGGCTCTTTTAAATCTCTATGGAAGGCAGGTATAACATTGCCTTCTCCATGATAGACCAAACTGTACCTGTTTAACATGTTTTGCGCAATGGGGAAATATTGGGCTACAATGTATTGTCGAAGGCTTTCATGGCTGGAATCACTAGGTTCTTGTGGGTTTTTTCAGGCTATAGAGCCATGTTCTAGAGGCATTTCTCCTGACGTTTCGCCTGGATCTATGGCAAGCATCCTCAGAGGTAGTGAGGTCTGTTGGAATTAGGACAATGGGTTTATATATCTGTGGAATGGCTGGGGTGGGGCAAGGAGCTCTTCCCTGCTGCAGCTAGGTGTGAATGTTTCAACTGATCACCTTCATTAGCATTTGAAGGCCTGCCTGAGCCTGGGAAAATCTCTTGCTGGGAGGTGTTAATCTGTGCCTGGTTACGCTCTGTTGTTTTGCTGTTGTAATTTTAGAGTTTTTTAATACTAGTAGACAGATTTTGTTCATTTTCATGGTCTCTTCCTTTCTGTTAAAATTGGGTTGGGATGGGGGAAAATAATTTTCCTTGTTGTTTTACAACAGCAAAACAACAGAGAGGAAACAACCAGGCACAGATTAACACCTCCCAGCAAGAGATTTTCCCAGGGTCAGGCAGGCCTTCAAATGCTAATGAAGGTGATCAGTTGAAACATTCACACCTAGCTGCAGCAGGGAAGAGCTCCTTGCCCCACCCCAGCCATTCCACAGATATATAAACCCATTGTCCTAATTCCAACAGACCTCACTACCTCTGAGGATGCTTGCCATAGATGCAGGCGAAACGTCAGGAGAAATGCCTCTAGAACATGGCTCTATAGCCCGAAAAAACCCACAAGAACCTATTGGGCTATAAGTTATAATCAGTACTTTTCATTGTGCCTGGAAATGACTCAGTAGCCAGTAAAGAAGTTCTCATCAGGGAGTTACATTTTCTCTGTAATAGGCAGCAGTCTGCCTAGAGCAATTTGCACCTATTAAGTTTTTCCAAAGGCAGGCCCACATAGAGTGCTATACAGTAATCCAAACAGACCTGTTATGGTGCCAGGTCAAACATCTTTGTGAATGGATACCTTTGGTATTCAATAAACTAATTTGACATATGACTTATAAATGTATCTTACCCCTTCTTTTTATTATCAGCATTAGTCTGAGACTGCAATGTCGCAGAAGAATCACTCGGTTTAAAATTGCTATAGAAAATGTGAAAGGGGAATTCAATTATGGTGTTGTGCACCAAATTGCTTTTAGCCATCTGCTTCTTCATTTTGAATCATGGTTTGTACTTGACTGAATCACTACCAGGTTTTCATCTCAAAATGTTGCAACATGTATTGGACAAACATCAAGTACACAATAATTTGCATGAAGGAACTTTTCCCATCTGCTGCTGCTACAAAAAAAAATCTGGATGAAGTCTCAGTATTGTTTTTTCTGCTTATTCTCTTTTATGTCAGTGGTTCTGTGAACATGAAATATGTAATGTTTTAGGTTTTGATTTTAAAAATTTACAAACTGCCATTACTAGGTCCGATAACAAAAAGGAACTTAAACAGAATGTGCTGATATGCCCTGCCCCACCCCCATCCCCACCCCCCACCCCGGCCATGCTATGCTTCCAAATCGTAGGACTTCAAATGTTAGAAATCTGATTTCCTGTGTATCAAAGATTTCTTGGTAGGCCTTTGACTAAACATAAAGCTATCTTGCATGTAAAATTTAGTTCTTTAGTTGATCTGATTTTTTCCCCCTAATCCCATAAAGGTCACTGTTATCTTGCAAAAACATATTTTCATAATTTGCTTTCCCACTGTACAACATCAAGGGTCATGGTTTTGTACACAAGTGATTAACATTTTAAAAGCTTTGAAAAGTCTGTATCTGTAAGATGTGGAAGTACTTTTGATAACATACTGTACTTAATTTCGTAACATTTATATAATTACATTTTTTTGTTAAAAATGTGAAAGTCCAGTTACATGCAGAAGCAATTTACCAACCCAAAAGTCAATAAGATAAATAACAATATTCTTTTTCTGTGAAGGACATTCCTACGTTTCATCTATTATCTAATACATTTAATTGATTACTAATATAGTGGGTCCTCAATATTCACTATGGTTTGCCTCCAGAATCCTCTCTTGGTATCAAAAACCATTGATTATTTATTATTTATTTCGGGCACTTCTACCACACCCTTCTCAACCCCCTAGGGGGGACTCAGGGTGGCTTACAACCGGCACAATTCGATGCCAACAATTCAACAGATAAAATACATAACAACAATAACCACAATAGTTAAAACATTCAATTAATACAATAAAAACTAAAAGCTAATCTAGTGGCCAACGTTCACCAAGTTCTAAAATTCGTAAGTCCATTCAGCATTACCATAGTCCTTTCCAGATTCTGGTCGTCATTACCTTGTCAGTCTGCCAGATTACCCAAAGGGCTGGTCCCATATCCATGCTTTCAGCTTCCTTCTGAAGGAGAGGAGGGATATTGATGACCTAATTTCCCCAGGGAGTGAATTCCACAGGCGAGGGGCCACCACTGAGAAGGCCCTGTCCCTCGTCCCTACCAGCCTCACTTGTGATAGAGGCGGGGCCGAGAGCAGGGCCTCCCCAGAAGATCTTAAACTCCGAGGTGGGACACAGAAGGAGATACGTTCGGACAGGTACGCTGGGCTGGAGCCGTTGATGTTCAAGTCTCATTATATGCAATGGCATAGTAAAAGTGTGTTTCTTATAAAATGGCAGAATCAAATTTTGAAAATAGTTTTGAATGTTTCCAAATTGTGGATGGTTAAATCGTCTGTCTGTACTGTCAGGGATGGGCACATATATATTCATTCATACATATTAATAAATGCATTCCTCTAAAAATCTTTCATACCTCCCCCTCAGCATCTATACCAGGGGTCCTCAAACTAAGGCCCGGGGGGCGGATGCGGCCCCCCAAGGTCATTTACCCGGCCCTCGCTCTGGGTCAACCTAAGTCTGAAACTACTTAAAAGCACACAACAACAACAATCCTATCTCATCAACCAAAAACAGGCCCACATTTCCCACTGAAATACTAATAAGTTTATATTTATTAACATTGTTCCTCATTTTAATTATTGTTTTGTAGTGTTTTTTGCACTACAAATAAGATATGTGCAGCGTGCATAGGAATTCATTCATTTTTTTTTCAAATTATAATCTGGCCCTCCAACAGTTTGAGGGACTGTGACCTGGCCCTCTGTTTAAAAGGTTTGTGGACCCCTGATCTATATGATACTCACAATGCATATTGTTTGACTAAAATTTCTAGACATCTGCATGAGTATGTTGTTGTTGTTCATTCGTTCAGTCGTCTCCGACTCTTCGTGACCTCATGGACCAGCCCACGCCAGAGCTCCCTGTCGGCCGTCACCACCCCCAGCGTCTTCAAGGTCAGTCCAGTCACTTCATGACTATACATGAGTATACAGGACAATTATGAAATATAATATATCACTATCATGCCACCATGGTCACAATCAGAATCCAGCCCAATAGATTGATGTGGCAGAATGTATATACTTATAGATCAATATAAACATGACTCTTTAGCCTGAAAAAGTCAAGCTAGGTGGGTATTCACATACTCTACACAAGGAGTTATTTCTTGGACTTCGCAGCTTGCATTTAAAAAAATAATCTATCTCTCCCTCCCTCTCTCTCTCTCTCTCTCTCTCTCTCTCTCTATATATATATATATATATATATATTAGGGCTGGGCAACCATGGAAAAATTTGTTTCTAAACTCGATTCATTTTTTTGGGGTTTTTTGCATTTCAATATATAAAAGAATTCCAATTTTTTTTTAAAAAAAATTTCGATATTTACGAAATTTCGTAAATTACGAAAAAAATTACGAAATGATTTCGAAACGAATACGAATCGATTCGTTAATGGCGGACGCGACCGCGCAATACGCTAAAAACCTCCATATGGGACAGGGGGAACTTTTGAAGCTTCCCTCTCCCTCTGTTGTTGACTGTTGGTGTGATATTTATAATTTTTTTTCACTGATTAAACAAACAACAGCTATAAAACTTGCCCCAGACATGCGGAAATAATAACGAAACGATTTCGAAATGATTTCGAAACGAATACGAAACGAATATGAAGCAATTACAAAAAGAATTGAAAAATTCGTTTCGTTTTTAAGATGCTCCTGAATAGTTCAATATCGCTTCGTTATAAAAAAAATAACAAATTTTTAACGAATTACGAAATTACGAAACGAAACGGCCCAGCCCTAATATATATATATATAGCATCCCAATGACAATTGATGGTATCAGAGTATGCAAAATGAAATATGAATTTACCAATAAAAGAGTGATGTTCAAAACAAACATTTCTAAGATTTACTTTGGTATTGGTGGGGCATAAAGTACTACAGAGTGTACCTCTAAAGCCTTTCATTGTTCCATTCATGACTGCTGCTTTCTTATAAAGTAAACAAACAGAAATATAACTGATCTTTTTTCTACTAGAGTTTTAGTACCTGCTTGGCTCTTTGAATATAAAGCATTCAACAGCTCAGCTGAAAAATGTAAGATGCGGGTAACAATTCAAAGCTGAAGGTTGACAAGCTGAAAAATAATCAAGGGAAGCTCAAAGTCTTGACATGAAGGCTACAAACAGTTGTATTTTATTCAGCACGAGACTATTGACATGACAATATTCTAGACATTCTGCATCTGTTCACCCACAACGCATAGCTATTTTGAATAGATGTTCCCAACATTAGGAGTTCTCAAATGCTTTTGTTTTCAAGACTTTATAGCAGAAAGGCATCTTATGCAAATTGGTGAACATTTATACAACCGATCACTTTTAGAAAATTCACTAGTAGTTCCTGGAACAGTATTAATTTTGTTTGAAAAAATAGCACAGTGAATTTGCAATCAAGATATATGAAGTTACTATGGTTTGGGTTTTTTTAAAAGGATTCCAGTAAGGATTTTGGGAAAAAGAAGTCATAGAACAAGAATGTAAAAGGTTTTTATCTGAAACCTTAGTATTTCAGTGATTCCTTTTAAAATGTTATTTGATTTCTTTTTCTAAAAAAATAATTCAACGTGTTTTACAATAATTTATGCTTATCAAAGTCTAAAAAATGACATAAATTTAATACCTATAATATAAAATGCTAGCCCATAACAAACCACGGGCAATTAATGTTAATGCTGCTATTATTACTGTTGTTATCTTTTATTTATATAGCACCAGAATAAAACATGAAAATGATGCTTAGTATTTTCTATTTGCTAACACTTGTTAGCAAATCAAATCATTTATTTCGGTCATTGACCAGCACAGGAAATAGAGTCACATTTTCATACAAACTTGGTATGTTTGGTACATTAAAAATATGAATATAACCACTGAAGCACAATTTGGGTGAGGGAGCAGAAGGGGAAACAGGGTAAAAACATACAATGCCCAGATCCATCATCCAAATTGTAGATTCAGGGAAGAAGATTACTGGACACACAGTTAACTTTTGGGACTAGTCATTCCCTGACGGATTTTGTATGCTGCTGCACAGAACTTTGCAACATTGTAGGTTGTAGCTGAATTAATATCTGCAAGTAGCATGGAGGTATAAATTTGTCCTGAATGGCCTGGGTGCTTGTATATCAGAGGTAAGATAAGCCTGGCACGGATATCCCTGCAGAACAGGCACTGAAGGAGCACATGTTCTATTGTTTCTACATGACCCGAGTCACAGGGGCAGAGTCTCTCTGGGAAAGGGATCTTCCAGTAGCGGCCTTCGAGTACAGCTGATGGGAGAGCGTGGCATCGAGCCAGGGTGAAAACCCTTCGATGAAGAGGAACCTCTAAGTTTGTTAAATATGCCATAGGGGAGGCAAGATATCTGCTGTCTTCATTGATAAGGAAGGTTGGAACCGAGGCCAGATCTAGTTGTCACTCTGTGTCTGTGATATGTTGTTTATTAAGTGCTTTGGTTTGATTGTAATCCATAGCGAATAGTAGACCTGGAGAAAATCCCAATGAGGAGATTTTTGTTGCTACCGCCTGCTTCGATGTGGGTTGGAAGTCATCCTTCATGGTTAGTAGGGCAAGACCAAAGAGTACATGGGACAGTCTGAGCCAGAGGCTGAGTATGGCCACCCACACCCTGGTCTCCACTCTCATAAAGCCCATCTCTAGTCGCAGGGTAGCATTAGAAACGCATTTAGGTACCTGCAAGGCCGATCTTAGAAACTTTGACTGAACCAGCTCTAATGGGGCAAAACTGGGGAAAGGGTCCAGCTGCGCACCATACAAGAGTTGGGCTAATGACTTAGCTTCAAACAGCTTGAGCACTGCCGGTGTGAAGTGGCCCCCTGTTGTCTTAAGATATTTAAGAATGGCAATTGAGCTCCTCTGTGTGGTGTTGGATACTTTATCCCCATGAGGTCTTCTGCTACCATTAGATTGGAAAACTACACCTAGATATTTGAAGGATGTAACTTGTTCAATTTTATGACCATCTATGCTCCAAGAGTAAGTCCTGGGCCTATTAGCAAAAGCCATGATTTTGGTTTTATTGTAATTAAGTTGGAGCTGATCTGTGTTGCAATGTTGTATTAAGGCCCTTCAACACTTCCCTGTATCTTAGGATCTTGTTGGAGTTCAGCCTGTGATTGTGTTTCAAGATCAAGGTGCTTTAGATGTGGGGAATGATGTCAATGAGGGTCAAGATGGCAATGGTCTGATCAATTATATTAATGCAGAGAATGACACAGAGACACTGGTTCAAAGTGTAGTTTCCCATGAGAATGTCCCTACAGGGTATAGGGGTGATAGTTTACTCCCTGAATTGCTCTCAGAGAGTTCCCAGAATTTGGGGCTTGAAAACAATTTGGCACCTGGAGGAACTAATGAGCATATAGACAGATGAGTGGAAATTAGCCAAAACAGACAGCTCAGCCAATAATAATAATAATAATAATAATAATAATAATAATAATACTTTATACCCCATCTCCATCTCCCCCAAGGGGACTCGGGGTGGCTTACATAAGTCCACGCCCATCAATACAGTAAAACACAATATAAAGACAAAAACACAACAAAAATCAAAAAATAAATTACATAAGATGCAAAACCAATATAAGTAAACAACACAGCAGCATAAAATCAGACAGTGTGATCATCAAACACAGATGATCACACTGAGCAGGGCCAATTTCAGGATAATTTCAGCCTTCGCCCTTCTGCCAGGCTTCAAGAGATAAGAATGAGAGGCATTCAGGGAAAACAAAACCAATTTCTGAGCACTTGGAATGGCTTAACAAGGGGATATAAAGTTCCAACCATGGGAAATATAGTCAGATGAAGCATCATTTCAGAATCCTGCTATGTTCTTGCTCTGGTCTTGTGGAAGCCTTGCTTGGAAGATTCATGTTTAAGGATTTCTTGTTTATGGTTTGACTCTTTGTCTCTTGTGATTATATACTCATGCTTCAGATCAATGTTTTCCTGGTTCTTTGGATTTTATTAGAGAAGTCTGGACTTTGTCTTTGAACTTTGCTGAACCCTACCTTGGAATACTTTGTTCCTGCTTATCTTCCTACCTAATTGGTTTTACCTATTCTCTTCAAGTGTTTTTTTACCTTGCTGCTTTTACTTATTTTCAATAAAATAAGGATTTTTTTCCTACTCAGTGTGTGGTGCTTTTGGAATCAGAGAGTTATTCCTGTTCTAGAGAGCTACAGTTCTGATCCCAGATTATCTGGCAGTGTAGACTCATATAACTTTAAAGCAGATAATCTGGGATATAGGGCAGCGTAAATCCAGCCTGAGGAATTACCATATTATGTTGGTAGTTGTATTGTGTGCACTTTTATGCAGGGAAGTAGGTATCCAATACCCTTTTCTGCAAGCTGTTCTTCATTGCTTACAATTTAGGACGTTATCACACAGTAAATGGTCTATCTCTGATATTCTTTGCATACTGGTTCATATATGCCCCATCATATGACGCAAGGTCCATTTCAATGTAATCTGCTGGCACCCCTCCCTGCTTTCAACTATGGCACTTCACTCAGCTAATTCCAAAAGCATTGGGTTGAAGACAGCCAATTTTGTCGTTCAATCCAGTGCTTTTGGACTCAGCCGAGTCAAGCAACATAGCTGAAACAAGGTGGACAGGTGCATGAGCATAGCTAAAAGGAGTCAGGCAAGTGGGCAAAGCTGTTGTTAGAGTACAACAAAACATATAAAATGGAAAGCCTAGCTAGACTATTTATTGAGGGAAGGCTGTCTTCCTCAGCTGGTTACACTGTATGCAGGTCATCTACCAGCAGTACATTAGGACAATGAATCAAGACTGCAATTAAGAACCTAATCACACTAGAGCATGGATCCACTTTTAAATCCAGTTTCTGCCTCCTGTAGAATTCTGGGGCTTGTAGTTTAGGGGAGGGGCCTTTAAACTGCTCAGTCAGATTGGTCCTGGACCTCACTAAACTACAAACCCCAGGTTTCTGCAGGAAGCAGAAATCAGATTTAAAGTGGATACATGCTCTGATGTGATGAGGCTGTAACATATGATGAAAGTGGAAATACTGATAGGGGAGGGGGATGCAATTATTACATGGTGGTGACTATTATGTGGTGAAATACAGTGACTGAAACAAGTCTGAGAGTTTAAAAACATGTACACTGGGAAAATAGACTCTTGAACAAGATTTTTTATACTTTTTGAAGCTGTTATTTCTGATTTTTCTGATGTTCTTTCTCTTTTTCCTAGTTGTTGCAGTGTACCTTCAAGTCATTCCTAACTTATCAAATTATCTTGACAATATTGTAGTTATTGTAGTAATTGCTTATTAATTGTGTGATGTGCTGAGTTGTTAATTGTTTTTAATATTGTGGTATTGAATTTTTGCTATTCTTGTTGTTGTGAACCGCTGTGAGTCGCCCTCGGGCTGAGAACAGCGGTATATAAGTAAAGTAAAGTAAATAAATAAATAAATAATAAATAAATAATAAATAATATTTTTTGAGAGGGAGGTTGCTTTGCTTTCCCCTCAGGCCAGCAGAGTGTGAGTTGCTGAGGTCATGTAGTGGGTTTCAAAATATTTTCTCTCTAAAACTACTCAAAAACTTTATAGATCATACCAATTATGCACATAGGAAGGGGCCAAATACAGAGGTGGGAAAGTAACAGCATTGCTAAATGAGGCCAAGAAAAACAATCCTGATACTCAGACATGGGTGACATGGGTGTGCTAAAAATTCGTACATTATCTAGGTTTAGAGCACCATCTGTATGGCTATGAGCAAGCTGTTTGACAATGTACTCCCAGCACTACTTGTTATTTCCAGCATGAAAACCCATATTTTAATTACAAAAAATAGCATCATCTCATAAAGTTCTCATCCATCTTGTGAGATGCAGTGTTAAATGCCTCCTCACTAACTATTGCAACTAAAAATGGGCAGTGACATGTCTAGCATGTGAAGCCAGATTGCATAATATTTTGTCTGGTTTCCAAAAGTAGGTGTAACTATGCACAGGCTTAAAAAGATTTCAAGCAATATGGTTTTTTCTGCTTCTGCAATAAAAGACCAGCCAAACCTGACTAAGTAAGACCTCGGGAGAAGGTGGAAAATAAGACAACTGGTAATGCAGTGTAATATTCCTTTCTTCCTCCGGGGCTTCAGAGCTTCTTAGTGGAGATTCGTTGTAGTGTGAGTCATATGTTCTACTAATAAACAGCCAGTATCTAGCAAGCCACCTCTGACAAAAGTTTCTTTTCTTTATAATGCTATCATGTAGCTTTTCAATGTGTTGTAGGAGAACTAAAATAATGGTAAAAGTCTATAAACCATGCCCTCTGAGGAGCAGCTTAGGACCTCATCACAAGGCCAGCAGCCGGGGGAGTGGCACTGTTCTTAATGGCAAGACATGGAGGCTCTAGACTCATCTCACCTTGCTACATCTCAGGTTGCTTCGCCAGCTGACCAATGATCACAGAGGGAAGCACAAGGCTTCCTTCTGCTGCCCAGGCAACACAGGAGGCTTCCTGTGTTGCCAGTTCCATGGAGGAAGTTGTGCACACCTCACTTCGCCCTATGGGATTGCCTGCTGGCTGACGGACAAAGCAACTCAAGATGAAGAGAGGTGAGACTACTGCCTCCATGCCTCGCCATTAAGAAAAGTGCCACTGCTGCTGGCCGACAGCCTTGTGATAAGGTCCTAAGTTGCTCCTACAGAAGAAAAGTTTAAGATATGGTATGATAGCCATGTTTAAATATTTGAAATGATGTCATATTGAAGATGGGGCAAGCTCTCTTTTTTACTGCTTTAGAGAGAAGGGGTACATCTACACTGATCACAGTGATTTCTGGGCATGACATGGGTCTTACCAATCAGTCGTCACCTGCAGTGATGTTGGCTGGGGCAATGGGGCTATGAGGAAAGGGAGCAAGTGGAGGAGATTATTTCTTTTCACCCTCTCCATCACCATCCTGTCCCACTACAGGTGACAGCCAACTTCTAGTACTAATGTAACACTGAGAATGAGAAGGAAGAGTAAGAGCAGCTGGTCAGCAGCACTGAACCAGGTTCAATGACACTGGGTGGTCAGAACTCACTCCCGCTTCTGCAGTGGCTGAAGGGTGGCTGTGGGAACCATCCTGGGGCTGAGCCAACATATACCACATCATATTAGCCCCAGATAAGAGGTGTAGATCCTCTCTAGAATACAGAGCAAAGGATTTAAATTAAAGAAAAAGAGATTTCACCTAAACATTAGGAAGAACTTTCTGATGGTAACACCTGATGAATAGTGGAATATGGTGCCTAAGAACAGGAGTCCTCAAACTATGGCCTGGGGGCCAGATACGGCCCTCCAAGGTCATTTACCCGGTCCTCGCTCAGGGTCAAACTAAGTCTGAAATGACTTGAAAGCACACAACAACAACAACAACAACAACAATCCTATCTCATCAGCCAAAAGCAGGCCCACACTTCCCACTGAAATACTAATAAGTTTATATTTGTTAAAATTGTTCTTCATTTTAATTATTGTATTGTTTTTAAGTGGTTTTTGAACTAAAAGAAGATATGTGCAGTGTGCATAGGAATTCATTCATGTTTTTTTCAAACTATAATCCGGTCCTCCAACAGTTTGAGGGACTGTGACCTGGCCCTCTGTTTAAAACGTTTGAGGGCCCCTGCCTTAGAACATGGAGGAGTTTCCGTTCAGGGACTGGCTGCTCATTTGTTGGGAGTGCTTCGATTATGTATTCCTGCACACTGGAGTGTTGAACTGGATGGTCTTTCTGGTCTTTTCCAACTTTATGATTCTGTGTGTGCACGCACACACATGTACATATGTATGTTTTTTTCGGTTGAAGACACTTCATGAATGCCATGAGGTTATCTAAGGCAAGGAATATTCAGAAGTTGTTTTGTCAGTTCCTTTTTTTGAAATATAGTACTTCACATTTTAAGAGAACTTTACAAAATGAAAGCTTTAGTTCCCTCACCCACCCAATATATATGTAAGATCAAAACCAGCATGTGTGAAATTGTTAGTGTGATAAAGCCTTAACAGCAAGAGTGGGACACTAATTTGTGATTTGTATTCATAAGTCTTATGAAATGACATACAGAAAACTTCACATAAAATTATAAAATGAGCAAGATACCCCTGTTAACTCCTACTGAAAATAAGCAGGTGGGGGAAAATTGTGAAAAAGACAAAATGTGGAATGAGCAGAAGAAAACTATTCTTGCTTAAGAAAATGAGCCAGGCAACAACAAATGACCCCACTGCATTATTCTGCTTTTTCAGCATAATTATAAAATCAAATACTTGTAATATTTAAGTTGAAATCCTGTCACAGCTAAGTACCATACTGCAGTATCATAGTTCTTGATGGTCAAGCAGAGTGGAACAAATCACTTGCCTTGTATAAATGAGAGAAGTAGGTCCAATTCAACAAAATATGGTTTCTCTTCTTAGTGACTGAAATCACCCAGTGGTGGCTAAACAGTTTCATAAATTGTTCATTATATGTTGATCCTGTTTAACTTGTTTGACTTGACTTGATTGCAAACATACTTAGTATATCCTACGGTATTTGTGTTGTTTCTGCATCCTTACTTCTGATGTATTCAGCATAGGCCCTTGCCATTTCTGGACCCAAAAGTACACATAGATGCCTGCTTTCCTCGCAGACCAACATCATAAATTCCACCCTTAGTGTGTAGCCCTATTCAGGAGTTTTCCCATTCTTTTCCCACTCTCATTCAAATTGCATCTTCCTTTTCTCCTCTTTCCTGCTCCATTGAATCACCTTCTTTAACCATCCCCCTCCTATTCTGTTTCTGAGTATCATATTTACTCTGTTACTACATCCCTCTTGCTTTCACTCCTCATTGGCACTCTGCTTCCCAGATGCCTCATCAGCTCCTGAGGCTTACAGATCTATAGTGTGTCATTATGGGATCACTAGCTATGTTCAGAAGTTCTAAAACTGGGTATGGCCAATAACTAACAAATGTATGGTAAAGAGTGTTTGGGCAGAACATGAGTATTAGGCATGGATAGAGTCGTGTCGGATAACTTGTTGCTCATAGTAATTTTATTAAAATTACCTTTTTGAAACAATATCAAATCTTTTTTAAAAAAACTGGTCCCTTTGCCCTTCCGAAGCTTTTTCCGCCATTTTTGTTACGACTCAGGAAGTGAGTCAAACCTGAGAAGACAGTTTTAAACCAGAGAAGGAAGGAATTCCCTGGCCTCGGCTCAAGCCAGAGAAGCCAGTTTTAAAGCCAGAGAAGCCAGTTTTAAACCAGAGAAGGAAGGAATTTCCTGGCCTCAGCTCAAGCCAGAGAAGCCAGTTTTAAACCAGAGAAGGAAGGGATTTCCTGGCCTCAGCTCAAGCCTGAGAAGCCAGTTTTAAACCAGAGAAGGAAGGAATTTCCTGGCCTCAGCTCAAGCCAGAGAAGCCAGTTTTAAACCAGAGAAGGAAGGGATTTCCTGGCCTCAGCTCAAGCCTGAGAAGCCAGTTTTAAACCAGAGAAGGAAGGAATTTCCTGGCCTCAGCTCAAGCCAGAGAAGCCAGTTTTAAACCAGAGAAGGAAGGGATTTCCTGGCCTCAGCTCAAGCCTGAGAAGCCAGTTTAAAAGCCAGAGAAGCCAGTTTTAAACCAGAGAAGGAAGGAATTTCCTCCACTTGCTTTCCTCCGCTTCTGAAGTAAAGCAACTAATTTCAAAGTAAAGACTACCCAATGAAACAGGAAATAACACTTTCAAACCATTAACGAAAGGATTCAGAAGTCTTGAAAGTTTCAAAAAGTTTAGAATTTTTTTTCTGTGAAAATCGGAATTGACTTTTGAATGGAACCACCAGCCCCCTACATCCGAAACAAGTTTTGAACCTTTTTTTGGGATCAACTAAGCCTAATGAGTATATGTGCAAGGTGCATGTACATAGGCTGGAAATGCATGTTCTCTATTTTAGCATATACCAAACTGAATGAAAAAGCCACAATTGTGTACATGTTTGTGTGCACATCAAGGCCTGTGCCCAAGGAATAGCCAATAGACAACGTCAGAGAATGAACTTGTTGCCACATTTCCATTCTATCCTATCAAAGGACAAAAATGGTGAATATTTTTATCCACTAAAGCAGCATTTCTCAACCTGGGGGTCAGGACCCTTGGGGGGGGGTTGTGAGGGGGTTTCAGAGGGGTCACCAAAGACTATCAGAAAACACATTATTTTCTGTTGGTCATGGGGGTTCTATGGGGAAAGTTTGGTTCAATTCTGTCATTGGTGAAATTCAGAATGCTCTTTGATTGTAGGTGAACTATACATCCCAGTAACTGCAACTCCCAAATATTAAGGAGTATATTTTCCCCAAAACTCCACCAGTGTTCACATTTGGGCATATTGAGGATTCATGCCAAGTTTAGTCCAGATTCATCACTGTTTGAGTCCACAGTGCTCTCTGGATGTAGGCGAACTACAATTTCTAAACTCAAGGTCAATGCCCACCAGACCCTTCCAGTATTTTCTGTTGGTCATGGGAGTTCTGTGTGGGAAGTTTGGTTCAATTCCATCATTGGTGGAGTTCGGAATGCTCTTTGATTGTAAGTAAACTATAAATCACAGCAACTAAAACTCCCAAATGACAAAATCAATCCACCCAACCCCACCAGTTTTCAATTTGGGCATATTGGGTATCTGTGCCAAATTTGGTCCAGTGAATGAAAATACATCCTGCATATCAGATATTTACATTACGATTCCTAACAGTAGCAAAATTACACTTGTGAAGTAGCAACGAAAATAATGTTATGGTTGGGGGTCACCACAGCATGAGGAACTTGTATTAAGGGGTCACGGCATTAGGAAGGTTGAGAAACATTGCACTAAAGCCAATAATCTACTCCCCTGAAAAGTGCTATGTTACAGCCACAAAGAGAAGTTCCCAAACCTACCCCTGAACAGTTGTTTCTTTTCTTTTAACCCTCAGTCCATTGCAGTATTCCTTTGTGTTTTCAGAATTGCTGTCATTTTTGATGGAAGGTACTGGTCAGAAGTCTCTACTACTACAACCACCTTTCGTAACTTTCTTTCCCCCTTTCAACTCTTTCCCGAGCTATATTTTTTTTCAAACATCCATCTATCCCAAAATGTTTTTCTCGAGATTTCCCTGCTGTCTAAGGTCAAAGTTCTATACCATTCTCTAAGAACAGAAGAATTACACAAGTATTTTTAAAAGGAAAAAATGATGTAGATTCTGAAAGTAGCAGATCCTTACTGAGGAACCCTATCAGAGGTCAGGTCATTTCACTGACTTAGAATAAGATTTCAGAAATAGCAGAAGTCTTAAAAGATAATAATTTTGGAAATTTTCAGTTTTATTACCTTAAAATGTGCGAACAAGCTCCCAAATGTAATTTTTTGGCCTGTGTATCTCATACATTCAGAGCCAAAATGTGAAGGCTGAAAATTTTGGATTTGATTTTAAAATAACACCAATTTCTCAATTTATACAGAAGCTACATAGAAAGGATTAAAATATATAGATATAACAGCAAAGTAGTCCTGCATATATTCAAAAATAAATTCTGAATAAATGGCTGTAGTAATTTAAAGTTGGAGAATGTGTTAGGTCAGACCATCAGATTTACAGATAATGATGTGGAGGTCAACACAATCTGATAGAAAAAATATTTTCTTGTTGCCTTTTTCAAAAAAGCTCACTTTGTCCTTTTAAAGTTGACTTCTTCTATTCTATTTTCCACTATAAAACCTATACAATTATTATTGCCTGAGAATAATAGTCCAAAACATCTCAAACAACCAGGTTAAGAACATTTATCCTAAAGCATGGGATCTTCGTCTTTCATCTGCACTAGTCTTTTCTTTTCCCTTCCACTAATATGTAAACTTGATTTTCTCTTCAAATGCCTTGTTTATTAAAGACTAGCCATACCCTGCCATGCGTTTCTGTGGCCCACATGGGGGTTCTGTGTGGGAGGTTTGGCCCAATTCTATCGTTGGTGGGGTTCAGAAAACACTGTGATTTTAGGTGGACTATAAATCCCAGCAACTACAACTCTCAAATGTCAAGATTCTATTTTCCCCAAACTCCACCAGTCTTCACATTTGGGCATATGGAGTATTCATGTAGAGTTTGGTCCAGATCCATCATTGTTTGAGTGCACAGTGATCTCTGGATGTAGGTGAACTACAACTCCAAAACCAAAGGACACTGCCCACAAAACCCTTCCAGTATTTTCTGTTGGTCATGGGAGAACTGTGTGACAAGTTTGGTTCAATTACATCGTTGGTGGAGTTCGGAATGCTCTTTGATTGTAGGTGAACTATAAATCCCAGAAACTACAACTCCGAAATGACAAAATCAAATTTTTTTTGAGTGAAGGACATACATTGGGTTGTTAGGTGTCTTGTGTCCAAATTTGGTGTCAATTTGTCCAGTGGTTTTTGAGTTCTGTTAATCCCACAAACAAACATTACATTTTAATTATATAGATTAATTAATAAAGAATCATTCCCTCTGCTTAAAAACACCATAGACAGATAGCAACAAATATTTGCCTGCCAACCTCCGAAATAACGAGACCACACATTAGTATTTGGGTTTAAATTTGGGCAACTTTTATTAACTGTTACCTATTTAACTTTGACTGGATCTCAATCTCTGGATTTTGAACTTGGTGGCAAAGCCGAGGTAGAGTCCCTGCCCAGCCTACCTCTCGGCTGGTTAGGGTCCCCTGGACCTCTGACGGAAATGTGTTGGAGAAGTTTTTCTCAGTGTATCTGAGACCATATTCTTCCTATACATAGGACATTATAATTCCCCTCACCTCATCAAATTGAACTTTAGGTGAGTGTTTTAGTTAATGGCCTTCACCCCTGAATTGGGCATACACCAAATTTTAGCTTTTCCTAACTGTTTATCGTGTCCACCTATTTAATGCCATACCATCCCAAGTTGCCCGGCAACAGTATAGGGTAGGCAAAAAACTCTCCTAGAACATAAGGGGGAAAAAATCCTACCCCCTAATAGTAACCATAATATACTGTTTAATGGGTGGGAGTTGTGGGTCGACGTTTGGCTCAAGAATGAGGAAGGGGAAAGGCCAGTGCTAAGAGCCTGGCTCTGCCCCCTCCAAGTAGTTCCCGTCGGAACTACATTTCTCTCCCTTTGTGGGAGGAGGCAAACTCCTCCCCAACCCCACTGCGCAGGGTGGGAAAGCTTCTTGTCAGTGAAAGATTTCAAAGAGAACCATTGCAGCTCATACCAAAACACACACACACACACACTCACATATATATATATATATATATATATATATATATATATATATATATATATAAACAGAACAATACAGAAAAGAAACCAGTCTACAATATATCGGCAATCAATAGAAAAGTACATTTAAATGTAAAATGTTGATAAAATTGTTTCATGTTAAAATGAAAATTGCAGTTGCATTTAAAGCTAAAGTATACAATAAGGTCTGTACATAGACACCAGATTTCAAAATTAAATAATATGATGCTTTTAGTTGATATTGAATCCGAATGGTTCATTGTGGTATAAGAACTAAACCCACAGAAACATCACAGTGAATTATTCAAATTCATTGGCTCACGGAGAAAGAGGAACAATTTCACAATCACCTTCTCAATGATATAGTATTATAACAAAGGCAGCTTTGGAGATGAAGCTCTGCATGAAATTTGCATCAGATTGTTTATTTTATCATCATTACAATATTATTACTGTTTTTCTTATTCCATGAAGGAAGGAATAATGCCAGGGGATGAAACGCTACTAGGAAAGTAAGCAGCATTGAGCCATGGGCAGGAAGAAAAGAGAAATCATAGCAACAAAATCACAACAAGTTGTTGGTGTATATGCCAATAGGAGATTAAATTGTGGTGTGGTGAGCGTTTAGTACAAGCTGTAAGATAATCAAGAGAAATATCACAAGATGCTAAAAGGATGCTCACAATAATCGTAGTTGCTGTAACGAAAATAACTAATTCAGTTTATTCATACAATGGCAAAGTTGTTAGGTTCGCTTCAGCATGCAATAGCTAGATCTAATTTTACAATTATATTTTTTGTTGCAGGGGTGGGCAACTATGGAAGTCTAGAGTACCACATTGGCTCTTCAAGAGATATTGAAGGATCATATACATACCCTCCTGCAAACAACAGCAACAATAAAACACTAATGCTCTCTAGGGGATATGGATGTATTTTCTCCATGTTTCTAGCCCTTTGGGCCATTTTAGCTCCAAAAGAAGCAACAGGAAGTGAGTTGAAGTCACCTCCTGTTTCAAAAAGGGGTCTCTTTTGGGTGTAAATTGGTCCACGGGGACAAAAATGACCTAAATGCGTTTCTAATGCCACCCTGCGACTAGAGGCGGGCTTTATGAGAGTGGAGGCCAGGGTGTGGGTGGCCATACTCAACCTCTGGCTCAGACTATCCCGTGCACCCCTTGGTCTTGCCCCACTAACCATGGTGGATGACTTCCAATCCACATGGAAGGAGGCGGTAGCATCCAAAATCTCCTCATTGGGATTTTCTCCAGGTCTACTATTCGCTATGGATTACAATCAAGCCAAAGCACTTATTAAACAACATATCACAGACACACAGTGCCAACTAGATCTGGCCTCGGTTCCAACCTTCCTTATCAATGAAGACAGCAGATATCTTGCCTCCCCTATGGTATATTTAACAAACTTAGAGGTTCCTATTCATTGAAGGGCTTTCACCCTGGCTCAATGCCACGTTCTCCCATCAGCTGTATTCGAAGGCCACTACCGGAAGATCCCTTTCCCAGAGTGACTCGGGTCATGTAGAAACAATAGAACAGGTGCTGCTTCAGTGCCCATTCTACAGGGATATCTGTGCCAGGCTTATCTTACATCTGATATATAAGCACCCAGGCCATTCAGGACAATTTTATTCCTCCCTGCTACTTGCAGATACTAATTAAGCTACAACCTACAATATTGCGAAGTTCTGTGCAGCAGCATACAAAATCCTTCATTGATAAGGATACAAAATCCGTCAGGGAATGACTAGTCCCAAAAGTTAACTGTGTGTCCAGTAATCTTCTTCCCTGAATCTACAATTTGGTGATGGATCTGGGTATTGTATGTTTTTACCCCGTTTCCCCTTCCGCTCCCTCGCCCTTATTGTGCTTCAGTAGTTATATTTATATTTTTAATGTACCAAACATACCAAGTTGTATGAAAACGTGAATTCTATTTCCTGTGCTGGTCAATGACCAAAATAAATGATTTGATCTGATTTGACTCCGTGCACACTAGAAGGCATTTTGATGTAAAATAAATGCCCCCTGAGAGGCTGTATATAGCTCACATGCCACATTTTGCCCACCTCTGTTTTATTGCAACATGGGGCGGTTACCTTTTATCAAAAATATAAAGTCAGAAATATCCAGAGCAGGGATCTCCAAACTAAGGCCCACTGGCCAGATCCGGCCCTCCAAGGTTATTTACCCAGCCCCTGCCCTAAACCTTAGACTTAGGGCCGCCCCAAGTCTGAAATGACTTGAAGGCAGACAACAACAATCCTGATTAACCTGACCATTTCATCAGCCAAAAACAGGCCCACACTTCCCATTGAAATACTGGTAAGTTTGTGTTGGTTAAAACTGTTCTTCATTTCTTGTAACAAATAAGTTTGTTTTGTTTTCAAAGAACAACAAAAATAATTCAAATAAACAGTATAGAAGAGAAAGATAAGGACCATAAAAGAATATAGTATTTAAGCTGCAGGGCCATGTTAGTTAAATAGTTCTATACATAAGTTTATTGTACTATCAGAAACATAGAGAGAGTGGGGATTATCATTATACATATTATTTAATTAAGGAAGGAAGTGAAGTAAAAGGGAAAAAAATCAGACTTTAACATCTTTTCTGACAAGAGTACCAAATTATCCTTCCAAATCTGTGTTAATTTCTTTTATCTTCTTTTGTTGTCCCTTCTTCTCTTCCAACTCTGCACAGTCTTATTTTATCAATTAGCAAATTCAATCTCTATATTGTCGAAGGTTTTCATGGCAGGAACCACTGGGTTGTTGTGAGTTTTCCAGGCTGTATGGCTATGTTCAAGAAGCACTCTCTCCTGACTTTTACCTGCATCTATGACAGGATGTCATTAAGCTTCTTGAAGTTGTACATTTTCTACTTTAATTCAAAGTATTAATTCAACAATTTTCTTTAAAAAAACCATTATTTTTTTTGCTCTTCGATATACAAGTTATATAATGGATACTCGTGTATTATTTCATTATACTTTTGGTTCACAAATCCGATTGTAGTCATCTTCTGATTTTTTTATGAAATCCATAAAAGTTTCTATTTTTCTTGCAGTTTTTGTGTATTATCATGTTGTAAAGTTAATTTGTACATTTCAGCAATTTCTTCTTTTAATTTTTCTTTTTTGTAATCCATTAATCTGGCGTTTGTGTTCTTTGTTGCTTCTATAGTTTCACATATTCATTCTTGATGCTGTGGTCATGTACAGGAAGATTCTTTCCTGGTGTTTCAATATTTGCTTGTCTAATAGTCCTAATAAAAGGTTTCTGGTTTCAGTCTTACCTTGTTTTTTATTATTTTTTCAATATTATCTTCAAGAGTTTTTCTGGTGTTATAAACCATCTGTAAATCATTTTGTAAACATTTTCTTTAACAGAGGAACTTCTTGTGAATTGTAATCTTTTCTTTCAGAGTTCCTCCCATTCTTCTAAGTGTATTGTTTTTGTCCATTTGATCATGAGCTTTTTTGTTTGTTCAATTATGTATTCCTTCAACAGGTATTGATATATTTTACCAATTTGTTTATTTTTTATTTGTAATAATAAATTATATTGATTCTCTGATTCTTGTATAACTTTTTTTCATCTAAGCAGAGTCTCTATGAAGTTTATTATAGTGGAACTATGTCATTGTTGGATCTTCTTGTAACTCTTGTAAAGTTTTTAGTTTCTGTAATGCTCCTTTTTCAAGTAGTTTCTTATAATCGTGGGAAAGCTTCTTATGGTTTCATCCAGTCAGGTATTTTGTGGAGGATGCTTTTGTATTTATTCCAAACTCTCAGAAGTGGATTTCTAATCTTATGTTTTTTGAAGTTGGAATCTGATTTCATTTTATCATAAAGTATGTGTGCTATCCATATTTTAAATCTGACCCTTCTATTGTGAGTAATCTTTCATATTTTGTTTAGAGAAATCCATTATTTTACCCATATCCAGGCTGCTGCATCATAATGTAACCCCATATTTCATAGTGCCACTTCACCTTGATCTTCTGAGTCTTGTAAAAAAAATATTTTAATTCTGGGGTTTTTTTTCCAAATAAATTTTGGCAGTTCTTTATTCCAATCTTTGAAGAGTGCTTCTTTCAACACAATTGGTGTTGTTTGAAATAAATACAACATTTTAGACAATACATTCATTTTAATTGTTGATATTCTTCCCAATAGGGACAAGTCTAGTTTATTTCATCTTTCTATGTCTTTTTGTGTGTCTTTCCAAACTTTTTCATAATTATTTTTGAATTATTCCAATGTATTGTTCGTCAAATAGATTTCTTTGTTATTTCTATTTTTACTTCTTGCATCAGTGTCTCTTAATTCTTTTTGCTCATGTTATATGTCAGAATCTTTGTTTCTCCCTGTTTACAAATAGGTCCACTATTTTTCCAAATTCCATTATTATTTTTAGTGGTTTTTGGAATGTTATTTGCTGGGTTTTGAGTTAGCATCACCATGTCGTGAGCAAAAAGTCTTATTTTATAAGTTCATTTTTAAATTGTTAAGCCTTCAAATTATTTCTTGATCTTATCTGCTTTGCTAACACTTCCACTGCTAAAATAAAAAGTAGTGGAGAAAGAGGACACTTTGTCTTATTACTTTTTGGATTTCTATTGTGTGTGTGTGTAAGGTCTTCATTTATTTGTATTTTTGCAGTTTGTTTCAAATGAATTACCTTAATACCATTTCTAAAGTTTCCACCACAATCTATCATCAGTAGTAGTTCATCTATAAAAGTCCAGGAAATATGATCAAATGCCCTTTCTGCTCTCTCTGCTGTTCATTATGTCTTTGTAGATATTCCATAACAGTTAGGACTATTGTCATGTTGTCTTTAATTTGTCTATCTTGTGGGAATCCCTTTTGATCTTCATTTTCAATATTGTATTTTTAATGTTTTTGTACTACAAATAAGATATGTACAGTTTGCATAGGAATTTGTTAATTTTTTAAAAAAAAAAAAAAAACCTATAGTCCACCCCTTCCCCCCCCCCCCAGCTGTCTGAGGGACCGTGAACCAGCCCTCAGCTTAAAAGGTCTGAGGACCTGATCTAGCGAGCTAGATATTGGCCACTCCTTGCTTTCAGAGTATCCTGTTTAAGTAGGACAAGATGTAATGATGCAATTGCAGCATGCACACAACCTTTGTGCATTCACTGACATATCTAAAAAGATTTTACATATATACACTTATAGGCACTTCGGCTCTCTTGAGAGGTCAAACAAAAATACATAGAAGTGCAGCATCTAATTGTCATGCCATTTTCCCTGTTCCTCATGCAATTCATTGTAAGAATTTTGCCCTAAAATAATCCCAATAATAGCAAAAATGCTAGAGGCTAGATGGAAATAAGTAATACCCAAAAGACTATATAGTAAATTGCAATTTAAAATTTGTTGTTTATTTATGAGCTTAATAACATCAATAGACTTGTTTGGGGAAATAACAACAACAACAACAACGTTTTGTTCTTGTATTCTGCCATCATCTCCTCAAAGAAACTCAGGGCAGCTTACACATGGCACAAGTGCCTAAAAACAAAATATGAAATAAACCACAATATAAAATACAATTAAACAAAACATACAGGCAAATAAAACAACGTAAAACCCAATTAAAATAGCGCTCATCAACTGAATGGCAGTAAGCTACTGTAAGACGTGGCTAGGCTGTAAACAACAGGGCAAGGAAATGGGCTAAGTGCAGAGTTGTCACCATTGAATGAGGGCATAGGACAAATAGGGACAAGGCATTATCAAAAGTTTGTTTGAATAATCAGGTCTTCAGGACCCTACAAAAGGATAGTATAGGGGCCTGCCTAATCTCTCTGGGGAGGTCATTCAAATGTCGGGGAGCCACCACTGAGAGGGCTCTCTCCCTTGTCCCCACCAACCGCACTTGTGACAGTGGCGAGACTGAGAGGAAGGTCTCCCTGGCAGATCTTAAAACCCATACCAGTTCATTGGGGGGGGGGGGGGCGTCTTGAAGATATGTAAGACCCAAATAGTTTAGGGTATAAAACTGCACTTTGAATTGACTGGAAATTTATTGGCAGCCAATGGAGCTGTTTTAGTAGGGACATTGTTTGCTCCCTATGGCTAGCTCCACTTAGTAGCCTGGCTGCCGATCTTTGCACTAACTGCAGTTTCTGAGCCATCTTCAAAGTCAGCCCATGTAAAGTGCATTGAAGTAATCCAATCTAGATGTAACTAAGGCATACACCACCTTGGCCAAGTCAGGTTTTTTGAGGTACAGTCGCAGCTGGCACACAAGATTTAATTGTGCGAAGACCCTCCTGGCCACCACCAACACCTGAGCTTCAAGCATCAGAGCTGAGTCCAGGAGGACCCCCAGACTGTAGACCTGTGTCCTCAGTATAACCCCGTCAAGCACAGGTAATCTTCCTATACCCCAATTGGTTTCACGACTAACCAGGAGGACCTCTGTCTTGTCTGGATAAGCTTCAGCTTGTTAGCCCTCATCCAGTCCATCACAGCTGCTAGGCACTGGTCCAGGATCCGAGTGGCTTCCTTGGATTTCGGTGGAAAAGAATAGTAGAGTTGTGTGTCATCTCCATACAGATGGCACAAACTCTAAAACTCCAGATGGCCTGGGAGATAGAATGGAGCCCGAAAGGTCAATGGGCAGGGAATCAAGCAGGTGTCCTCCAGCTTCCCCAACTGAGTGCAGTCCTCCAGGGAGGAACTATATTTTTATATTTCTCTTTTACAAGATACCATGAACATTCTGAATAGAAAATCTATTTTTTCAGAATAAATTAATCAGTTGGATGGTAATTGTTACTTTTTTATATGACATACTTCATGACTGTATTCTCCTGTATTCTCTCATCACTTCACTCATACTTCTCCTGTATTCTCTCATCACTTCATCGACCTGAAAGAAATTTTATTTAATCTGCCTAGTCATATTGAATGATAAGTGTGAAAGCATTGAATTTTTGCCTTTACTGTGTTATAAACTGCCTTGGATTCCCCCAGGGGGTGAGAAAAGGGGTATATAAATACAGTAAGTAAGTAAGTAAGTAAATAAATCCTGAAATGTAATGTGTTATATGAATGCAGTAAGTGTGACTGTTAATAACAAATCATGATTGCATTTCTGTTATATTTTGTATTTTATGGTGCAACTATTTTCTTTTTGTACTTATCAAGTTGCATTTTTAATATATATATATATATATATATATATATATATATATATATAGTATATGTGCTGCCGAAGCGAGCACTATATATATATATATATATATATATATATATATATATATATACCTCTATTGGTAATGAAGAGTCAGGAATAATTGAGCAAACAGCCAAAAAAAGAGATCACATTCTGCCTTTTAACATTCATTATTGCAGAATAAATAAGATATACTGATGAACAAAAGTTCAGACATTCTTGTGTACTTATTGAACATAGCCTAGCAAGGTTTTGCTTTTTACAAAAAATTGTGAATGTAAATTATACATTAAATTAGCATTAAAACCTAGCAGACAGCAGTACTCATGTGACAGAGAAAAAGGAAAAAACGAGCAGTCCCTAAGTACTATTTCTCATTCCTTCCTAAGAAAATTTCCTTGCATTCTTATAAGAATGAAAACCTAGCACATCGTAATCTATGTAAAAGAACAAGTGAACAATTCATGAATGTTTTTGAGTGAGCAGATATGGATCACCAGTCATATACTTTACGTTATGATGGCTTCAAACCTAATAAGCCTTTTCACTGCACAGGAGAAAAGATGATAAAATCCACAGGATTCACTCTCTTATCATATAAAAGAATGCATATCTGTAATGGGATTTGGTATTAGATTTTGAAGCTTGCATTATTTATAATATGCAGCTTGGCCACATGGACTTCTCAATACGCCTATCTCATAATATCTCTTAGTAGTTATAAGATATAGGCCAGACACCTGCTGAAGCACTATACTAGCAGATGCCGTTTTACTAGGGTTGGATAATAGTAGTGAGAGAAAGAAAGACGAAATTTTGTGTCCCCAGTGTCTTCCATCATTAATGGTCTCTAAACCCATGGTCTTTCTCATTCCATCATTAGTCCCTGTACTGGTGTTAATTACCAATAGGATGCCATTAGTAATCTTGTGAGTAGTAAACTAACAGGGTTCCATAAAGATAAGAAGGTCATGCTTGGTCTAGATATTTTTTAAGATTATATTCCTTGGCAATGAAGGCAGCACAAAAAACTTTCGTTGCTGCCAACACTGCATCTACGAAGAACCAACTGAGAGAGCTGTTTCAAGTGATCAGATGACTTTTAAACCCTGCTAAGATAGGGACTCCTGACCAACTGACAGCTTATTATAAAGTATTTGCTAGGTTCTTCGCTGATAAAGTTGCTCAGATCCATTCTGACTTAGATGCCAGTATTGATGCTGTCCCTGTGGATGTAACTCAGACTCCTCCTTGTCCTGTTTTAATAGATTCTTTTCAATTTATACAGCCTGATGACATGGACAACATCTTAAAATGAAGGTGACCACCTATTCTCTGGACCCTTGCTCATCCTGACTGACTAAACAGGCCAGAGGGGGACTGGCAGAGTGGTGAATGTGCTGGTGAACCTCCTTGGCACAAGGCTCAATGCCATTTAGTCTTAAGGAGACCATAGTAAAACCTCTATTAAAGAAACCAGCACTGGATTCCACTGAATTGCATAACTACTGGCCAGTTTCAAATCTCCCCTTTTTAGGCAAGGTTCTGAAGAAGGTGGTGACCTCACAACTCCAAAGTTTCTTGGATGAAACCGATTATCTGAATCAATTTCAATCAGGTTTCATACCCAGCCACAGAACAGAGATGGCATTGGTCACCTTGGCAGATGATCTACAAAGAGAACTAGACAGAGGGAGAGTGTCCCTGTGGGTTCCCTTGGACTTCTCAGTGGTGCTGATACCATCTGAGCCATCTCTCCAGAATGTGGCTAGGAGGCACTGTTCTACAGTGGTGTGCAGGTGGTGGGGCTGGGGGACTCCTATTTGATTCCCTGGATTGTGGCCTGTGGGGTCCCTCATGGATCTATCTTGTCCCCCATGTTGTTCAACATCTACATGAAACAACTGAGTGAGAGTTTTGGTGTTCGGTGTCATATATTTGCAGACAACACCCAATTCTATTACTCCTTAACACCAAAAGCCAAGGTTGCTGTCCTGACCCTGACCATTACTGTCATCAGTAATGGACTGAATGAGAGTTAATAAATTGAAATTAAATCCTGATGAGACAGAGATGCTCCTGGTCAGTCAGAAGGCAGATCAGGGTATAGGGATACAACCTGGGCTGGATAGGGTTACAATCCCCTGAAGACACAGCTTGGAGGTAATCTTGGATTCATTGCTGACTCTGGAAGCCCAGGTGTCAGCGCTGGCCAGGAGTGCCTTTGCACAGTTAAAGCTTGTGAGCCAGCTGCGCCCATACCTTGAGATGCCAGATCTAGCCACAGCAGTCCATGCCCTAGTTACATTCTGTTTGGATTATTGCAATGCTCTCTATGTGGGGCTCTCTTTGAAGATAATATGAAAACTTCAGCTAGTCCAGAGATTTGCAGCCAGATTACTAATTGGGGATGCATACAGGGAGAGAGCCATACCCATATTGTGGCAGCTCCACTGGCTGCTAGCTTGCTTCTGGGCTAAAATCCCCCAGATCCCTTAGAAAAGTAAAATAAACTTACCCGGCTTCCAGTACACTCTTGGAGCTGCTCTCCTGGTGCATAAAAATGATGCACCAGGAGAAGGGGGGATGTGCTCTCCTGGCACATTTGAGAGTGCACTAGAGACCAGGTAAGTTTATTTAATTTTCTAGGGGGCTTGGGGAAAGGGGGTGGGTATTTACACAGTTTTCCGGATTAATTTAGTCCGGAAAATTGTGGGAATGGTGCCTGGACTACAGTCCAGACAATGGAAATAGTGGATTTATCTCACACCTTCCAAGAAGGCGTGGAATAAATCTACTGTCTAATTAATTCGCTACAAACCAGAGTTTTCCTGATTTATAGCAAATTAATGTCTGGACAGCCCCTTCTTTATTGTAACAGAACAAGTAAAAATTTACAGTGTTTTTATATTTATGGAGATGTGGCCTCACAGAACAATAAAGGACTATAACGTGGTTCAAGTGCCTCCTACTTTTGGGTATTGTGGGCATTAGGGTGCCAACAAGGTAAGCATAAGAGTGTGTTTGTACACCAGGCCAAGGGTTTAAAGGATTTAGTTCATCTTAAAAATAGGTGTTTTAAATAGAAAATTACGATTGAAAATGTGCCATAATAGTCGCTGACTACACTACAACCCAGGTTTTATATCCACAGTTTCACTTGCACATATTTTCAAAAATATCCTCTTCCCACACCAGTTTAAAGTATTTGTGGGCCTCTCTGTGTCTTCCAGTGTAATTCTATGCTATGATTCCAGCTCAAGTATATGATTCCAGCTCAAGGTTTCCATTGGGATGAAGGGTGCGGTTCTTAGAATATATCACCTGCATATGTGGCAGTTTATTCTACTTTTCAAACCTTGGAAGTATAACTAGCATTAACTAAAAGTAACTTTCCAAGCACTAATAAAAAAATAAGAATACAACTCTCTGCTACAACATATAATCCTCCACTTTGATTATAAAGGGAGAGCTGAAGGCAAAGACTTCCAGCTACTAATTAGCTGAGAAAATCTTGTCTCACTATCCACCCACACAGTACAAAATACTTCTGTTTGACACATGATATATGCAAGCCTTTGTGGCAGGCAGCTAATGACCTTTTAGAGACCAAGCTGTGTTGCTGAAATGGCAAGCAGAGGAACGAATATATTTTTAAATAATAAAATATAAATTATAGGGAATGCTCTCCCACCCACCAAAAACACTACCATGATACTTCATTATGTGGGAGCAAAACTCTCACTGGTTTCAAGAAAAGAGCTGGATTGATGCATGAAACAGTATTTAGGTTCTATTGTCAGAGATTAAGCCTGTCAGGGTTTGGAAGAGGTTCCCAGCATTTGGCTCATTTTACAGAACTGAATCAAACCAATGAGCCAACATATCCAGTGTCACACTGAAGATAAAGTTACACCCAAAGACAACCACAAAAATCAGTATTCTGACAAGCAGGAATAAAGCAGTATGGTACCAGGCCTACATAGCTAATTCTTGAGTCATTTGGTATTATCTTCCCTTTAGGAATCTTACCGTAGTTCGCTAGCTCTCTTTTCTTTCCTATAGTGTGTAAAGGAGTGCCACAATGTAGGCAACAGACTGTTGTTTGGACAGGTGGGTGGACCTGCAACTTAGCTAAAAATACATTGAAAAAGATTTGGTGCATAGTTTTTGTTGATTGCTCAAGATCTGATTATATGTTCTTCCAGGTCAGATTGGCACATGACCCTTTTGCTAAAATTTGATTTTACTGTTTGGTGCCACTTGGCTTACTTAAGAGTCATTTGGTCTAGCCATTTCCCTTTCTTAGCTTATAGATGCTATGAATTCCAAAGAAGGGGGAGAGATGATATTGGGATAATGTTCTTTTGTGACATTCACAGTATAATGTCACAGTATATTAACTTGTTGTCCTCGTGGACAACAAGTTAAACATGAGCCAACGTGTGGCGGCAAAAAAGTCAATGGGATTTTGGCCTGCATCAATAGGAGCATAGTGTCTAGATCTAAGGAAGTAATGCTACCCCTCTATTCTGCTTTGGTTAGATCACACCTGGAATATTGTGTCCAATTCTGGGCACCACCATTCAAGATAGATATTGACAAGCTGGAATGTGTCCAGAGGAGGGCGACTAAAATGATAAAGGGTCTGGAAAACAAGACCTATGAGGAGCGGCTTAAGGAGCTGGGCATGTTTAGCCTGAAGAAGAGAAGGCTGAGAGGAGATATGATAGCCATGCATAAAAAATGTGAGAGGAAGCCACAGGGAGGCGGGAGCAAGCTTGTTTCCTGCTTCCTTGCAGACTAGGACGCGGAACAATGGCTTCAAACTACAAGAGAGGAGATTCCATCTGAACATAAGGAAGAACTTCCTGACTGTGAGAGCCGTTCAGCAGTGGAACTCTCTGCCCCGGAGTGTGGTGGAGGCTCCTTCTTTGGAAGCTTTTAAACAGAGGCTGGATGGCCATCAGTCAGGGGTGATTTGAATGCAATATTCCTGCTTCTTGGCAGGGGGTTGGACTGGATGGCCCATGAGGTCTCTTCCAACTCTTTGATTCTATGATCCTATGATTCTAATAGAATTTCACCCGATAACCGATATACATCCTACATATCGGATATTTACATAACAATTCATAACAGTAGCAAAATTACAGTTATAAAGTAGAAGTAATTTTATAGTTAAGGGTCATCACAATCTGAGGAACTATATGAAGGGGTCACGGCATTTGGAAGGGGTCATGGCATATTAAGGAGTCACGGCATATCTCAAGCTTGGCATATAGGGACGAGGGCAAGAGCCTTCTCCATTGTGGCCCCTCGGCTTTGGAACTTGCTACCTAGTGATATTAGGCAAGCCCCTCTCCTGGCAGCCTTTAAGAAAGGCCTAAAATCTGGCTCTTCTGATATGCCTTTAATGAATGAACACATACCCCGATGTTTGCACCAATTACAGATTTGTCCTCATTATTCACTTTCTCGCATCCTTAATAAAAATCAACCCCATTGTTCGCCTCTTCCGAGTTCTCCCCTCAGACACATACTATTCCATTTACTTATCTCATGCAGGGTTTTATCATTTCATTCATGCATTTGGCCCGCCTATTGTGCTTTTATTTCTTCGCCATGTTATGTTGTGTTTGGTTATTCTATATTTGGTTATTTTATGTATCTTATTTTGATGTTATTATTTGATGTATTTTATTTTGCTGTATTGTAATTTTGGGCCTGGCCTCATGTTAGCTACGCCAAGTCCCCTTTGGGGAGATGGTGGTGGGGTATAAATAAAGATGATGATGATGATGATTATTATTATTATTATTATTCCTCATCTGAGATTTTTGGACATGGTGCTGTAATTCAGCGATGGGAAAATGTTGGCCCCTCAGATTTTTTGGATTTCAAGCCTCTTTTACTCCAGATGAGAAGGCCAAAAGTTATGGAAACTGGTCCAAAACATATGGAAGCACAAAAGCTTATCACCTTTTCTATAAATCTCAAAATCCAATGTTGTTTGTATGTACAATCAAGTCAATTCTGACTTATGGTAAGCCTGTCACAGGATTTTACTGGCAAATTTTATTCAGAGTAGGTTTGCTATTTGCCTTTGTCTTCAGCTAAGACGTATCATTTAATGAAGGTCACCCAGTTGAGAAGGGGTTCACATTCCGGTTTCCCACAGTTCTAGTTCAACACCAAACCGCTACATTACATTGAGTTTATAAAAGACAGTATGGTTTATAGTTGTTTATTTTTCCTTATTGTTATTATTGTCATTATTATCTTTAGTCATATCCTGCTTTTCTCCCCATAAGGACACAAAGCAGCTAATTCTCATATGGCAATTTTCATTCAGATCATTATACGTAGCAGCAAAGGGAAAGAATATGCTTAGGCTACAGATTTCAATCATCACTTTCATTTGGCCTGTCTTATAAATACAAATGTTTAAAGTGAAAGCATGATGGCAGCAAGAGAACTATGATCAGACTCAGTCTTTAACAAAATAAATATCAACTAAAGGTGGGATGAGATATTCTACCAGTGACATGGTTGCGCTTATCTAATTTTCTTGGTGAAAAGGTCTTCATTTCATAGAAAGAATAGCAGATGGGAAGGTATGCTATCATGCAGGCATGTAGCCGGGGGGGGGGGGGGGGTTGGGGGCTTCAGCCCCCCCTTCAAAATTTTCATGGTGGTCTGCAAAAAGACCTTACTGGTACATTATTTAAACTGTTATGTTCATTCATATCATGATCTGATCACCATGCTCAATATATCTCATATGCATGGGGGTATTGGGGTAACGATACAAAAGGTTTGCTAGGGTAGGCCCTCTTTCACTCAGAGTCAGCCTTCCCCCCCCCCAATCAAACTCAGCCCCCCCCCCCCCCCCGAATCAAAATCCTGGCCTGCTATCATATAAGTAGTCCAGGAATTTAACTCATTTTTCACTCGGATTCACAATGCAATAAATCCACTGACCCAACATGATGGATGCTATTTTAAAAATAAAATGATGAAAGATCTAGTTATGGGTCACCCAACAAGGGATTACACAAGACACTGTATTGCAGGAAACAAAACAGAAATAACACCCATCATTCATTAGGGATGCAATAAATTTTCACAAGTTTTTCATCTTCAGCAAATCATCTTTTATCAAACAATTTGTTAAGTGCCGTGAGATTTCTTACCTGTGTGTGATAGCAAAATAAATAAATAAAAATCAGCATTTTCTTAAAGAAGTAGCAACATAATTTTTTTTGTATAAGGCTTGGAATGCTGGGCGCGGGGGGGGGGGGGATTCCCAAAAATGGGGGGGGGACTAATGTTTTCCTCTAGCAGCGAATTTTTTTAAAAAAAAATCATTTAATTTTTGTATAAGACAGAAATAAGTGAAGATTTCTACCCCTACTACTCATCCATTTTGGGTACGTAAGGGCATATAGTACCCAAAACCTGCCAAGTTATTTTGGCACTTTAACCAGAAAATCCTACATACCCTATTCCTTATCTCTAGCAAAAAGAAAATACAATAATATAGTAAAGAGTTAACACTTGTTATCCTTTCATAACACTCCGAATCTGATTCGCTTGTTGAGAAGATCCAGTTTTCCTCCCAGTGTTATGATTGGACTGGCCTCATATTTCCTCCTTACTAACTTCATGTTCATGTTTATTTCCTTCCTCCAGATCCCTTTATCGATGAATGTGTCAACGTTTCTTGCATATGATCAACCCACGATAAGTTACTGTGGTGTGCATCATGAACTTCTTGCTCATAAGCCCTATGAATCAAATGCACAGGAAGAAAACATGGAGACACACTTAGAAACTGATCTGGATCTCAGCACAATCACAACAGCTGCGCGGAACCAGTGATCACACCCAGCTGGCTTATGTGGTCTGAAAAACAGCCCAGAGTTGCTACCAATTTTTTATTTCTCATGAAGGATGAAATGAAGGTTTTCTTCTGTGATGGATTCCAAAATACCTGATCAATTATAAAATAAAATAAAAGAGTTCCACATTCAGATACAGATTGTTCCAAGTCTACAGTTTGTAATTAGCTAAGCTGTGCAGTATTTTTTGAATTTAAAAACAGAATATGATCCTTAAAATGAATCTTTTTTCAAAACTCATCCTACCTACCTGTAAAAAACTGTACAGATCTAATGTATTTTTTCATATTGTAAAGTTTCAATATACTGAGATGTACCGGTATGTACAGGACCATGATTTAATTACATCTTACTTTAAGAAAAAATCAGTTTTAAAAAATTTAAATTAACAAAAAGTTATCTCTTGTGTTATATTTTGGGTGTTCCTCAGTTTTGTAGGAACCATTTTGTTACTGCTTTTGTGCATATATATATATATATATATATATATATATATATATATATATTCACTCTGAAATTCTTCACTGTGCAAAATATGCACAACGTCTATCACATTGACTGCACAGATAATTCCAGAAATAATCCATTAACAGAATGGGCAATTGGGTTGTTCAAGCTTACATAGGCAAGGTTGTGTGTCTTCTTTCCTATCAAAAGAAATCAAAGATTTTTTTAAACAGTCCTTGAAATTAACTTTTGTCTTGAATTACAGTCTGATTTCTAAAGCAATGAAATGTAATGATAAAAAAGGGATATTTTAACAACATTATCTCTGAATTAATGACTCATTGTTTTATTCCTTCAAGTAATACTGCATCAAAGGGGGAAAGTGCCAGAGACAAAAAGAGCATTGAAGGCAAAGGCAGTAACCACAGCAACATAGTTTAATTCCCTTGATAAAAACAGGCAGTTAATGGGAGACGAGGATGCAGTTTTTATATACTCTCATGGTAATGAAAGATAATGCAATCCAACTGGGTAGCCATGATGATTAGTTGTGCTCTAATTCTCCAAACATTCAGCCATTGCAAAGACCTTTTAGGACTCCTTAAGCATTGCCCTGAAAGTAATCATAAACCAATATGAACATTTCTAGGGTTCTGCACTGGACATTCACATTTCAATGATGTGAAAATGTGTTTTCTAATATGAACCTTAAACAGGATTCACCACTGAGAGTTAAAATATAGAACCACACAGATATTTATTTTTCTATCCACTCTTAAGACCTTGTCACATGCATAGCTGGAACCTGCCAGTATCGTTGCAGATTGCTGTGATCCTGGTGCCACCCACCCAGACGGTGATGGAAACCTGCTGCCCTATGCCCTGCACTGTCCGGGCTTCCCCCCGACCTCATGACATGGGGGGAAGCCTGTTTAAGCCGGCTTGACCCATTTTCCCAAAGGAAAGATGGAGAGCCTCCCATTGCCCACCAATGGCAATCTTTCAACAGCAGCAGGGTTCCCCCCCCCCCCCAGTTGAGCCATGAAGCCACCCCAGAAGTACTTTTCCAGAATGTAATGGAAGCTGGCAGGCTCCATGGCTGAAGTAGAAAAAAACATTTTGTCTTTGCCAAATTTGGGTCCTAATCCTATTAAGGTTCTGTTGTCTTGACTAGCTTGACAAAGCCGCAAAGTAGTGCTCCAATGGTACCATCACAGGTACAAATCCCAATTTGACAGAACATTGAAAAGCTTTCAAAACATAAACCCAAATCCAATTTCTATTACCAGCTAAAGTAGAGCCATTGGAGCAATTGGACTTGTATCAATGCTGAGTATCTGTTAAGTGGAGCCCCCGGTGGCGCAGTGGGTTAAAGCCCTGTGCCTGCAGGACTGAAGACCGACAGGTCGCAGGTTTGAATCCGGGGAGAGGCGGATGAGCTCCCTCTAACAGCTCCAGTTCCTCATGCGCGGACATGAGAGAAGCCTCCCACAAGGATGATAAAACATCAAATCATCCTGGCGTCCCCTGGGCAACGTCCTTGCAGACGGCCAATTCTCTCACAACAGGAGCTCTTGACACGACAAAAAAAAAATCTGTTAAGTATTTGATTCAATGGCTCTAGTTCAGAATAATGATTGGTTTCAGGCGACAACTTACGATGGCATTTCTAAATGTTCCTCCACATACTCACCTAGTCAGTGACCCCTTCAAGATTGTAGACTTATAATGTGAGATCTTGATTCTCAGTGTACAGGCCAACTTGATTTTTACCTCTAAGTGGTAAATATCCCATTGTCTGGAATGACTCGTATATGAGCCTATGCATGCAGTAGTTGAATTATTCCACTGACATTGAAGTTTGGTAGGAGGCCCTATAACAACCACTCTACTGCCAAGCAGCATGAGTTCATCTGATGTAAAAAAAAAATAGTGCAAGGTCTGTGCTTTTGAGTGACAAAAAACTCCACTTTAAAGTACCATTTTAAAATTTGAACATACCAATATTTACATGATGCATCCCAAAGCTGCCTCCCTGAAATAGTCACTAACCACAAAAAGACCCAGGGAAGGGGGGGGGGGGCAACTGAGATATTATCCTCCCACATTCATTAATATCTTACTTGATATGTGGGAAGGTATTGGATCTCAAATCTCAAATTCAGAACTTTATATGGAATAAACCTATTTCAGTTCCATTATTTCATGATAAATAAACATGAACATGAGGAAAAACTTCCTGACTGTGAGAGCCGTTCAGCAGTGGAACTCTCTGCCCCGGAGTGTGGTGGAGGCTCCTTCTTTGGAAGCTTTTAAACAGAGGCTGGATGGCCATCTGTCAGGGGTGATTTGAATGCAATATTCCTGCTTCTTGGCAGGGGGTTGGACTGGATGGCCCATGAGGTCTCTTCCAACTCTTTGATTCTATGATTCTATGATTTTTCCTTATTACACAAGACAAATGTGGACCAAAAGGTAAAAGTAACAAATATTTTATTGTAAAATGGGTTAAAGCACAGGATCCCTAAATAAAATTCAAAACAACTAAAATCTAAACTAATTAGAATGAAACTAATTCATTCCAGTTATTCTTACAGTGCACTCAACTACTAGATATGCATGGGATCTTATATGTATTGCTATCAATAGTACTGTACTAGTACAACTTATGTTACAAAACAACAGATTTAAAGTCTTGGATAGTTGACATCAATTTGGCCATAGTCCTATATCACCTGAGCATAAGCCCCACTAAACGGATGGGGTTTACACTTCTGAATAGACAGGTTTATCACACTGCCTCATGCTATTTTTTGATCTGAGGATAAAGAATCAAAAATCCCTAAGTTAGCCAAACCATTAGGACAAAATAAAGTTTCATATACTAGTAACAATTCTTTTTTATAAAGAGAAACAATTTAATCACAAATCTATTTTTCTCAATAGTTCCCCCAAGTATTTGAAATTGAAAACCCTGAATTTCACCATTTGTATAAACCAACTTTTACAAGCGTAGCAAAAATTACCTTCAGAATATTGTTATAAAGAAAAATGGGAAAACAAAAATGTGAAAAGAGAGTACATTGTATTATTTATTTAGCATCCTAGATTTTGTAACATATTTTGCATAAATTATTTGCTATTCAAAATATTTTATTTGTCATTTTTCAGACTCATTCTAACTTTCATAACCCTTTTCACTCTGATTCGTTTATTTATTGGTGTCGTGATTCTTGGATTTTGGATTTTCAGTTAAGTGATCTGGGCCAGGAGGTGTAAAAGTGGTTTAAGCCAATTATCAAGGGTTGTTAAAAGAACGGAGATTTTCTCATGACATCCCAATTGCAGCCAGGGATTGGGAGGATTACTATCAAGGTTTGTTTGCTTTAACAGAACCAGTAGAGAAACAACACTTATCCAGAGATTCATTAGGCATGGAAGCACCACCCCCTTGGCCACCAGTTTCAGAAAAGGAGATAAAGTGTATAATTCAAGGATTAAAGAGTGACAAAGCACCTGGGGAAGATTTCTTACCAGCCGAATTGTTTAAAAAAGATCCTGATTGGTGGGCTTCTCTTTTGGCAGGCCTGTTTACACATATAAACAATACTTGCCAGATCCCAGTTGGATGGAAGCTGGCAATAGTGGTTCCCATATATAAAAAAGGGAATAAAAAGGATCCCAGTAATTACAGGCCCATTAGTTTAATAGATATTGTTGCCAAAATTTATGCTAGGTTCCTACTGAGCAGAACTGAAAGCTGGGTAAACGAAAAAGGTATCCTTGCGGAAGAACAAGCAAGGTTTAGACAAAACAGATCTACCATTGATAACTGTTTTATCCTGAATAATTTGATTGCCAAATACACCTGTTAAAAACAAAAGAAACCATATTCACATGCACAGCCAGAGATGGAGGGTGCTATCAAGCTTAGATTTCTCTATATATGTTCTTGATATATGGAAATCATTTTTAAAGAAAATTTCAGTTTCTCCAGTTTACAAATTAAGTAAGAAATATTTATATTATTATATTCCTTCCTCACTTTTTACATGATGAAGCCTACATCATATGTTGTCATTATAGCACAAGTGGCCACTACAAAGAAAAACATATGCATTTCCCCTGATGAATATGAGAACAGCACCTCCTTTTATGTGTGGATTCCAGGAACAGCCAATGGATCTTTTTCATTGCAAGGCAGCAAATCCAACCTTGATTTTACTGCCACTTCTCCCTCAGCTTCTTCAATCTAAACAGGGGTCCTGTCAGTGCCAAACTTTTGCAAAAATGGACTCTAGAAAGGGTAGGGATCCCCTTCAGTTTGAAGCAACTGTGAAATCTGAGGTGGATTCACCACTCCTGTTGCAGCAGAACTACTATCCTCCCTGACTCATTCACACATATTTCTTTCCATATAAAAGGGCATCCGTGTTGTTCAGTATTATGGAAACTACCATTTGCACCTCAGACAAAATATATGATTTCATATAGTATCTCACTTCTCTTTTTAACATCAGATATAAATATGAATGCATGGAAGGGGATCACATGGCGAAGTTCCCCCCAAATCGGTATGTGTTCATCAGACATGTGCATATGGAACCTTTACAGGTTTCGATACTGACAAGTTGGAAGGTGTCCAGAGGAGGGCGACTAAAATGATCAAAGGTCTGGAGACCATTCCCTATGAGGAGTGTCTTAAAGAACTGGGTATGTTTAGCTTACAGAAGAGAAGGTTGAGAGGAAACAAGACAGCCATGAATAATTATGTGAAAGGGTGTCATAAGGAAAAGGGAGCAGACTTGTTTTCTGCTACCCTTGAATCTAGGACAAGGAGCAATGGGTTCAAATTACAGGAAAGGAGATTCTACCTGAACATTAGGAAGAACTTCCTGACCGTATGAGAAGTTCAACAGTGGAACTCTCTGCTTTGGAGTGTGGGGCAGCTCCTTCCTTGGAAACTTTTAAACAGAGACTGGATGGCCATCTGTCAGGGATACTTTCATTATGCTTTTCTGGACTGACAGGGGGTTGGATTAGATGGCCTATGTCGTCTCGTCCAACTCTATTATTGTATGATTCTATAATTCAGTGATTGTATTATAGAAATGTATCAGTCTCTACTTTACTACAATTTTTTTCCTAAATGCATTCACTTGTCCTTACCAGGATATCTGAAAAGAACTTTGGTTACCAATGCAAAATCTCTTATTTACATTCACCAAACTATATGAAGATTCAAAACAGACTGATTTATAACACAGCTATGGAGTACTCTGCAGTCTTCCCTGTTAATTTCCGCTTATACTATTATTTCATTCAATAATGTCAGAGGCTTCTCCCCAGTAGGAAAGTTGTTGTTGCTATTATTATTATTATTATTATTATTATTATTATTATTATTATTACATTTAATCTCTGCAAAAATTTCGTGAGAGTTTTTTTGTGAAAAACATTCTGAAGGGTTTTTGTGTGAAAAAAGACATTGTGTGTGGTGGGGGGAATCCTGTGAAATCTCACAGAAAACTGAAATGTAGAAAACATTTGCAGAGGTTGACTCTTTATAAAGAGTAAACTCAAACTGATTTAAAAGATCAGAAAGTACCCCTTTAGTTCTTTCCCAGTTTATTTAGGAGATCTATACACATTTTGTTTAACCCAGGATATTTTCTGTTAGCTTCTATGGGCGGTTCCAGACAGGGGAAGAGTTCAGTCCAACCCAAGTTTTAAAAAACCCGGGTCAGGCCTGGCTTCTGCCCCCACACCTGTAAAAAAAACCCATGCTTTCCTGGGATGTCCAGATGCCCTACTGGACCTTCTAGCAGGGCACCCATTTTTGCCATTTTTGTTAGAATTTTTGCTGCCCATCAAGTACAAAAACAAGGGGCAGCTAACAAACAGAGAATCCAGCACATCAAGCTGGTGGTGAAACTAGACAAGTGTGGACCCAAGCTACATACACCAGATGCCTTCTGCTAAGTTAGACAGAGACTGCCAGAGATAACTGTAACCCAACAGCTACTTTCGATAACTCCAGTTCTAACCTGGGTTATAGCTGATATTGCTATTGTAATGAATTTTAAATAGTGCTCATATTAATAGAGCAGTGCTTAAATGGATGTAGTATATATGACTCCATCTACACTGACTATTTGCCTTCCGACCCCCAAAATAACAAGACTGCACACATTTATTTGGATCAAATTTGGGCAACTTTATTAAATAGTTACCTATTTAACTTTCAATTGACCTAACTTGTGTGTGTATAGAACTTGGTGTAACTAAGTCGAGGTAGCATCCTTATCCGGCCTACCCCTCAACTATTTGGGCGGAACACCTGGGTCCCCTGCAACATAAACCTGGGCAATATGTGGAGAGGTTTTCCCCAAGGTTATTGAAGCTCAACTCTCTCTATTTTAAGGCCATTAAAACTTGCCTCACCCCAAGCTGGTAACATAGCAGGCGAGTGTCTTTAGTTGTTGGCCTTCACCCCATAGGGAGGTGCCTTGGGTGTCCACCAACTTTGGGCTTATTTATCGCTATTTTAAAAAACCACACCATCCCAGCTAGCCCCTAAGAACAGTATAGGGTAGGCTAAAAAACCATTCTAGAACATAGGAAGGAAAATTCCTACCCGCCCCCCATCGGCAACCAATAATTATACTGTCAATGGGCGGGCGTGGTGGGTCAACGGCTGGAAGCGACTGAGGAGAGGCTGGCTAGGCCATGTGCTAGCCACACCCCTCCTTCTAGTCTGCTCCAGAGGAACAAACCATCTCCTCTTTTTTTGGGGGGGGAGGCAAATTGTTCTCCCCCTCCTAGCATTACTAGGGTGGGGAAAGATCCTTAATGGAGTTTCAAAATGGGATTGAAGATAGTGTTTTTGCTGTGAAAATGATTACATAGGAATCCTGGGGCCCAGATTATGATTACACAAACTACATTAAGGGCTTTCTTTCATACACTTTTGTGGGAGTTTGTTATCTGGCCTCGGAGTTTAAAGCTATCATTGAACTGTATTAAACAGTCAGTGTAAATGGGCTCTATGATAAAAATCCCCTGCTGAAGGGTATCGACTTCCATTTCCTTTTTATTATTTTTTTTGTGTTATTGGACCTTTTCTCAACAGTTCCCATTCTCATCTGATTGATAATTATGTCAGGAGATACACTAACACACAAGTTACAATACAATTGGTTGCCTTATGAACAACACATTCTTCTCTTTTCTCTGCTTGCAGCCAAAAAAGTGCACCAGATAAAGCAAAATAAATCCCTAGTGCACATTCAAAAATGCTTGGATGTGCCTAAAATAGATCCCAACATTCATGATTGCTCTTTTATATTAATTAAATTATTACTAGGAAGAAATTAAACTGTCTAAGTGATAGAAATATGCAGATAATCTGATTTCTTAAAGAAAATTACAGACACAGTTTTCCGCCTTACAATAAGTTAGTACACTGGTCTATCTAGGTCACTGCAACCTACTTAGGAATACAGTAAATGGTGCAGAGCTTTCCAAACATTTCATGTTGGTGACACACTTTTTGAAAATGTATCATTTTGCGACACAGTAATTTAGTTTTACTAACAAACTAGAGGTTAAACCAACCCCTTATAAGACACAGGTGTAAATTGTAATAACAGAATGTATGGGGGCACAATGTATCTTGTGAAACCTTTAATGTCAAAGAAGCAAACCTTTCATTGCTTTTTTCACATACTCAGAGGTTTCTTGTTACATTCATGTGGCACACCTACACCCTGCATCCAACACACAAATGTCTTGCAATGCACAGTTTGGAAAGCTGTGTTATAGTACATGATGACTCTATAACAAGCACAAAACCCAAAATTCTCATTCCAAATAAATGCAGGTTAACTATCAGTAATGGAGATCCTGAAATAAATTGACCTTGACATAAATCCTTTAGTTAGTGTATTGACCCAATGAACTAATAGAATCTAAATAAAAGGTATCTTACCGAGTTGGAACTAACAGTAGTACTATCTTGAAATAATATGCAGATTAAAATAAGATATTCATTGGATTTTTATTGTTCCTAATGATGCAATACAGCTCTCAGGTAAAAGCTTCACTGAAATGAATTTTGAAATGAATACTTTGATATAAAATGTGCTAGAAATGCATAACTAGAACATTCACCAGCATATATAAACCATTTAAACAGCTACAACTTTTGGACTAAGTCCAACTTGAAGCTGAAATATACTCCTTTTAAAAGTTTAATTTAATATTTTAATTTCATATGCTTGTATAAAATGTGTTCAGAATGGCTTGCAATGAATAAAATGAAACAATAATGCCTTATTTAAAAATTATAAGAATTTAATAAAATAAAAACAGACACGTAGTTAATATTTTCATTATCAAATGTTTTGATATCCTAATTCAAATGTTCCAGGCTGGGACCGAGTCCTGAAAGCAAAGTTGTGAGTTGAATACTGGATCAAAAGAAGGCCTGACTAACAGGTAACTAAGCTGAGTTTTACTTTGAAAATAAGAGTGCCTTCTAACCTAATTCTTATTTTCTTTTCTGCCTTGCTTGAGAAGAAATAATAAAATCATTTGTTTCCATTTGCTGTTAATATCAGCCTCGTTTGAGAGAACTGGGTCATGACTGCATGCTTTTCCACAACCTAACTAGACACGGAAGTCCTTGCAAGCTATATATGTGTTATGAATTATATTTTTCATGTTCTTAGTAAGGACAAATATTCAGTTAAAAAGGAGAAATATCCAGTTATTAAAATTGTGAAGATGAGCCTTGGAGTCCCATGAAGCTCTAAGGATGAAGGTGTGAAGATACCAGAATTATCTTGACTATAACAAAGACTGCTATGATGATGTGATGTTCAGTTGTGCTATACATTCAGATACATTCAATGTTAAGAGACTGCATTTCTCAAGAATACATGATATGGTAAGCAAATATGCCATCAACATGCTGAGAGAACTCCTCTACTGAATTGCTGTTTCATCTTATAATAGTTTTACATCCCAAATGTGACTGTCCCCTTTTTACTTTTCATGTTTTCTCCCTTTTGGATTTTTCATTATAACATGCAAAGAAGGAAGTTGGAGATCTACTCTGTGATGAATTTCACATCCAACAACTAAGGATATGTCAGGTTTCCTCCCTCCCCACCCTGAAAACTCAGGTTCTTCCCAACCAGCACATCAAGGTTTCAATTTATTTATTTATTTATTTATTTATTTATTTTGGGCACTTCTACCCCTCCCTTCTCAACCCCCTAGGGGGGACTCAGGGCGGCTTACAACCGGCACAATTCGATGCCAACAATTCATCAGATAAAATACATAACAACAATAACCACAATAATTAAAACATTCAATTAATACAATAACAATTAAAAAGCCAATCTAGTGGCCAACGTTCACCGATTTCTAAAATCCATAAGTCCATTCAGCATTACCATAGTCCTTTCCAAATTCTGGTCGTCATTACCTTGTCAATCTGCCAGATTACCCAAAGGCCTGGTCCCATATCCATGTTTTCAGCTTCCTTCTGAAGGAGAGGAGGGATGTTGATGATCTAATTTCCCCGAGTGAATTCCACAGGTGAGGGGCCACCACTGAGAAGGCCCTGTACCTCGTCCCCACCAGCCTCACTTGTGATAGAGGTGGGGCTGAGAGCAAGGCCTCCCCTAGAAGATCTTAAACTCCAAGGTGGGACATAGAAGGAGATACATTCGGACAGGTACGCTGGGCCAGAGCCGTATATTTCAGATTCAGATCCTTTTTTCAAAAAAGAATCGATTATATATTTAAACTGATTAAAATGCCAGGTTCTTATTAATTTATATTGGGTTAAAATAAACTGACCTGGGGAACTGGTATAAAAATTTCCAGTGTGCAATAAATACGCATAACTAACAGAGAATATAGTGTGACAGACAAAAACTCCAAAATATTTTATTATTATTTTTATATTTTTATCCCCCCTTTCTCCCAGTATTGGTACTCAAGGCAGCTAAAACAGGGTGAAACATTTGATTTTTTATTTGTTTTTAATCTATCTGGATGTGCTTAGAAATTAAGTTCTTCTTTATTTACACCAAGTAAACTCATTTACAGCTATTCCCAGTACAGAGAGAACCATCTTGGACCTGAAGCTATACAAGTGTTAAAATAAGGAGATTCTCAGAAAAATAAATGACACCCAAGCCATTGAATGCTAATAAGGTGATCAGCTGAAACATTCACACCTAGCCCCAGCAGAAAAAAGTCCTTTGTCTGACCCTTGTCATTCCACAGATATATAAACCCATTTTCCCTACTTCCAACAGACCTCACTACCTCTAAGGATGCTTGCCTTAGATGCAGGCGAAACGTCAGGAGAAAAATTGCCTCCAGAACATGGCCATATAGCCCAGAAAAACCTACAACAACCCAAATGACACCTTCATTTATCACTTGAAATACAGTTAAATACACAAGGATTCAATCCCAGATGTTTAAGAACTGACTGATCAGATTAATTCATGCAACATGTCAAATAGGACATGTTTTTTCTCTACATTCATTTAAAATTCAGGTGGCATTATCAACCATTCTAACTACCACAAGAAAAGTGAATGAGAACTGCACAGTGTTTAAATTTGGTTTGGAAATTGCAGAGTTCTGCAAAGCACTTTATTTTCTAGGGCAGGGAATGTGATCTCATTTGTCTTTATCCAGTATTCATTTAGTCCTCAAAAGTTACCAATAGGGAATAAAATAGTAACTGAAATAAAAGTCCATAAACAAATCTCCTATACTAGATGTTCTTGCCTCAGATATGAGAATTATTATTTTATGTATATATTTTCACACATGTTCCATGGGTCCAAATACTGGGAAAAGGGACAGAAGTATCCAGCAATTGGAATTCAGACTGGATAACAGTAGTTTTCAGAAAGGTCATCCAGGAGTTATCCTTCATCACCATTGCAAATAGCCATTTACCCTCACAACCAACTGTGAAAGGCAGAGAGCCTTCTGGTTCTGTTTTTGAGTGGCATGGAGAAATCAATGAGAAGAAGAAAGGAAAGTTACAAACAAGATCGACAAAACTACCAATAGAACATTGACTAGAGCAGCATTTCTCAACCTGGGGATCGAGACCCCAAGGGGTCGCAAGGGGATGTCAGAGGGGTCATAGAATCATAGAATCAAAGAGTTGGAAGAGACCTCATGGGCCATCCAATCCAACCCCCTGCCAAGAAGCAGGAATATTGCATTCAAATCACCCCTGACAGATGGCCATCCAGCCTCTGTTGAAAAGCTTCCAAAGAAGGAGCCTCCACCACACTCCGGGGCAGAGAGTTCCACTGCTGAACGGCTCTCACAGTCAGGAAGTTCTTCCTCATGTTCAGATGGAATCTCCTGTATTTTCTGTTGGTCATGGGGGTTCTGTGTGGGAAGTTTGCATCAATTCTATCATTGATGGGGTTCAGAATGCTCTTTGATTGTAGGTGAACTATAAATCCCAACAACTACAACTCGCAAAGGTCAAGGTCTATTTTCCCCAAACTCCACCAGTATACTGATTATCCATGCCAAGTTTTTCCAGATCCATCATAGTTTGAGTCCACAGTGGTCAATGCCCACCAAACCTTTCCAGTTTGGTGGGCATGAGAGTTCTGTGTGCCAAGTTTGGTACAATTACATTGTTGGTGGAGTTCAGAATGCTCTTTGTGTGCTGTCACTCGCTGGACCTGTGTAAGAGACTGTAGACAGGACGTATATCCTATGTGCCCAACGGGACGCCAGGGCTGCCTCAGATGAGAAGCCTTACGATTTCCTTAAACAGAGTCTTTAGATTGCTTAAAGGTTGAACAAAGTTTTTTATTGTTGCCAAGGTCTTCAATAAAACACAACTATTTCAAGGCTTTCTTAACCAATTGGTGGCTTTCTCAATCTTGTCCACAGAGGACAGGCAACAATCTTCATAAACTGTTTCTTTGCTATCGGGGAAATCCTTAACCTCTATCTGGGCAGTCTGTCTTAGGCCTTGCTGGCGTGGGACCCCTACACCTGGCACCAATTGCTTCTGGTTGCCGCGAGTGGCCTTTACCAAACATAGTCCTTTGTAGACTTTCAGTTCCCAGCAATGGCTGGCTGTAGCGCTGTGGAGCTGGATCCCTTCAGTAAAGGAGCTATAAGGCTGTAAATTCCCAGCAAAGGCTATGCTGAGACTGTATTCGCCCAGCCAAGCTGTAAAAGATGAAGCTTTCTACAGGAGGACCTGATTTGTGTCCTGTATGAAGACTTCTCTGTGTGGACAAAGCTAAAATGGCTCCTTTTCCCCTCCCAAAACCCAAAAAGGAGCAGAACTAGAGAACCTAATGATGACTGAGGGGTCATTGGCCCAATAACTGCAAATTAAGGAAAGCCACCTAATTGTAAAATGCATAGAACTTTAAAATACATGCAAACACTCAACAAAGGAAAGCTAAGTTGGAGCTCCTGGTACAGCCGTGCCAGAACACTTTGATTGTAGGTGAAGTATAAATCCCAGGTGCTACAACTCCCAAATGACAAAGTCAATCTCCCACCCAACCCCACCAGTATTCACATTTGGGCATATCGGGTATTTGTGCCAAATTTAGTCCAGTGACTGAAAATACATTCTGCATATCAGATATTTACATTACGATTCATAACAGTAGCAAAACTACAGTTAGGAAGTAGGAACAAAAATAATTTTTTGGTTGGGGGTCATCACAACATGAGGAACTGTATTAAGGGGTCGCAGCATTAGGAAGGTTGAGAAACACTGGACTAGAGCTTTTTGTGTTTCCTCCAAAGTGCTTGTTGCTGCGTGCTTCAACATCATTTCTGACTTATGGCAGACCTAATACAAACCTACCCCATGGTTTTTCCTGGCACGATTTGTTGAGAAGGGAATTTCTCTAGCCTTCCTCTGCTAGGGAAATTCACAGTCACTGTGTGGACTCCCACAGCTGAGCAGGGATTTGAAGCCTTGTCTGCAGAATCCAAGAACTTCATCAGATGGGCAAAATTGCCCATCCTACGACACTAGTACTTTGCTTCAGGCACAGAGTCCATTGGCTCCCATCACACAATGTTGATATACTCAAATGAAATGGAGGCATTGCAGGAGGCAGAGCCAACAACACAGGAGGCTTCCCATGTTGCATAGTAAACAACGGGGGGGGGGGGGGGAGGAGCCAGGTGGTGACATTTTCCTATATCTCTTTTTGTTGAGTTCTGAAAATATTTTTTTCCATTTCATCCAGATGTTTACAAAATGGTCATTTCAATTTCTTCCTATTCATCCTGGAAAGAAGTGCCGCAGGGTTCCATCCTGGATTTCAGGAAAGCCTTCGACAAGTTCCCCCTTATTTCTGGCAAACAAAAAAGTCCAATGTGGGCTAGGCAAAACTACAGTGAGGTGGATCTGTAATTGGTTAAATGGACGAACCCAGAGGGTGCTCACCAATGCTTCCTCTTCATCCTGGAAACAAGTGACAAGTGGAGTGCCGCAGGGTTCTGTCCTGGTCCTGTTCAACATTTTTATTAATGACTTAGATTAAGGGTTAGAAGGGATGATCATCAAGTTTGCCGATGACACCAAATTGGGAGGAATAGCCAATACTCCAGAGGACAGGAGCAGGTTTCAAAACGATCTTGACAGATTAGAGAGATGGGCCAAAACAAACAAAATGCAGTTCAACAGTGACAAATGCAAGATACTCCACTTAAGCAGAAAAAAATATGAGTCGCCTTCGGGCTGAGAAAGGCGGTATATAAATATGGTTAATAAATAATAAATGGTTAATAAATCAAAATCTGTAAGAAAAATGGGGAGGAAGGACTAAACCCTCTCCCCATGTTTTACAGATCAAGTTATTTGATCCAGTCTTAAAGACATTATTGATATTTGAATCTACTCCATACAATATTTCTAAGTTGAAACTTGGGGTAGCATAGATTCAATGCCTATCCCTACCCCCAACCACACTAATTATAGCATCTGATTTATCTGATTTATCTGATTTATCTTAATTAGGAGTTTCAGATTAAATCAACATGAACTCCAGCAGAGTTCATCAAGATTAATGTTATTTTAATGAACATCAAAGGAACTGATACACTTCAATGTTTACCGCTGGAACATTATTTTGAAACTGAAGATGCAAGGAAGATAACTGTGAAAATTCCACACAGCAAGGATCAGATCTACCAACCTTAATTTTGTCCGTCAATAAATCAAATTTGAAGATGTCTTTTTAGATAGGCAAAGACAACACAGAACCTCATCTGATGGTAAATGACCTGCAACACTCGTTTCATTATGGGTAGTCTTATTATTTCAAAGGGGCAAGTACATTCATAATGATGGACATTTCCAAGTGTCACCAAATTTTTCATTACATCTGTAAGGCTAATAACCTACAAAATGAGCATTAATTAATAAGTGCTAATTAGTGTTATATTACCTTGGAGAAACATGACATCTTTATTAATGCCTGAATGAGAATTAGTTTTGGGAGGATGTGAGTGGATAGCAGCAGTGCTTTGGTACTTTCTATCACAAAATTTCAGACAATCAGAATCCTCATCTCCAATCCAAATTAAGAGTTTTCATCGCATGGATATGTCATCAGAGGACAACAGGAAGCACAACAACTTCTGATTCTGAAAGAACTGAGGGACAATCTACAAATGGAGTTAAACTGATGATCATATTTTATATACCATTTTTAGAAACCAAAAGGAATCTACTTCAAGAAAAGGCCCACAAAATGTAGTCTATATGCTGTACACCAAGGTCCTCAAACTTTTTAAACAGAGGGCCAGATCACAGTCCCTCAAACTCTTGGAGGGCCGGATTATAATTTGAAAAAAACATGAATGAATTCCTATGCACACTACACATATCTTACTTGTAGTGCAAAGGACACTTTAAAACAATACAATAATTAAAATGAAGAACAATTTTAACAAATATAAACTTATTCGTATTTCAATGGGAACTGTGGGCCTGCTTTTGGGGCTGTGTGGGGCTGATGAGATAGGATTGTATTTTTTGTTGTTGTGTGCTTTCAAGTTGTTTCAGACTTAGAAAATTAGGTACCAGCTATGTGTGGGGAGGCTAATTTAATTAATTTATGAGGCCATAAGAAAAGACTCCAGCAAAGCACTCCAGCAAAGCATGCGGGGAATGCGGAAGTACTTCATCAGTATCACAGATGGACGATGAAAACGAGAGCTCCCCTGGTGGCCAGAAAAGTTAAGTAGCCTCTGACTGTCTGTCTATATGTGTTGTGTGTCTTTGGCATTGAATGTTTGCCATATATGTGTACATTGTAATCTGCCCTGAGTCCCCTGCGGGGTGAGAAGGGTGGAATAGAAATACTGTAAACAAATGTATATAAAATTAGATTGACCCTGAGCGAGGGCCAGGTAAATGACCTTGGAGGGCTGTATCCGGCCCTTGGGCCTTAGGGCCTTCAACCCTGCTGTAGAGGGTTGAAAATAATTTCTATGAAGTTTCAGTTTGATCCAGGAGAGAAGCTGCAGTTAGCACCAAAAGCATATCCTGTGCATAGTAAACTCGGCTTTACTATGAGGGTCATTCCTATTCACACTTTATTCCTCATAGTGGTGTGGGGAGGAGATACATTTTTTTAAAAAAACAACGTTCCTGTACAATGTGTTATAATGGTGTGCATGGACATACATATTGCTGAAGTTCCTGTTTTTAGGAGAAATTGTCCTCTTAAATGTTTGCTGCACATTTCAAGTAATATGCGGTTAGGCCCCAAAGGCTAGACAACCACAGTAGCACAACTGCCATAAATAATCTTAATCATATTTATTTCTATCATTTATGTGATTTTCATTGTATTCAGTTCCTATGTAATAAAGACCAAAGTCACCGCGCCAGCAAGAGAGTCCATTAACTGCCATCTGGTCGACTTTGATTTATGATCAAGAGACTTCCAAGTCACCAACAGCTTTGCTCAGGTCTTGCTGACTCAGGGCTGTGGCTTCCTTGATTAAGTCTATTCATCTATAATCCAGTCTTCTTCATTTCCTACTACCAAGAGATGTGACATGAACTGAACTAGGACTGAGGGACAAACAGAGACTCCTTTAATTCATTCCTATGTTAAGGGAAACACAAGCAAGACCAGTAATATCCGCTTCCTGACTCCTACCAGAAAAGCCCCACCCATAAGCAGCCTTTGGCATCTGTTTCAGACAGCAGATTTTGCGTAAAATAAAGGAATAGCCTATTCTCTAAAATTAATTTAAAATTTAGAAACTGCCATAAATGCAAAAGTGCTAATGACATTGTCTGCCTTACATGCCAAAATGATCTAACTAGCTCACAACATTGTGTCACCTGACATTGGGAGAAGTTTAGCACAGCTGACATTGGGCCGGAGGTTAAGCACAGCTGGTAAATCACCAGCAACTATAAGATCTATCAGGGTTAAAGTTTTTAAGTTCAAAGCCCTGGGTCAGCGTGAGCTGCTGACTGTCAGCCTAGCTCATTGTTTACCCAAGCAATTCGAAAACAGCTTTAGCTGTAATTAGAGAAATTAGGTACCGCTAAAAGCTGGGAAGGTGTTTTATGATGCCATAAAGAAAGAAGATCAGAAAATGCTGGGCGGCCAAAAGAAAGAAGGAAGTCCAGGCAAGAAAACATAATCAAAGTCCTCCTGACAAAGAACCATCCAGCCATAGATAGATATAGATAGATAGATAGATCTGATTCACACACACATAGGTTTGAAAGGGACCCTTAAAGAAGGACAATGATATCTTGCATGTTCCAGGGTGGGAAAAAAGACACTCTCCCCATCAACAATGACAAAGAATCAGCAATAAATACTGCTTACCCACACAAAGAATAAAGACATTACATTTATTAGAAACCAACACTTTTTCATTACTTTATTTTCCAGATCAACAGACTGGGCCGCAGCAACGTGTGGCAGGGGACAGCTAGTATATATACATAAATGCTCTGTTTGTCGTGAGTGACATCATAAATCAAAAGCCATTGAAGGAATTGATGCCAAATTTGCCCACAACACACCTACTAAGCCACGGAGTGACCATGACTGAAAAAAACCCCACAAAATCAACAAAAACATATCTAAAATTCAAAAAAGGAAGAAGACAACACACCTCCCCTGCCCTGCCCCAACACGCGAGGACATAGCCAGTGAGGCCACCATACTTCACCTTCCCCTTTGCCTTTGCAGTCCTTGGAAGGTGAGGCAAGAGAAGGTACCTAATGGGCGAGGGAGAGTGGTGGTGGGATGGGTCATATGCCACAGTGTCAAAAGGAAGAGGAGGAGGAGGGCTTGTAAGCAGCAGCAGTGGCAATGGCTGCATGTCTCTCAGCCCCTGACTAACACTAAGGCAAGGGATCAAAAGGCAGAGGCTGCAGACGAGGAGGAGGAGGAGGAGGAGGAGGAGGAGGAGGAGGAGGAGGAAGAGAGAGGGGGGGAAGGAAAAAAGAGGGAGGGAGACCACACTCTACACACACACTCTCTGTCTTCCCCACACACAGCACAAGGGAAGAAGGGAGGTGCCGTGATGGGGGTAATAGGGGTTGCAATCCAACTGGACATACTAAACTGACATTGCTTGGAAAAAAGCCTCAAAGGCCATCCAGGCCAATCTCATTTGGCAGTAAAAGAAGACACCATCAAAGCCCTCACAATATATGGCCAACCAGTTGGAAGGGAGCCCTAAAGGCCATCCAACCCCCTCCTATCATCCCTCCTTCCTTCCCTTCCTCCCTTTCTCTACTTCCCTTCCTTCTCCTTCCTTCTTTCTCTCCCTCCCTCCCTTACCTCCTCCCTCCCTCCCTTTCCTTTTCTCCATCACGCCTTCCTCCCTCTCTCCTTCCCTCCCTCCCTTTCTTTCCTTCCTTTTTCTCCTCCCCTTGCCAGCTTCATCCTCCATTATTAAATCTACAGTGTAGATGCACTCAAAGTCACCCTTTTCACACTGCCATGTAAAATCCAGATTATCTACTTAGGACTGGATTATATGGCAGTGTACACACACACACACATATGGATGGATGTTGGATGACTGGTTGGTTAGATAGATATTACAATACTTTAAATATTACTATTATATATATTGCTATATATATATATATAATTGTTATATATATTACTATATAATATAATATTACTATTATATATATATATATATATATATATATATATAAAACTATTATATATTACTATGTTAAATAAACTCCTAGAGTAGAGTTAGAAGGGACTCTGCCATGGTACTGGGGGAGAACATTTAGGAAAGAAGAAGAAAAAGGGGGCAAGGAATAGGTAAGTACCTCTCTTTCATAATAGTCCAGATAGCTACCTCTACTTCAAAAATTCTTACTATAGGCTACAGCAATGCATGGCAGGGCATAGCTAGTTCATTAATAAGAAATCAAGTGTCATTTTCAGGGTTGAAACACTAAAGTGTATTGCAAATGAGGCATGCAATGGTATTATATTATGCTCGAGCATTGCCTTCTCACTAGCAGTAGAATCAATACATTGATTTATTTCTCCAGCAATGAATGATAACTTCACAACTCTACTTGCCCCTTCTAAGTATTTTGTTCAGCATCTTGAATGTGCAAATAAACAAAACGTATCTTACATATGAAACCCAGAAGCCAAATCACAGCCTCCCATTTCAGCAATATAATGAGTAGGCTATTCCCTTTAAGAATGAAATCTGGACACAACCTTGAAATGTTAATATTGTGGAGGTTTATCAGTTTCATCTATTATGCCTTCATGGCACCTTTCATTTGTCAAAGATCTCATTGACCTCAGTGAGAAAACTTAGCAAGTCATGCAAGTAAGACAGATTTGACACAGCAAGGGAGAAAGCCTACTGTTTCCTAATTTCTTTTTCATTTAGTTCAGGCAGATGTCACTCACAAAAGGAACAAAAATGATAGATCCAAAAAAATCAAATATGACTTCTCGTCCTGTTGCTTCCCTTAATGGAACATCCTTACAATCTTAAAACCAAACTGCAAAGAAAATATCTTACCATTCAGTTCCTGCCACATCATTTGCACATTGTTCTGACAGAGAAAAGTGATTATACATCAATTAAATAAATGAGTGATGTGTGAAATTACCATATCACACACCACTACTTCAAACATAATTCTGCTCAACAGTGATAGTTCACACATTGTGTGAAGTCTCATTGGAGTAAGAAAAAAGCCCCAAAGTCATGAAGTCATTACATATTATAAGTGCATAAAAGAAATAATATTCACTTAGCTTTGAGTCCCCCAATTCTACTCTTGGGGACCTCTCTTTCATAGAAACATAGAATCATAGAATCAAAGATTTGGAAGAGACCTCATGGGCCATCCAATCCAACCCACTGCCAAGAAGCAGGAATATTGCATTCAAATCACCCCTGACAGATGGCCATCCAGCCTCTGTTTAAAAGCTTCCAAAGAAGGAGCCTCCACCACACTCCGGGGCAGAGAGGTCCACTGCTGAACGGCTCTCAGAGTCAGGAAATTCTTCCTCATGTTCAGATGGAATCTCCTTTCTTGGAGTTTGAAGCCATTGTTTCGTGTCCTAGTCTCCAAGGAAGCAGAAAACAAGCTTGCCCCCTCCTCCTGTGATTTCCTCTCACATATTTATACATGGCTATCATATCTCCTCTCAGCCTTCTCCTCTTCAGGCTAAACATGCCTTTAATATTCAGATGCCTGTAGTTCAGGTCGGCAGCCATTAGCAATGCTATCAATACTGCATCTAAAACATACTTTTCCATTCATTACATCCTCATATCAACATCAGGCATGTAGTAGTATAGGAAACACATTATATGTTCATCTTCTCTAGAGAGAAAAAAACCCTTCTTGGATGCATTTGGAAAAGATTCTTTTTCTGGATGAACATTACCAGAATTTCCCAACTAGATGGCTACTGGTCCCTTTGGGTGAGGGATTCTTGGTTATGCAAGTTTTGAAAAATGTATTTTCTGAACTCTAATCACTGACCGTTTTGAATGGGGATAGTGCCATGTCAACAGAACACATGTGAAGCTCAGAATTTGGAAAGTTGCTGTTTCCAAATAATTTTCTGTTATTTGCTATAAAGTTTCAAAATATATTCATTGACAATGCTTATTACGATCTTAGAGAGTAACTTGCACTGCTCATTATTTCATTTATGACATTTTATTTTTACTATTTCAAAAGCAGGTGAAATAAAGTGGGATGCATTATCATTTTTGAATACTTATTTTTCAAGTATAGATGTGTCCAGTCCGAAAATCATATGATCTCACTCTGTGCAACAGGTTTGTCTCTAGAGGCAGAATTAAACATATTTTAATGTCAACAACAACGGAGTCTCAAAACTAGGAAAGTGTTCAGCTTTGAGAAAGGAAAATACAGAAATTGGATTCCTAATCCATGCTGTTTTATCTTTGTCAATGACGGAACACCATTATTTTAAATTGCCAACTATTGTATGCATTGTGTGCTTTCTATTGATTCCAGACTTGCCTTAAAACTACATTTTTCTGAAGCAAAAATATTTCTTGCAAAATATAACTGCAATCAGCCCTACATATCCATGGATTCTGTAATCACAGATTCACCTATCCATGACTTGACAATACTTCTTTAAAAATCCAAAAAGCAAACTTTGATTTTGCCATTTTATACAAGGGACATAATTTTACACTGCCCAACAACAACAACAACAACAACAACAACTTTATTTTTATATCCCGCCAACCATCTCCCCTAGGGGACTCAGGGTGGCTTACAAGGGACACACCCAAGATTACAGTTAAAACACACATGTTGTTGTGTATCTAATGGTCTGATTTGCACATCATACACTGCTTTACCTCCCTTTTCAGAATGGAGCTCCTCACATGACATAAAGGGACTTCTGCCCATGTCGAAAAGCAAGGTGAAGCAACGCCCCTTGCCACTGGGAGCCTTCCCATGTTGCCTTCCCTTCAATGGGGGGGAAGCTGGGCAGTAACAATTCTCCCCATGGAATGAGGAGGAGGGTAAGGTGGGGGATGCAGGGTGTAGAGCAGTGGCTTCTCCATGCCCCACCCCCTAACAGGAGCCCATGGATTCACCCTGATGCAGGCCTTTCTGATAAGGTCCATATGTATTTATTTATTTATTTATTTATTTGCTTTATTTTTATACCGCATTTTTCAGCCTAATTCGGCGACTCAATCTGGTTTACAATGCAATTTATATAACAATAACAATTAGTTAAAACACAACATACACGACAGACAATACAAGACAACACAACATAGTCATCAACGCCTCAGTAAAAATCAGATTCCGTTCTCATAATCCTTCTACCATTCCTATGTTTATTTATACCGTCTTCATGAGTTCAGTTGCCTTGTTGGCCGAACGCTTGTTCATAGAGCCACGTCTTGGCCTTCCTCCGGAACTCCAGCAACGAAGAGGCCTGCCTGATGTCTATGTAATGGAATTTGAACATCCATGGATTTTGGTATCCTCAAACCAATCACCAGCAGATATTTATTTATTTATTTATTTGGGGTTCTTGTACCCCGCCCTTCTCACCCCGAAGGGTACCCAGGGCGGCTTACAACAGCAAAGGCACACTTAGATGCCTGCCACACAAAACAATCATCACAAAAGTACAACAATTTAAAGTTCCCACAATTCAAGCCATTATCCCAATAAAAACCATAAAATCGATAAAATCAATAAGAACAATACAAACCTAATTCTTCCTCCTCCCTATCAGTGTACACTAACTCAAAGATCTGTTTTTGATTCCACTTCGACAATCCTGCTGATCTTACACATCTGATTGTCTTATTTAGTTGTCTTATTTGATTGCCTTATTTAATTGCCTGGTTGCCCAAAGGCCTGGTTCCACAACCATGTCTTCACCCTCCTCCTGAAGGAGAGGAGGGATGGTGATGTTCTGATTTCCCCCGGGAGTGAGTTCCACAGGTGAGGGGCCACCACTGAGAAGGCCCTGCTTCTCGTCCCCACCAGCCTCACTTGTGACAGTGGTGGGGTCGAGAGCAGGGCCTCCCCAGATGATCTCAAACTCCGAGGTGGGACATAAAGGGAGATATCAAGGGCCCACTGTACACAGGTTTCAGTGTAAGTGCACTCCTTGCTTATGTTGAACCTGAATTATGAACTAATTATCTATAGTTATCACAGATTTTATAGAAGCAATTATGCATTTTTGTCTTAATATGTTCAACCAAAAACCAGTAAATTTTCATTACTGTGCTAAAACAATGGAAGTGAAATTATTCTGCTCTTCCTTCACTCTCTAGATGTTTTCCTGGGAATCAGATACACAAATAAAACCACTCCAAGATATCTTGCTGTCTGAGGCAAAGGATAAAATGGCACCATCTTATTCAATTCTACATAGAAAAGTTGGTAGACTAGTAACTTAATATTACACCAACCTTGGAAACATGGGAGCATCTGCCATTCTATCAGCGGCTGTTTAGATCAGGGCTGCTTAAACTGTTTTTATTCATGACCCGTTTCAGCCCAAGAAATGTTTATGTGATCCCAGGTATATAGGTATATAAAACAGGTATAAAATCAAACATTTACTGATAACAAATCAGCATTTGCAAGGCTTGCTAAACAGGTTAATTTTCCTTTTTATTTTTATTTTTTATTTATTTTTTTGGTCGTGTCAGGAGCGACCGCTCCTGTTGTGAGAGAATTGGCCGTCTGCAAGGACGTTGCCCAGGGGACGTCCGGATGATTTCTGATGTTTTATCATCCTTGTGGGAGGCTTCTCTCGTGTCCCCGCATGAGGAGCTGGAGCCGATAGAGGGAGCTCATCCACCTCTCCCGGCATTCGAACCTGCGACCTGTCGGTCTTTAGTCCTGCCAGCACAGGGCTTTAACCCACTGCGCCACCGGGGGCTCCTTTTTATGAAATACAGTCAAGGCATCTTCTAAGAGTCCACTGCAAACACTGCACAACAGATTTGTGTAAATGTCTAAAACAGCCGTTAGGTGACATTCAAAAAACTTTTACTGTTGCCAATTTTTGGGGGTCTCAACATTGAGCAATGGGGACCCCATCTTGGGTCGAGACCCATAGCTTAAGAATCAATTATCTAGATGGCTAATTGATATCCTTCGATATGTGGCATGTCCCATATCAAAGGATATGGGATATGCCACATTGTACTCCGAGTTCTGCTTTCTGTGACAAGGGAAGAGCAGGAGGGCAGTTCTGTGTAATAACTGAAGGGACTTCCAGTACTTTTGCTGCACACACTCACACCCATAGCCTGAGATAGCTGCCTTGCTTTTCTACTGGTAGTAAAATCTCTGGCCTCAACTCAATATCTGAAGAGTAAACTAGAGCCTCTGTGGTGGAATGGTACGTATACTGCACTCTCTTCACATAGTCAAGAACTATGTGAGAGCCTACTGATCTAAAATATATTAAAGAGAATGCTCAGGGATTCATGAAAATCCTCTGAAATGCATTGATGTGGTTCCTGCTACTGTATAATATTTTCTTGCAAGTTTCACAGCCAACTTTTCCTTGATTTTCTTCTTTTAATCCCTCCTTTCTCTTTGTATCAGCACTTACTGAGGGTTTGCTTTAGGCTTTTTGGCAATGAGAAACAATTTACTATATCCTAGTTTCAAAACTGCATGTCTTAGAAGAATGCATTCCAAGTAATTAACTGTAAAACTATATTGGAAACCAAGTTTGCATAACAAAGAAACATTAAAAGAAAGCATTACACAGACAACATGGCCAGGAAATGAAGTATTGACCAATATGCCATACATATATGTGTACATTGATTATTTGTAGCAATGTTACAGTTTACAATATCAAAGAAATCATACACAGAAGCTTTCATTAAAGCACAGGAATTGCTGTCTCTAGAAGAAAATATATCACAAACATTTCACCCATCCTGCTCTGAAAATATACTATGAAAAAAATATGATCCCAAAATTCTTTCAACATATACTTTGAATTTTTATGAACTATTTTAATCAGCCAGTTTGTCAATAGCAACTAGATTCATTACTCAGGGTTCCCAAAACTGTATGAAGTCAAACTAATTTCTGTTTGCAGTTCTTAAAACAGAGAACTCAGCATCCATATCAGGTCAAGGAAAAAGGGGGTTGATTTATGAGCCATTCAATCTGGATTGATTTAAAAGACAAATTTTTGCTTTGTATGCAAATTGGTACCTTAGTCAACTCTTTTACAACTCCTTGGAGAGGCAATAGGATGTAGAAAATATACCTACGGAAATTACAGGAGTGTACTTTTAATAAACAATGGGCCACAGAGGTCTCCCCTATTGTGATGCACTCTTCTCTACTACCAAAGCCAAACAATAATTCATTGTACAAAGACAGCATAATTATAAAAAAATATGACATTTTATTTTAAAGAAAAAATGACAAAGACATAGCTATTCCAGTTATATATGCATGGTCCCTGAAGGCTACAGCAGCTATGGAACATTCAAACTACTCCAAAAAAATATAGTTCCCAGATCCCTAGTTGCAAATATATTCATTCTTCTCTTTAAAATACATAAGCAACTGCACAATAGGTATTTATTTATTTATTTATTTACTTTGCTTATATACCGCTGTATCTCAAGCCCGAAGGCGACTCACAGCGGTTCACAAACAGTAAAAACAGTAGAAACAGCAGTGGTTCCATACAACATATAACAATTGACTTAACACATTATCCATAAATTACCAATAAGCAATTACAATGCACAATTATTACAAAAAACAACCGTACCCAATCTTCTCATCATCCAAGCGTAGTCCAGGTTCGTCGTCCATTGTTCCATTCCTATGTTCCATTACCAGATTGCACTAGAATACTCAAACGCCTGCACAAACATCCAGGTCTTCACCTTTTTGCGGAATACCATTAGAGATGGTGCTAGTCTAATGTCCGTAGGAAGGGCGTTCCACAGCCGAGGAGCCACCACCGAGAAGGCCCTATCTCTCGTCCCCGCCAGCCGAGCCTGAGAAGCAGACGGGATCGAGAGCAGGGTCTCCCCGGAAGATCTCAAAGTCCTGGTGGGTTCATAGGCAGAGATGCGGTCAGATAGGTAGTTTGGGCCAGAACCGTTTAGGGCTTTAAAGGCCAACGCCAGCACTTTGAATTCAGCCCGGTAGCAGATCGGTAGCCAGTGGAGTTGGCGCAACAGGGGGGTTGTATGCTCCCTGCGCTCCGCTCCTGTTAAAATCATGGCTGCCGAGCGTTGGACTAGTTGGAGCTTCCGAGCTGTCTTCAAAGGCAACCCCACGTAGAGAGCGTTGCAGTAGTCTAAATGGGATGTAACCAGAGCGTGGACTACCGTGGCCAAGTCAGACTTCCCAAGGTACGGGCGCAGCTGGCGCACAAGCTTTAATTGTGCAAATGCTCCCCTGGTCACCGCCGAAACCTGGGGTTCCAGGCTCAGCGATGAGTCCAGGATCACACCCAAGCTGCGAACCTGCGTCTTCAGGGGGAGTGCGACCCCATCCAACACAGGCTGTAACCCTATGCCCTGTTCGGCCTTGCGACTGACCAGGAGTACCTCTGTCTTGTCTGGATTCAATTTCAATTTATTTGCCCTCATCCAGACCGTCACAGCGGCCAAGCACCAGTTCAGGACCTGGACAGCCTCCTTAGTAGCAGGTGGAAAGGAGTGACAGAATAATCAGAATAATCAGAATAATCTTATAAAATGCATCCAGCAGATATGTAAAGGTAGATATAAGATCATGCATAATAACTCCAGTCAACATTCACAACAAAAGCAGCAGAAACAACAACAACAAAAACCAGCTTTGCTCAACTTTTTTTGTTCTGCAGGGAACTTTGAAATAATTTTCAGATCTCAAAGAATCCTGTATTAAAATTATTATATTTACAGTTCAAAAAATAATTTGTTTCTTCCCCAAACACAATGTGTTGTGGAAGTCCTAATGAGAGAGAAAAACCTAGTTGAGGAATGTTGAGTTAGACCTCTTTGCTACTCTATAATGAGAAGGAATTCAGAGATCTTTCTCAGGTTCATCAATGAAGAGAAGGCTGGGCCACTACCAGGGATTGAGAAGCCACATCCATGCAGGCCCCATTGTCCCCCACACCAAGCCAACACCACTGCAAAGTTATTTTGGACACCCAGAAAACACCCTTAAATGACCAATAGCATTCCAAAAACTCAAGAGTGTTGCTATTGTTTCAACAAATTTTTGGTTATGACAATAATCTTTGAGAATTCTTGGAGAACAGGAGGAAGCCCAGCAGATCTTCAAGGGAAAAAAGAGGACCCAAACAATTATAATCCAGTTAGCTGACATCAACACCAGGAAAGATTCTGGAGCAGATCATTAAGGAGCCAGTCTGCAATCACTTAGAAAAGAATTACTAAAAGTCAGCAAGGATTTCTCAAAATCAGTTCATGCCAGTCAAATCTTATCTCTTGGTTCGATAGAGTTACAAGCATGGGAGATGCAGAAAAATGCTGTGCAAGTAGCATATCTTGATTTCCATAAGGCTTTTGAATGACCTTCCTGCCAACGAGCTAGTCAAATGTGGGCTAGGCAATGCTACTATTAAGTGTATTTGTAATTGGTTAAGCAACTGCGCCCAAAGGGTACTCAACAATGTTTTTTCTTCATCCTGGAAAGAAGTTACTAGTGGAGTGCCACGGGGTTCAGTCTTCAGTACTATTCAACATCTTTAATAATGTCTTGGATAAAGATTTAGAGGACATGCTTATTAAGTCCACAGATGTGCAGATGACACCAAATTGGGAGGAATAGCTAATACTCCAGAGGACAGGATCAGAATTCAAAATGACATTAACAGATTAGAGAGCTGAACCAAAACTAACAAAATAACAAAATAAATACAAGGACAAATTTAATACACTACACTTAGGCATTAAAAATGAAATGCAAAGATACAGAATGGGTGATGCCTGGCTTGACAATAGTTCATGTGAAGGAGATCTTGTAGTCTTAGTGGATAACAAGTTGAGCATGAGCCAACAGCGTGATACAAAGCCAATGGGATTTTGGGCTGCATCAAAAGGAGTATAGTGTCTAGATTGAGGGAAGTCATGGTGCCTTTGTATTTTGCTTTGGTTAGACCTCACCTGGAATATTGTGTCCAATTCTGGGCACCACAACTCAAGAGGGATATTGAAAAGCTGGAAGGCATCCAAAGGAGACCATCTCAAAATGATCAAAGGTCTGGAGACCATGAATCCCTATGATGAGAGTCTTAAAGAGCTAGCTATACTTAGCCTGCAGAAAAAAAGGTTGAGAGGAGACATGATAGTCATGTATAAATATGTGAAAAGATGTCAAAGGAAGAGGGAGCAGGCTTGTTTTCTGCAGCCCGGGAAACTAGGACTTGGAGCAATGGGTTCAAATGATAGGAAATGAGATTCCACCTGAACATTAGGAAGAACTTCCTGACTGTAAGAGCTGTTCAACGGTGAAACTCTCTGCCTCAGAGTGTGGTAGAAGCTCCTTTCTTGAAAGCTTTTCAATAAAGGCTGGATGGCCATCTGTCAGGGGTGCTTTTCCTGTATGGCAGGTTTTTGGACTAGATGGCCCATGTAGTTTCTTCCAATTCTATTATTCTATGATTCTATAATTCTATCAAACTCCCCTCTGCTGTTTTGGGCACTGTATGGTTTCTTTCAAACCACAAAATGATCAGAACTCACAATTTTTTAAAATCCCATGCTAACTTGGGGTGTTCAGAGATCACAATTGTCCAATTTCTAAATTAAATGAAGAAATTATGGAATCTTTTGTTTTGCAATAACTTGGTTATCATTTAGTATTTTTTGAAATTCCATTGATTCAGCAGATATACTTTAGATGGAACTATCAAATGGAATTAGGACTTATTGTGCTAAATAAACAACAGATTCATTTTCCAGTTTGTAGAGAAAGAGAAAAGTTATACTGAAATCATTATATAGTTGCACAATGTATATTCCCCCTAGTAATACAATGTGTACAATATATTACTAGTAAAAGAAAATATTACAGTCCTGGGCAGATGATTAAGAACAATCTATTTGAAAACTTCAAAAATGGTTTGTTCTTAACCATCTTAACATTTTAAAAGTCAAACAGCAACTTTAGCATCAGATTCTGAGGTTACTTTTCATTGTTCACTAAGCTTTCAACTGTATTTCTCCAGAATTTCATGCAGCTAGCTATTCATGTACATAAGATTCATTGTTTGAAAATATGACAAAATATGTCAAACTTTAACAATGTTTCAGAAGTTCTTTTGTCAGCTTCAGATTCTGATTTAGCCACTCAGAGAAGATTTTTTTCATATTCTGATTGTATGTGTGTGTGTTCATTTATCAAGTTTTAGTGATTTCATGATTTTCACAGGTTGTCTTATACAAGAGATAGTCAGAGGTGGTTTTTGACAATTCCTTCTCCTGAAATATAGCCTGCAGTGTTGCATATTCTTCCTTCTGGAGAGATGAGGGACCTCATCACATTGAGATCCGAATCTGTGAGGCAGGAAGAAACCATTGCCCTGTGCGCTGTGTCACCCACTGCACCCCTTACCCCATCCCACGGGGGGAAGTATCACTGCCCGACTTGTTTTTTATTTACTGTTATAATTTTAGAGTTTTTTTAAATATTGGTAGCCAGATTTTGTTCATTTTCATGGCTTCTTCCTTTCTGTTGAAATTGTCCACATGCTTGTGGATTTCAATGGCTTCTCTGTGCATCCTGATATGGTAGTTGTTAGGATGGTCCAGCATTTCTGTGTTCTACATCCAGGTTGGTTCATCAGGTGCTCTGCTATGGCTGACTTCTCTGGTTGAAGAACTCTGCAGTGCCTTTCATGTTCCTTGATTCGTGTTTGGGCAATGCTGCATTTGGTGGTCCCTATGTAGACTTGTCCACAGCTGCATGGTATATGGTAGACTCCTGCAGAGGTGAGAGAATCCTTCTTGTCCTTTGCTGAATGTAGCCTTTGTTATATTTTCTTAGTGGGTCTGTAGATAGTTTGTAGGTTGTGTTTCCTCATCAGCTTCCCTATGCAGTCAGTGGTTCCCTTGATGTATGGCAAGAACACTTTTCCTCTGGGTGGATCTTTGTCTTTACTCTAGTGGCTTGTTCTCAGTCCTGTAGCAATTCTGATGTCTGTGGCGGAGTATCCATTGGCCTGTAAATCCCAGTTTAGGTGGTTCAGTTCATCTTGGAGGAGGTGGGGTTCGCAGATTCTTTCTGCTTTACATTGCACTTTACAGGCCAACGAATATTCCATCAGACATCATAAGAGATGCAAGACCGAGAACAAGCCACTAGAGTAAAGACAAAGATCCACCCAGAGGAAAAGTGTTCTTGCTAATCAAGGTGGTCGATTGAAAATTCACACCTAGCTCCAACAGACAAGAGTTCTTTCTCCTACCCTGGACTTTCCACAGATATATAAACCCAATTTTTCAAGTTTCCAACAGACCTCACAACCTCTGAGGATGCCTGCCATAGATGTAGGTGAAACGTCAGGAGAGAATACTTCTAGAACATGGCCATACAGCCCAAAAAACCTACCACAACCCAGTGATTCCGGCCATTAATGCCTTTGACAACACATCCTACATGCTGCCAGAACAATTCCTCTAAGGAATCCTGGTGGAAGTTGCCTTACATTGTATGATGGCATCCGGCAGGCTCCTAGGAGGAAGCATCCTGGCAGCTTGCTAGGATGCTAGTTTATCTCTGTGTGATAAAATCATAGGTAGGCCTGACTGTGCTTAGCTTCCAAGATCACACAGAACCTGGTGCATTCATGGTATTTAGCCAACAGCAAATGGGGAGCCAATTGCATTTGTGCTTGTCAGACTGATTTGACAGACTGGAAATTTCCCCAAATTTCTCCCCAAAAGTTCCAGGAAGTGGCATCATAGTTGTATTTATAGGCTATTCCTGTTTCTTTTCCTGGAATCTCACTGGGGATTGGAAACTAGGACCTCAGAGAACAACACTTTAAACTGCACATTATTAACGCTGCAGTCTCCAGTGACTAATGATTTGAGAAGCACTGTATTAGATGACATCCACTTTATACTGAATTGATACAGCTCCTCTTTCAAGAACAGTTACCAGAGACCATGTGAATCAGGCATGTAGCCGGGGGGGGGGGGGGGGGGGGGGCTTGAGGGGCTTCAGCCCCCCCCCCCCCCCCCCAAATTCTCATGGTGGTTCACAAAAAGGCCTTACTGGTGCATTATTTAAACTGTTATGTTTATTCATATCAGGATCTGATCACCATACTCAATATATCCCATATGCATGGGGGTATTGGGGTAATGATACAAAAGGTTTGCTAGGATAGACCTTCTTTCAATCAGACTCAGCCCCCCCCCCAAAACTCAGCCCCCCCCCGAACCCCCCTGAAAAAAATTCACACCCCCCCCCCCCCCCGAAATGAAATCCTGGCTACAGGCCTGATGTGAGTCATATATTCCACAATGTATACATGTTAATGGCGGATGCTCAGCCCTATTAGTATTAAAAATGTGATTCATGGAATCTCTGCAATACCTTAAAGACCAACAATAATCAGAAATAATTCAGACATTTCCTGGGAGAACCAGGCCTATCAATGTGATTGCCTTGAAAAAGCTAAACCTGAAAAATTTGTTTTGTATAAATCTTACTGAATGGTCCAAGCGTGCATCTGTATGTGTATGAGCCTCCATGTTGCCTGTCAATGTACTGCTTTACAAAAAGTTCTGATCTCTGTATTACATTGCTTGACACACAATAGAAACTGTCTGCTGCTACAATTGTCACAGAGGCCATTTCCTCTATGCTGCATGATACACAATTGGCATTTTACACATGAATTCCATTATTTTGCATTGCAGTCACTCACTGATTAAAATCCATGCGGGAATGCACCTCCAGCAAGGATGTGAACTTTGGAATCACCTTCCTTGATTCAGCAACTTAGCAAAGGCAAAGAAAATGAGGGGCAAATGAAGCATGCAGCCCTGTGACACAAGACTGTGAAAGATCCCTGAAAGAAGGCAAAATAGTGTAAGTGAGACACATGATATTAGAACAGTCTGAACATTAAAAAAGAGGAAAGTAATGAATACAGGAAAAAGACAATTTAAGCCACTTTATTGTACTAGTGGATTTCAAATTAGTTGTAATCGTTATGGGTAAGGTCTAGGGGCCATGGCAGACAATTTAATGAGGAGTTTGACTCATATGAAATAAGTATTCCAAAGGCAGTGAAGACATTAAACCATAATAAGGATGGAAAGGAATTTCATATCAGTATCTAACTGAAAAGCATCTCCTTGTTTTGATGTGACACTCTGTTTTAACTATGTTAAGAAGCAAGCAAGTTGGAGGAAAGAAAAAGAGGGTGTTTAAGCTGAAATGTGAAATATATTTTTCATCATTCTTCATACCCCTTAGGTCAAGCTATCTCATCTATAAGACAAAAGCCCTTAATTGTTATTTTCTCCCTTCTTTTTTTATGCCAACATCTTCTAATCAACTAATGACATGAGAGCAACAGGGAGGGTCAGCATGTAGCAAATAGGTCCTGTGAGAAGGTACATTTCATTTAGGAAAAAATTAGACTGGAAACAGATGAGACAGGACATCACTCTTCAAATGTCTGGAGAACTGTTGGAATAAAGATAGCAAAATGCTTGGACAAAACCCTATATATACAAGCAGCTCTTGTTCTGCTTGCACTTGTATGTCCTCTCAAGGTTATTGCAGAAGGAGGTACCTAATACTTTCTTTGTACAATGACCTATGCTTATTCACCTGTTAAGAAATATGCCCCACAGGCCAGAACTGTGACCAGGACATCATCATATTGGTCGCTGGATTCGCCACGGATCATAGCAAATCCTGTGGTGCCTGACGGGAGGTATGGGGAACCCATCGCCCCATGTTCCACATCTTACTGGAAACCCCATCCCCTTGGGGGGGGGAGGTCCTCAGCCTTGCTTTCCCCCATTGTTGCCAATGCAACACAGGAAACCTCCTGTGTTGCCATCAGGCAGCATATGTCTGTTCAGTTACATATTAGCCAGAGAGTTTAGCCAAGTAGTATACATCATTGGATTGTAACTAGTAGGCTCCATGGCGAAACTACACCTGAACTTGTGTATGCCGCCAAAAATAGTCTCAACTGATGAGGTCAAAAGACAACAACATGCTATCTGCAGTGGATGGGAAAGATGCAGAAGAAACCTGGCAGAATTTATGCCTCCCAAACCAATGCTGGAATTTCATCAATGCCTTTGCATTCCAAAGAAATGGACTACTTTTCATAGGATTCAATGTACATATTTGTGTTGAACCTAATGATAAAATGTCTGTCAATGTTCAGCCCACACATTCACTATTTAAAGACAGTTCCATGGTCCCTGATGGCCAGGCCTCCCTGGGATTTGTCATCCAACATTTAGAGACTGAGGTTTAAGTACTAGGCCTGGGTAACAACGGAAAAATTTGTTTCTAAAATCGATTTGTATTTGGGTTTTTTTTTTGTTTCGATATTTAAAATAATTACAAAATTTTCCTTTTAAAAAGTTCGATATTTACGAAATTTTGTAAATGGTAAAAAATTAACGAATCGGTTTCCGAAACTATAACGAATTGATTCGTTAATGGCGGGCGCGACAGCGAAATACGCTAAAAAACCTCCAAAACCTTCTGAAGCTTCCCTCTCCCTCTGTTGTTGACTGTTGGTGTGATATTATAATTTTTTTTCACTAATTAAACCATAAAACTGGCCCAGACATGTGGAAATAATAACGAAACGACCTCAAAACAATAACGAAATGAATACAATATTGAAATACGAAGCATTTACAGAACGTTTTTGAAAATTTGTTTTTTTTAATAATTGCTCCAGAATGGTTCGTTATCGTTTTGTAATTGAAAAAATTAACGAATTATTAACGAATTACGAATTAACGAAACGAAACCGCCCAGCCCTATTAAGTACCATAGTACAAGAGTAAAACACAGAAAGCCTCTGATTGCAAAATCTGAGCAAAAATTTGCCATCTAAACTGTTTGAATTTTGCTATTGGTTGTTGGTTCTGATGTTTGTTTTCTGTATTGCTTAATGTTGTTGGTTTTATTTTGTTTTACATATATATTTGTTATTATCTTGTTATGCATTTTAATGTGTTGCGTTTTAACTGTATAGCTGGGCTTGGCCACATGTATGCTCCCCCGAGTCCCTTTGGGGAGATGGAGGTGGGGTATAAAAATAAAGTTATTTTTATTATTCTTATTATTGAACAAAAAGTGGCATTTTCAGAGAAAATGTCTGAGCCACAGGTGTGATTTATCTGATAACAACAACAACAACAACAATAATATAATAACAAAATTTTATTTGTAGTTTTATTTATTTATTTACAACATTTATTTGCCGCCCTTCTCACCCCGAAGGGGACTCAGAGAGACTTACATGGTTTATATACATACAATACACTATACCAGGGGTCCTCAAACTTTTTAAACAGAGGGCTAGGTCACAGTCCCTCAAACTGTTGGAAGGCCGGATTATAATTTGAAAAAATGAATGAATTCCAATGCACACTGCACATATCTTATTTGTAGTGCAAAAACCACTTAAAACAATACAATAATTAAAATGAAGAACAATTTTAACAAATATAAATTTATTAGTATTTCAATGGGAAGTGTGGGCCTGCTTTTGGCTGATGAGATAGGATTGTTGTTGTTGTTGTTGTTGTGTGCTTTCAAGTCATTTCAGACTTAGGTTGACTCTGAGCGAGGGCCAGGTAAATGACCTTGGAGGGCCGCATCCGGCCCCCGGGCCTTAGTTTGAGGACCCCTGCACTATACTATTAGCATAGTACAATATCGGCATTAAACACTGCTATATTGTACTATATAACAGCGCTCCATGCAGTCATGCCGGCCACATGACCTTGGAGTTGTCTACAGACAACTCTGGCTCTTCGGGTTAGAAATGAGGATGAGCACCACACCCCAGAGTCAGACATGACTGGACTTAATGTCTGGGGACTACCTTTACCTTTTTATATTGTACTATACCAATTATATTGTAATATTATTAGTAATATTACATGTAATATAAATACAAAATTACTATATCATATTATTAGTATTAGTATTATATTGCATTACATTATAGTATCATAAATATTAAATGTATATACATTACATTATATTATATTATATTATTAGAATAGCACAGGAGACAAGGTGGAACTGCCCCCTGGCCTCCCCTCTCTTCACTCTGGCCCATAGCCGCAGTTGGTGCTGGAGAGAGGGGTCTCCAGCTGATGGCATATGTATACTACCCTATCTCTCCGAAGGGAGGCAGGGCGGTTTCCAAAATATAAGGCAAACATTCATTTGCCAGAAAGAAAGCCATACAGACAAATTACATCAAGACAAACACATAGACAGTATGAAAAAACAACCTAATTTAATTTAATACACAAAAAATGAGAGCATCGTAAAACACAAAAAATCCTGCTAAAACACACTAAAAATAAAAAATTGAGATTCAGTAGTCGAGGTTCAGCAACCCAATGGCTATGAATACCAAATGGATGTAGCCAACCATAAAAGGGCTGGGCAAGGGATAGTGCATTTCCATTTTTTACTTATTTAATTGTTGTTTTTTAAACTTTTGTATTGCTATTTTTAAACATGTCTGTTGTGGATTGTTAGCCACCTTGAGCCCCCACAGGGAAAAAGGTGGGGTATAAATAATGATGATGATGATGATGATGACGAAGACAATACCTTTGTGTGTGTTTATGTGTTAATGCGGACTCAGAGTATCCCTCAGATGGTTTAAAGGTCTACACAAACAACTAGGAAAGGATCTGAGGATTTATGAGCAACATTTATAAGCAACATTAATTTTAATAACACATTCATTTATGTTTTTAAAATGGAAACAGATTGGTGTGCCTGTAACTTGGCATTTTGTGGATAGCGGGCTAATCTAAATGGACCTTCCTGTATAACTAATGCATGCAGCAAGGATATAATCTTTAACCAACAGCATAAGGCCAGTGTGGTTAATGATAAGGAGCGGGGGCCTCTTTGTTAATGTATAAGTAATATCCACTCTTGTTGAGATAGATAGGTTATCAAGAACCATTCGTCATGCGAATCCAGGTGACTCTGCAATCAATGACTGTAGCTCCATCACAGTCAGACTACCATATAAGCAGCAAATCTAAGCATTGAATTATGAGGTACAGAGCCGAGCATCGATTGTGCTTCTTGCCTATTTATTTCCCAGAGCAATACAGTGACAAAGTGCCTCTAATTTTATCCCATAAATCTTTAATATTTCTATTTACAGTGTGTTGTAGTAAATATAATTTTAGAGTTTAATGATGCTTTTGAGCTACATATCAGCTAAGCAATGTTTTCAGATACTGCGTTTTGTGTTTGGTTTGGGGTAAATAATGGCCAGGGCTGGGGTCTCGATACAGGTCAACACAAAAAATAAAACTGGACTACTGACCATGGAAGATTTGTCTCCTTGTATCCTGCCATAGAGTCAGCAAGCATTTTTAATGTAATTAGTGTCTAACCTCAAGCAGCACATGTTCTGCATATGATTTTCTTTTCATATCAATGCTTCTCCTCCCTCGGGAGCTATGTACTTACACAGCCCAATCATTACCAATGTGTTGGGGTTATTAAACATACCTCCTTACTACCAAAGACAGCAGACCTAAGCAGACTCGCTTAGAAGTAAATCCAATTAAAATCGATGGGATTTATTATCAAGCAAACATAGTTAGGACCTAATTGTATATATCCAATACAATCTCCTTGTGCACAATAATTTGTTAGAGCACATAACAGTGACTTTTGAACCAGGCACCACAGGTTCATGGCTGACGCAAGATACATTGCTACAAAATCACAATAGGCTCATGTGGCCTCTTATGCTCAGTTGTGTTATTTTTCCGTATGCTTTGCAATGCTGGATAATGGGATGTGCTACAGAGCTGGTGATGCTGGGAATGGGCATTTTTTTTTCACTCTCAGCAGATGTTCGAAGAAACAAAAAGGTGCAATGTATTGTTGAAGGCTTTCATGGCTGGAATCACTGGGCTGTTGTAGGTTTTTTCAGGTTATATGGCCATGTTCTAGAGACATGGCCATATAGTCTGAAAAAAACGACAACAACCCACAAAATGGTGCAAACTGCCAAGGTCATTTCAATTAGAAACCTGGTACAAGTTTCTCACAGAAACTCCTTCTCCACTTAAATTATTTGGCACTTGTGGTAGACATTTACACATTCAGTCACACACACACATAAATTTCTGGTATTAAAATAGATTAGTAAAATACAAAATAGTACATTATTAATGAAAAATTAATGCTGCACATAAAAACATCCTACTGCCTACAGTTAACACCTCGCTCAGTTGGAGGTTAATATTGAACAACTCAAATGTCCCCCTATTCTTCTTTGTGTTTTTGAATAAATATGTGCATTGGAGTAGGTTATAAAGATACTAGCTACCCCTTGCCACGCGTTGCTGTGGCCCAGTCTGGTGATCTGGAAAATAAAGTAATGAGAAAATGTTGGTTTCTAATATATGTAATGTCTTTATGCTTGTGGGTAAACAGTATTTCTTGATTATTCTGTCAGTGTTGACGTAGAGATTGTCTGGTTTGCCTACTCTGGAACATGCAAGATATAATTGTCCATCTTTAGGAGTCCCTTTCAAATCTATAATACTTTATCTGTGTGTGTGTGAATCATATCAATTTATCTATATCTATGGCTGGATGGCTCTCTTTCAGGAGGGCTTTGATTACGTTTTCTTGCCCTGGTGAAGGGAATTGCACTGGATGGCCTTAAGTATTTTCTGTTGGTCATGGGGGTTCTGTGTGGGAAGTTTGCCACAGTTCTGTCATTTGTAGTGTTCATTCAGAATGGTCTTTGATTGTAGGTGAACTATAAATCCCAGTAATTACAACTCCCAAATGCCAAGGTCTATTTCCCCCAAACTCAATCTGTGTTCATATTTGAGCATTTTGAATATTCGTTCCAAGTTTGGTCCAGATCCATCATTCTTTGAGTCCACAGTGCTCTCTGGATGTAGGTGAAGTACAATTCCCAAACTTAAGGTCGATGCCCACCAAACGCTGCTAGTATTTTCTATTGGTCATGGGAGGCCTGTGTGCCAAGTTTGGTTCAATTCCATCATTGGTGGAGTTCAGAATGCTCTTTGATTATAGGTGAACTATAAATCCTAGCAACTACAACTCCCAAGTGGCAAAATCATAATTTTTGAGTGATGGTCACTTCTTGTGTTGTGAGACGTTTTGTTGCCAAATTTGGTGTGATTTCATTCATCAGTTCTTTTGTTTTTAAGGCACTCATTACTCACACAGCATATATATATATATAGATAAATGCTTACTAATGATACAGCAATTTGCAATCAGCTAAAACAGAACTTATATGTAATATACATAACAAACAAGCCCACATTTATACTTTTCTTGGGCTACATGAGTTCAGTTTGTAGATGAGGAATAATTTTTTTAAAAAATGCTCCCTCAAATAAAAACCCCTTTGTACATAGTTAACAAGGAGTCTAGAAGGGTTCCACATATGATCTTTTTTTTTTTTACCAATTTGTAGGAAGGGGAAGCATTATAGGTGAAGAAGCAAAATGCAAGATATAAATTTGACAACCTGAATTGGGTCACATTATGTCAAGCTGGATAATTTGTGTATGTGATTATGCGTGGCGCTAAAGGGTTTGTACTTGACAGTTTTTTGATCTTTCCCAATATAGTTATTTTGTCCCACATAAAACGAAAGGGATTTCTCAGTCCTCACATTTTATAAACCGTAACCAAAAAAGAAGTCAAACTGTGGCTTGGAATACTTATTTATTTGTATTCACGAGCTTTTGAAATGGGTATAATGTGTTTAAAACTTACATATCAAAAGGTATTAATGTTGATAGCTGCATTTCACCACCTGAATTTAAACATTGCCGTTTTGTAATCTGTTAATGTATAATGTTATCTGTTCATGGCAATTGAAATCATGCTGTTCTGTTAGGAAACTAGTTCCTTTTATTATTTTATCATTTCCTCACTCAGTCTATAAAATGAAAAATTCAAATGGATTCAATGCAAATGAAGGAAAATTGTTTTCTGCGTACCTCCAAACAACAAAAACTTGAAAGATGGAAAGTTTCTTCTTTATCTCACCCTGTCTAGAAAACAAAAAAGAATGAGAGAGGAAAATGGGCCTGAAGAGAGAAAAGGAGAGGAACAAGAACTGAAATCTGTGTCTTAATAATATCATATACAGGGTGAGGCAGCATAACTTCCTTTTTTCAAAACTTAATAAAACCTATGGTATGGATCAGATTTTTTTTTATAATGTAGGCACATACCTAAAGTTTTGTTTTACGTAGTTTTGAAGATAAAATTAGGTAGGTGATGTCCCCCGTTTTCCATTCTCCATACACTGAGTAAACCGATTTCTGGCTTTTGTCATGACTCTTGCCAGCATAGCAGGCGTTATGTTGGCAATTTCTTCCTGGATGTTAGTCTTCAAATCTTGTAGGGTCCTTGGACAGTTCACATAAACATAGGATTTTTAAAAAAATCACAAGGGGCCAAATCTGGAGAGCCAATTAGAAACTCACCTCATTTCCCTCCAAGCTGCTCCTAAGCATGCCCCCTTCAGGAATTGAGTATCTAAGATGGAATCCCACCAGGCACCCTTCTAAAATGGCTACTGGACTTCCTGGGCCTACTTTTCTGAGTCTTTCCTAGCTTAACAGGTAGGGAATTCATCACACCAATCCTAGAAACACAATAGACTCCCTCTCTTAAGAGGCTATCCCGTCCAGCCCCATTCTGCTAGACTGGAAGGCACAAGCCAGGCCCTCCCAACACAAGAGCCACCCAGCTCCAGATGAGATTTTGGAGACAGTTGACAAATATTAGTATTTAGCAAACTGGTTTTCCAGTGTTACCATTCCTCTATGCTCAATATGGGATTCCTGAGACAGTTATATCAGTGTGTTCCCAACTCTGGTCTTCTAGGTGTTTTGGATTTCAGACATGATGTTTTGGTATTTAATTTGTAAAACCATAGCGTAATTTGACGTTTAATAGGCTTTTCCATAATCCCTCCTTATTATGCAACCTTTTGCTTATCCAACGTTCTGCCGGCCCGTTTATGTTGGAGAAGTAAGACTCTACTGTAGTTCCAAACAGAGCTAGTTCTACTGAATGAAGAGGTATTGTATTGTTCTGTCAATGTTGATTTATTTTCCATTGACTGAATTTATCCAGTTGGTCTAAGAATTTGATTTAACCCTACATCACCTTATAGTCATTTTGTTTAATCTGTTATGTAAACCACAAGGAATCAATATTTTATGCATACATGTACCTAATAGATATAGAACCATATTCAAGTTGTGCTGCACCTTCAAGTCATTTCCAACTTATATGAATTCTAGGTGCAAAGATTACTGCAGATGCAGACTGTGGCCAGGAAATCAGAAGACGCTTACTTCTTGGGAGGAGAGCAATGTCCAATCTCAATAAAATAGTAAAGAGTAGAGACATCACACTGGCAACAAAGATCCGCCTAGTCAAAGCCATGGTATTCCCTGTAGTAACCTACAAATGTGAGAGCTGGACCTTAGGGAAGGCTGAGCGAAGGAAGATAGATGCTTTTGAGCTGTGGTGTTGGAGGAAAGTTCTGAGAGTGCCTTGGACTGCAAGAAAATCCAACCAGTCCATCCTCCAGGAAATAAAGCCCGACTGCTCATTGGAGGGAAGGATACTAGAGACAAAGTTGAAGTACTTTGGCCACATCATGAGGAGACAGCAAAGCCTAGAGAAGACAACTATGCTGGGGAAAGTGGAAGGTAAAAGGAAGAGGGGCCGACCAAGGACAAGATGGATGGATGGCATCCTTGAAGTGACTGGACTGACCTTGAAGGAGCTGGGGGTGGTGACGGCCGACAGGGAGCTCTGGCGTGGGCTGGTCCATGAGGTCACGAAGAGTCGGAGATGACTGAATGAATGAACAACAACAATGAATTCTAACAAGAAGTTATCAAAATGTTTTTGAAATCCATGCTTCTTTTTTCCCTACCTTTAACCACTTTTGTTAGCACAGAGCTCTTGTCTTTTGTGTGTGACACAGAAATTAGGGGTAAAACATGAGGATCCCCGGAGTCCTGCCTGAACTATTTAAAATTACCCAACCAATCCTTTGCTTATCATGAGCAGTATCACCATCTTTATTTTAATAGCACTTTTCAATGTTCAAACTGCCTTGCAGTCAACTAAAAGAAAGAAGGAAGGAAAAAGAAAAGGTATTTCAGTATAATTCTACAACTTAAGATTTCTCTAATCATACAATAAAATAAGAGCTCATGGTAATAAATGTATACTAAGATTAAGTAATCTGCTAATAATCCACACTAGGATTGAATCCTTTAAAAAGATACACTAAAATGAGAGAACAAGAACAAGAGATAAATCCTAAAAGTAGCATTTATAGCTAAGGCCTTTCAGAGTTATTGAGCTAATGCAGTAAAAGTGCTATGTATACTCAAAAAGAAACTTTTTAACAGCAGGGTGATTAGTAGTGATAGTATAAAGAAATGGCAGAATTAAGTTATGCCTCCAGAAAGTACAATTGAGATTCAAACTGCATTTCTATCTGTAAAAATAAATGTGAAGACCAGCAGAGTCTGATTAGGTGAAGATGATTTTCCATCTGTGACATACATATATTTTCTTTTTAAAGGGCAATGCTACACATGTAGAAGGATGTACCGTGGAGTTCCTAGATAAGTGGATGCCATTTAAGAGGAAAAGTAACTGAATGAGCACCTTTATACCTACTACTTTTTCCCACCTCTCCACACATGCTAACTTTTTTCCCCTATAATAGACAAAATAGAAAATGCTATCATCCAAAGAAAGGAAGGAAATATAAAGAAGCACAAAGGAGGAAGCAGAAATCTTTTCTTCTCCCTCATTTCAAACCCACTTTATGAATACATATGCATGCACCCATTTTTGATGCTAGATTTATAATCACTGTGATTACACATTTATTTATTATTTATTTATTTATTTACTTTACTTTACTTGTATACCGCAGTTTCTCAGCCTAACAGGCGACTCAACGCGGTTTACAACAAAGGTACAACAGTCAACAATATACAATTTAAAACCATAAAAGCATAATACACAATATTGACACAACAATAACAACCGGACCTTAGTGGATGAATGACGAGGACCTGTTTTGTTCCAGCAATGTAAAGACTAAACGTGGAAAATAAATGTGATTTGGTCATCCACACGACATCCAAAATCAGACGCAAGCATTTAGATCAAGCTTCAAGTCTTGGAATAACATATATTTGAAAATATATGTTATTTCAATTTCCTGTATTACTTCTATGGAGCCTGTTCTCTGCCACATAGTATTTACCTCAGTGTCACTTAGTGGATGAATGTGGTATGTAATCTGGAAATACTTTTTACTTAATAAAATTGTTCTCTTAAAAAGCAAAAACACACTCTCAGGTTACTCTTCCTATGCAAGTCAATTTTCTAGTGTCTAGATCTGGTGGACCTTGAGATAAAGATAGAGACAGACCAATACAGACAAATGCAAATACAGTTTTGCATGCTACATATATTAGGAAACTTACCTACTACTGTCCACGTTAACTACTATCACTTACTACCCTTAAAATTGGTGTCACATCAGGCTTCATCAAAAATGTATGTCAATCGGATATTTTTCACTCACACACACAACCAATGCTTGATGATGGGTCCTTAAGAAGCACAAAATATTCAAGGCATCAGCTTAAGTATAAATATGAAAATTGGTCGCAATTGATTCATAAATGTGCACTATTGTTGGCAATGTTCATTCACACTACTTATTGTAAAATGTTGTTGCAAAGCAGTAGCATTCCAGGTTTCCTCTCATTAGGTTCTTGTAGGTTTTTTCGGGCTATAGGGCCATGTTCTAGAGGCATTTCTCCTGATGTTTTGCCTGCATCTATGGCAAGCATCCTCAAAGGTAGTGAGGTCTGTTGGAAATAGGAAAATGGGTTTATATATCTGTGGAATGACTGGGATGGGGCAAAGAGCTCTTCTCTGCTAGAGCTAGGTGTGAATGTTTCAGCTGACCACCTTCATTAGCATTTGAAGGCCTGGTTGAGCCTGGTAAAATGCTCTGTTGAGAGGTGTTAAGATGTGCCTGGTTGTTTCCTCTCTGCTGTTTAGCTGTTGTAATTTTAGAGTTTTTTTTAATACTGGTAGCCAGATTTTGTTCATTTTCATGGTCTCTTCCTTTCTGTTGAAATTGTCCACATGCTTGTGGATTTCAATGGCTTCTCTGTGTAGTCTGACATGGTGGTTGTTGGAGTGATCCAGCATTTCTGTGTTCTCAAATAATATGCTGTGTCCAGGCTGGTTCATCAGGTGCTCTGCTATGGCTTTCCTCTCATTGTTTGGCCATTCTTTTTAATACCCTAGATGTACTCCTGAATGCCCTTCATCCCAGTGCTGATAACTGTTCTGGCCTCTCTCTCTCCCCACATAATTTTGATGCATTGTGTGTTGAGCTAAATTCATGTACATGAGAACATTGTTGAATTTTTATCTAGGAACCTTATCAGACCTGCCACCGAAATTGTTATGAATCACCATGTCCTGGCAGCGGTCATGCAGGGGGTGTGGGGACCTGTCACCCCACACCCTGTTCCATCGCGGCTTCCTACATTCCTCATCATATGGGGGGAAACCTTCTTGTCCGAGTAGGATAATCCTCCAGGGTGGGTCCATAGGTGACTATGGTGCCCTATTCTTGATCTGCATTGTTTCCCACAGTGAGAGCATTGGTTTCCAGGTGGAAGGTGGTCCCGGTCGGGGTTGGCTTGACACACCTTCCTCTTGGCATGTTTCTCCCTTTCGCCCTCCATTCGTGCCTCTTCAAATTCTGCAGCACTGCTGGTCACAGCTGACCTCCAGCTGGAGCGCTTACAGGCCAGGGCTTCCCAGTTCTCAGTGTCTATGCCAGAGTTTTTAAGGTTGGCTTTGAGCCCATCTTTAAATCTCTTTTCCTGCTCACCAACATTCCCTTTTCCGTTCTTGAGTTCAGAATAGAGCAACTGCTTTGGGAAGCCACCTATCTGCAGAATCCCTGAAACCCAGGACTGCAACCAAACATTTAACACAAAGCAAATAAAGTTGGAGCTCCTGGCACAGCTGTACCAGAACAGCAACAAATATTTATTCTTCAGAACTGATGCATTTTTAAAATTCTGATTTATGGAAATAAAATATCAATTCCCTATTTGTTTTATAGGTAACTATTACTGGAATGTTGCTTGACAAATTAAGAACAAATGACAAACCTACTAACAGAATTCAGTGTGTTTACTGATCCTGATCCTGATACTTGTACTACCCAGAGAACTGAAGGCAGGACTGTTTCAAGTAAGACACAGACAAAAAAAAAAAGATGTTTACTTCATACATAGGAAGTAGCTACAAAGAATTTTTTTCCCTTACAGGCTCATAAGTGCCTCAAAAAGAAGATCTTAAAGATGTAAATTGTTGTTTATCTCATTCATGGGACTGGGAAACTTCAAAAATAATAATGATAATCATCAGCACCACTATAATCTCTTTTTGCAAGATAGCAAGATATTTTTTCTGTCAGTCTGAGTGAGAGTGATTGTATTCCCAGGTAGAGCCTTTATACAAAATGTGCAAATTACAACAATTTTTGTGCCACAGTATGGTAGCTGCCATTTCTTTTGCATGTAGTTTTAAAAATCAGAAAAACAGGATGGGTTGGTTTTTAATCAATCAGAGAGACCTTGGGTGCTTACTGTGCACGTCTGTGCTTTGCTTCGCAAAAGGGAAAAAGCATTTGTTAAGCAAATTGCCAAAAACTTATCCTTCATCTAAAAAGGTGTTTGTTTTCTCTTTCTTGCACTAACAAGGAAAAACCTTGTAGGGGTTAACAATTCCTAACTACAGGCAGAGCTTGCTTTCTCAAATAATTTAGCAAAATTGCTCTGCATCACTAAAAGATTCTTCTAGGGAATTTAAGCTGAAATCCACTTGTTAGTTCCAACTGAAATAGACCCACTGAATAACTGCTAAACGGTATGTCAATTTTTATGCCAGTCCAATACTTTGTTGGGTCATTCTAGTTGGAATTAAAATTGGTATTAATGGAATATATTCAAGAAAGTAAAAATTATCCATTTTTTCAGTGCACCAAATGCCAGGGAAGGTGAAAGCAGAGCACAACAGGAATACTGTCGAAATAATTCTACTAGTCTCATTATGAAGGCCAGGTGAAGCATTCTGCTTCAACTGGCATCCAGGAGGAAAAAGGGAGGAGCAGCACAAATCTGTCACCTTGTGTGCAGCTCCCTCTCTGCGACACTTTCCCCATCACATGGGGAAAGCATCGTCCTCCTGGCAATGCACTCCCAACTGGAAGCCACTCATGTTGGGGGGAAAGCATCCAGTAACACTTTCACCCCAGTTGAGGGTGGGCCGTCAGCCAGAAATCACATAATATCATATGATGTCCAGCATGGGACTCTATCCTCTAGGACACTCATTTCACCCCATCTGATAAGGTCGCAAGATACATAGCAAAAGGTGAGAGTGCTACATTAAGAAAGCCAAAGGACATGACAATGTCTATTTGTCCATTTGTTAGTACTTATGAGAAGTATCTTTTCAGCAGTGAAAAGGGAGGGAAAGGCAAAAAAAAAAGTCAAATCTTTTTGCCACAGAATAAAAACAGGAATGAACATACGCGGCTGCCTGCACAGTCAAGTGTGAGATATTCTTTGCTAAATGTTTTATTAAGAACATCACCACTGAATCTGACCTAATGAACGGTCCATGACTTGCTGGCAGAGAAAATTTGCACTGCCTTGGATACTTGCCTTGATAGAGAATGTGTGCATCCCTTAGAGATCCTGATTAAGGAATCAAAACACCAATTGCTTGGAGAAACAAATGAAAGTTTTATTACAGGAACTCCAGTCAAAGATAGGAAAGTTACTAGTAATCTAACTTCATTTTAGGGACAGAAAAGATGGAAAACAAACAACCCTAAGAGCTTAAACCACAGAGGGATCAGGAAGGAGACAAAGAGGAAGGACACTTTTGCTCACTCAAACTTTCTAAGCCTATTTTTACTGCTTGCTCAGAAGTACTGCATGTGCATGGGTGATACACCTCCTGCCAGCCAACCCAAGAAGACACTCACACCAACTTTTGAGATCATAAATGGCCACAACCAGGCATGTAACCATTCTCATGGTGGTTCGCGAAAACGGCTTACTGGTGCATTATTTAAACTGTTATGTTTATTCATATCATGATCTGATCACCATACTCAATATATCCCATATGCATGGGGGTATTGGGGTAACAATACAAAAGGTTTGCTAGGGTAGACCCTCTTTCACTCAGACTCAGCCCCCCCTGAAACAAACTCACCCCCCCCCCCCCGAATCGAAATCCTGGCTATGGGCCTGGCCACAACTCACTTTATTGATTACAGGAACAAGGGTTGGCAGCCAAGCATGGCTCCTGGATCAGGGATCAGACAGCCCGCTACTGTCCAATACCGTTTAACACACCTGAGTTCCGCCAGCACAATACCGGTCAACATTAACTCGGCACCCCTGGGACCACTAGACGTTTATCCCCCCCTTCCGCTAGGGGGGATAAACCAGCCCAATCCAAGGCCCATGCCATACCCCAAACACGGAGTTGTGAGGGGTTAACACAAACACGCTAACAAAACGAGCCAACAAGTACAGGCTAACAAGAATTATTGGCTGGCTGGCTGGCCACATGGCAGGAAACTTTCCCACTGCCCAGGGGGCCACTGGAAGGAAGAAGCCCCCTGCAGCCATAATGACAGCTGTGGGCACCCAGCACCGCAACATTTTCAGCCCAGTAAGTCAGGGCAATCCTTCTCTTGAGTCTTCAGTCCTAAACACTATTGCACTCCTAACATGCCTAACAAATGCATTTCAGTTGCTTGAAATAACAATCAGAGCCCAATCATATAGTGTAGTGGGAGGACAACTAAATAGCCAGCTTTCCTATTAAAACACTTCAGAAAAAAAGAGCAAATTGCATACGTCTTAGCACACTGGATAATAGAATTGTGCACAACCTGTTCATCATTGGTAATGGTTAGGCCAGCAAGACTTTACTGGCTTCCACAATTAAAATATACAGTTTGTATATTTGGTTAGGAAAGAGGGAGCAGCAGGGCAAATCTGTTCCCCTGTGGGCAGCTCCCACTCATAACACTTTCCCCATCACATAGGGAAAGCATCGCCCTCGTGCGGAGGCCCAGTGCTTGCTCCATTGGAGCCAACACAACATGGGAAGCCTCCCATGTTGGGGTAAATGCGTCTGGTGATGTTTTCACCCCAGTTGGGGGCAGGGCCTATGCCAGAAGTAATACAGCATTGTGTGATGTCCAGCATCAGGCTCTTTCCCAGATGGGATGAAAGTTTCCTAGCTCACTGATTTCACCCATCTGATAAAGGTGCTTGATAACAAAATTTGGCTCTCTCGGTTGTCATGTTCCCCTTGTAACTGTCATATAATCTTTCTATGTCAATCTGTGGGCTCTACTTGTACTGTCAGGCACAGCCTGCAGCTAAACAGAATGTATTACAGTAGCCAATCAATAATTTTGATTAGGATAGCACCAGGACACCCCAGCTCTAGTCATCTGGCAGAATGGGCATGTCCTCAAGACATCTTAAACAAAGAAGCAGGCCTACACCCAAATGCCCTCACTTTATTTTCGGGATTCCTGTATTCCTGAAGTTTTAAGTATGCAAAACCTTACATATGGACATAAAATGTTGAAATCCTTGGTTTTCTGGTAATCATATTCAGGTTGTTGTTCATTCATTCAGTCACTTCTGACTCTTCGTGACCTTGTGAACCAGCCCACGACAGGGCTCCCTGTCGACCGTCACCTCCCCCGGCTCCTTCAAGGTCAAGCCAGTCTCTTCAAGGATACCATCCATCCATCTTGTCCTTGGTCGGCCTCTCTTCCTTTTTCCTTCCATTTTCCCCAGCATCATTGTCTTTTCTAAGCTTTCCTGTCTTCTCATTATGTGGCCAAAATACTTTATCTTGGCCTCTAATATCCTTCCCTCCAATGAGGAATTGAGCTTTATTTCCTGAAGTATGGGCTGATTGGATCTTCTCGTGGTCCAAGCCACTCTCAGAACTTTCCTCCAACACCACGGTTCAAAAACATCTGTCTTCCTTCGCTCAGCCTTCCCTATGGTCCAGCTCTCACATCCGTAGGTTACTACGTGGAATACCATTGCTATTACTATGCGGATCTTCATTGCCAGTGTGATGTCTCTTCACTATTTTAGCAAGATTGGTCATTGCTCTCCTCCCAAGAAGTAAGTGTCTTCTGATTTCCTGACTGCAGTCTGCATCTGCAGTAATATTTGCACCTAGAAATACAAAGTCTGCCACCGCCTCCACATTTTCTCCCTCTGTTTGCCAGTTATCAATCAGTCTGGCTGCCATAATCTTGTTTTTTTATGTTTAACTGCAACCCAGCTTTTGCAGTTAAACATAAGCTCCTTCTCGCTTTCAGCCATCAAAGTAGTATCATCTGCATATCTAAGGTTGTTAGTGTTTCTTCCAGCAATGTTTACCCCAGACTTGCATTCATCAAGTCCCGCACATCGCATGATATGTTCTGCATACAAGTTGAATAGATTGGATGAGAGTATGCAGCCCTGCCGTATGCCTTTCCCAATGTTGAACCAGTCTGTTGTTCCATGGTCAATTCTTAGTGTTGCTACTTGGTCATTATACAGATTCCTCAGGAGAGAGACAAGGTGATTTGGTATGCCCATACCACCAAGAACTTGCCACAATTTATTATGATCCACACAGTCAAAGGCTTTAGAAAAGTCAAATTCAGGTGCTCTTCTATAATGCGGGACCAGCATATGAAAGTGCCACCTGAATTCAAAGGATTCAAAACACAGTGACCATTTATAATCAGAAAAACAGTAGAGCAAATGCTTCCTCTATTTTAATGTAATTTGCTTTCATTTGCTTGAAAGTAATATTTCAGGCCATGGTTTAAATGCAGCCAAGATTCTACTATTCTTTCCATCTGAACATACACTAGTGGATCCTATGTCAGAGGAGCAGTTAATCTACTCCTAGTACAAACTTTAAGGGGGATGTCCAAAGAGCTGAAGCTATTTGGAGGATTGTATTCTGCATCCTGGAAAGCTCTTGCAAAGCCTACAAAAAATCTGAAGCAGATTTGCTTTGTTACTCAGTCTTCCATGTCACTGGCACAAAACAGAGCATTCCCTAAGCCAACAAATCCTCTACTAAAAGAAATGTGTTAGTCACTGAAGTGTTGCAAATTCCATAGTGTGATTGTTTCTTTATTAGGCCTACCAAAAAAGTCTACAGAAATCTTTGTAAACAACTTTGCATGCTGAGGGCTGGGATAGCTGTGATCCTTTCCAGTTCTAAGACCTATCAGGTATCTTAGGATTGGCTTGTTGTTGTAGGTTTTTTCGGGCTATATGGCCATGTTCTAGAGGCATTCTCTCCTGATGTTTCACCTGCATCTATGGCAAGCATCCTCAGAGGTAGTTAGGTCACTACCCCTGAGGATGTTTGCCATAGATGCAGGTGAAACGTCAGGAGAGAATGCCTCTAGAACATGGCCATATAGCCCGAAAAAACCTACTACAACAACCAGTGATTCCGGCCATGAAAGCCTTTGACAATATATCTTAGGATTCCTCTGCACTGTAGAATTAATGCAGTTTGAGTTCGCTTTAACTGCCATGTTGCAATACTATGGAAACATAGGAGTTGTAGTTTTATAAGGTCTTTAGCATTTTTTGTTGAAAAGTGATGGTGCCTCACCAAACCTGAAAATCCTGAAAAAGAGCAGTACGTAAAGAGAGAAAATAGTGAATGCCGGCACACTCCATATTGTTAAGACTGTAGATGAGTCCAGGTGCCGCATTAGGTAAAGCAGGTCAACAGAAGCCAAACTGGATAGCTTTATCTCTGGATGACAGGAGTGAAACCTCAGAAAATGTTGCTGTCAGTTTTACAATATACCTTCTTGCTTAATTAGCATATAACAAGTTTTAAAACCTGTGTTAGCCCCCAAAGTGTATTAGGGCACTTAACATTGCCAGTTAATAAGGGGACAGGAATAACATGACCTTCACTGTGTCCTCTTTCAAAAGGAATATCTTAAAAAGTAGACATTCACCAACATTTCAATTGTAATGTACTTATTCACAGTAATTTTAGATAAAACTTGAAGAGAGGACCTTCTTGTGAATTAAAAAGTGTGCTAGCTGTTTAGACAGAGTAAAGTTCTAATATTTATTTTCAGTGCTTGCTTATTACCATAATCAAGGATTTATTCTACCTTGGAGAGCAGGAAAATACTATTTTGTTGAAGGCTTCTTGGAAAAAATAGTCTTCAGCAGACTAATATATCTTGGGTGCTGTCAAGTATACCAAATATGAATTACTGACTATTGTACTGAATCATCCTCTCTAGATCCATGAGCTTTGCATGGCCTTATTTTATTCCAGTGCAATCCTCAAGTAAGTATCCGATTAATGCCGAAACTGCTGGCTCAGAACCATTTAATGAAGAAAAGGACTTAAGAAAGAAAAATCTTTACTTTTCTTTCTCTGTGTCTTCAGCAGCATTTATAAATTTTAAATTTCACTTCTGTCTGTCTGAAGGTCTATATATTTTAACTTGTACAGTGATAGCATAATTGGTTCAAAATATTTATTAAATTTTTGTAGTTAAAACATTATCTTAATTATAAAGATGTATCAGAACATGGAACTAACTAGCACACAAATGCCTCAGTTAATAAAGTCTCTGACAAAGAAGCTAATTTTTACAGGCTTTCAGTGTTGGGTTGCAGCAGCATGTCTGCAAATAATGCAATGAAGCTCACCCAGGGAAAAATGGGATTGTACTCTATGCGAGCCTACAGTTCCATATAACACACAAAGTACACAGCTGCCTACTGAGCATGTGTAAAGAGCATATGCCTTACTCAACTGGGGTAATAGCCTCAAGGGTAAGGCAGGAAAAAAACAGCAAGTAGCAGAGGACTCGCAAGGACAGGAGAGAACTGGTGGGATATGACCTTATAGTACAAAAACGAATACTAAATATTTGAACACCTTCCTATTTTATTTAGAAACAAAAGTAAACATTGGACCCCCCCCCCCCTTTTCCACTCTCCGTCTGTTCCCAAGACTGACGTACTTAGATAATCCTTCGTTGTCCAGGTATGATGACCTGGACAAGTGTCGTTTCTTGGTGGTGGATACGTAGGTGACTGTCGAGCCCTATTCTTGATACATACAGGGTGCAGCAGCATAATTTCATTTTTTCCAAACTTAATAAAACCCATTGTATGAATCAGAGTTTTTTTTATATAATGTAGGCGCATACCTAAAGTTTTGTTTTACGTAGTTTTGAAGATCAAATTAGGTATGTGGCGTCCCCCATTCTCCATACACTGAGTAAACCGATTTCTGGCATTTGTCATGACTTTTGCCAGCATAGCAGGGATTATGTTGGCAATTTCTTCCTGGATGTTGGTCTCCAAATCTTGTAGGGTCCTTGGACGGTTCACATAAACACGGGATTACAAAGAACCCCATAGAAAAAAATTACAAGGGGCCAAATTGGGGAGCGGGCCAGCCACTCCAAATCCCCCCTAATTGAGATGAGGCGCTCTGGGAAGTGTTCCCTCAAAACAGCCATCGATGCTCTTGAAGTGTGTGCAGTTGCACCATCTTATTGTAACCAAATGTCCCCTAAGTCCAACCCATCTAGCCATGGGGGAAAAAAACCTCACATACATTCCCCCAAGAACTGAAGTCAGGTTCAGAAAGTTCCTGCACAATCGCCATCTTGTAAGGATGGAAATGAAGATCATCATGAAGAATTCTCCTCACAGAACGATCGGAAAGTCCAAGGGAAGATGCATGTTTGTGCGCAGAACGCTGTGGTGATCGCAACATTGAAGCTCTCACTGCCTCAATGTTCTCAGGTGATCTAATGGGCCAAGAGACTCCAGTTCTTCATCTTGTCACACTTGCAGTTTGTCTGAATGGAGTGACCCACATCATAATTGATTTCCAGACCGGGACAGGGGCCAATGGGGCTAAATTAAAGTGATTCTGAAAGGCGCCCTGGGTTGCAATCATAGAACATCCTCTCGAAAAGTAGGTCTCATTGGCAAAAGCATGCTCCTCACTGTTCCAACATATGATGACAACAGAACTGTCTCAGGACAAAACTTTATACTTCCGCCTCTCGAACGAGACTACTAGCGCTCCGCTACATCTTCAACCGACTGAATTTTAAAAAAGGAAGTTATGCTGCCACACCTTGTAGAATAGGGCTTCCATCAGTTTTCAGGAGGAAGGCAGTCCTGGTCAGTTGGCTTGACATGCCTTCTTCTTAACATGTTTCTGCCTTTTACCCTCCATTTGAGCCTCTTTGAATTCCACAACACTTCAGCTGATCTCCAGTTAGTGCTCAAGGGCCAGCACTTTCCAGTTCTCAGTGTTTATGCCAGTGTTTATGGTTAGCTTTAAGACCATCTTTAAATCTCTTTTTCTGTCCACCATCATGTACCCTTTGTGATGAGATCTTATGCACTAGCAGAATGCAGAGTGTTGCTTCCTAACCTTGGTCCTAAACAATTATCACCGGTACAAAATCTATTGTGATATATCCCACATTAATCATCTTGAATGGAAAGCATATTTAGATCCTCCATCTGTTAATAAAATGTGGATGAATTTTTAACATAGTTCAGAAATTTAAAAACTGTTTAATGTAGCTGTGACTTTAGTCTTAGATTTCGGCAATGTTTTGGCAGAGTTCATTTCCCATTGTCTCTTTTCCTGCCACAGCTTCAGTCCTGCAAAGCATATGCATTCCAAAATATACAGCCACAGTTTCAGTCTTCGTAAACCTTCTTGTAATGAAGATGTCACAGTAGTGATAGAGAAATTTCCATCATTGAAGATGAAATAGTTCAGGAGGAACTGGAAGCCATTCAAACATTTCTACTCTTTAACTGTATTTGAAAAATGTAATGTTCCAAAGTATGTCATGCTCAATGAATTATTGTGACTCACCCATAAAAACACAAGATTCCTTTTCTTTTATGTCAAATTTAAGAATGCCTAACAATTTAAATCAATCCCAAAATAATACATTACTTGCTAGACATTCTAAATCATCAATAACTAGTGTAACCATCAGTAAATCACATTTCACATTCAACATAAATATCTTCAAAAGTCTGAGAACATACACACTGCTGGACATAAATATACCTACAATGTTTTTAAAAGCACTCAGAAATTATCGCTATAAACTCCTTTCTTTTAACAGCCCTATCTTAAATACTTCAGATCTAATAATTCTTTAATTATTTCATTTCAAATTAGTTTTATCAGCTCTCCAGATTATATCTGCCTTCACAAACTAAATATTCCAAGTTAGCATTTTAAGATTCCCCCTTTTCCATTCAATTTTATATCCTCCATCATCACAACCTAAACTGCCACTTGATTATTTCTGCATGAAGCAAGTATAATTTTTGTGCAAATTTCTTTCCTGGGATCATACATTTCTAAGTAGAAAAATCCATCTAATTTCTCAGAGCAAAATGACATAAGTCAGACAATTCCCTCATCACAGTATCTACCTTACAAAAAAAAAGCTGTCATCTTCTGACATGAAGATTGGAGAAATAATATGAAATTGTTCCTTGAGAAAAGTGCAGAAAGCTCCCATTACCTTGCAGAGTTGCCAAGCATAGCAAGAACGCACCTATTATGGCTAACTGGGAGAAAGGTGGGATTAGAGTACTGGACTGGGATTTGGGAGATCCAGGTTCACTTCCCTTCTGAACAAGCAATAACACCCAGTAGATCATCCCTGCATATTCTGATCTAACTTAATAGTCTATCACTTCTTTGATATATTTTTTTCTATATTTGTAATAAAAGCAAAAATATATCAAAGAAGTGATAGACTATTCCTGTCTATGAGGCAAAAAAAAAACTCATGCAAGCCACCCCCTGCACTACAAAACACACACATATATGAAAGCTATTTGTTAATATACAAAATCTTTCCACTAATGTACATGAGAAATTAGTATAATGAATTCATGTGTATTGCTATTAGTTTAAAAGAAAATGGATGGCAAGCTGTGCAAAAAAAAAAGTCATTGTATCTGTCATGGTGTTGGAGGAAGGTTCTGAGAGTGGCTTGGACCGTGAGGAGATCCAACCAGTCCATACTTCAGGAAATAAAGCCAGGCTGCTCATTGGAGGGAAGAATATTAGAGGCAAAGATGAAGTATTTTGGCCACATAATGAGAAGACAGGAAAGCTTAGAGAAGACAATGATGCTGGGTAAAATGGAAGGAAAAAGGAAGAGGGGCTGACCAAGGGCAAGATGGATGGATGGTATCCTTGAAGTGACTGGCTTGACCTGGGGGAGGTGACGGTCAACAGGGAGCTCTGGCAAGGGCTGGTCCATGAGGTCACAAAGAGTTGGAAGCAACTGAATGAATGAACAACAAATCTGTCATCATTTTTGAATAAATGTTCATATGAAGGGCAATGGACCATAATTTCTTCTTCCTCTATAAAACTCTCCAGTTTTGTGCTATAACCCATGTTGCTGCTAAACAAAACAAAAAAAAACCCAATGAGCTCTTTATGTAACAAAGATGTGTTAACACATGTATGTTGAGACAGATTATTCAAAAGAGGAATTCTATAAATCAGTTAGTCATCACTCCTATTTCAGCAAACACTTTATTCCAAAACTTACCTCACAAGGTTGCTGTTGTGAAAGTCAATTATCAGCAAATGTTGTGATAGTAACACTAGTTGTATCAGGAGAGGCAGGAAAACTACTCACGAGCAAGACTATGATGAAGAGCAACAAAGGAAAAGAATCCAGGAGATACTTAGTGAGCCAACAGATGAGGATTCTTTTGAGGGTTTTGATGCAAATGAAATGGATGATGGGATATCAGATTCTGGGTCTGATGGGGTGGATTGGACAAGGGTTCAATAGATTCAAGATATTTGTGCTGAACCCACAAGCAGTGACACATTTGAAGGTTGGAATAGTGAAGACTTGGATGGGACTTGGGGAACTTCAGGATTAGACCAGAGATGGACTACTTGGAGGAGTGGTAGAAGAGGCACAGCTGGGAATTGGTTGGGCTGAACTAGGGGTGACTCCAGTTCGGATGAGGAGCTACAACAAGATACAGCTGGGACACGGGTGTTGGCTGAATCAAGTTCTGATGAGGACTTGTAGATAAAAAGGGAGTGTTTGCTATTGTAGCCTTGCAATCGGCAAGGAGTCTTGTTGGGTGCTTTCTGGATCTTAGCTACAGAAGACGGGTTTGGAAGAAGACTTTGGGATGTAAGTTATGCTCTGGGTTTTAGCAGCAAAGGGGGCTGGAACTGTGTGGGATTTTGCTGGACTGCACTGTTTTGATGTTTGCATTAGCTGTCGTATTGCCCCGCTGCTTTGGCTCCTTGTGTTTATTCATCGGATCGGGACCTGACCTTGCAGCTGTTCATCTCTCTTTGGATCGGACTGGACTGGACTTCATTCTCTCCTCCACATCTACGGCTGAGCATCTGGAGCTGGCGTTATCTGGCGTTCTCTACATTCCTGCATTCCTGCATGCCAGTTCCTGCTGTGTTAGAGGCTTGGGTTTCTTTTTACAACCCTTGAAAGGCTGCATTTAAGCATTTTTTGAGTTTAATTCAAGTTATATCTCTGGTTAATCCAGATTATATTCTGTTGGGGTTTGTGGGTTCTTTTGCCTGTTTGGACTTTTTCACACTGTTTTTTGCCCTGTGATTTTGTTTTGGGCTGATTCTGTGTTTGTTTGAACAATAAACTATACTCCTTTAATTGGCTGGCGTCTGACCTTGACAGCAAAGGTATGCCACAATATTGATGAAAAATACAGAATATAAATGAAACCAAGAAACGGGCCAGACCATAATCAATAAATCAACTTGGTTAAGATAAAAGTCATTTTAAGTGTTCCTAGGGACAGAAAAACAGACTGTCCTGTCATGGATGTAGACAGTAGAAAAGAGAAATCCCAAAGCCACAGTCAACAGAGAGCCTTTCTTTTCCAACCCTAGAGAAGATTCAGTTTTTAACACATGTGTGCCTAGAATCTGCCCAGGGAAGAATTCTCAATTTTGCTTCTCATCCTTATCTGTTTTATTCCTGTTCTCCCTTCCTGCCCAAGGCTCCTGGAATATCTCTGAATCAGAATGAAGGCTCCAGCTGGGATCCTGTTTTGCCCTGGAAGAGCATTCCAGTTCTCGCAATCAAGGCATGTTTCGCTTGCATCAAGACCTAATTCTTTGCCAGTTCTTTTTACAGTTTCACTTAGGAGATCATATACCTTGACTAATCATTTATCATCAAGGACTTCTTCAAACAGGCCACTGGATTTGCCACATATCTTGGAGTATCACGTGGTGCCTGGTGGCAGGAACCTATAACTCCACAGTCTGCACAGTGTTTCCATTTAAAAGAAAATAATAGATCTTAACAGCTCTGTTATCTTTTAGGGCTACTATTAATGAAAAGATGGATATGGCAAGGCAGAAGAGATTTCAATAAATCAGTAACAATTAGCATCAGTAAGTATTATAGGGCTGGCGTTCTCAGTTTCGTGGTGGCTGCAGAGTCAAAAACCTTTGTTTGTTGTAAGCTTACCCTAATGCTGAAGAAGAGTAAGAAGGAGATAAAAGCAAGGCAGGCATGTAGCCGGGGGGGGGCTTGAGGGGCTTCAGTCCCCCCCCCCCCCCCGAAATTCTCATGGTGGTTCGCAAAAAGGCCTTACTGGTGCATTATTTAAACTGTTATGTTTATTCATATCATGATCTGATCACCATACTCAATATATCCCATATGCATGGGGACATTGGGGTAATGATACAAAAGGTTTGCTAGGCTAGACCCTCTTTCACTCAGACTCAGCCCCCACCAAAACTCAGCCCCCCCGAAACTCCCCCTGAAAAAATTCAGCCCCCCCCCCCCAGATGAAATCCTGGCTACGGGCCTGATGCAAGGTGTAAGAAACAAGCAAGCAAGCATGTCAGAGCTTGAAGTTCAGGGGATAGTTACTACTTAAAGAAAGCCGACACAAAATTTTTTGTTAGTGAAATCATTCATTCAAAGACTGGATATCCTTGGATTTGTTTTAATTCGGATGCTTAAAAAACTTAGGCATTCTATTCTATATCTGATTTCATAATGTAAACCCGTTGGGGATTTTTAGCATTAGGTAATTTTATAAACTTTGTAATATTACAATTTTTGCTAGTTTTACCACATATTATTTTACTATTCTATAAATATTATGGATCTATTAAACACCCTCAAAACATATGCTTCACTGGTTTAATAGACTGTTACACCACCCGCGAAGGATGCCTCTTCCATTTTTTTTCTCCTTTGACCAAAAAAAAAATCCAGTAGTCCCCTGAGCTTTTAGTAATAAACAATAATAATAAACTTTATTTTTAGATGACCCTATCTCCCTCAGGGGGCTCAGGGTGGTTTGCACATACAAAGGTAAATATCCAATGCCCGGCATATACCAAAACATTACAGCAATAAACATAATATGGAATAATAACAGCATTATACTAATCAAATGAAATTAAATATCAAGATAAACATCAGATCGGCCCCATCACTAATGGTATTCCGGAGGAAAGTGAAAACCTGGTTATTTGAACAGGCGTTTGAATAGATAGTGCAATGAGTGTAATGAATATAGGAATGGAACAATGGATGATGAATTTGGATCATGTTTTTAGTTATGAGACGCCAGTGAATGGTTATTGTTGTTAACTGTATAATGTGTTTATGTTGTTAATTGTTTTAAATGTCGTGTTGTTGTTGCATTGAATTTTTGCTGTTCCTGTTGTTAACCGCTGTGAGTCGCCTAAGGGCTGAGAACAACGGTATACAAATAAAGTAAATAATACAATAATAATAATAATAAAAACCTAGAACAATCTAGAGCAACTAATCACTAAACAAGTACTAATATAGTTAGATATTAGATGTTTATTAGATGTTTTATTAGGGGCTAATATTGGCTATTTTGTTGGATTTGAAGCCTTTTCAGCACCTCTTAATATCTTCCAGACCCAGACAAGGTTCTTTTTTTAAATAAGAAAAAATAAATTGCCAATTGATGGGTGGAGAGACATAGGAATACCGATTAGAGTTATGTTTAGGTAGGAAAAAAACAGACTTTGTGGACGGCATGCTGTCTAAAGGCTACACTTTCCATATCCCTCCTTTGAATTAAAATTTAAAAATGTAGGTTCGCTGCTGTGATATGACAAACCAACATATCCCATTCCATATCTCAAATCTGCATTCTAGTGACATTCAATCTATTTATTCATATTGGGTTTGTATATCTGTGGTACTACAGTATATTGCCTGTTAATAGGAAAGATCTTCTATAATAAAACATTCTAGCTATAAGACAAGAGAAGATTAGATGTGCCCTTAAAGAGCTCCAGGAAAGCTGACTTGCATCTCCCAGTCGGACTCCACAGCCTCTTCTTAGTGTCACCCCATCCTACACATTTATGATGTTGGATTACCTTCGCTATACGTCTATTTAAAAGCAAACATCTCAATTTATGCATTGGTTAAATTCTGCATTACGGCTATAGAGTCTATTTTGTTTGTGCAGAAAATAATTCCTGCTGTGGCATTCAGGTCAATTATGCTGATTTAGAAAAACATCTTAGGGTTAATGGAAATGAATCGTGGGTGTATGACAACACCTAAAATTTTGATAGTTCAGTGGCTCCTGGCAATCAAATTTTAAGCATCTATAGTGCTCAGTGAGTCATTATAATGAAAAATTACTGCAGAATTGCAGTGTACTCATGGTTTCATGTAAAACAGCTTTTTGTTTGATTCAAGCAACCATTCCTCTGTGATCAGAGTTCTTTTTAATAAAACTCCACATATACCATTTGCCTCCTTACTATTTCAAAGACATAGGGAGTGACACACGGTCACCTCATTTACTGGAAGAATGATCCAGACAGCATTCAAATTAGACATCTTATGTGAATGGCAGTGTGTAACAGGGAGATACAAGAAGTTTGAGTTTTCCGATAAACGAGGTAGGGACAACTATGCAAGAGTTTCCAAAGTTATGAGCAGAGCTTGGAAAAGTTACTCGTTTAATTACAGCTCCTAGAATCCCCAAAACAGCAGAATTTTGTCACACTTGATTCTAGAAGCTGATCACTAAACTATGAAAATAAAATATATAAATAATAATATATTAAGAGACAAAAGTTAAGACTTGAGATCTTTGTTAAATCCTGTATATCACTAAAATTAAGATGGACTAGAGGCCCACAGGGGGAAAATATCTCTAAAAGGATAATTTCCATTTTACTCAAAACTTATCTGTTGTAATTCACAAAATCTGGAGGTTTATTTTTGGAAATCTCCACAAGGTAGATTTTCAAACTGTTTTATAAGTATTAGGAAAGTTATGCCTTTCCACTCAGTAATTTTACTTGGTGTATTAAAATTCAGTAAAACTTCAGTGAGTGTTTCCAGTTTCCTTTCCATGTGAATTAGAAATAAACAAGAAAATTATTTCTATCACGGACATAAATACTTGCATTCTAACCTAGGCCACTTCAACACTGGCATATAAAATCCAGAATATTTGCTTTGAACTTTGGCAGTGTAGACTCAAATAATCCAGTTCAAAGCAGATAATGTGGATTATTTGTATTGTCGAATGTGGATTATTTGCTTTGATATTCTGGATTACATTGTAATGTAGAAGGAGCTACATCAGACATTTTTTTTCTGCATAGAAAAGGTGACTTTCTGAAAAGGAATCAAGCTTCCTATGTAAAAAGCAAAATGGTTTCTAAGGAAAGTCCCCACATGTATCAAAATAATCAAATTTTGTCCAGGAAAATGTCCCATAGCAGAGAATTCAGACACTTTCTGGTCCATGATTAGGAAACTATCAAATATACTTTATGTCCCTTATTATTATTATTATTATTATTATTATTATTATTATTATTATTATTTTACTGACACAAAACCACAGTATGTCACAGCAAATGAGATCTATATGCTGGATTTCATATCAAAACATCACAAGTCGAACACTTCCCAAGTGTCTAGGACTGTGTGATGTATTTCTGAATGATGCGCGCAGATCCAAGTAAGGTAGCCTTTTGCAGTTGACTGATCTTGATTTTGTCAGTGTTTATTGTTTGCAAATGCTGGCTGAGATCTATTATTATTATTATTATTATTATTATTATTACATCATTATTCTTCTTATTATTATTATTATTATTATGTTTTAATTTTCATTCATAGTTTAATAATATGTAAATAATGTATCTACTTGGAAATATAAATCTTATTTGCATTTTACTTTAGATGCCAGGAACAGGGAACCAAATTGTGATGACATAAGCCTGTTACCAATACAACATTTGCTTATAAAGTGGTGGACTTGATAGTACTTTTTGATAGTACTTTACATACTAACTAGCAAACTGTCAAAAGTGAAGTCTTCTGAAAGCGCAATGCAGGAGGGAGCTGCCCTGTTGCTTTTTAATCTCTAAGTACATAAAATCTACAACCACAAACACTGGATGAGAGCTGCAATTTTGTACTAATATCCCATGAGAATACATACAAGGACATTTTTATTCCTATAACAGGAAAATTAACGTGTTATCTCCATTTTACATTTAATTGGTTGTTTTGAATATGTATTGCTGTGCTCTTGTTAACCGTGTGTTGCCTTGAGAAACCCTGATGGGCAGAAGGGCAATCTATAAATACTTGCAATAACTGAATAAATATGTGCTCCAAAATGGTGGCAATATGAAATAGCAGTTTACATTATTTTTCATAGAAGAAGAAGAAGAAGAAGAAGAAGAAGGAGGAGGAGGAGGAGGAGGAGGAGGAGGAGGAGGAGGAGGAGGAGGAGGAGGAGGAGGAGGAGGAGGAGGAGGAGGAGGAGAAGAAGAAGAAGAAGAAGAAGAAGAAGAAGAAGAAGAAGAAAGAAGAAGAAGAAGAAGAAGAAGAAGAAGAAGAAGAAGAAGAAGAAGAAGAAGAAGAAGAAGAAGAAGAAGAAGAAGAAGAAGAAGAAGAAGAAGAAGAAGAAGAAGAAGAAGAAGAAGAAGAAGAAGAAGAAGAAGAAGAAGAAGAAGAAGAAGAAGAAGAAGAAGAAGAAGAAGAAGAAGAAGAAGAAGAAGAAGAAGAAGAAGAAGAAGAAGAAGAAGAAGAAGAAGAAGAAGAAGAAGAAGAAGAAGAAGAAGAAGAAGAAGAAGAAGAAGAAGAAGAAGAAGAAGAAGAAGAAGAAGAAGAAGAAGAAGAAGACGACTTTATTTATAACCTGCCCTCTCTTCTCGAAGGGACTCAGGGTGGATTCCAAATAAAAGAACGGATAGTTAATATTCATTCAGCCACACTGACAATGAATACATTTTTGTTATCACAGTGAATAACATTATACAAGTGTGCAGTAACCAACGGAAGTGTTTCTCTGAACATGTATATTTGGATTCTATGTAATTCATTGAAATAACCGTAATTAAAATAATTTCACATATTCTCCTGTTAACTATTGCCTTCCCTTGATTCAGTTGTTTCCTCTTTGCTGTGTGTTAGACTGCAAGCAATCTGGAATAGGTTTCTATCATCTCTTACCCTCCAGGGTGATCCATACTGAAGCATCTGAAGAGGTGGGCTGTAATCCACCAAAAGCTAGCTTTCAAATAAATTGATTTATCAAAAAGGTGATCACAAGATTACTTGTTTTTCTTCCCTCTTTTTATGCATAATAGTTTCCTCTTTTTATGCATAATAGCGATGCCTGGATGTCATTTGGCCCACTACCTGCCTACCTTCTTCCTCTCCAGTTCTGAGAAGGCCTACCTCACAATGGACCTCATCATACTGGCCGCAAGAATTGCCACTCATAGTGGAGAATCCTGTGATGCCCAGCGGGGGACCTGTCATCCCATAGCCTGCATCACCTGGCTTCTTCCCTACCTGCTATAAGGCCGCCTTGAGTCTCCTGCATGGTGAAAAAGGTGAAATATAAGTATGGTAAATAAATAATAAAATAATTTATACCACGGGGGAAAGTGTCCGTTACCTGGCTTCCCCCCGTTGATTTATATGTAACACAGAAAGCCTCCTATGTTCTAGGGCTGGGCGGTTTCGTTCATTAATTTCGTAATTCGTTATTAATTCGTTATTTTTTTGATAACGAAGTGATATTGAACCATTCAGGAGCAACTAAAAATCGAAACGAATTTTTCAATTCGTTTCGTAATTGTTTCGAAATCGTTTCGAAATCGTTTCAAAATCGTTTCAAAATTGTTTCGAAATCATTTCGTTATTATTTCCGCATGTCTGGTGCAAGTTTTATAGTTGTTGTTTGTTTTATCAGTGATAAAAAATAAATTATCACACCAACAGTCAACAACAGAGGGAGAGGGAAGCTTCAGAAGTTCCCCCTGTCCCATTTGGAGGTTTTTTTAGCGTATTGCGCGGTCGCGTCCGCCATTAATGAATCGATTCATAATTGTTTCGTAATTGTTTCGTAATTTCCGAAATTTCGTAAATTTCGAACTTTTTAAAAGAAAAATTTCAGAATTCTTTTAAAAATCGAAACGCAAAAACCCCCTAAAAACGAATCGAGTTTAGAAACAAATTTTTCCGTGGTTGCCCAGCCCTACTATGTTCCTGTTATGACAGTTCACCTTCCTTTTCATGACAGAGCCACGCTGCAAGTAGCTCTATGTCATGGGATGGGAGCCAGTGGGCTTCGTTGCAAAAGGGAAATTGAACCAGCATATGCCGCTGAAAAGTATCAAATACTTAGGCATTACAATTTCAGCAACGAATAGGAACCTATTCAAAGATAACTATGAAAAGGTATGGGACAAAATACAAAAAAACCCCTCAAAAACTGGAAATATTTAAACTTATCACTACTAGGAAAGATTTCAACTATTAAAATGAGTGTATTGCCCCAAATGATCCTATTCCAAATGATTCCAATCATAAAAACAGGCAAAAGCTTTAAAAAATGGAATAAAGACATCTTAAACTTCATTTGGGATGGGAAAAAGCCCAGGATCAAATTCAAAAACCTTATAGATACAAAAAGCAGAGGGGGACTGGCTCTACCAGACCTGCAGACATATTATGAAGCTTTATTATGGACAAAAACACGGGCCACTCTAGAACAGAAAAAGATCTTAATCCTGGAAGGGCATGATATCAGAAGGGGATGGCATGCCTATCTATGGTATGGAAAGGAGAGCATAGAAAAGAACTTCACTAATCACTACATAAGATCATTTTTGATAAAGACCTGGAACAAGTATAAGAATTTTATATATCCAAAAACACCAACATGGATATCACCTGTGGAGGCATACCATAAGAGGGAGATCCCAAAAAGCAGATGGCTCAGTTATAAGCAACTGCTTGTAAAAAAATAATAATGAGTGGTGTCTGAGGTCCTTGGAAGAACTCAAACAAGAGGGCAAGGAAATGAGTTGGTTCCACTATCTACAAATAAAGGAATATGTATTGTCGAAGGCTTTCATGGCTGGAATCACTCAGTTCTTGTGGGTTTTTTCGGGCTATATGGACATGTTCTAGAGGCATTTCTCCTGACGTTTCGCCTGCATCTATGGCAAGCATCCTCAGAGGTGAGGTCCTCACCTCTGAGGATCCTTGCCATAGATGCAGGCAAAACGTCAGGAGAAATGCCTCTAGAACATGGCCATATAGCCCGAAAAAACCCACAAGAACTGAAATAAAGGAATGTTTTAAAATAGACCAAAAGGTAGGCTTCAGTGAGAAAGATACGTGCTGGGACATTATAATGAGAAGGGAGAAAAAGCTGATCAGAATATTATACCAAAACCTATTGGAATGGAACAACAAGAAAGAACTTATAAAGGAGAATATGATCAGGTGGGCTAGAGACATTGGACACTTAAACAGAGGCTGGATGGCCATCTGTCAGGGGTGATTAGAATGCAATATTCCTGCTTCTTGGCAGGGGGTTGGACTGGATGGCCCATGAGGTCTCTTCCAACTCTTTGATTCTATGATTCTATGACACTCCATATTATTCAAGGACTGGGAACAGGTTTGGAAAACACAACTAAGACACACAAGGGCCATGAATGTAATAGAGAATTGGCAAAAGGTATTTTATAGATGGCACCTAACACCAATACAACTTTCCAAGTTCAATAAAAATTACGATGGAACCTGCTGGAAATGTAAGAAAGAGACTGGAACCGCTGAAAAGTACCTCTGATGAGGTCCAATGTTTCTATGCCTGGCAAAACTCTGGCAATGGTAGACAGGATCTCTTTGTGGCTCTTTCTTTCCTTCCTCTATTTTCCTCATATGTCTTCTTCCTCTCTCCTTTCTTTCTTTCTTTCTTTCTTTCTTTCTTTCTTTTTTCTTTTACTTTTTCTCATATACCTCCCCCTTCTCCCCTTCTTTTTCTCTTCTCTCCCTTCTTCCCTCCCTTCTTTTTCCCCTTCCTTTCTTGTCCTCCTTTCTTTCTTTCCCTTATACCTTTTCTCCTTTCAGTTCTCTTCCTTCATTTCTACCTCCCTCCCTTTTCTTCCTTTCCCTTCTTTCTTCTTCTCCTTTCTTTCTTTCTTTCTTTCTTTCCTTCTTTCTTTCCTTTCTCTCATATACACCACATGTCTTTTCCAATGTGACATTACAGAGGGTCACTTCACCTAGCAACAGCCTTTGTGGAAACAATAAAGCAGGCAGAAATACTCTGACCTTTATATAAATAGATAACGATTAATAAATATGACCTATGAGATACAATTTTAGATATGGGAGAAGAGAATGCAAATTGGTCCATAGTGTATATTTATACATAAATCACATAACACCACAAGTCATACTTTAAAATAGAGATGGAATGTATGAAGGTATTTTAAATCTATATTCATTCACCATAGCAACAAATGCTATGTTACTGAAGCATCACAACAAACTTTGTTCAGAGTTCAGGGGAGATGAATGAGCATCAATTTACTAAGAAAACACAGGCATCTTGGGGGGAAACCATATTTTTCTATTTCAAGTGTTCTTGTTGAATTAAAAAAATTGGAAATTAGTTTCCACAGAAAAGCTAAATAATATTAAAAGCAGCAAAGGATTATTGTAAGCTCTGTAGGAAGAATGGTAAAATATTTAAACATATTGGTTGAAAAACATGTCTTTTTAGTGTCAAAAAAACAATGACAAAATGAATCCTGGGGTTAAGAGAAGATTGCAGTTCAGGGCTTATTCACTGCCAAATTCACAGGTGGTTGTTCTGGACAGGAAACAGCATTTTCTGTGTGAAGAATCATAGAATAATAGAGTTGGATGAGACCACATGGGCCATCTAGTCCAACCCGCTGTCATGTAGGAAAAACCCAAAGTATCCCTGACAGATGGCCATCCAGCGTCTGTTTAAAAGTTTCCAAGGAAGCAGAGAGTTCCACTGTTGAACAGCTCATATGGTCAGGAAGTTCTTCCCAATGTTCAGGTGGAATCTCCTTTCCTATAATTTGAACCCATTGTTCCTAGTCCTAGTTTCAAGGGCAGCAGAAAACAAGTCTGCTCCCTCTTCCTTAGGACACTCATTCACATATTTATACATGGCTATCATGTCTCCTCACAACCTTCTCTTCTGCAGGCTAAATACACCCAGTTCTTTAAGACACTCTTCATAGAGCATGGACTCCAAACCTTTGACCATTTTGGTCACACTCTTCTGGACACCTTCCAGCTTGTCAATATCTTTTTTTGAACTGTAGTGCCCAGAATTGGACACAGTATTCCAGGTGAGGTCTAACCAAAGCAAATACTAAAACAGCATGATTTCCCTCAATCTAGGCACTATACTCCTTTTGATGAAGCCCAAAATCGCAGAAATGGCCATTCTTGCACAGAAAATTCAGTTTTGGGCACAGAAAAACGATAATTTGGGGTTTTTTCTGCAAATCAAATGATTTATTTACCTGGAAAATAACATTTTATGCACACAAAATTACATTTTTGTAGGTGAATTGATAGCTGTGTGCAGAAATATTATTTTTCCACACAGAAAATGCTATTTTCTACACAAAATAACCACGTACATTTTTCCGACAGAATAAATTGTAAATTGGGAATACTCTGCAAAAAAAATATTTCTCACATCAGGAAGAAAATTGCTTCATGATACTTTCAAGAAGAAACCTCACAAGGGATTACATTTCCAAAAATCACTGAGAATACAGATACATTGATTGATGTACTCATAATTTCACATCTCTACATAGAAAAAAATGGTTCTCCAAAAATTTCATTTTTATACTGACTTTTAGATAAAACTAACATATTACCTCATATTAGTTTATGTTTCCAGATAAAATGCTGCTCTGAATGATTATATCTATTAAAATTATTTGCCTTTAGTCTTTTCATTGCCACTAACTCTCCAGTTGTTCACTATAAAAAAAATCAATTCTGTGACGGTGCGAGTGGCGCCACCTATATGTAGAACTGTTAGTTGCAAGATTTAAACAGTTGTATCATGCTTAATCCTGCCTTTTTACCCTGCTTATGTATAGTTGTATGGATTGGTTACTTATAGCTGTCAATCAGTACTGTTTGGCTCCACCTCTTCCTGCAGGAGGGGAGTGCTTCCTTTCTTTTCATTCTGCCATCAGAGTTTCTACCAGATGGACATGAGTAAGAGACTTGACTCTAAAAGACCCTGATTTAAATTACCTCTCAGCACCAGTTCTGAGGTTTTTTACCCTTGAGACTTGTGCTTCATGTTCAGACCAACCTGAACGACGTTGGAAGTCTCAAGCGCCTTCAAACCGGTTCTTTTGGCAACAGAGGAAGATCCTGAGTCTTCAAACATAGGCCATCTGAACTGGGGTTGTGGTTTGATCCGGCATTCACAGCCATTGAGGAAAGAGGAAACTTAGAAAAGCTTCTCAGCTACAAACTCCTGGGACTTGTAAAGTATATTTCTTTTATCCCTGTTGAAACATCAAGCTTATGCCTGAGAAAGATAACTCATGGTGAACAATCAATACCATTTCGAGTTATCTCTTGTGTTTTGATCTTTGGGAGTTCCAGTTTCCTAAGGAGGGCAAGAAGCAATCCCCTGGGGAAAGATGCCACGTCCATGCCTCTCTCATCAAGAGTTATAGCCCCAGGCGCGACGGCACAAATTCTGCATTTTGGGCCTCCAGATATTTTGAAATGTACCTCCCACAGATCCTCTGACCATGACTTCTGTGCAATGAAGTCCAAAACTGTAGGAGATAGAGGTTCAATCAAGGCAACATGATTTCAAACAATTCAGAAAACCCGATAAATATTATTTGTACTTTGAGTTTCGCCTAGGCATATAGTTACTTTTTAAAGTAATCACGCATTACAGGAAAACATTTAAAAGAGAAAGAATCAGGATTTTTTTTTCAAAAATTGAGAACACTGGTAGGTTAAAATAAAATCCCTTACTATATCTCCTTCCGCTGAGATATTGTCAACAGTATTTCAAAGGACTCTAAACCAGAAATGTGGAATTTTCTTGTAAAACTGCAACCCTCATCAGTTGTACTCAGAGCAGACAATTGCCAGGCATAATGGAATTTGTAGTCCAGCAATACACAAAAAGCAAAAAGTTTTCCCTCTTTTCCCTTGGGTCTTTCAGATATAAATGCACACGGAAAATAAAGGCATGGGAGGGACAGGATGATAGTAGCAGGTTTTGCCTCCTCATACATGTGTTCAGCAACTCCCTCATTACTCTGTATCTCGAGGATGAAGCCTAACAGGCCCTTCTATAGCAGAATGCATATCTAAGAAAGACTACTCGTGTTTATGATGTTTCACAATGTAAAACATTTGGATGGGATGGAGAAGCTTCTTCTTGCCAAGTGTGAACTTATCCTTTGACAGCAGAGTCAAAATTGAAAAGTAATTAGGGTTATGAATGTAATTATTACCATTACTCTCTGAACCCAGAACAGTGGGGCAGTGTGGGCTGAGCCCCCTCCCTGAAACAATTGGACCACCACAACTCCTATGTAGTTGAACCTCCTCGGATATAATCAATCATAAATATACTGAATAATAAAGCACTAAGGCCCTCATCACATTGATGTCCTTGATGAGGGGGACAGTGGGGGACCCGTAGCACAGTGGGGCAGTGGAGAAAATCTGTCACCCGGTGCCCCACTTACCCATCATACACCATCGCAGAAGGCATGCAGCCCCGCCAGAAATAGATGTGTGTTATGTGATGAGATCCAGCAGGCTCCATGCTAACTGTGTTGCTGAAGCATGATAGGACAGGGCATTTCTTTAATGTGATGAGATCCTAAGTCTAAGAAATGTCAAGGCAACAGATAATCATTGAGCCTTTCCAGTAATAATAAAATATAGCTGCAATCTATTCTAGGTGCACTTATTTGGCATAAGCCCCATCAAACACATAAAGGGATCATCTAAGTACACACTGTGGAAACATTTAAGGATGTTTCTATGATAATGAATGGGAAAAGCAAGCTCCCTCCATAAGTAACTTCAAGTAGGCAAAATTAATAACAACCTGCCTGCCAGCATAGAGCTCCTACGCCCTTAAAAAAAAGTCCAAAGCAATGGCATCAATCAGTACACAACAACCAAAAGGTCTTTATATGTCACTCTTCTTCTCCAGCTTGTGCAAGATTGTATCACAAGGAATTTATTTGGTAAGCTGGGCGAAGGGATGGAAAATATGGGATCTCTCATTGCATTTTAGACAGAAAATTTGGTTTTTTCCCCTATATATACAACACAACAAACATTTTAAGAAAGAATATTTTTGTTTTAAAAGTTTGACTTAACTATATTATCAAAGTACAGAACATAAATCACGAAGAATTGTGCAATTGTTTTTTACAGAAACAAATCAATGGAAAGCATGCCAATAAAAACAAGGGAAGAAACAAATGACTTACATTATTCATGTATTCAGAAAGGAGATCTTGGAGAGCCTGGCGAATAGCATTGCACTCTGTGATGATACGCTCACGGTGAATATCACGTGTGCATGAAGAATCTGCTAACAAAGCAGCACCACTGATAATTCCTTCTAAACGCTTTTCCAGTGATGGCCTTATTTTCTCTTCATTCACAGTAAGAGGTTCCAAGGTGACCACATTCTAAGAGAAAAAAATTAAAGGGATAGGAAACACAAAGCAAGTGAGCATATTCTGATCCTCTTGTAGGTAAGTGTTTACATCTATTTGCATTTAAGTACATAACTATCCTCCTCTTCCAGTCCGTTCAGAATTTCTTTAAGCTTCATTTTTCAAGAACAGCAAAAAAACAAAGTAAGATTGTGTATTAGTAAGTTTGCATTCAAAAACCTTATCCAAATTATTTTATTAGATGTGATAGGACACATCAAATGCCTCTTGAGAAGGGAAATTAATATATATAAATGAATTGATACAAAGAATGCTAAAGACAAAAAAGGCAGGTGAATATTCCCATTCAGAATACCCTATTAAATGTCATTCATCATTTATACAAAATCATTTAAAATAAATATACCGTATATTCTGGCATATAAGACTACTTTTAACCCCAAAAAATTCTTCTCAAAAGTCAGGGGTCTTCTTATACGCGGGAGTCGTCTTATACGCTGGAGTAGCCTTATGCATGGGAGTTGTCTCATATGCGGGAGTAGTCCTATACACCAGGAGCCGTCTTATAGAGCAGGTGCTGAAACTTCCAATCCGGATTGGAGAATCTGTGGTTGCTGCATATTGTGGGGAGAGCTCAAAAATGGCAGTGGTTGCGTCCCTGCCGTATGCAGTGACTGCATGAAAGCATTAAGGGAGATGCTGTACAAGTACGGTAGATGAAAATCCATTCATCAGGATTTGTGGACTTAATGCGATCCCAATGGTGAGGTGAAGGGGCATCGAGAAAGTGTAAGTGAAGGGTGGAGCAAGCTGCAGGTGTCCGGGGCGCCCGGGGTATGGAAAAAAGAGATAGAGTGGCTCTGGGCACAGAAAAACACAACTCTTTTACCTGTCTGGCCTGCCCTTGTATCCTATTACCATACCTCCTCCTCTGCCTCTCAGATCTCGCTCCTGAAGACTGCAGTGAAGCGGTGCAGGTGCACATGTGCGAGATCTGAGAGGCAGAGAAGGAGGTACAGTAATAGGAAAATTACAATATTGAAATCAAATCTTCACTTCACTTCATTTTATTTCTTAATTAGTTGCTCTCCACCAAGGTGCTCCGAGCGACTTACAGTCTAAAATAGCATTTACACAATATAAAAACATTCTACATAAAAACATTCAACAGTGACTATTTGGTAAATTAGATCTGATTACTTAAATGCACAACAAAACAGCCAAGTCTTGAGTGCCTTTACAAAAGGTCGTAACTCCGACATTTCTCTAATGTATGGAGGCAATGAGTTCCACAGAATTGGAGCATAGGTCGAAAAAGCTCTATGCCGTGTAGCTTCCAGGTGTACCTCCCTAGGGCCCAGTATGTATAGGAGATTTTCCTGGGTGGATCGAGGTGACCACAGATGGAGAAAAGTAATGAGGCGGCCCCTAAGATATAAAGGTCCTTGGCCATTTTGAGCTCTAAATGTCAGGATCAGTAACTTGTAAGAGATCCAATGTTCTATTGGTAGCCAATGCAGTTGTTGCAGAATCAGTGTAATATGGGATAGAATCATAGAATCAAAGAGTTGGAAGAGACCTCATGGGCCATCCAGTCCAACCCCCTGCCAAGAAGCAGGAATATTGCATTCAAATCACCCCTGACAAATGGCCATCCAGCCTCTGCTTAAAAGCTTCCAAAGAAGGAGCCTCCACCACACTCCGGGGCAGAGAGTTCCACTGCTGAACGGCTCTCACAGTCAGGAAGTTCTTCCTAATGTTCAGATGGAATCTCCTCTCTTGTAGTTTGAAGCCATTGTTCCGCGTCCTAGTCTCCAAGGAAGCAGAAAACAAGCTTGCTCCCTCCTCCCTGTGGCTTTTTCTCACATATTTATACATGGCTATCATATCTCCTCTCAGCCTTCTCTTCTTCAGGCTAAACATGCCCAGTTCCCTAAGCCACTCCTCATAGGGCTTGTTCTCCAGACCCTTGATCATTTTAGTCGCCCTCCTCTGGACACATTCCAGCTTGTCAATATCTCTCTTGAATTGTGGTGCCCAGAATTGGACACAGTATTCCAGATGTGGTCTAACCAAAGCAGAATAGAGGGGTAGCATTACTTCCTTAGATCTAGACACTATGCTCCTATTGATGCAGGCCAAAATCCCATTGGCTTTTTTTGCTGCCACATCACATTGTTGGCTCATGTTTAACTTGTTGTCCACGAGGACTCCAAGATCTTTTTCACACGTACTGCTCTCGAGCCAGGCGTCCCCCATTCTGTATCTTTGCATTTCATTTTTTCTGCCAAAGTGGAGTATCTTACATTTGTCACTGTTGAACTTCATTTTGTTAGTTTTGGCCCATCTCTCTAATCTGTCAAGATCGTTTTGAATTCTGCTCCTGTCCTCTGGACTATTGGCTATCCCTCCCAATTTGGTGTCGTCTGCAAACTTGATGATCATGCCTTCTAGCCCTTCATCTAAGTCATTAATAAAGATGTTGAACAGGACCGGGCCCAGGACGGAACCCTGCGGCACTCCGCTCGTCACTTCTTTCCAAGATGAAGAGGAAGCATTAGTGAGCACTCTCTGTGTTCGTCCACTTAACCAATTACAGATCCACCTCACTGTAGTTTTGCCTAGCCCACATTGGACTAGTTTCCTTGCCAGAAGGTCATGGGGGACCTTGTCGAAGGCCTTACTGAAATCCAGGTACGCTACATCCACGGCATTCCCCGCATCTACCCAGCTTGTAGCTCTATCGAAGAAAGAGATCAGATTAGTCTGGCATGACTTGTTTTTGATAAATCCATGTTGACTATTAGCGATGACTGCATTTGTTTCTAAGTGTTTGCAGACCGCTTCCTTAACAATCTTTTCCAGAATCTTGCCCGGTATCGACGTGAGGCTGACCGGACGGTAGTTGTTTGGGTCGTCCTTTTTTCCCTTCTTGAAGATTGGGACCACATTGGCCCTCCTCCAATCTGCTGGAACTTCTCCCGTTCTCCAAGAACTCTCAAAGATGGTTGCCAATGGTTCCGAAATGACTTCCGCTAGTTCCTTCAGTACTCTTGGGTGTAGTTGATCTGGCCCTGGGGACTTGAACTCATTAAGAGTGGCCAGGTATTCCTGGACGACCTCTTTCCCAATTTGGGGTTGGATGTCCTCCAATCCCTCATCCACTCCATCTTGCTGAGGTTGAAGACTCTCTTTTTGTGAGAAGACCGAGGCAAAGAAGGCATTAAGTAGTTCTGCCTTTTCCCTGTCCCCTGTCAGCATTGCCCCATCTTCTCCTCGAAGAGGTCCTATTGCCTCCTTGTTTTTCTTTTTTCTACTGACATAAGAATAGAAGCCCTTTTTATTGTTTTTAATGTCCCTGGCAAGTCTGAGCTCGTTTTTTTGCTTTAGCTTTGCGGACCTTTTCCCTACAGGTGTTGGCTATTTGTTTGAATTCTTCTTTGGATCTTATAGATGATACTTCTAGCAGCCTGGCTGCTGCATTTTGGACCATCCAAATCTTCTGGGTTGTTGACTTTGGAAGGTCGGCATATAAGACGTTGCAATAGTCCAACCTCGTGGTGACTGTTGCGTGGATTACTGTTGCAAATGCTTCTACTGAAAGGTAGGATGCCAATTTCCTTGCCTGGCGAAGATGAAAAAAGGCCTGCTTACTTATAGCAGTTATCAGCGATGAGTCCAACACAACTCCAAGGTTTTTAACAGTGGCAGACGGAACCAGAGCTTCCCCATCGTAATCAGGCAGAGACTGGATTAATTCTGGCAGCTGATGCTTAATTCTGATGCTTTCAAAAAAATTTATTTAGTGTGTGTTGGAAGAGGGGTAGTCTTATATGGCAAGTATATCCCAAACTCTATATTTTAACTGGAAAAGTCACTCTCAAGTCGCTCCTGACACGACAAGAAAAAACTAATGGAAAAGTTGGGGGTTGTCTTATATGCCCAGTCATCTTATATGCCGGAATATATGGTATTTGAAGACAAATCTAGCTCAGCCTTCCACAAAGAGAATTCATCCAGATGTTTTGGACTACAATACCAGGTGCCCCTGACCTTTGGCTATGCAGGATGGCACTGATGAAGATTCAAGTGCAAGGCATTAGAAGAAGGATGAAAAATTTAGAAGACAGTGAGTTCATTATAATCACAACCTCAGCCATTGTAAAGTCCTTGGGCGTTTCCCTTAAAACCTGAGGTGCATGAACATCCACTGCTACTCTCAACATATACTGCAATTTTCAGATGAGCATGAGTGACAGGGAGTAGGGTCATGAGTGACAGGGAGTAGTGTGTTCCTATTCCCCTTTTCATTGAAAACAAAGTTTTAAAAAAGGACTCAATATCAAAATGCACAGTGTGCACATGAAACACTCTTAACATTAATGCAATCATGCAGTTTCATGTTTTATACTCATGTCAAGCCATAGTACCATTTTGTATTTCACTGCACTTTTAAATTCCTAGCGGCTACAACTGACAATAAATTAATATTCTGCATCTGCAACAACAGATACAATAATGCCACATATTTTACGGCAATGGACTGTTTCATCTCCGTGCAAAATGTATCCATTTAATAGAGAATGCTCTCTGTAATCTTTTCCATAGACTAGAAATGTAATCCAGTCCCTTAGCTTCATCTGTATATATAATAAAAGAGAGTGTTTGTAGTGGAAGGGCAGAAGTGTGGAGGGCGGACGTGTTTGTGGCAGCTTTCCGATTGGCTAGCCTGAAAGTTCCAAGATTCTGATTGGCTGCCGCTGTGGAGCTATTTGCATATGGTCTCTGATTGGCCAGCTTCAATAGGAGCCCCTGGTGGAGAAGAGGGCTCATGGCAGAAACGGGGCATGACAGAAGGAAATTTGCATATGGTCTCTGATTGGCCAGCCTCAAATCCAAGATTCCGAGATGAGAAAGAGAGGAAAGGAAAGGCCGGGGGCTGGGTCAGAACACTCCCAATACAGACCGAAATAGGCACACAGAGCCCCCATCACCCACTCTACATCTTACTGCAGATTGGAGGACTATGAACCATGGATGATGGGACTTGCAGTACCACCACTCACATTCTTAGACCGCTGTAAACGTTATCCAATGACTCATCACGACCAAACTTCGCATAGAGACCTCTCATGACCCACTTTACGTCCTGGTGTGGTTTGGCCGGGGATGGACCGTGGATTATGGGACTTGCAGTATCATTGCTCAATTCTTCACAACCACTGCAACCCTCATCGAATTACCAATAAATACCAAACTTGGCACACTGAGTCTCCATGATGCACTCTACATCCAGGTGCAGTTTGAAGGAGGATGCACCATGGACGATGGGAGTTGCAATACCTGCACTCCCTTCCTCAGACCATTACAACTGCCAACGATGATGGATCAGGAACACAATTTACACAGAGACCCAGCATGACCCACTCAACATCCTGGTGCAGTTTGGAAGAATTTAACAATGGATGATGGGACTTGCAGTCACTTCACTCACTTCCTGAGACCACTGAGACCCTCGCCAATGACTCATCAAGACTAAACTTGGCACATGGAGCTTCAATGACCCACTCTACATCCTGGAGCAGTTTGGAGGATGACAGACCATGGATGATGGGACTTCAAGTACCTCCACTACCCAAGACTGCTGCAAAACTCATCTAATGACCAATCAAGACCAAAATTGGCACACAGAGCCCCCATGACCCACTCTACATCCTGCTGCTGTTTGTAGGAGGATGGGCCATGGATGATGGGACTTCAAGTACCTTCACTCACTTCCTGAAAATAATGCTGCCATTCTCCAAAGACCAATAAAGACCAAACTTGGCATACAGAACCACCATTACCCACTTTCTCTAATAACCCGGGCAACGCCGGGTCCCCAAGCTAGTAGTAAATAATAGCCCATCATCACTAGCATGCCAATACGATGTACAAAAATATAATACAAATAATAATTTCATGCCAAGTGCCCACTCAACACATGAATAAAGAGAAATTTGTCATTGCTTAGTCGTGATTATGGCCTCATTACACTGACCATTTAACACAGCTTCAAGACAAGCTGAAACAGTGGTGGACACAAAACACACACCACCAATGTGACCTGCAATGTGGATTAAAAGATATACAACACATTAAAGCAAGTAACAGGAAAGTCTGAGTTGTGCACTGCAGACATCTGCCCTTGGTGTTGTTGTTCATTTGTTCAGTCACTTCCAACTTTTCGTGACCTCATGGACCACCCCACGCTAGAGCTCCCTGTTGGCCGTCACCACCCCCAGCAACTTCAAGTTTAAGCCAGTCACTTCAAGGATACCATCCATCCATCTTGCCCTTGGTTGGCCCCTCTTTCTTTTTCCTTCCATTTTCCCCAGCATCATTGTCTTCTCTAAGCTTTCCTGTCTTTTCATTATGTGACCAAAATACTTCATCTTTGGGTTGTTGTAGGTTTTTTCGGGCTATATGGCCATGTTCTAGAGGCATTCTCTCCTGACGTTTCGCTTGCATCTATGGCAAGCATCCTCAGAGGTAGTGAGGTCTGTTGGAAGTAGGAAAATGGGTTCATATATCTGTGGCATGACCAGGGTGGGGCAAAGAATTCTTGTCTGTTGGAGCTAGGTGTGAATGTTTCAACTGACCATCTTGATTAGCATTTGATGGCCTGGCAGTTGTTTGGTGTGGCTTGTTAGTGCCTGGAGCAATCTTTTGTTGAGAGGTGATTACTTCATCTTTGCCTATAATATTCTTCCCTTCAATGAGCAGTCAGGTTTTATTTCCTTAATTATGGGCTGGTTGGATCTTCTCGCGGTCTCAGAACTTTCCTCCAACACCACAGTTCAAAGGCATCTATCTTCCTTTGCTCAGCCTTCTCTAAGGTCCAGCTCTCATATCCGTAGGTTACTACAGGGAATACCATTGCTTTTACTATGCAGATCTTGGTTGCCAGTGTGATGTCTCTACTCTTCACTATTTTCATAGAATCATAGAATCAAAGAGTTGGAAGAGACCTCATGGGCCATCCAGTCCAACCCCCTGCCAAGAAGCAGGAATATTGCATTCAAATCACTCCTGACAGATGGCCATCTAGCCTCTGTTTAAAAGCTTCCAAAGAAGGAGCCTCCACCACACTCCAGGGCAGAGAGTTCCACTGCTGAACGGCTCTCACAGTCAGGAACTTCTTCCTCATGTTCAGATGGAATCTCCTCTCTTGTAGTTTGAAGCCATTGTTCCGCGTCCTAGTCTCCAAGGAAGCAGAAAACAAGCTTGCTCCCTCCTACCTGTCTTCCTCTCACATATTTCTACATGGCTATCATATCTCCTCTCAGCCTTCTCTTCTTCAGGCTAAACATGCCCAGCTCCTTAAGCCGCTCCTCATGGGGCTTGTTCTCCAGACCCTTGATCATTTTAGTCGCCCTCCTCTGGACACATTCCAGCTTGTCAATATCTCTCTTGAATTGTGGTGCCCAGAATTGGACACAATATTCCAATTTATTGAGATTGGTCATTGCTCTCTTCTGAATTTCTGACTGCAGTCTGCGTCTACAGTAATCTTTGCACCTAGAAATACAAAGTCTGTCATTGCCTCCATGTTTTCTCCCTCTATTTGCCAGTTATCAATCAGTCTGGTTGCCATAATCTTGCTTTTTTATGTTTAACTGCAACCCAGTTTTTGTACTTTCTTCTTTCACTTTGGTTAGAAGGCTCCTTAGCTCCTCCTCGCTTTCAACCATCAAAGTGTTGTCATCTGCATATCTAAGGTTGCTAATGTTTCTTCTAGCAATTTTAACCCCAGCCTTGCATTCAAACCAGTTCCAGACCTGTCAATCTAATCATCCACACAGCAAAATCAGTTCCTTCCAGAGCAGTTCCAGGATGCGTTATAGTGTCGTTGTAGGTATGCACAATATTCTCTCCTTAGGAAAACACTACTTCTCCCACAACTAGCCTGAAATCAGACTTGAAGTTCACTTCAAATCAAGAACTGTCTTCTGTACCAGCCCTTTAAAGAGAGCTGAAGATCCTTCTCACCCCGCAGGGGACTCAGGGCAGATTACAATGTACATATCATGGCAAACGTTCAATGCCATAGACACACAACATATATATATACAGACACACAGAGGCTATTTCACATTCCAGCTTTTTCATGAGGGTATTCTAGCCACCAGGGGAGCTGTCGCTTCACTGTCCATTTGTGACACTGATGAAGTACTTTCTCATTCTTTGAATGCTTGCTGGAGATTTTTATGGCATCATAAATTAGCCTCCCCACATAAGCGGTCAAGGCAAAATATAATCATTGAGTCTTTCGTGCTGCAAAGGTCGACAGCAAGCTACACAAATTGCTCAGAAGCTCACTCTGACCCGGCTTCAAACTCATGACCTTATGGTTGGTAGTGATCTTAACACAGCTGACTCCCAATCAGCTGCACCACAGTATATATATATGTATGATGTGTATACCTATATCTATATTTATTTACACCTATATCTTACATTATGGAATGCATGAAAGTCACCTATCCGGATAAATAAATAGAGATATATATAGATAGATAGATATGAGACATATTTTTATGCATTCCTCAATTTTTGAGGGAAGGAGAAACACAACAAGAGACTCTCTCTCTCTTCATTATACATGTGTGAGCATTTGTTAAATCACCGCAACTATTTCATTTGCAAAATGAAATAATGTGATTTTGTTCATCAAAAAGCATTGCCAATTTTATAATGTACAAATTAAGCAAACCAGCATCCTAATTTATGAAAATGGCAACAGGCATTATAAATTCATTAAGTTATTACATTTGCTCTACATTTTTTTTAATGTTGTACCCTCTTCTCACAGCAGGGCAAGGATGCCTGATTGCAAAGGAAATTTGAACACTAGAAAAAGAGCTCTGTTGGGAGTCTTTTCCAAATGCAATAGAAATCCATGAAAAGTAGCAATATTTAATTAAGCAAGAAATATCTCTTCTTACGGTTTCTTTCACAGTGAAAATCAAGAAACTACAGCACCAATACATAAGCTTCCCTTGGGGACTGTGTATTTTGTGGAACTACATACTGCAATGAAAGCAGCATACAAAGTTCTATCAAAGTGTCTGAATGAACAAATAAAAATCCCAAATGCACACCACTTCCTAAAACAGAATTTACCATTGCCATATATATCTCCTTATTTCTAGATAAATTTCTCAAGCAAAATAAAATCTCAAGCATGACATTACTCCCACACCCATGACAAAGAAAACATGTGCAATATATGTCATTTTAGGCTATACTGCCATATCATCCAGATTATCAAAGGAGATAATCCACATTGTTTACATTTATTTATTTATTTATTTATTTATTTATTTATTTTGGGCCCTTCTCAACCCCCCCCCCCCCCCGGGGGGGACACTCAGGGCAGCTTGCAACCGACACAATACAATGCCAAAAATTCAACAGATAAATTACATAACAGCAATAACCACAATAGTTAAAAACAATCAATTAAAACAATAACAATAAAAAGCCAATCTAGTGGCCAACGTTCACAGAGTTCTAAAATCCATAAGTCCATTCAACATTACCATAGTCCTTTCCAAGTTCTGGTCGTCATTACCTTGTCAGTCTGCCAGATTACCCAAAGGCCTGGTCCCATATCCATGTTTTCAGCTTCCTCCTGAAGGAGAGGAGGGATGTTGATGACCTAATTTCCCCGGGGAGTGAATTCCACACGTGAGGGGCCACCACCGAGAAGGCCCTGTCCCTCGTCCCCACCAGCCTCACTTGTGATAGAGGCGGGGCCGAGAGCAGGGCCTCCCCAGAAGATCTTAAACTCCGAGGTGGGACATAGAAGGAGATACGTTCGGACAGGTACGCTGGGCCGGAGCCGTATAGGGTTTTATAGGTCAAAACCAGCACTTTGAATTGTGCTCGGAACTGGATCGGCAGCCAGTGTAGCTGACATAACAGAGGAGTGGTATGCTCCCTGTATGATGCTCCGGTGATTAGTCTATCTGCTGCCCGTTGGACTAACTGAAGTTTCCAAACAGTTTTCAAAGGCAATCCCACGTAGAGCGCGTTGCAGTAATCTATTTGGGATATAATAAGAGCGTGGACCATTGTGGCCAGATCAGACTTCCCAAGATACGAGCGCAACTGGCACACAAGTTTTAATTGTGCGAAAGCTCTCCCGGCCATCGCAGAGACCTGGGGTTCCAGGCTCAGCGATGAGTCCAGGATCACTTCCAAGCTGTGAACCTGCGTCTTCAGGGGAAGTGTAACCCCATCTAACACAGGCTGTAACCCTAAGCCCTGTTTGGCCTTGCGACTGATCAGTAGGACCTCTGTCTTGTCTGGATTCAGTTTCAATTTGTTAGCTCTCATCCAGTCCGATACAGTGGCCAAGCATCGGTTCAAGGTCTGAACAGCCTCCTTGGTGACAGGGGAGAAGGAGTGACAGATTTGGACATCATCTGCATAGAGATAACACTGCATTCCAAAACTCCGGATGATAATTGGATTATATGAGTCACACTACCATACAATCCAGTTCAAAACAGATAATCTGGATTTTATATGGCTGTGTAGACAAGGCCTCCATAAGGTATTAAGGAATTCCATTAGAAAATCCTAATTTCTAGGATTTAGAGCAGGGGTCCTTAAACTAAGGCCCGGTGGCCGGATATGGCCCTCCAGGGTCATTTACCCGGCCCTCACTCAGAGTCAACCTAAGTCTGAAATGACTTGGAAGCACACAACAACAACAATCCTATCTCATCAGCCAAAAGCAGGCCCACACTTCCCATTGAAATACTAATAAGTTTATTGTTGATATTAACTTCACAATTCAGCAGCAGATCAGTTGCAGGACTTCAGCGCTTTCCAGTAGCTTCTTCCTGCACAGTATTTTCAGTCAACTTCTCCCACAGCCTGCAGTCATGCTGGAACCTTTTACAGACACTTGAGCACATGCCCGGCCATTGTCAGTTTTACCATTGTCTTTCCCCCAGTCTAGATGATATTACAGACTTACCACAGCATGCAGTTATATCTTGTCTTAGCAGACAGGTTCTTTCTAATTACATAGAGCCTTCGACGAACAACATCACAGCACAAGGAGAAATATATACTGTACATGACTTCCTAATATACAATTCATTTACACATAGCAATCTCTGATTGGTTCCCAACTCATTGACTCAACTCAAACCCAGGATTGCATCATTCACAATCACCTAGACTAGGCCAGAACACATTCCCCAAATGATTCCCTATATACAGTTAATGCAGGACTCAGCATTCCCAATAGAAGCCCCTTAGCAGTGCATGACTGAGCTATATTACATTGCAATACATTGTCTAACCTGACATTTATATTTGTTAAAATTATTTTTCATTTTAATTATTGTATTGTTTAAGTGTTTTTTGCACTACAAATAAGATATGTGCAATGTGCATAGAAATTCATTCAGGTTTTTTTTCAAATTATAATCCAGCCCTCCAACAGTGACCTGGCCCTCTCTTTAAAAAGTTTGAGGACCCCTGGTTTAGGGTAAAGATGGATTTTAAAAAAAACTTATGACTTGGTTTAGATGCAAACTGTTACCAATAATGAATTATTCTTTAATTAATTGCTCTAACTATGACATAATTTATTTATATTATTACTGCAATATGAAGGATAATTCTTCTGTGCTGTAACGGTAACAATACTACAGCTGGGATTGTTAATAGGCAACTGCCCTACTCTCTTAATGTGTAGTTTGATGCCTGTATATAATTACATTACAGCAGTAGTTTGCAAACTTTGGTTATCCAGGTATCTTGGTCCTCTTCCACACAGCTGTATAAAATCCACACTGGAATGCATTGTATGGCAGTGTGGACTTAGATAATCTAGTTCAGTGTTTCTCAACCTGGGGGTCGGGACCCTGGGGGGGGGGTCATGAGGGGCTGTCAGAGGGGTCACCAAAGACCATCAGAAAACATAGTATTTTCTGTTGGTCATGGGGGTTCTGTGTGGAAAGTTTGGTCCAATTCTATCGTTGGTGGGGTTCAGAATGCTATTTCATTGTGGGTGAACTATAAATCCCAACAACTACAACTCCCAAATGGCAAGGTGTATTTTCTCCAAACTCTACCAGTGTTCACATTTGGGCATATTGAGTATTTGTGCCAAGTTTGATCCAGATCCATCATTGCTTGAGTCCACAGTGCTCTCTGGATGTAGGTGAACTACAACTCCAAAAACTCAAGGTCAATGTCCACCAAACCTTCCCAGTATTTTCTCTTGGTCATGGGAATTCTGTGTGCCATGTTTGATTCAATTCCATCGTTGATGGAGTTCAGAAGGCTCTTTGATTGTAAGTGAACTATAAATCCCAGCAACTCCAGCATTACCAAATGACAAAATCGATCACCCCCAATCCCACCAGTATTCAAATTTTGGACACTCTGTCATAGACACTGAGAACTGGGAAGCCCTGGCCCTTGAGTGCTCCAGCTGGAGGTCAGCTGTGACCAGCAGTGCTGCAGAATTTGAAGAGGAATGAATGGAGGGCGAAAGAGGGAAACATGCCAAGAGGATAGCATATCAAGCAAACCCCGATCAGAACCACTTTCCACCTGGAAACCAATGCAGGAGAAGATGCAGGTCAAAAATAGGGCTCCACAGTCACCTACGGACCCACTGCCAGTACACTGATCTTGGAAGACTATCCTACTCAGATAATGAGGGATCGCCTAATGAATGCATGGTGTAACCTAAGTCTTTAAGAAAATTTATGAGGTTTTGTTAATTATAACAAATTAACAGTTGTAAAAATAACAATAACTAAATATTGTGAACTATTTTTCAGACATTTGGCATTGTCTACCATACAGCCTCTAGCAAGAACTTTCTGACAAAATCATAGAAGACAATTGTGTGCGGCTAGTGAATAAATGCTACCTTCTTTACACACTGGATTGCAATTGTAGTTCATTCCTATAGGCGCACGTGTATCCAAGGAACCTCCTTGAGATGTTAGTGATTACTGTTAATCTCGCTAAATCAGGAGTGGGCAGTTTATGGCCCTCCAGACTATACTCTCATCAGTGTTGAAAACAAAGAGACATCAACACTTGTGCAGTGATAAGTGAGAGGAGACATTAGGGAGCATGTCTGCCCTTTTGTTTCACTTCTCTGTTTATTTCTGTGATTTATGTAGACAAGATCTTTTGCTTCCTTCTTGCTTGCAGAGGATGTTCCCCTTTCCCCCAAAAAATACTTAATCCTTTCTTAGAATCATAGAATCAAAGAGTTGGAAGAGACCTCATGGGCCATCCAGTCCAACCCCCTGCCAAGAAGCAGGAATATTGCATTCAAATCACCCCTGACACATGGCCATCCAGCCTCTGCTTAAAAGCTTCCAAAGAAGGAGCCTCCACCACACTCTGGGGCAGAGAGTTCCACTGCTGAACGGCTTTCACAGTCAGGAAGTTCTTCCTCATGTTCAGATGGAATCTCCTCTCTTGTAGTTTGAAGCCACTGTTCCGCGTCCTAGTCTCCAAGGAAGCAGAAAACAAGCTTGCTCCCTCCTCCCTGTGGCTTCCTCTCACATATTTATACATGGCTATCATATCTCCTCTCAGCCTTCTCTTCTTCAGGCTAAACATGCCCAGCTCCTTAAGCCGCTCCTCATAGGGCTTGTTCTCCGGCCCCGTGATCATTTTAGTCGCCCTCCTCTGGACACATTCCAGCTTGTCAATATCTCTCTTGAATTGTGGTGCCCAGAATTGGACACAATATTCCAGGTGTGGTCTAACCAAGGGGGAATAGAGGGAATAGAAGTGTCCTAAGACTATTAAGAGTGGAAGTGTCCTGAGACTATTTGTCAAAACCATTACTATAATCAAAATACACTACCACATTCCCTGAAAAACCAAGCTTTTAACTTTAAAAATAAACGATGGGATGAGTTGGAATAATTGGTTCTTCAGAAACGTGCTGGGTTCTAGTAATCACAAAATTCTTTTTTAAATGTTCTAAATAATTATGTAATCATCCATTCTGGAACATTTCCTAGTATCTGCATCACACTAACTGATCAATGGGCTTTTGCATTTCAGCTGAACCTCAGTCCGTTTCTGCTACCCATTTATGTGTGTCTCCTGAAAACAGACAGGCAGCCAAACAGCCAATTTTAGTCCACAGCTGAAAAATGCGGTTAGATCTGGCTCATTGGTGGCAATGGGGGGGGGGGGGGTTCATGGACTACCCATTTCATCATTTTCAGGGCTATTGAGATGAAAATAACCACACATGGAAGACACACGTACCACTGTTGGCCCACCAAGTTTCATAACATTTGGTTTTTAGGATTTTTTTTCTTTCTAGCAATGATAAGACCTTTAAAAACTCCCTAAAATGTATCCCCTGCTGGCCCAGCTCTGTAACTTCTCCAGGAGTGACAGCAGGGCACAATTTCTTCCTGCAAAATGTCAAAGATGCACTTCCACAACAGCCAAATCATTATTATTATTAATTGAAATTAAGAAGACAAAGAAAATACAAAAGGTAAGATTGGTAGAGGAAGGCTACTAGAACTTATTACCCGTTTTAACGATGATTGTGTTATTTGTGAATGTTTAATTGTTTGTTTTAATTGTTCTTAACTGTTGTGCCTTTAAAGTTGTTATTATTATTATTATTATTATTATTATTATTATTATTACTAGAACTTGGGTTGGTGGTGTTTTTTGCTGGTATAATTCTTTTGAATAGTATTAACAATAATATTTTATGTCCTGGTGGAGTTTGGAGTTAGAGAGAGAGATGATGGACTCTGTTGGCTTGGGAAAATTTCCACAAGTTCCTAATAATAATAATAATAATAATAATAATAATAATAATAGGGTTGTTATGGGTTTTTTGGGCTGTATGTCCATGTTCCCAAAGCATTCTCTCCTGGCTTTTTGCTTGTATCTATGGCAGGCATCCTCAGAGGATGAACATGGCTATACACTCTAGAACAGGGGTCCTCAAACTAAGGCCCAGGGGCCAGATATGGCCCTCCAAGGTCATTTACCTGGCCCTCGCTCAGGATCAACCTAAGTCTGAAATGACTTGAAAGCACAGAACAACAACAACAATCCTATCACATCAGCCAAAAGCAGGCCCGCACTTCCCATTGAAATACTAATAAGTTTATATTTGTTAAAATTATTCTTCATTTAATTATTGTATTGCTTTAAAATGTTTTTTGCACTACAAATAAGATATATGCAGTGTGCATAGGAATTCGTTCTTTTCTTCTTCTTTTTTTCAAATTATAATCCGGCCCTCCAACAGTTTGAAGGGCTGTGATCTGGCCCTCTGTTTAAAAAGTTTGAGGAGCCCTGCTCTAGAACATGGCTATACAGTCCGAAAAACCTAGAACAACCCAGTGATTCCAGCCATGAAAGCCTGCGACAATACATTATTATTTGAAACACAAGAGGAGTCCACAGCAAACAAGATCGCTCTGCTGGCTGTTATTATTATTAGGCACCAACAGCCAAATAATAATAATAATAATAATAATAATAATATTATTAAATTAAGAAGGCAGAGAGCACATATAAACAATAAAGTTAGCTTGTTTACAAAGGAATTAAATTATAAGTATTGATGGTAAGTTTAGGTAGGTCGAAAGGCAGGTAGTAGTTTTCTGAGAATGAGGCTTTGCTGTTTGCGGAATTATTATCATTAATATTTATTATCTTTTTAAAAATTCTGAAGGAGGGGGAGGAAAAATATAAAGAGGGGAGAGAAGAGAAGAAACTAAAGGGTATCTCAAGGCTCAGAGCCACTGTAACATTTTTAAAGAAAAGCACACCCACCCACCTAAAAGATGTTCTTTCATTTCTCCCAAGTTCCCAAAAATGTACACCCACCCATCCACACTTTTCAACTCCCAGTCCCACTGAATAAAAAGAATCAAGAAAATAAAGAAAAATAAAAAATATGATGCTAGAAATCAAGCCAAGCAAGGCAAAAAGCTAAAGCAGAGCTGCGAGCAAGCAGCAAGGCAAGGCAAAATAGGCAAGGCAATCGGACTGAAGCAGCACCTCTCAGAGCCAGGATGCAACTGAGCAATGGAGGTGCTTGCCCCATGAAATAGACACAGATTGTGTAAGACGTGTCACCATGTTCGTCTACTTTGATTGGCCCAACAGGCAGTGCTCACAGGGAAACCCCATGATAGCTCGTGGCAGCCCCTCCAAATGCTATTTATTTATCGTGTCAGGCAACTGAACAGTTGTATTACACTTTTAACAGAACAAACAAACATACAAAAACACAGAGTTTTCAAGCTTGGTAGTTGATTAAATGTCCTTTGACCAGTATCTGGTCACTCGGAGTGCTTCTGGTGTTGCCACAAGAAGGTCCTCCATTGTGCATGTAGCAAGGCTCAGGTTGCATTGCAGCAGGTGGTCTGTAGTTCGCTCTTCTCCACACTCGTATATCATGGATTCCACTTTGTATCCCCATTTCTGAAGGCTGGCTCTGCATCTCGTAGTGCCAGAGCGCAGTCTGTTCAGCGCCTTCCAAGTCGCCCAGTTTTCTGTGTGCCCAGGGGGGAGTCTCTCATTTGGTATCAGCCATTGATTGAGGCTCTGGGTTTGAGCCTGCTGCTTTTGGACTCTCGCTTGCTGGGGTGTTCCTTCACATGCTGCATGCTCCCAAATAGAAGGGAAGTACTGGGTTTTTGGACCATGTTCTACAGGCATTTTCTCCTGATGTTTCGCCTGCATTTATGGCAAGCATCTATGGCAGAGGTTGTTAGGTCTGTTAGGGATGTAGCTGCACCCAGCAGTCATGTGGGCTGCTTCGGGCAAAAAAAAAAATGGTGGTTGTGCTCTTGCCATTACGATCACCCAGCCAGGCCGAAGAAACCAAAGGCAAACAGCCAAAACAAATCCATGCACAAAACTACTCATCAGCAGTTGCCCGGGTCCTCTTTTTCCCCTCCTTGAAGGTACAACTTTTTCTTATTCTACCCGCAGGGACTTCACCTGTTTTACACAGAATTCCGTGGGAGTTACTTTTGAGAAAACCTGCTGTTACTGTAAGTATTCCAATTCAAGAGTAATCATTACTTCAGAATTACTTTCTAATGCACTAAGCTCCATAGGCACAAAGTGAAAAGGACAGAGAAAATGGCTGTTATTTCATCTTCAAAATGGTTAACTTTTTTCATATCATGCTTGCAGATATCTTAGATATTCTTTGATATTTATTAACTTCTACAGCTGAGATATTTCAACAAAATATAGATAAGTCTGACTCTTGAGAGGATGTTTTTAATTCTTAAAAGCAACTTCATTTAAGTCTTTATGCTCCCTTCATAAAAAATTAAATGCGGAGGAAGACTGACGATAAAGAGTTATCTCATTATCTAGTTGAGCTTTGCAACAGAAATCTGATATGTGTCAGGCATTTCTGCATTGATCAGTTTAAAAGAAACAGTAATGAAATCAATACAAATGAGTGAACATTTGCAGTAGACAGATCTGATCAAACAGATTTCCTAATGTGCCCTGCCTGAGTGCTTTGTTCGTCTTGCTCTAGTGGAATTAATGGAATAGTAAGAAGATTAAAGGTTTAAACTGAATGTTTAGATTTCAACTTTTTTTTTCACGAACTTTCCAGAGTTTTGTGCCAGGAGGTGGCATCTTCCATTATCATTACACATTCACTTCAACCTGGAATGGGTTAGATATACTGCCAAAGTATCATAGCAATGAAGATGGAGAATAAAGTTGGGACAATAACACATCCCTGTTTGACACCTGATTCCACCTTAAATGGGTCACTTTGGGAGCCATTGCTGTCCAAAACTGTTGCCATCATGACATCATGGAGGAGCCGCAGAATGTTCACGAATTTGTTAGGGCACCCAATTTTTGAAGAGGGTGATGATGGTGGCATCCTTGAAATCTGCTGGGATTTTCTCAGTCACCCACACTTTTTTTATGAGCTGGTGGAGTTGGTGAGTCAGCTCAGGTCCTCCCTCTTTAAAGATTTCAGCAGGGATCCCATCCAGTCTGCTGGCTTTGTTATTTTTTTGTTGGTTGATGGCATTTCTGACTTCTTCCAAATTAGGCAGTGCTGCAAGGTCATCCCTGGTTTGTTGTTGCGGGATTTGTGAGAGAACCTCTTCGGCCACATTGGAGCTGCAGTTCAGGAGGCTTTGGTAGTATTCTTTCCAACGTAGTGCAATTGATTTTTGGTCCTTCAGGAGTTTGGTTCCATCTGATGAGCATAGAGGCTGTATGCCATGGTTTCTCGGTCCATAGATAACCTTTGTGGCTTTGAAAAATCCCTGAGCATCATGGGTATCTGCCAGGTGTTGGATTTCTTCAGCCTTCATTGTACTCCATATGTTCTTGAGTTCTCTTGTCCTTCTTTGGACCTCAGCTTTTGAGCTGGCGTAGATATTTTTCTTAGAAGCACAGTTGATGTCTCTCTGCCATGTTTGGAAGGCTTTCCTTTTCTTGTCAATTAGCTGTTGGATCTCGTTGTCATTTTCGTCAAACCAATCTTGATGTTTCTTGGTTTGATATCCAATAGTTTCTTCGCAGGCTGTGATGATGAAGGTCTTCAGTTTGTTCCAATGTCCCTCAACATTTTCGGGGTGTTCTGTGGGTAGATGGTCCTTGAGTGTTGTTTGGAGAAGGGCTCATTTGGAGGGCTCCTGAAGGGCTTGGTTGTTCATTTTGCACCTTGTCTTTCTTCCTTGGAGTCTGGACTTGGGGGCGATCTTGATAGTCATTGTGGATCGGATTAGCCTGTGGTCTGTCCAGCAGTCGTCAGCACCTGTCATGACTATTGTGAGGAGCACGTCACGGCGGTCTCTGGCATGTGTGATTACGTAGTCTAAGAGGTGCCAATGCTTTGACCGGGGGTGCTTCCATGATGCCTTGAGATTGTTTTTCTGGTGGAAGAGAGTGTTGGTGATGACAAGATTGTGTTCCACACATTTGGTGAGAAGCAGGATGCCATTCGAGTTGCTGTTTCCAACCCCGTCTTTTCCTATGGCCCCTGGCCACAGGTCGAAGTCTTGCCCAACTCTTGCATTAAAGTTCCCCAGGAGGATGATTTTGTCCTCCTTTGGTATCTCCGATAGGACAGTGTCCAGCTGACAGTAAAAATTTTCCTTGATGTCTTCATCAGCATCTAGTGTTAGTGCATAGGCACTTATAATGGTTGCCTGTTGGTTTTTGGCAAGTTCAATTCGGAGGGTTGAGAGTAGTTTGTTGATGCCAGTGAGTGCTTCAGTCAGATGTTTCACCAGATCATTTCTGATAGCAAAGCCAACTCCATGCATTATTTGGTCTTCTTCGGGCAGTCCCTTCCAAAAGAAGGTGTAGCCTCCCTTTTCTTCCTTCAACTGTCCCTCTCCTGCTCTCTGGGTCTCCTGAAGGGCTGCTATGTCGATGTTAAAGCGTCCCAACTCCCTTGCAATGATAGCAGTTCTGCATTCGGGGCGTTCACTGTCAGTGTTGTCCATCAGTGTCCATACGTTCCATGCACCAAAGTTCATTTTTCACTTTTGGCTGCAGGGTGGTGACCCCACTGGACGCGGCAGTCCAGTCAGAGGCAGACTATGTTTAGGGTGCCTTTTCTAGCCCCCTCTCCATGTGGGGTGAGCAGAGTGGATCCTCAAAAGGGCTGCTCAGTCGTGGATACAGCTGCCGAAGTACTCAACTGCCTCGGACCTTGAGGTAGAACGACTGAGTCCGTATCCACCGCCCATGTGCCAGTCTGTGACTAGGGGCTTCCAGATTTCACAGTCCTGCCTCCGTTGCCACTCGCTGATCGCCATGGGATTTTTGTTGGTTTGTTTTTATTTTCTTTGGAAGACACCTGTGCGTGAGTTTTTTAAAGGTCAGTGCACACTGATCAACACACAGTCTTCACAGAGTGAGGTTCCACTGGTGGTGTAGTTTAACACAATGACCGTGGCTTCTCAGTCTGTTGCAGCCTTCATAGCCATTGTAATATGTACCATGTTATCCTCCGCCTGCTCCGCCATTGAGGTCTTTGGGTCTTCGGACTGTGCTTGGTCTGGAACCTCCCCGGCGGCCACTCCTGGGAGTGCATGACTCCAGTTGTTGTGCCCGCAGGTTCATTGGAACATGCAAGCCCTCTCACCACAACAAGGTGACAGTCCATCGAGGGGGCCTAAACATACTATGAACTTTAGTGCCCGTGCGCTAACATGGAAATGGAAGGGACCCATCACACCAAGGGCCCTTCCACACAGCCCTATATCCTAGAATATCAAGGCAGAAAATCCCACAATATCTGTTTTGAGCTGGGTTATCTGAATCCACACTCAGATAATGTAGGATTTCCTGCCTTGATATTCTGGGATATAGGGCTGTGTGGAAGGGCTCCCAGATAACCCAGTTCAAAGCAGATATTGTGGGATTTCCTACCTTGATATTCCGGGATATAGGGCTGTGTGGAAGGGCTCCATGGTAGGTGATGGGAATATTGTGAGATTCAGAGCTATTGGTTGTTTTTACCCATTAATAGCTATGGATGTGAGAATAATGGGAAGAAGACAGACTGGCAGTGGGACGCACATCACAATGTACAATAGCCTGCCAGCCTGCCCGCCCAAAGTGACAGAGCTCTGCTATAAACCAAGATTCTGAAAGCTCTGGAAGTATGTTAAATGTACAATAGGTAGGAATGCATTAGAATAACTGACCACCTATATTAATGATGGTTTTAAATATTCAATGATTGCACAAGTGACATTATATTTGTTTTTATTAGAGATGCAACTATAAAGAATAGTTAACATGTGTTGCAATTCTAAAGCTTTCGGAAGTATTCAGAGCCACTGCAGATTTTGCCCAACAATAAATTATATCTTATGGTATGAAAGATATTAGGAAAGCTTCTAGACAGTACTTGTTGAGTAAGCTCTTTCACACATTTCCACACTATAAACATTTAATGAGATTGGCTCCCAACAGGCTGTTTACTACCATCCATTTATTTCATGGCACTTTATTTGCAATGCAGAAGCAAGATAGAGCAAAGGTTATTTGAGGTTCTTCTCCAATGCCATTTTTCCATAAATAAAGAAAAATGAAACCATTTAATTTTGAATGCATTCTTTAAAAGGTTAAATACTCAATCAATTTTGCTTTATCTAACTCAACCAGCCTCAGGTGCCATTTGCACTGTTTGCGTAAAAGCCACATAGAAAAATCTATAAACAAAAGACATCTAACAACACAGTGAGAAAACAGGAACCAGGAAGATATACCGTAAATGGGTGATTTGATAACATTTGGGGGCAGCCTCACTACACTTTCAGCCCACCTCCCAAAAATTAAGAATTAATAACATTTGGGGGCAGCCTCACTACACTTTCAGCCCACCTCCCAAAAATTAAGAATTAATAACATTTGGGGGCAGCCTCGCTACACTTTCAGCCCACCTCCCAAAAATTAAGAATTAATAACATTTGGGGGCAGCCTCGCTACACTTTCAGCCCACCTCCCAAAAATTAAGAATTAATAACATTTGGGGGCAGCCTCGCTACACTTTCAGCCCACCTCCCAAAAATTAAGAATTAATAACATTTGGGGGCAGCCTCGCTACACTTTCAGCCCACCTCCCAAAAATTAAGAATTAATACATTTGGGGGCAGCCTCACTACACTTTCAGCCCACCTCCCAAAAATTAAAAATTAATAACATTTGGGGGCAGCCTCACTACACTTTCAGCCCACCTCCCAAAAATTAAGAATTAATAACATTTGGGGGCAGCCTCGCTACACTTTCAGCCCACCTCCCAAAAATTAAGAATTAATAACATTTGGGGGCAGCCTCGCTACACTTTCAGCCCACCTCCCAAAAATTAAGAATTAATAACATTTGGGGGCAGCCTCGCTACACTTTCAGCCCACCTCCCAAAAATTAAGAATTAATAACATTTGGGGGCAGCCTCGCTACACTTTCAGCCCACCTCCCAAAAATTAAGAATTAATACATTTGGGGGCAGCCTCACTACACTTTCAGCCCACCTCCCAAAAATTAAGAATTAATAACTTTTGGGGGCAGCCTCACTACACTTTCAGCCCACCTCCCAAAAATTAAGAATTAATAACATTTGGGGGCAGCCTCACTACACTTTCAGCCCACCTCCCAAAAATTAAGAATTAATAACATTTGGGGGCAGCCTCGCTACACTTTCAGCCCACCTCCCAAAAATTAAGAATTAATAACATTTGGGGGCAGCCTCGCTACACTTTCAGCCCACCTCCCAAAAATTAAGAATTAATAACATTTGGGGGCAGCCTCGCTACACTTTCAGCCCACCTCCCAAAAATTAAGAATTAATACATTTGGGGGCAGCCTCACTACACTTTCAGCCCACCTCCCAAAAATTAAGAATTAATACATTTGGGGGCAGCCTCACTACACTTTCAGCCCACCTCCCAAAAATTAAGAATTAATAACTTTTGGGGGCAGCCTCGCTACACTTTCAGCCCACCTCCCAAAAATTAAGAATTAATAACATTTGGGGGCAGCCTCACTACACTTTCAGCCCACCTCCCAAAAATTAAGAATTAATACATTTGGGGGCAGCCTCACTACACTTTCAGCCCACCTCCCAAAAATTAAAAATTAATAACATTTGGGGGCAGCCTCGCTACACTTTCAGCCCACCTCCCAAAAATTAAGAATTAATAACATTTGGGGGCAGCCTCGCTACACTTTCAGCCCACCTCCCAAAAATTAAGAATTAATAACATTTGGGGGCAGCCTCGCTACACTTTCAGCCCACCTCCCAAAAATTAAGAATTAATAACATTTGGGGGCAGCCTCGCTACACTTTCAGCCCACCTCCCAAAAATTAAGAATTAATAACATTTGGGGGCAGCCTCGCTACACTTTCAGCCCACCTCCCAAAAATTAAGAATTAATAACATTTGGGGGCAGCCTCGCTACACTTTCAGCCCACCTCCCAAAAATTAAGAATTAATAACATTTGGGGGCAGCCTCACTACACTTTCAGCCCACCTCCCAAAAAATTAGACCAGCAACCCACTGAGAAGCAGAGTCTGTTGATGGAGAAAAAATATTTTCTTCTCTGCTATTCATGAGCAGTACTGAAGCTTTTACCACAATATATATCTTCTCATATGTATATTTATATATTTTAACAATAGAAGATAGAATCTGCAGTCCTCCATATGTTGTTTTACCCAAGTTGCTGTTAGCCCCAAACAACATTGCCAATGATATAGGAATAATGTGGTTTGAGAGCCAGCATAATAAAGTGATTTGACAATGGCTCTGGAGACCAAGATTTGAATCCCTGCTTGGTCATGCAATCCAACTGCATGACCTTGGACAAGGCACATTCTCTCAGTCTCAGAGGAAGACAGCCCCCTCTGAACCAATAAAATCCCATGATAGATTTGTCCTAGGGTCACCATAAGTCAGAAATGACTTGAGAGCACACAACAAATACAATTATTTCTCTATAAGTTATCAAAATAATCAAAAGTAGATACTTCAAGCAGCTAGGCAGGGGTCCTCAAACTAAGGCCCGGGGGCCGAATGCGGCCCTCCAAGGTCATTTACCCGGCCCTTGCTCAGGGTCAACCTAAGTATGGAACTACTTGAAAGCACACAATAACAACAACAATCCTATCTCATCAGCCAAAAGCAGGCCCACACTTTCCATTGAAATACTAATAAGTTTATATTTGTTAAAATTATTCTTAATTTTAATTATTGTATTGTTTTTTAAATGTTTTTGCACTATAAATAAGATATGTACAGTGTGCAGAGGAATTCATTCATATATTTTTCGCATTATAATCTGGCCCACCAACAGTTTGAGGGACTGTGACCTGGCCCTCGGCTTAAAAAGTTTGTGGATCTCTGAACTAGAGAGTTTGGTTGCTGCCATACGCACTAGCTAGCTCATCAGATGGGGTAATTTTAGCATCTTAGGATGCTAAAATAACACAATGTCATGTGACTTCTGCCATGAGCCCTGTCCCCAACTGGGGTGGAAGCATTGCTGGACACTTCCACCCCAGCACAGAAGGTTTCCATGGACAACAATTTCCTCATGTGATGGGGAAAGTGTCGTGGAGAGAGAGCTGCGCACTAGGCAACAGATTCACTCCTCTTCTCCCTCTTTCTTTGCAGAAGTCTGATGATGAGGTTCTGAATGAAGGAGAAATAGTGTTATTCAGAGCTAGCTTATGGGTACCTCATGCTATATCATAAGCAAAGAGGAGGGGATGAGAGGAAAGTGTGTTTTGCACCATAGGAAAATAGCTTATAGCATTCAGAGTTGGGGCAGTAATTCAATTGTAACTAATTGGTTAGTTCTATTGTATGCCTAAATACTCTAAAGGCATCAGATCCTATCTGAGAAGGGTCAATCCTGCATGGGAGATCACTAATGAATGCCACATTATGGAAAAAGGAAGTGGTTAATACCACCACTGAGTACATTTTGCATAAGAAAACCCTATGAAATTCATGAGGTTGCAATAAATCAACTTGTAACTTGAAGGCATACACACAATTCTACAGCACTGGGAGATGAATCACAGTACTCCTATGTCCCAACATTCTTCCAAACAAGAGCAGTACAAACACCTCCAAGATGCTAAGTAGACCCTGCCTTTCCAGTCCTCTTGCCCATAAACTGGAAAGTCAGTTTGGACTACAGGTAGTCCCCAAGTTGTGAACAAGATAGGTTCTGTAAGTTTGTGTTTAAGTTGAATTTGTATGCAAATTGGAACAGGTACATTTTAAGTATAATGAGCCAAATGCATATATTTTTAAGCTTTGAATAGCATAGAAAAGGGTAAATGCCACTGTGGTGTTTGTTTTGCTATCTGTGCCCCTGTGCAGAAGATTTCGCTTCAATGTCACTCCCTGTGATACTTGGATTTTGAAAATTTTGATTTGTTGTGGAAAAATGGATTTGTGAGAAAGCTTCAGTGGAGACATTTTTTTCCCAATGATAATTTTTGAATTATCATTGAATTTCCCTTCCACGGGGCAGATTCCTCTCATTTCCTGTTGTCCCATCCCCACTCTTAACTATTAGTCATTTGCAAGTTGGATATTTGTAACTTGGGGACTGCCTGTACTGGGAAAGCAAAGAGGTAATTTTAGAAATGCAAATACTGTACAGTAAATAAATAAATCCATTTTGGAAGTTTGAAATTATAATCAAATATGTTTGATTGTAAAAAGTGTTTTTCTAAAATCTGAAGATTTCATTTTGTGCTTAGCTTGCAGGAAGCACAAAATGAAATATTTTTAAATGATATTTTATTAGGGGATGAGGGGTACAAAGAAGGAAGTGCACCATTTTTTTTCTTTTCAGTCTATGCTAAAATGTGTTACATATTGAACTAATAAAGAGAGAAAAAGGGAAGAAAGAAAAGGAAAAAAAGAAGTTTGTTGACCTCCTGTCTCTTCCATCGTAACAAACACAGTTCCCTATTTATATTCCAACCTTTGACCCTCAATCTCTATCCTGTTCATCCATCTCTTTATATCTTCCTCGCAGCAGTTCTTTGTGTAAAGTAGTTCTGGATTAATGTCTAACCTGTCTTCTTCTGTAGGCTCCTCTGATGAATCCTAAGCTGTTGAGATAGACTGTCCATGTTCATAATCAGGCCTATAGCGAGGGGGGGAGGGTTAGGGGTTCAACCCCCCCCCCCTGAAATTTTTCAGGTTAAAAAAAATAAGCCTGGTTTACTCATGAATTTTAACTGGTTAACCAAATCCCCATGCTAAGTCTATGAGACGCAAAAAATTAAGAGTCCCTCCAGAACTGCAAGCACTATCTCAAGCAAATCTTGACAATTTATTCACACTGTCATTACTTGCAGCAATAGCCGATGTAGCGAAGCAACCAAGTTGGGGGGGGGGGGTGTTGACTGCTCTCATTAAGGAGGCCAGACTTGGTGGAGGTGGTTGACAGGGGCAGAGCTGCAGGCTATTGAAGACTGCTCTGCCCCTGCTGTGCTCTTTGCTTCAGCGTGACCTAAGAGGCAGGTTTCAACTCCCCCCCCCTGAAATTTTCAACCCCCCCCCCCCCCCGAAATTTTCAACGCTCCCCGAAATTTTTTTCTGGCTACGGCCCTGTTTATAATGGCCCATATTTTGAGTGACCATTCTTCTAACATAGTTATTTCTTTCTTTTTCCACTTCTTAGCATATGTTATTCTCACTGCCATGACCAAATAATTGAATAAAATATCATAGAATCATAGAATCAAAGAGTTGGAAGAGACCTCATGGGCCATCCAGTCCAACCCCCTGCCAAGAAGCAGGAATATTGCATTCAAATCACCCCTGACAGATGGAAAAAAGATATCCTTTTTTCCAAATCAAAATCAATTATTCCCAGTATAAAATACTCATGTTTCATTCATTTGTATCTTTATTCCCAGGATCTTCTGTATAACTTTGCAGATCTTCTTCCAAAATTTTGTGGCCTTCTTACAAGACCACATGTGGAAAAAAGACTCCACTTGTGCATTGCATTTCCAGCAGTTATCTGGAACGTTTTTGTAACATTTTGCCAATTTGCTTGGAGTAATGTACTATTGATACATCATTTTATACCAGTTTTCGTGTAGATCATAGCCATTGGTGTATTTTTTTGTCCCAGATTTTTCCCCAGTCTGCAATTTATATAGCATGGCCAATATTTGCCTCCCACTTAGACATGCAGTCTTTAATTTGTACCTTCTCAGTTGATCATGCTAGGAGGACTTTGCACATTTTGGCAGTCACTTTTCTTCTGAAATTATTTTGTCCCATATTTGGCCTCCATCTTCAAAGCACACTTTCTTATCTCTATTATAGGCCTTGTTCAACTGCCTATACTGAAACCATGATATATTATCATAGTTTTTCTTTTTTGTAATTGTTTTTATTGCAAGTAAAAGATTGCTCCCTAAAGAAAGGAGCTTCCAGTAGACTTAGAATAATAGTACATATTTTGTCTTATTACATAAAAAGAGTGGAAACAATTAGGCCTGGGTAACAACAGAAAAATTTGTTTCTAAAATCGATTCGTTTTTTGGGGGGTTTTGCGTTTCGATTTTAAAAAGAATTCCGAAATTTTTCTTTTAAAAAGTTCGATATTTACGAAATTTCGTAAATGTTAAAAAAAATTACGAAACAATAACGAATCAATTTCGAAACAATAACAAATCGATTCGTTAATGGCGGACGCGACCGCGAAATACGCTAAAAAACCTCCAAATGGGACAGGGGGAACTTCTGAAGCTTCCCTCTCCCTCTGTTGTTGACTGTTGGTGTGATATTATAATTTTTTTTCACTAATTAAACAAAAAACAACTATAAAACTTGCCCCAGACATGCGGAAATAATAACGAAACGACTTCAAAACGATAACTAAACAAATACATAACAAATCCGAAACAATTACGAAACGAATTTAAAAATTTGTTTCGTTTTAAAGTTGCTCCAGAATGGTTCGTTATCGCTTTGTTATAAAAAAATAACGAATTTTTAACGAATTACGAATTAACGAAACGAAACCGCCCAGCCCTAGAAACAATGTATTTTAGTAAAGTAGGAAATTTCAACAGAAAACCTGGCGAACATGAGAAGAAATATTTTTTAAAAAGGAAAAAAAGAAAAAAGGAAAGGATTTTTTTATTTCTTCCTGGGTCTTTAAAATGTAACTTCTATTTTGTTTCTTTAGAATATCTTTGTATCACAGCCAATTCATGAACTCATTAAAATAAGTCATCCAGGTTGGTGAAGTTTTTGAGACCTCTGACATGAAGCCAACCATATAAATCAAAAACTTCTGTGATGCCACATTCCACACACACGTTATTTTAGGCCACTTTGTAAAGCGTGCTACCATGCTATTTTTCACCTACCTCCAGTTCATCAAGGGCACTTCCAAGAGTCACTGCCTGTGGTATGAGCTGCACCTTTTGGTTTCCGCCTCCTTGAGAAGCATTAGAAATGACATCAAGAGCATTCTGTATTTCATTACAAACGGAGTCTTTGCTGGCTGCAAGAGACATGATGTCTGAATGTTCCAAACAAGCTGAACAAATTGAATGGAGAAGAGGCAAATTTTCCTTCAGAGAGGCACGTGCTGCTGCAATGTCATCTCGTTGATTGTTGGATTTTAAATCCTGCCAAAGAAAGCAGAAATTTGTCTGTACATAGTTCTGGAGAAGAACAGTATTGAACACTAAAAATTAAAAGTAACATAGCAACTATTTCTATGAACTATGAATTGAAAAGTAATGTAGCAACAACTTCTATGAATCCAGCAAAGAAAAACAATTGACTAATCAAAGAGCACATTTATTTAAATTTATTTAAAACACCAGAAAGTCTGAGACTTTGTTCCTGTTCTTTCCAATTTTATTTTGGAGCTCCATACATTTTTTGTTAATCCCAAAATAGTTTCTCTCAGGTCCCAATATGATCAGGGACTTTTTATACCAATCCTACAGATCAATTTAAGCAAAGGTGGCTTTCTCTCAGAACCAGGAAAACACCACTGGGAGAGAAATTTCATCACTTTACTAAACAAAACAATGTCCATTTCAGATATGGAAAAGGGTCAAGGGTGAAATTATTGAAAATTTTCTTCATGATCTCTATAGGGTACAAAGTGGGGGGGGGGGTTCACTTTAAAAATGTGATAATATACACAAGGCATATGGAACTTGCCCTAGGTCTTGGGTTGAAGGAGGAAAGCAACATCTGTAGAGCACATTTTGAGTTAAAGTAGAGATTGGGATGATTTTTTTCCTTCTTCCCTTTCTCTTTCTCTCTCTTCCCTTCTTTTTGTCTCTTTCTTCAAGTCTTCCTTTCTCTACCCTTCTTTCTCTTTTTCCTTCCCTTTCCTCATACCTTTTCCCCTTTCCTTTCTCTTCCTTCTCTCTTCTTTCTTTCTTCCCTCCCCTCCCCCTTTCTTTTCCTTTTCATTCCCCTTTTCCACTTTCTTCCTTTCTCCCTCCCCCTTCATCCTGTCACCTTTTTTCCAAGTGACATCACAGAGGACCACTTCGCTTCTCAACAGCCAATCCAGTGACATCAGGGATTCTATGCAGTCATAAAATTCCCTGCTAGAGTGGAAGGGACTCTATTAGCTCCAGTTAAGGAGACAGATACCTTCAGGTAGTTGTATTGGTCTTCTCCAGAAACAAGAACATGCAAACAAATGTTTTTCTCTTTAGTTGCAGTAGCAGTATAAACACAGCATATACAGTATGTACAGACTATCTTTACAATCCTCCAACATATCATCCACATCAACTTGCAACAACCCTTATCAAATTAACACATGGTTACTACAATCTATATACTATAGTCTCAGGAGTAGCCACCACACCCCAATTACAATAACACCTGTGGATACACCTGAGACACTGATCCTATTATCACTTTAAAAATGTTGTGTAACTTTCAAATCCTGACAAAACATACATACATATTTTGGCATAGATAGATAGATAGATAGATAGATAGATAGATAGATAGCTAGACAGACAGATACATAGACAGATACATAGACAGATAGGTATGTGTGGGGCTGGCTCCTCTTTTTCCTTATATGCTAGGAACTGGAACCATGTTTCTACCCATTACTACAACTGTATCTTAATTTCCTGGAAATCTTCATTGGACCAACAATGTTGAGGCTCAGCGTCACAGCAACATATCTACTACCAGTTGCAGGAGAAGGAGGAGTGATGCTGAGTCAGACTTGGATCAGCGTCAGCTGAAGCGCATTCGTGATATCATTTTGGCCCCGAGTGATTCGGAGGACTTTGCAGGGTTCGGCCCTGAGGACTTAGTAGAGTCAGATTACCGGGGAGTAAAGCGGTTGGCCAGTGAGTCTGACAGTGATAACGATACCCTGAGTAAGAGACTTAAAGATACAGCTGACAATTCCATTTCAGAGGAATTGGAAGCCAGTGAGGATGAAATGGAGGAGGAACTGGATTGGACTCTTGTTAAGAACATTAGGGACATATGCACCCAAGCTACATCCAGCGATGAGTTCGAAGGGTTCCAAGATACTTGGAAGGAAGGTTCATCTTGGCAGGATCAGGAATTAGATCAACGATGGCAGCGTTGGCGTGGCCAAGAAGCAGCAGCTGAGGGAAGTGAGTCAGATGCTAGTAATGAAGATCAATCAAGTGATGGTGACTGTGAATAAATTGAGCACGCTGGGATGTGTAAGTTTGCAGAAGACAAAGTGTTGCTTATGTGCTTTGTGCTGCCTAACCTCTGTTTGGGTCCCTGGTATCCAGCTTTCCTGCCTTGTGTATCTTGACTTTGGAACCTTTCTACGTGAGTGACTTCACCCTGCCTCTGACCTTGGAATCGGCTTTGGACTACGCAACTGCTTATCGGACTTTGTTATTGTTCTGGACTCTGCTTGATATTGAAGCTGTTTTGATTTTGTGTTTGCCACATGCTCAAGTTAACTCCTGCTTTCCTTTTTTGCTGAGCTCAAGTCCTGGAAGATCCAGATTATCACTTCTTTGTTTACCTGCTTGAAGGCTCTTTTGTTTTGCTAATTACACTGCTGTTAAGTGCTGTTTTCAGTTAGAGACTCATTAAAGACTGCTATTAACACTTCAATTGCTGTGTAAGACAATCTCTGCTACCTGAGTCACAACAAATAACTTGTTAAAGCAGAACATGTCACCTCATTGATATATTGCTATTCTCACCCACAACCTGTTCATTCATAGATATAAATGTTTGTCTCTAAACACTTCACTCCATGCATCTGATAAAGTAGAGTTAGAACCTCATCAGATGGTCTCCAAGCTCTGTTTCCATGTGCTTAGGAAGCAGAGCACCAAAGAGTTTCACTGTAAGTGCCCTTGCATCATGTGATGGCCTCCGTGAGGCTCCCATAGGGCTCCATTTCCTAAGCAAATGGAAATGGCACCCCAAGACCATCCAAAAAGTTGGGTGCTTTACAAAAAATATTGAAAATTAAAATCCTTCTAAAACCTGAGGTATTTTTATTGGGTATAACAGATATGAAAATTGAGGAAAACACAGATAAATTGATATTCCTATCCACTACGGCAGCCAGGATGTGCTACGCCAAAAGGTGGAGAAAGGAAGACATACCAACAATAGAAGAATGGAAAAGGAAATATTAGATGTTAAAAATAAGGATAGTCTTAATTATCTAATACAAAGAAATAAAGGAATAGCAGAGATATGTGCAGACTGGACACCACTAAATGAATATTTAATGCAAGAGAAGTGAGAAAACAATAAATAAAAGAAAATATGTTTTAAAAAGTTAACTTGTAAATTTACAATTATCTTAAGTAGACTAGTCGAAAAATTATATAGGTTCAGGAAAATGAAGAAGGGAGTAGGAAAAGGAAGAAACCATCCTTGAAGAACCCTGGAAGTCAAATTGAAGAAGAAGGGAAACCTCGGGTGGTGAAAAACCACTTCTTGACTCTTCTTTTTAACTTTCTGTGCTTTTCCCCTCCCCCCTCTCGTCTTTCTTCCCCCTTCCCCTTTTCCCATACTCTCATTTCTTGCTTTCTTTTTGATTTTTAACGATTATGTAACATAAAAAACTTCAATAAAGAACATATTAAAAAAAGTTGGGTGCTACCCAACTTCAAGCAGCAAAATTCAGGGGACAGGGGGAAAGCAGGGAGAAGATGATGAAAGGCAGAGTAAACATGTGGGAGGCCTGACTATCTCTGAAGATAGGGAAAGATGAGTAAGAACAGTGTAGGGCAGTTCAATCTGCTTTCCCCCACTTTCCACCCACTCGTCTAATGAGGTCATTAGTCTATGAAAACTTACCAACTTCTTTCTTTAGGTAGTCTCAAAGGTTCTACAAGTTCCCTTCATGTACTTACAGCTCTCAGTGTCTCATCAGGCAACCAATCCCAGAATTCCATAGAAAAAAGCCATACCAGTTAAACTTTGTAATGTAGATTCACTTAGAAGAAACCTATAACCTGTCACTACAAAAATAAATAGATAAAGTATCACTTTTTAAATATACAAAGCACTTCATAAACATAAAATTATTTTAATACAGTGTTTCTCAACCTTCCTAATGCCATGACCCCTTAATACAATTCCTCATGTTGTGGTGACCCCCAACCAACATTATTTTCCTGGCTACTCCATAACTGTAATGTTGCTAATGTTATAAATCGTAATATAAATAACTGATATGCAGGATGTATTTTTATTCACCGGGCCAAATTTGGCACAAATATCCAGTACGCCCAAATTTGAATACTGGTAGGGTTGGGGGATTGATTTTGTCATTTGGGAGTTGTAGTTGTTGGGATTTATAGTTTACCTACAATCAAAGACCATTCTGAACTCTACGAATGATGGAATTGAACCAAACTTGGCACACAGAACTCTCATAATCAATAGAAAATACTGGAAGGTTTTGGTGGGCATTGACCTTGAGTTTTGGAGTTGTAGTTCACCTACATCCAGAGAGCACTGTGGACTCAAACAATGATGGATCTGGACCAAACTTGGCACGGATACTCAGTATACCCAAATGTGAATACTGGTATTTATGGTTCACCTACAATCAAAGACAATCAAAGACTGGAAGACTCCAGCAATACATGGAGCGAGAGTTGCCAGATGTTCAAGCTGGGTTTAGAAAAGGCAGAGGAACGAGAGACCAGATTGCCAATATGCGCTGGATAATGGAGAAAGGCAGGGAGTTTCAGAAAAACATCTATTTTTGCTTCATTGACTATTCTAAAGCTTTTGACTGTGTGGATCATAATAAATTGTGGCAAGTTCTTGGTGGGATGGGCATCCCAAGCCACCTTGTCTCTCTCCTGAGGAATATGTACAAGGACCAAGTGGCAACAGTAAGAACTGACCACGGAACAACAGACTGGTTCCAGATTGGGAAAGGTGTACGGCAAGGCTGCATACTCTCACCCAACCTTTTTAACTTGTATGCAGAACACATCATGCGATGTGCGGGGCTTGATGAATGCAAAGCTGGGGTGAAAATTGCTGGAAGAAACATTAACAACCTCAGATATGCAGATGATGCCACTCTGATGGCCGAAAGCGAGGAGGAGCTGAGGAGCCTTCTAATCAAGGTGAAAGAAGGAAGCGCAAAAGCTGGGCTGCAGCTAAACATCAAAAAAACCAAGATTATGGCAACAAGAATGATTGACAACTGGGAAATAGAGGGAGAAAACGTGGAGGCTGTGACAGACTTTGTATTTCTAGGCACAAAGATTACTGCAGATGCAGACTGTGGCCAGGAAATCAGAAGACGCTTACTTCTTGGGAGGAGAGCAATGTCCAGTCTCGATAAAATAGTAAAGAGTAGAGACATCAGACTGGCAACAAAGATCCGCCTAGTCAAAGCCATGGTATTCCCTGTAGTAACCTACGGATGTGAGAGCTGGACCTTAGGGAAGGCTGAGCGAAGGAAGATTGATGCTTTTGAGCTGTGGTGTTGGAGGAAAGTGCTGAGAGTGCCTTGGACTGCGAGAAGATCCAACCAGTCCATCCTCCAGGAAATAAAGCCCGACTGCTCATTGGAGGGAAGGATACTAGAGACAAAACTGAAGTACTTTGGCCACATCATGAGGAGACAGGAAAGCCTAGAGTAGACAATTATGCTGGGGAAAGTGGAAGGCAAAAGGAAGAGGGGCCGACCAAGGGCAAGATGGATGGATGGCATCCTTGAAGTGACTGGACTGACCTTGAAGGAGCTGGGGGTGGTGATGGCCGACAGGGAGCTCTGGCGTGGACTGGTCCATGAGGTCACGAAGAGTCGGAGACGACTGAACAACAACAACAATCAAAGAGTGTTCTGAACCCCACAAATGATAGAATTGGGCCAAGCTTCCTACACATAACCCCCATGACCAACAGAAAATACTGTGTTTTCTGATGGTTTTTGGTGACCCCCCTGACATGCCTTGGTGACCTCCCCAGGGGTCCAGACCCCCAAGTTGAGAAATGCTGTTCTAATAGCTAAGGTGAGCTTTAAAACTGAGGTAAATGCTGTGGTCTCTGGGTGAGTACAAAATGTACAGCAAAAATTGGATGAATGGAGAGAGCGAAATGGAAAAAAAAAAAGAGAGAAAAAAACAACCTGAAGGTTTAAGGAGGAAAATGATGGCTACCTTTGTAGAACACAGTCTACTATGTAAGTAGAACAAAACGTAATTTTTAAAGATTTCTGGAAAAAGAACTGATGGCAAGCACTTCTACATCCACAAAACATCCTGGGATATATAATTAAAAAGTAGAGCATGTTACATCTCAGCCATAAATGTAATTTTCCTAATCACACAAAGAACATTAATCAGTTCCTATAGTTTATTTCACTTTGCATTTCAATATATATTTAAACACATTCTACAGCATTAAAAGGGGGCAGAAAAGGGATTGGCTTTGACTTTTCTTGTTCCGAAAAACAAAATAATTACCATCTAAATTTTTCTGTGTCATTTATATGCTCTACCATAAAAACTCTCATAAATGCAGTTTAATTACTATCTAACAATACCCTTAAGGTTAATGATACTTGCATGTACTTCAAGATCCATTAATATTTTTTTTCTTGTGGCATCTTGTTTTCTTTCCTATATAAATGTTTAATACACATTTCAAAGAAATCTGTCATGCAAAGTATAAATACACAGCGCTACCGAAACATTTTTTGCTTGGTGTCTTGGTTTTTAGGCCTGCTCCTGGGTTATTTGGGACACTGATTCAGAACATTGTATTGAATAGAGCACATCAGCTCTAATTTCTTAGATATGGTTATCATGATTTGGAGGGGGGGGGGCAAGCAGATGAAGAATGGTACATGGCATGTGTTCTATATCTCAAAACCTAGAACTGATTGGGAAAAGTGGTACCATTTTTTTGGAATCAGCAGGTCAAATATAGCCATAAAACAGGGCTAACATTTGAGGCACCAAAATGTGGTCAGAGTTATAAGCTGGATATAGTACACCGCCATATTAAGTAGTTTCAGAATGGAGATTAACTTGTGAATTATATGGCAGTATATGCTCATATACCATATATTCTGGCATATAAGACGACTGGGCGTATAAGACGACCCCCAACTTTTCCAGTTAAAATATAGAGTTTGGGATATACTCGCCGTATAAGACTACCCCTCTTCCAACATGCACCAAATAATTTTTTTTAATGTATCAGATTTGATTTCCACAGGAGTAATTTTCCTATTATTGTACCTCCTTCTCTGCCTCTCAGAACTCGCTCATGTGCACCTGCACCGCTTCACTGCAGTCTCCAGGAGCAAGATCTGAGAGGCAGAGGAGGAGGTACGGTAATAGGATACAAGAGTGGGCCAGACAGGTAAAAGAGGTGTGTTTGTCTGAGCCCAGAGGCACTCTATCTCTTTTTTCCATACTCCGGGTGCCCCGGACGCCTGCAGCTTGCTCCGCCCTTCACTTACACCTTCCTGGTGAGGTGCCCCTTCACCTCACCATCAGGGCCGCATTAAGTCTACAAATCCTGATGAATGGATTTTCTTCTACCATACTTGTACAGCATTGCTCTTAATGCTTTCATACAGTTGCTGCATACGGCAGGAATGTGGCCACTGCCATTTTTGAACTCCCCCCAGGTGGGAATACCAACCTCCTCTCCAGAAGCACCACTAAACACAGTAAAATAATAATAATAATGATAATAATAATAATAATGAAGCAAACTCACCCGGTTTCCATGGGATGGCTACCGGAGTTCTCCTGGCATATACAAATGACCCGCTAGGAGAAAGGGGGAGGAGGAAAATCACTCCTGCCCCCTTCCTTCTCCTGCCGCATAATTTGTACATGCCCTATCTCATGGAGGCCGGGTGAGTTCTGTTTCTTTTTTACTGTGTTGGGGGGGGGGGTTCTGGGAGGGGGTTAAGTGTCCCGGTGTTGTACTGGGAAGTCCAACATCTGGACACACACCCCAGAAAGGGTGAGATTTCTGGTGTAATTATAGATGGGCCCCCTGGAACATCCACATTTTTTAAACGTGGATGCTGCTGGGATAAGAGCCTGTTAGGAAAGGCCCTAGTATTCCTGTCCATTAATAATATGCACCCTGATTAACCCTAGCTCCCTACTTACTTTCGTGGACCATTTTCTACTCATGAACAATGATCAAAATTACCTTCATAGAACTCACATCGCCATATCGAATTGTGCCATTGTTTGTAAGCCGCCCTGAGTCCCCCCTCGGGGGTGAGAAGGGCGGGGTATAAGTAATTGAAATAAATAAATAATAAATATGAAAATATCTGTGTAAAGGAGTCGTTAAACTGCTGCCACCAATTGTAAAGAAGACCGTTTCAATGCCACCGAATGCCACCAAATGTGAAGGTGCGAGTGGTAAAACACCCACTGCCACCTAATCTATGAGGGAAGCCGGGCAACGATCAATATCAGCCTAGGAACTATTTTATAAAGGGACTGTTTCTGGCTGACTTTATTATTGCAGGCTGTTCAACTTAGAAGAAACTGTATCAGGCAAGACTTGAGGAGAACAGTAACAAGTTTATTTTAACAGCAGTATAATAAGTTTAACTGTTTCTTCAAAAGAGGCACAAATCTTGATGGTTACAATAGTAATGTTTCATGAGTAATCTCAGGCACAGTCTTCAAGAAGTTTCTTTAAGCAGATGTAACCCTTCTGGATAACTGCCCTAATATAACAACTAAGCTAAAAGGCTTATTTTCACAGAATTCCCTATAGCACACTGGCTACAGACACATTCCCTGAATCTCCACCTAGAGACTCAGTGTTCTCTCAGTAGCTCTCCGGCCACTGACTAATTCCCTGTTTCTCCCACTAGAGAAATCAGGCCCTTCCTGTAGCTCACCGGCTTACAACTACAATCCCTGAATCTCCACCCTGAGACTCAGTGTTCTCTCAGTAGCTCTCTGGCCACTGACTGACTTTTTAAAACACAGCTGCCTCCTGAAGAGGCAGTTGGCTCCGCCCCTGTTGCTATGGCAGCCCAGCTAACACCAAGCCACCCTCTCCCACAAAACATAATCTCCCATACTTACCATCCCTAAACCACTGTCCAAACTACACATAACCAAAGAAATAAAACTTACACATCGTCACAAGTCCAACATCTGGACACACACCCCAGAAAGGGTGAGCTTTCTGGTGTGATTATAGATGGGCCCTCTGGAACATCCACATTTTTTAAACGTGGATGCTGCTGGGATAAGAGCCTGTTAGGAAAGGCCCTAGTATTCCTGTCCATTAATAATATGCATCCTGATTAACCCTAGCTCCCTACTTACTTTCGTGGACCATTTTCTACTCATGAACAGTGATCAAAATTACCTTCACAGAACTCACATCCCCATATGAAAATATCTGTGGTTTATCACTTAACAGAATGAAGCATCTCCTGTGGCAAAAAAATCCATACATTTTAGTGATTTATGATGGCAAATCTTAACCCCAAACTGTTTCCTTCTGAAGTATATTGAGCATTAGCAACAATTGAAATTAATATAGCAAAATGTCAATGCCAGAAAATGAAACATTGAAAAACAATCTTGAATTCTTCATAAAGCACTGGTTCCCAAACTTTAGCACCCAGATCTTGTTGGTATGTAATTCCAAGGAACTCTGTCCAGCACAGGCAATGGTCAGGGCTTCTTGAAGTGGCAGTTAAACAACATTCAAGGGTCCAAGTTTAGGAACCACTTTTCTTAAATGTTTATTTCAAGAGTCCATAAGAATTAATATGAAATTATTCTACAATTATTTGTATTTTCCATCTATACTAAATGCACAAATCCAATTCAGGTGCAAATGTGTTTATTTATTTATTTACAGCTTTTGTATTCTGCCCTTCTCACCCCACAGAGGACTCAGGGCAGATTACAGTGTACACATATATGGCAAACATCAAATGCCAATTTTTGACATACCAACATATACAGACATACACAGAGGCTATTTAACTTTTTCTGGCCGCCAGGGGAGCTATCGCTTTCATCGTCCATCTGCGACACTGATGAAGCACCTCTGCATTCCCCACATGCTTCCCCGCTGGAATGCTTTGCTGGAGTCTTCTTTATGGCCTCATAAATCAGTTAATTTAGCCTCTCCACACTTTAAGGTGGTACATTATTTTCCTACTTGACCAATGCAACTGTCTTTCGGTTTGCAAAGGTCGACAACAGGCTACACACAATTGGTTGGAAACCCACTCTGACCCGGGCTGGCTTCAAACTCATGACCTTTTGGTCAGAGTGATCTTAATGCAGCAGACACTCAGCCAGCTGCACCACAATATATCTCTGACTTCTAGAAGAAAGGCTTTGTAATTATAATTTTTAGGCCACAGCAATTTAGAACAAGAGACAGTTTGCAGACAAGGTTACATGGATATAGTACTGAATGCTGTTGTAGCAAAGCCCATATAAATGAAGTATATCAACAAATAGCTTGCAGCACAGCCAATAAACATATAATTTATACTAAATGTACCAGCAAGAAGGACATATGATTACATAGGAACTGTGTTCTCTTGATTCTGCTTACAACCAGCCACATTTAACAACCTTGAAATGACAGGATATTACAATGAAGACACAGATGACTCAAAGGCAGTTACCTAGATAAGCCTTTCTGCCAAATTTATGAAGCTCAGAATGTAAGTTTCATTAAATTACAGTCTAGATCTACCAGTCAAACCTCAGCTATCATGCTGAAAATACTATAAAAAGATATGGCTTTGCTGCTGGATGTAGATATTTCATAGAACTCTTTCAATAAAAATAAAGCACCATCTTCCTGATTCCAAGATAAACACAGTGCAATTAATCAAAGATGTTTCCAGATTGTAAACAGTGTTGGGGCCTAAATACTAGGCTTGTGCACAGATTCATTTTCAAAAACGGTCTTCGGCTGGTCTGACTGGTTTGTCTGGTTGAAACACCTGTAACAGCATGGGCTCCGCTACCATTTTTTCCTGCCCAACAGAACAGTGGCTGCCGAAAAATGGCTGTTTACTGTTTCTTTCAGTTACACATTTAGTGTAGGGAGGGAAACAGCCTCTAAAAAGATCCCAGGAAGAGGAATTTCTTAAGACCTTGCCTTAAACCCAGGTCTCCTTGAAAGACAGAAGGGAAAGGATCACAGAAAGAGTGATGTCTTAACTCTGGTCCTTTTAATCCAGTCATGCCAGACTAATCAGATCTCTTTTTTCGATAGAGTTACAAGCTGGGTAGATGTGGGGAATGCCGTGGATGTAGCGTACCTGGATTTCAGTAAGGCCTTCGACAAGGTCCCCCATGACCTTCTGGCAAGGAAACTAGTCCAATGTGGGCTAGGCAAAACTACGGTGAGGTGGATCTGTAATTGGTTAAGTGGACGAACACAGAGAGTGCTCACTAATGCTTCCTCTTCATCTTGGAAAATAGTGACAAGTGGAGTGCCTCAGGGTTCCGTCCTGGGCCCGGTCCTGTTCAACATCTTTATTAATGACTTAGATGAAGGGCTAGAAGGCATGATCATCAAGTTTGAGGATGACACCAAATTGGGAGGGATAGCCAATAGTCCAGAGGACAGGAGCAGAATTCAAAACGATCTTGACAGATTAGAGAGATGGGCCAAAACTAATAAAATGAAGTTCCAACAGTGACAAATGTAAGATACTCCACTTTGGCAGAAAAAATGAAATGCAAAGATACAGAATGGGTGACGCCTGGCTCGAGACCAGTACGTGTGAAAAAGATCTTGGAGTCCTCGTGGACAACAAGTTAAACATGAGCCAACAATGTGATGTGGTGGCAAAAAAAGCCAATGGGATTTTGGCCTGCATCAATAGGAGCATAGTGTCTAGATCTAAGGAAGTAATGCTACCCCTCTATTCTGCTTTGGTTAGACCACATCTGGAATATTGTGTCCAATTCTGGGCACCACAATTCAAGAGAGATATTGACAAGCTGGAATGTGTCCAGAGGAGGGCGACTAAAATGATCAAGGGTCTGGAGAACAAGCCCTATGAGGAGCGGCTTAGGGAACTGGGCATGTTTAGCCTGAAGAAGAGAAGGCTGAGAGGAGATATGATAGCCATGTATAAATATGTGAGAGGAAGCCACAGGGAGGAGGGAGCAAGCTTGTTTTCTGCTTCCTTGGAGACTAGGACGCAGAACAATGGTTTCAAACTACAAGAGAGGAGATTCCATCTGAACATGAGGAAGAACTTCCTGACTGTGAGAGCCATTCAGCAGTGGAACTCTCTGCCCCGGAGTGTGGGGGAGGCTCCTTCTTTGGAAGCTTTTAAGCAGAGGCTGGATGGCCATTTGTCAGGGGTGATTTGAATGCAATATTCCTGCTTCTTGGCAGGGGGTTGGACTGGATGGCCCATGAGGTCTCTTCCAACTCTTTGATTCTATGATTCTATGATTCTTAATGAACAAATTATCTGTTCTGAATGTGCCCAACAGACAGAGAGAAAAACCATCCCTACCGAGGGAGGCTCCCATCACTTCTCCGGACTGAGGCGAAAGAGGTGACTCTTGTCACTCCCATGAAAAGGAGCTAGGAGAGAGTGGGGGCTGACTCCCCTCTTGATAACTGTGGTCTACCTCAGCCCTCCTCCTGCTCACTTTCTGTGGAGCAGAACAGCCTCTCCACCACACTACATGTTGCTGAGGGGCGCTCCAGGCAGAGGTCGGCACTCTTTACACCGGCGCACCCCCTACCATCACTTGCAAGAGCAACAGCAGCAGCAGCCAAGGAAGCAGTTGCTGGCAAGTCAAACAGCCAGTGAGCCAGATATTAATGAAGGATATAAGAATAAACAATGCCTAATATGATGGAAGGGAGGGGCTAAGAAGTCACCCCTCCATTGCCACCAAAAGGCCAGATCAAAAAAAAATCTGAGAACACAGAAATGCTGGACTACACCAACAACCACCATGTCAGACTACACAGAGAAGCCATTGAAATCCACAAGCATGTGGACAATTTCAACAGAAAGGAAGAGACCATGAAAATGAACAAAATCTGGCTACCAGTATTTAAAAATTCTAAAATTACAACAGCAAAACAACAGAGAGGAAACAACCAGGCACAGATTAACACCTCCCAGCAAGAGATTTTCCCAGGCTCAGGCAGGCTTTCAAATGGTAATGAAGGTGATCAGTTGAAACATTCACACCTAGCTGCAGCAGGGAAGAGCTCCTTGCCCCACCCCAGCCATTCCACAGATATATAAACTAGGCCTGGGCGGTTTCGTTTCGTTATTTTGTAATTCGTTAATAATTCGTTAATTTTTCCAATTACAAAACGATAACGAACCATTCTGGAGCAATTATTTAAAAAAACGAATTTTTAAATACGTTTTGTAAATGCTTCGTATTTCGTTATTGTATTCGTTTTGTTATTGTTCCGAGATCGTTTCGTTATTATTTCCGCATGTCTGGGCCAGTTTTATGGTTTAATTAGTGAAAAAAAATAATAATATCACACCAACAGTCAAGAACAGAGAGAGAGGGAAGCTTCAGAAGTTTTTGGAGGTTTTTTAGCGTATTTCGCGGTCGCGTCCGCCATTAACGAATCGATTCGTTATTGTTTCGGAAATCGATTCGTTAATTTTTTACTATTTACGAAATTTCGTAAATAACGAACTTTTTAAAAGGAAAATTTTGTAATTATTTTAAATATCGAAACAAAAAAAAAACCCCAAATACAAATCGATTTTAGAAACAAATTTTTGCGTTGTTACCCAGGCCTAATATAAACCCATTGTCCTAATTCCAACAGACCTCACTACCTCTGAGGATGCTTGCCATAGATGCAGGCGAAACGTCAGGAGAAATGCCTCTAGAACATGGCTCTATAGCCCGAAAAAACCCACAAGAACCTACCAAAAACAAATCCTTTGGCTTCTCAGATCAAAAATGGATTTCTGTCCTCCCGTATTCAGGTAGATTCTGAAAAACAGATCAAGGCCCCCACCAAAACCTGGGGCACCAAAATGGATTGTGGTTTACCTGAATTGCACAATGCTACAAAATACCCTTAAAACATCATATCCTTCTCTTTTTTTAATTCAGTGCTGGGGAAATGGAAGGCAAAAGGAAGAGGGGCTGACCAAGGGCAAGATGGATGGATGGCATCCTTGAAGTGACTGGACTGACCTTGAAGGAGCTGGGGGTGGTGACGGCCGACAGGGAGCTCTGGCGTGGGCTGGTCCGTAAGGTCACGAAGAGTCGGAGACGACTGAACGAATGAACAACAACAAACAAAATACCCTTAAAACATCATATCCTTCTCTTTTTTTAATTCATTTTATTAAACAATTAACAACATACAAAATACAAAATAATGAACATTTTACAAACACAACCTCACCACCTAGGCCTGAACAAGTATCATTTCCTCTGTCATACATTTATGAGTCAACCACTAAACAAATGTCGTATCCAAAATTCTTGACCAACAGGGTTATATTGTTTTTCCTTATCACTTTCTAACATATATTTAATGAAAGCCAACCAATATTAGATTCTGATATTTCCCTCTAAACTCCCTCATTTCCATTGATAGTTTTCTATTTAAGGCTACATACCTCCCCATACCATGCTTCCAGTGTCATATTGGTTACTATCTTCCAATTCCTTACAATAATAAGTGTCACCACTGTTAGTAAAATAATCACTAATTCTTTCTTTTCCATTTCTAAATTCAACTTTGTGGCATCCATTAGTAATGCTAACCTAGCATCTGCTGCTACTGCCCTCCTTTAGAGCCAGTAAACTATTTAATTATGAATATTATGAATATCAAAATATTGTAAGATATAGAGTTCTTCTTAAAATGCTTCTTACAGTCCGTTATTATTGAAGGATCTTGGTTGTGATAGAAGATATCTATATTACTCAGTCTGATGATGAGGTCCTTGGCCATGCCTTAGCCGTGCCTTGCCTTGGCCGTGCCTTAGCCGTGCCTTGCCTTGGCCGTGTCTTGGCCGTACCTTAGCCGTGCCTTAGCCGTGCCTTGCTTTGGCCGTACCTTAGCCGTGCCTTGCTTGGCCGTGCCTTAGCCGTGCCTTGCCTTGGCCGTGCCTTGCCTTGGCCATGCCTTGCTTTGGCCGTGCCTTGCTTTGGCCGTGCCTTGCCTTTGCCATGCCTTAACCGTGTCTTGCCTTGGCCGTGCCTTAGCCGTGCCTTGCCTTGGCCGTGCCTTAGCCGTGCCTTGCCTTGGCTGTGCCTTAGCCGTGCCTTGCCTTGGCTGTGCCTTAGCCGTGCCTTAGCCGTGCCTTAGCCGTGCCTTAGCCGTGCCTTAGCCGTGCCTTGCCTTAGCCGTGCCTTGCCTTGGCCGTGCCTTAGCCATGCCTTGCCTTGGCCGTGCCTTGGCCGTGCCTTGCCTTGGCCGTGCCTTAGCCATGCCTTGCCTTGGCCGTGCCTTAGCCGTGCCTTGCCTTGGCCGTGCCTTAGCCGTGCCTTGCCTGGGCCGTGCCTTAGCCGTGCCTTGCCTTGGCCGTGCCTTAGCCATGCCTTGCCTTGGCCGTGCCTTGGCCGTACCTTGCCTTGGCCGTGCCTTGACCGTGCCGTACCTTGGCCGTGCCTTGCCTTGGCTGTGCCTTGGCCGTGCCATGCCTTGCCTTGGCCGTGCCTTAGCCGTGCCTTGCCTTGGCCGTGCCTTAGCCGTGCCTTGCCTTGGCCGTGCCTTAGCCGTGCCTTGCCTTGGCCGTGCCTTGCCTTGGTCGTGCCTTGCCTTGCCCGGGCCGTGCCTTAGCCGTGCCTTGCCTTGGCCGTTCCTTAGCCGTGCCTTGCCTTGGCCGTGCCTTAGCCGTGCCTTGCCTTGTCCGTGCCTTAGCCGTGCCTTGCCTTGGCCGTGCCTTAGCCGTGCCATGCCTTGGCCGTGCCTTAGCCGTGCCCTGCCCTGCTTTGCCCGGGCCGTGCCCTGCCCTGCCTTGCCTTGCCTTGCCCGGGCCCTGCCCTGCCTTGCCTTGTCTTGCCTTGCCTGGGCCCTACTCTGCCTTGCCTTGCCCGGGCCCTGCCCTGCCCTGCCCTACCTTGCCTTGCCTGGGCCCTGCCCTGCCCTGCATTTTGTTTGGATTGTGGATCGCAGCAATCTCAGGCAACATATGCAATGGTAAGGGACGTTTAGAGCTGCAGTCCACTGACATCTGGAGAGCATAGAATTCCCATTCTTGTTGTTCATTCGTTCAGTCGTTTCTGACTCTTCGTGACTTCATGGACCAGCCCACGCCAGAGCTCCCTGTCGGCCGTCACCACCCCCAGCTCCTTCAAGGTCAATCCAGTCACTTCAAGGATAACACCCATTCTTAGATTAAATTACACGAGGAAGTAGTGTATGAGAGGGAGGATAATTGATATAAGTTGCACATCCACTTCTAAAATCTCCACATTAGTTGGAAAATGAAATATGAAAGGTTTTTCACATATTGTAGCAGCATAAGATTATTAATATAACTGGCATATCATAGTGTACAATGTTGGAAGAACAATATTAATATTCCCATTGTACCAGATTTCCACTTACAGGCACACCCACTACAAGGGCTTTCACATGAATTCAGTTTCACATTCCATCGCTCTTTTGGAGTGGCAGTTGAATTTATACTTCACATTGGCAATAGGACAGTGAGGCCCACAATCCTTGAGCAAAGAAAATCAAAGTGCTTAAAAAATAAATAGGTCAGGGAACTCAAAAAGGCTGGCCAGGGGGACTGCAGTTATTAGCACTCTAACAGCATCTGCTATTTGTAGATGCCTAATGATAGGGCCAGCCCTCACTATTCATTTTGACCACTAGAAGTTGGCAAAAGTGAATAAAAGCAGTCATTACTGAAGCCTGCCTTCTCAAGACAAAGTGGTACATGCAGAGAGAAATTTTACTTAGGAACTCGAACACAAGGTTTAAGTAACAGGCAATAGAATTCAGCCAAGTCAGCTCAACGCCAGTTTCACTTGTTTATTTGTTTTCCGACTGTATTTTATTTCCACAGTAAATTTATTTATTTATTTATTTATTTATTTGACTTGTATACCGCTACTCACAATTTGGCTCGGAGCTGTTTACAGCAGTAGATTAAAACAATACAATTAACTTTAAAATACAATAATAAAAACGAGAACAGACATAGTCCCGAGTTATTCACCCATCGAAAGCTTGTCAGAAGAGAAAGGTTTTACAGGCTCTCCGAAAAGCAAGTAGGTCTTGGATAGTTCGGGTTTCAACTGCTAAGGCATTTCATAAATAAGGGGCTACTCTTACGAGAAGGCTCTCTGCCTAGTAGAGGACAGATGATAAGTCCGGATGTTGGGGACTTCAAGCAAATTTTGGTTTTCGGACCGAAGTAATCTCTGGGGTTGGTAGGGGGATAAGCAGGCCCTCTGGTACACCGGCCCCAGGCCATGTAAGGCCTTAAAGGTTAATACCAACACCTTTAAAGTAATCCGGTACTCAATCGGTAGCCAGTGCAGCTGTTGTAGAATTGGGGTGATACGACACCTCGCCGGCACCCCTCAAATATTTATTTATTTATTTATTTATTTATTTACAGCAGTAGTTCTCAACCTTCCTAATGCCGTGACCCCTTAATCTAGTCCCTCATGTTGTGGTGACCCCCAACCATAATATTGTTTTCGTTGCTACTTCATAACAGTCATAAATCATAATGTAAATATCTGATATGCAGGATGCATTTTCATTCACTCGACCAAAGTGGGCACAAATACCCAATACACCCAAATGTGAATGCTAGTGGGGTTGGGAGAGGATTGATTTTGTAATTTGGGAGTTGTAGTTGCTGGGATTTATAGTTCACATAATCAAAGAGCATTCTGAACTCCACCAGCGATGGATTTGAACCAAGCTTGGCTCCCATGACTAATGGAAAACGCTGGAAGGGTTTGATGGGCATTGACCTTGAGTTTGGGAGTTGTAGTTCACCTATATCTAGAGAGCACTATGGACTCATGCCATGGTGGATCTGGAACAAACTTGGCACGAATACTCCATTTGCCCAAATGTGAATACTGGTGGAGTTTGGAGAAATTAGAGCTTGACATTCGGGAGTTGTAGTTGCTGGGATTTATAGTTCACCTCCAATCAAAGAGCATTCTGAACTGCACCTACAATAGAATTGGGTAAAACTTCCCACACAGAGCCCCCATGACCAACAGAAAATATTGTGTTTTCTTATGGTCTGTGGCGACCCCTCTGACACCCCCTCGCGACCCCCTCAGGGGTCCCGACCCCCAGGTTGAGAAACCCTGATTTACAGCATTTCTACCCCACACTTCTCAACCCCCGGGGGGAGGGTGCGGAGACTCAGAGCAGCTAACATAGGCAACAATTCGATGCCACAATATTAATAGACAACAATATAAAACCATTAGTATATAAAAAATTTAAAACAGTAATAGTAATTAAATAATCACATCACATAACCTCAGCAAGCGAGAGTCCAAAAGTGGCAGGCCCAAACCCAGTACCTCAACCAATGGCTGATACCCAATGAGAGACTCCCCCCTGGGCACACAGAGGACTGGGCGACCTGGAAGGCACTGAACAGACTGCGCTCTGGCACCACGAGATGCAGAGCCAACCTTCAGAAATGGGGCTACAAAGTGGAATCCTCGACATACGAGTGTGGAGAAGAGCAAACCACTGACCACCTGCTGCAATGCACCCTGAGCCCTGCCACATGCACAAGGGAGGACCTTCTTGCAGCAACACCAGAGGCACTCCAAGTGGCCAGATACTGGTCAAAGGACATTTAATCAACTCTCATACTCACAAATTTTGTAATCTGCTTGTTTGCTTTGCTCTGTTAGAAATGTAATATAATTTGACTGGATGTTCTGACACGACAAATAAAATAAAATCACATAACCGTTTCCTATTACATCACATAGCCGTTTCTAATTATCATAACAGTCATATGGCCCAGTTCGAAGTTTCTGGTGCTGCTGTGCTCACTAGCCGAAAGCCTGTTTACAAAACCATTATTTTAGTTTTTTCCTAAAGGAAAGGAGGAAGGACCTAATCTCACTGGGGAGGGAATCCACAAGTGGGGGGGTCACCACTGAGAAGGCCCTGTCCCTCATCCCCACCAGACGCATTTGCAAGAATGGTGGGCCCGAGAGCAGTGCCTCCCCAGTAGATCTTAAACTATGAGGTGGAACGTAAAGGGAGATACGTTCGGACAAGCATCCATTTAGCTCAGGAGAAACTACAAATAGATCCCCTCCTTTAAATATGGGCTTATTAGATTTCAGGTTTTTTTTAAAAAAAAGTGTTTTCTGTAACCAGCAAATATTTACAGGCTTCAGGATCATGAAGGGGGAAAATGTATGAAGCCCTTGAATTTTACACCAAACGTTAATGCGTTTGTATATGATGGATTTAATGCAAGATCTGAGAATAAATGACTTCCAGCAGCTGCACTTTGGACCCATAAATTGCTCTTGGTAGTGCAAAATCCATACAGGGGAAGAACAGCTGGATAATTTACAACATCAGCATTTGTCAAGAAAAGCAGCAAATGCACATCCTTCTTTTTCAGCTTCTGAAACCACATTCCCCTAAAAAAAATAATAATAATTTAGAAACCATCTTTGCAAAGTGCCTACTTGTTTAAATACTCATACATTATTCCATTTTCAAATGGCAACTTAAAAAGCAGTATTTTTGTTAATATTCAAGAGATTTAAGTGAAATACGAAGAGCATAAATGCCGTATCTCATTTGATATACAATTTAAAAGTGTAAAATTAACCAGCATTTCCCTTATTATGCTTTGCCAGGGTTACGTTCCATTAAAGTTTTCTTTTAAAGAAAAAAATACGCAATTTCATATGACTTCAAAACACACTAACAGGTAGAGATAAGATTTGAAAACAGTTTCTCTCAGAGCTCCACAGAGCTAAAAATACATTGTATTGTCAAAGGCTTTCATGGCTGGAATCACTCGGTTCTTGTGGGTTTTTTCGGGCTATATGGCCATGTTCTAGAGGCATTTCTCCTGACGTTTCGCCTGCATCTATGGCAAGCATCCTCAGAGGTGAAGTCTGCTGGAGCTGGGAAAAAAGGGGTATATATATCTGTGGAATGACCAGGGTGAGACAAAGGGCTTTTGTAAGTTGGGCTAGGTGTGAATCTTTCAACTGACCACCTTGATTAGCATACAATGGGCTGACTGTGCCTGGAGCAAACTCTTCTTGAAAGGTGATTAGATGTCCCTGCCTGTTTTTCTCTCTGCTGTTTTTGCTGTTGCAATTTTAGAATTTTTTAATACTGGTTTGCTCCAGGCACAGTCAGCCCATTGTATGCTAATCAAGGTGGTCAGTTGAAAGATTCACACCTAGCCCAACTTACAAAAGCCTTTTGTCTCACCCTGGTCATTCCACAGATATATAAACCCCTTTTTTCCCAGTTCCAGCAGACCTCACCTCTGAGGATGCTTGCCATAGATGCAGGCGAAACGTCAGGAGAAATGCCTCTAGAACATGGCCATATAGCCCGAAAAAACCCACAAGAACTGAGTAAAATACATTGTTTGCTCACATTATATTTTTACTCAAGTTCTGGGAATCTCAGCTAACCACCCAATAGGAAAGCACATACTCCTATCTTATTTTAATTATTCAGGAAGATGTTTCTCCCACACAGAATAGTATCGCTGTGTTTAACTTATTTCATTAAAGTCGTAACATGAGTGTTTATAGCAATGTCAGCAACTTAATGACCTAATGTTTAGGACTCTGCCGTACAACTCCCTGCAGTCTGAGCTAACATGGTCAGTAGTAAAAGATTGTGAGAATGGAGATCCAAAATCTTCTTCTTAGGTGATCCCTCGTACTCTGAGGATGATGGCAGTGTTCTGTTGGTGAGTCCGTAGTTGACTGTGGAGCCCTATTCTTGATCTGCATTTTCTCCAACAATGAGGGCATTCGTTTCCAGGCGGAAGGTGGTCCCAGTCAGGGTTGGATTGACGCGCCTTCCTCTTGGCACGTTTCTCTCTTTCGCCCTCCATTTGTGCCTCTTCAAACTCCACAGCACTGCTGGTCACAACTGACCTCCATCTGGAGTGCTCAAGGGCCAGGGCTTCCCAGTTCTCAGTGTCTATGCCAGAGTTTTTAAGGTTGGCTTTGAGACCATCTTTACATCTCTTTTCCTGTCCACCAACATTCTATTTTACGTTCTTGAGTTCGGAGTAGAGCAACTGCCTTGGGAGACAGGGGACAACATGGCCAGTCCAGCGGAGTTGATGGCGGAGGACCATCTCTTCAATGCTGGTGGTCTTTGCTTCTTCCAGGCACCCAATGTTTTGGAGGATCGTCCAGAGAGCGCTGCGATTCATTGTGTCGAATGCCTTTGCAAGGTCAATGAATGCCTTGTACAGAGGTTGATTTTGTTCCCTTCATTTTTCTTGGAGCTTTTTTTTTTTTTTTTTTTGGTCGTGTCAGGAGAGACTTGAGAAACTGCAAGTCACTTCTGGTGTGAGAGAATTGGCCATCTGCATGGACGTTGCCCAGGGAACACTCAGATGATTTTGATGTTTTTATCACCCTTGTGGGAGGCTTCTCTCATGTCCCCGTATGAGAAGCTGGAGCTGATAGAGGGAGCTCATCCGCCTCTCCCCGGATTCGAACCTGCGACCTGTCGGTCTTCAGTCCTGCCGGCACAGGGTTTTAACCCACTGCGCCTCTGACAGAGTGGTCTCCGCATGGACATTTAAGTCCCCAGCACTATGAGCCATTGGGACTCCAACGGCAGGCCTGAGATCACCCTGGCTAGCTCAGGCAGTAAGAATATAGCGCAGCATGTATGTATATATTACTAGCAGTCTTCTTCCTCAATTACTCTCAGCTGATTCTATTAAGTGGATGTGATGAAGGTGATATAAATGGTCTAGCCCGCGGCGTTTGTCCCATGATAACTGTTTCACTCATGCAAGAAAACACAAGATATGGCATCACTGAAAGATGAACAAGCCTGTGCAAACTGATTCACAGTTACGATTGACTAATATGGATGTAACACAGACTATGGAAAGCTCTTGTGGAACTGCCAAACTAAAAATAAAACCTCAAGGTTTCAATCCAACTGTAACTCTAAAAGGACAGATGGAGGCCCCATCTATACTAACCATTTAATGCAGTTCAAAGCTAGCTTCAGACTGAGGTGGCTAGAAAACAAATTGCCAAAAAAGTGCATGAAAGAAAACTCCTTAATGTGATTCAGTGCTCTGTGGTGGTTGAAACACAAGATGCAAACTGGCTCTATGATTTCCCACATAATCATCTGTATAGCAAAACAACTTTCTTCAATACTGGTTTGATCAGTATAGATGGAGCCAAAGTGAATTAACATCTATATAAATAAAAATGTAATGTTCGTTTGTGGGATTAACAGAACTAAAAAAACCACTGGACAAATTGACACCAAATTTGGACACAAGACACCTAACAACCCAATGTATGTCCTTCACTCAAAAAATGATTTTGTCATTTTTGGAGTTGTAGTTGCTGGGATTTATAGTTCAACTACAATCAAAGGGCATTCCGAACCCCACCAACAATGGAATTGAACCAAACTTGGCACACAGTTCTCCCATGACCAACAGAAAATACTGGAAGGGTTTGGTGGGCAGTGCCCTTTGGTTTTGGAGTTGTAGTTCACCTACATCCAGAGATCACTGTGGACTCAAACAATGATGTATCTGGACCAAACTCTACATGAACACTCAATGTGCCCAAATGTGAACACTGGTAGAGTTTAGGGAAAATAGAATCTTGACATTTGGGAATTGTAGTTGCTGGGATTTATAGTTCACTTACAATCACAGAGCATTCTGAACCCCACCAACAATAGAATTGGGCCAAACCTCCCACACTGAACCCCCATGTGGGCCACAGCAATGCATGGCAGGGGACGGCTAGTATTCACATAAATGTTGACTTAACAAGTTTGTGTTTTTGTTTTTTTGTTGTGGTTTTTTTATGGAGTGGGTCTAATCCAGTTGACTCTAGATAATTTGATTTAGGTCCAAATCTCCTAAAAGTGACTGCTCAACCTTTAGTTTAAACTAACCAAATATTCATCATGAGCAGGAAACGAAAATAGATATTGATCACATTACTGCTGAAAAATTGGTCACATTAGTGCTGAAAAATGGAGCTCATTTTAATTAAGCAATCAGCAATATAACACTTGAGGAATCCTGATTAGTGTTCCAGTCATAAACAGCACCATGACCTTAAAGGGATATTTGCATGAGCTGTGGTGTTTTCCGTACATAATGCCAGATTTAGTTGCTGTCCCCACATTAAATCTGGCAAAATGTTCGCTTTTGATCCTTTTCTAGAACTCTCTTATCTTCCTAATTATTCAAAGATTGTGTTGGCTTTTTATTATAAGCTTCATCCAAATTGCTATTTTGGGCTTTGTGTAGTTTTAGTTTGGTATTTTAGATTCCTAACCATTCTGGGATTAAGTTGTATTGTATGTTAATTACTTGTGTGAATTGCCTTGTGGGCTGGGGGCCTTTGCCTTGAAATATAAATGCAAATTTTCTAAGATTGTACATGCCTATGAATATTTAAAATAAATCGATAAAATAAAAAGAAAATCACATCTCAGAAATTCTGCTAGATCCTTATATTGTCCCCACAACAAATAAACATGGCCTGTTAGTTTTTGCTGTGGTTGTTATTATTCTTCTACCTTTTCCCCATCTGGGACTAAGATGCTTAGAAAAATTAAAACAGATATACTGCGCTCGCTTGTTCTCTTTCTCTACTCTCTCTCTCTCTCTCTCTCTGTGTGTTTGTGTGTGTTTGCATTTATGCATTTAGAGAATCCTCCTCCCCCAAAGGGCCTGGTCTATGGGATGCTGGGAGCTGTCATTTTCGCACATGCACTGTATCGTCATTTCATAGAATCATAGAATCAAAGAGTTGGAAGAGACCTCATGGGCCATCCAGTCCAACCCCCTGCCAAGAAGCAGGAATATTGCATTCAAATCACCCCTGACAGATGGCCATCTAGCCTCTGTTTAAAAGCTTCCAAAGAAGGAGCCTCCACCACACTCCGGGGCAGAGAGTTCCACTGCTGAACGGCTCTCACAGTCAGGAAGTTCTTCCTCATGTTCAGATGGAATCTCCTCTCTTGTAGTTTGACGCCATTGTTCCGCATCCTAGTCTCCAAGGAAGCAGAAAACAAGTTTGCTCCCTCCTCCCTGTGGCTTCCTCGCATATATTTATACATGGCTATCATATGCCCTCTCAGCCTTCCCTTCTTCAGGCTAAACATGCCCAGCTTCTTAAGCTGCTCCTCATAGGGCTTGTTCTCCAGACCCTTGATCATTTTAGTCGCTCTTCTCTGGACACATTCCAGCTTGTCAATATCTCTCTTGAATTGTGGTGCCCAGAATTGGACACAATATTCCAGGTGTGGTCTAACCAAAACAGGATAGAGAGGTAGCATGACTTCCTTAGATCTAGACACTATGCTCCTATTGATGCAGGCAAAATCCCATTGGCTTTTTTTGCCGCCACATCACATTGTTGGCTCATGTTTAACTTGTTGTCCACGAGGACTCCAAGATCTTTTTTACACGTACTGCTCTTAAGCCAGGCATCGTCCCCCATTCTGTATCTTTGCATTTAGTTTTTCCTGCCAAAGTGGAGTATCTTGCATTTGTCCCTGTTGAACTTCATTCTGTTAGTTTTGGTCCATCTCTCTAGTCTGTCAAGATCGGTTTGAATTCTGCTCCTGTCTTCTGGAGTATTGGCTATCCCTCCCAATTTGGTGTCGTCTGCAAACTTGATGATCATGCCTTCTAGCCCTTCATCCAAGTCATTAATAAAGATGTTGAACAGGACCGGGCCCAGGACAGAACCTTGCTGATGGCACTCCGCTCGTCACTTCTTTCCAGGATGAAGAGGAAGCATTGCTGAGGTGTTCCAGCGAGTGTCTCTGTAGATCTTAGAAAACTATGTCTAGATTTAAGTCGTTGGCATGCTGGCTGATACCCAAACAGGGGATGAGCTGGAGATGTCTCTGCCTTGGTCCTTTCACTATTGGCTGCTACTTCCCAGCAGATGTCAGGTGGTGCAATACCGGCTAAGCAGTGTAATTTCTCCAGTGGTGTAGGGCGCAGACACCCTGTGATAATGCGGCATGTCTCATTAAGAGCCACATTCACTGTTTTAGTGTGGTGAGATGTGTTCCACACTGGGCATGCGTACTCAGCAGTGGAGTAGCATAACGCAAGGGCAGATGTCTTCACTGTATCTGGTTGTGATCCCCAGGTTGTACCAGTCAGCTTTCATATGATATTGTTTCTAGCACCCACTTTTTGCTTGATGTTCAGGCAGTGCTTCTTGTAGGTAAGAGTACGGTCCAGAGTGACTCCCAGGTATTTGGGTGCGCTGCAATGCTCCAGTGGGATTCCTTCCCAGGTGATCTTCAGAGCTCGGGATGCTTCTCTGTTCTTGAGATGAAAGGCACATGTCTCTGTTTTAGATGGGTTAGGGATCAGCTGGTTTTCCCTGTAGTAGGCAGTAAGAGCACCTAGAGCTTCGGAGAGCTTCTGTTCTACAGAACAGTGGTATATAAATACCACAAATAAATAAATTTCTCCATCTGTCTTCCAAAGAGAGATGGCTTCCTTCAATATTTGCCTCCACAGAGAGTCCCTGCCTAATGGTGAAGCCAACCCTAAGACCAATATCTTGTGAGATCAACATTAATTTGAAACACAGTAGGATCAGGGGGAATTTTAGGGGAGAAGAACAGGAGAGGATGTTTTATAGGTGAAAACAGCTGTTTGAGTTATTGCCATACAAATATCCAGCACAAACTCTGATGCAAAAGGAGCATAATCTCAAAAGGGCCATTCAGATTAATGGGAATCTTTTCTCTTTCTCCCTTAGAAAAACAAAACCACAAACACTTAGTATATGTGCTGTTGCTTTTATCCTCCACAGCATTTAATTTATTTCCTCAAAAACCCCCAACATGATAAAAGGACAAATAATCCATTGTTTTCTGCTGACTCCAGTAAACTGACAAGAAATCACAACTCATAATATTTTATTACTAATGAATAGTAGCTGTGAAAGGAAAATGCCTATTGAAAGTGCTTTTGCTAATATAAGAGAAATGTAAAAGAAGTATCTGCTTTTGTGGGTTGGTAAATCTACAACATGTGATGCCTTAAATGTATCTGAAGAACTTCTATTAAGCCAGAGACATCTCATTAATATTAGCTGCATTCTAGCACAGAAATAAAACACATTAAATTATAAATTCAGTAAATTGATTTGGAGCTCCAGATAAAAACAATCCATATCAAGCACACTTATTAAAAAGAACAATTTAATATTCTCTTCTGCAACTCTTAACAAATCTGTGATCATGACTGTTCCCAGTGTAGACTTGGCTTTAGTAAGACTTCAGGAACATCACATTTCATGATTCCAAGTAATAGTCTTTAATGTGAGATTTGGAACATAAGTCTGACTTGGCCACGGTAGTCCACGCTCTGGTTACATCTCGTTTAGACTACTGCAACGCTCTCTACGTGGGGTTGCCTTTGAAGACAGCTCGGAAGCTCCAACTAGTCCAACGCTCGGCAGCCATGATTTTAACAGGAGCGGAGCGCAAGGAGCATACAACCCCCCGATCTGCTACCGGGCTGAATTCAAAGTGCTGCCGTTGGCCTTTAAAGCCCTAAACGGTTCCGGCCCAAGCTACCTATCCGACCGCATCTCTGTCTATGAACCCACCAGGACTTTGAGATCTTCCGGGGAGACCCTGCTCTCGATCCCGCCTGCTTCTCAAGCTCGGCTGGCGGGGACGAGAGATAGGGCCTTCTCGGTGGTGGCTCCTCGGCTGTGGAACGCCCTTCCTACGGACATTAGACTAGCACCATCTCTAATGGTATTCCACAAAAAAGTGAAGACCTGGCTGTTTGAGCAGGCGTTCGAATAATTAGTGCAATGATTGGTTAATGAACACTGGAGTGGAACAATGGATGATGAATCTGGAACATGTTTTTGAGGACGAGACGACAGTGAATGGGTATTGTAGTAACTGTTTATTAATTGTGTAATGTGTTAGGTTGTTAACTGTTTCTATACTGTAGCACTGAATTTTTGCTGTTCGTATTTGTTGTGAACCGCTGTGAGTCGCCTTCGGGCTGAGAACAGCGGTATATAAGTAAGGTAAATAAATAAATAAATAAACATAAGTAGGAATTCCTAACCTGAGCTTTACTTCTTTCTTAATTTTATCACATGTGATGGCACGAGTGGCGCCACCTATGTATAGAACTGTTAGTTGCAAGATTTAAACTGTTAATCCTGCCCCTTTTACCCTGCTTATGTATAGTTGTATGGATTGGTTACTTATAGCTGTCAATCAGTACTGTTTGGCTCCACCTCTTCCTGCAGGAGGGGAGTGCTTCCTTTCTTTTTCATTCTGCCATCAGAGTTCCTATCATATGGACGTGAGTAAGAGACTTGACGCTAAAAGACCCTGATTTAAGTTACCTCTTAGCACCATTTCTGAGATTTTTTACCCTTGAGACTTGTGCTTCATGTTCAAACCAACCTGAACGACACTGGAAGTCTCAAGCACCTTCAAACTGGTTCTTTTGACACCAAAGGAAGATCCTGAGTCTTCAAAACATAGGCCATCTGAACTGGGGTTGTGGTTGGCTCTGGTATTCACAGCCATTGAAGAAAGAGGAAACTTGGTGAGGCTTCTCAGCTTCAAACACCTTGGACCCAGGACTAATTGAGACTGTAACGTATATTTTTCTTCACCCCTCTGAATTTTCCAGCTCATTGCTTTAGAGAAATAACTCTTTGTGATCAATAAAACTTATTTTGAGTTATTTATAGCGTTTTGGGTTTTTGAGAGTTCCAGTTTCCTATAGGAGGGCAAGAAGCAATCCCTTGGGGGAAAGATGCCACGTCCATCCCTCTTTCATTAAGAAAAATAGCCCCCAAGCGTGACGACACATCACAGATGGGGCTGGAATTATCCCTGAGCATGTTATTTTAAAACAGATTATCTGAACTTAGGTTCTTGTGGGTTTTTTCGGGCTATAGAGCCATGTTCTAGAGGCATTTCTCCTGACGTTTCGCCTGCATCTATGGCAAGCATCCTCAGAGGTAGTGAGGTCTGTTTTCACTACCTCTGAGGATGCTTGCCATAGATGCAGGCGAAACGTCAGGAGAAATGCCTCTAGAACATGGCTCTATAGCCCAAAAAACCCACAAGAACCTAGTGATTCCAGCCATGAAAGCCTTCGACAATATATCTGAACTTACCTTGGAGCAATGAAATACTCGTATAAACAGATACATTTACATGTCATTTACCTGTTTGGAGGGTCAAAAAGTGCCAGATCCAATCTGGTCTTGGAAGTTAAGCAGAGTCAGCTTTAGTTAGTACTTCGATGGGAAACCACCAAGAAATACCAGGTATTTTAGAAAAAGAAACGAACAGTATTCTTTTTAAGAAAACCTTATTACCATAAGTCAACAAGCAACTTGAAGGCACATTTACCCATACACACACACACACACATCTCTAACAACTTTATTTATAGCAATTAAAATATTACTTTTACTTGCTGTATCAGACTATTTATATCGTGTCCTATAGAAAAACATTCAAGGCTGATGTTCAAGAAAGATTCAAAATAATTCAAAATTTGAAAAACAAATTTAAGATATCTAAAAACATAAGAAGTTACATGAAAATTTAAAAGAAGTTTTTAAAAAAAATCAAATCAGTGAGGGTCAGTGAGGACTCCAATGAGATCTGCAAGGTAGGGCATCACAGGGAACTGGCAACTACCAGGCAGCCTTTGTTATGAAAGTTAATTAAATACCAAATTTCCTTCTGAGAAAGTTCACATATTTAAAATAGTATATTTATTGAAATATGATACAGAGGTTTGATGTTCCCTCTTGGAATCCACGTTGCATGGAGACCAGGCATGTAGCCAGGGGGGGACTTGGGGTGCTTCACCCCCCCCCCCCAAATTCTCATGGTGGTCTGCGAAAAGGCCTTACTGGTACATTATTTAAACTGTTAGTTTATTCATATCATGATCTGATCATCATGCTCAATATATCCCATGTGCATGGGGGTATTGGGGTAACAATACAAAAGCTTTGCTAGGGTAGACCCTCTTTCACTCAGACTCAGCCCCCCTGAATCAAACTCAGCCCCCCCCCCCCCCCCGAATCAAAATCTTGGCTCCAGGCCTGATGGAGACTATAGCTTTCAGTCTAATAATGGCTATGTACTCCAAGAAAATAATTCTTGCATCCTAACTCGTACCTTCTGGAATATTAACAGTTAAATTTTATTTGAGATTTTTTTAAAAAATACTAAATTATTTTGAATTGTTATAATTGTTTGGGGTACAAAAATTGTCAGGCAAATTGGAAATATTTGTTGTACCCAATGTTCACACATCCAAAAAGATACATTACTTGCTACTGTGGAGAATGGTAATAGATCTTCCAAAAAAGGATATTAGGGCACTGTGGTACTAGGCCTGGGTAAAAACGGAAAAATTTGTTTCTAAAATCGATTCGTTTTTTGGGGTTTTTTGCGTTTCGATATTTAAAAGAATTCCGAAATTTTCCTTAAAAAAGTTCGATATTTACGAAATTTCGTAAATGTTAAAAAAATTACAAAACAGTAACGAAACAATAACGAATCGATTCGTTAATGGCAGCCGCGATCGCGCAATACGCCAAAAAAACTTCTGAAGCTTCCCTCTCCCTCTGTTGTTGACTGTTGGTGTGATATTATAAATTTTTTTCACTAATTAAACAAAAACAACTATAAAACTTGCCACAGACATGTGGAAATAATAACGAAAAGACCTCAAACCAATAACAAAACGAATACATAACGAAATACGAAGCATTTACGAAACGAATTGAAAAATTCGTTTCGTTTTTAAGTTGCTCCAGAATGGTTCGTTATCGCTTCGTTAACAAAAAAATAACGAATTTTTAACGAATTACGAATTAACGAAACGAAACCGCCCAGCCCTATGTGGTACTCTTAAGGCCTTCTTCTTCATCTTCTTGTGAAACTAAGAAAATAACTTAATGGAAGCTGATGTCGGATTCTAGAAATCAATACAGCCTTCCAATTTAAGTATTTAATGCTTGACATAAGTTACTTCCAAATGACAGAATACCTTTAGACATTTTCTTCCTATTGCAAAATGTTTTTTCCCTATAGCAAAACAAAATCAGAAGATTTTTTTTTCAATTTACAGATAAATATAACACAAAATTTCTAATCAGAATACAGCTTGAGTCTCCCTTATTCAGACATCTGAAATACAAAAAAAAAACTTTTTGCAATGATGAGAACAAATATTTAGGAGTGCCCACCACATTGGAAAAATGCCAATCCACCAATGTTGTTGTCCTGGTCATTGCACAGAAAATCCTTTAAAAGTGAATACCATGATTTTATGCTATATAAAAGCAGAGAGTTAACTAGTCTCATGCTGTTCCTGATCCGCAGCACCCAGCTGTATCCATTTGAGCTCAGTTACAAAATCTTAGGTTTTATTACTCCATCTATAAAGTCTCATGGTTTCATACTGCTCAGAAATCAACAGTGTGGAAGACAAGGCAGTAGCACGATATACTATGTAGTCATCTATTTATTGAGAGGGGGAAATTGAAAATGCTTTTATAGTACCTCTCTTGAGCTCAACTTTTATGTGATTTTTATGTGGCACAATCCGTGCACAAGGATTGTACCACTTCATTTTCTCATCAATGAGTATTTTTCCGTATCACCCCTGTTTGTACACAGCAGTACTTGCCAAACCAGGAAAAAGCCCTGATAACTAGCACCTCCAATGGGCAGAATTTTAAACAAATGCCCTAGCACATGAAAATGAGGTATTATAACCTGATAAGAACAGTGAGAGTCAGCCCTTTTTGTTACTACAGAGAATGCTGCTGATGTAGCCTATACACAGGGGCGGCTCAACCATTACGCAAAGTAAGCATTTGCAGTATAGTTGATTTTGCCCAGGGGCGCTCTTGGGGGAAAATAGACCTTGACATATGCAAGTTGAAGTTACTGGGATGTATAGTTCACCTACAATCAAAGAGCATTCTGAACTCCACCAATGATGGAATTGAACCAAATATGGCACACAGAACTCCCACGATGAACAGAAAACATATATCAGTGATTGGTTGGGGGGGGGGGGCGCTGAAATACTGTTTGATTACCATTGAAAATTACCTAGGGCCGCCTCTGAAAAGTTTAACAGTAATTTAGAATAATTCAATCTTGGTTCTAGCTCATATTTGTAATCTATAACAAAGTGCCATAGATGTTTCATTTTTACATAGGTCTTGTGTCTGCTTTCCAAGGAGTGGCTACACCATCTGTCATCACTAGTAAAATCACATCCCTTTAGAAGAGCAAATATAAATATTTGAGATAAACATCAGTAGTTATGTGCTCCTGTCTGAAACAAATGCTCAAAGCTACCATAAGAATTAGCTTTTTCTATTATTTTGCCTGGATGAAGACTAAGGGCCTCTTCATAAATGTGCTGCTCCGCGTGCAGCTCCTTCTTAGTAATGCTTTCCCCATCACACGGGGAAAGTATTGCCCACCTGTTGAGACTCTCTGTTGAGACACAATACAGGAAGCCTCCTGTGTCGGGGGAGGGGGGGAAGGGTTTGGCAACACTTTCACCCCAGTTGGGGAAGAGGCCTCAGCTGTAATTCACACAATGTCGGGTGATGTCCAGTGTGGGGTTCCATCCTCTAGATGGGGTGAAAGCATTCTTGCACACTGAATTCATCCCATCTGATGAGGCCGAGAAAGGAATATCACTGTATGACCATAGAAAAAAGGAAAACCATAGATATCCAATTGTTTATCAGAACACTTTCCCCAACATTGCCTATGTATAAAATTGTATACATACAAAGCTTAGACAATGTTGGGGAAAATGTTCTGATAAACAATTGGATAATTGGATTTGAAGACTAAAGGCCTCACCATAAGTCTGTTGCTCCACGTGCAGCTCCCTCTTAGCAATGCTTTCCCCATCACATGGGGAAAGATAAACAATTGGAAAGCGTTCTGATAAACAATCGTCCATTGAAGGCATAAAAGGAAATAGATTTGTTTTGAATATATCTCATCTCCAGTGATTTACCCCCCTCTCTACCTCTAGAAACGGAGACATTTTTGTCTTAGTCCTTTGCTATCCATTTGATATCACAGGAGATAGCCTGTGAAGTTAGAACTGACATTCCACCAAAACCTATGACCTTAAAGAGCCCTCTTAGTGGCGATATCATAAAGATGCACATGATTTAGTTATGAAAACTGAACATATCTAACAAAGGGTTGTTGTAGGTTTTTTCGGGCTATATGGCCATGGTCTAGAGGCATTCTCTCCTGGCGTTTCGCCTGCATCTATGGTAAGCATCCTCAGAGGTAGTGAGGTCTGTTGGAACTAAGAAAAAGGGTTTATATATCTGTGGAATGACCAGGGTGGGACAAGAACTCGTGTCTGTTGGAGCTAGGTGTGAATGTTTCAACTGATCACCTTGATTAGCATATAATGGCCTGACAGTGCCTGGAGCAAACTCTGTTGTTGTGCTGTTGCAATTTTAGAGTTTTTTAATACTGGTAGCCAGATTTTGTTCATTTTGTCCATAGCAGAGCACCCGATGAATCAACCTGGACACAGCATTTTATTTGAGAACACAGAAATGCTGGACCACTCTCACAACCACCATGTCAGACTACACAGAGAAGCCACTGAAATACACAAGCATGTCGACAATTTCAACAGAAAGGAGGAAAACATGAAAATGAACAAAATCTGGCTCCCAGTATTAAAAAAAATTGCAACAGCACAACAAGAGAGAGGAAACAAACAAGGACATCTAATCAACTCTCAACAAAAATTTGCTCCAGGCACTGTCAGGCCATTATATGCTAATCAAGGTGACCAGTTGAAACATTCACACCTAGCTCCAGCAGACAAGAGTCCTTTGTCTCACCCTGGTCATTCCACAGATATATAAACCCTTTTTCCTAGTTCCAACAGACCTCACTACCTCTGAGGATGCTTGCCATAGATGCAGGCGAAACGTCAGGAGAGAATGCCTCTAGACCATGGCCATATAGCCCGAAAAAATCTACAACAACCCAGTGTTTCCGGCCATGAAAACCTTCTACAATAGATATCTAACAAAATTCTTTATCTGAATCATGTCCAGGTTAATACAAACACTATATATATATATATATATATATATATATATATATATATATATATATATTAGTGTCATTGGCCAAATAAACAGACCCTCTTGCTTAAAGCTTAATGTCTAAATTCTCTTAACATATCACCTTTGTAGCACCATGGATTGCAGGGGCAGCCAAGGCCAAGATTAAATGCCTGGCAGTGGAGATCATCGGCTGAAGAAGGAGGGAGTAGAGCAGTGTTTCTCAACCTGGGGGTCGGGACCTCTGGAGGGGTCGCGATGGGGTGTTGGAGGGGTCGCCAAAGACCATCAGGATACACAATATTTTCTGGTTGTCATGGGAGTTCTGTGTGGGAAGTCTGGCCCAATTCTATCGTTTTTGGAGTTCACAATGCTCTCTGATTGTGGGTGAACTATAAATCCCAGCAATTACAACTCCCAGATGTCAAGGTCTATTTCCCCCAAGCTCCCAACAGTGTTCACATCTGGGCATATTGAGTATTCGTGCCAAGTTTAGTCCAGATCTATCATTGTTTGAGTCCACAGTGCTTTCTGGAGATAGGTGAACTACAACTCCTAAACTCAAGGTCAATGCTCACGTAACCCTTTCATTATTTTTTGCTGGTCATGGTTGTTCTGTGTGCCAAGTTTGGATCAATTCCATCTCTGGTGGAGTTCAGAATGTTCTTTGATTGTAGGTGAACTATAAATCCCAGCAATCCAGATACATGATTGCAACTAGGTCCAAAGAATGTCCAAAGAATGAAAATACATCCTGCCTATCAGATATTTACATGACGATTCGTAACAGTAGCAAAATTCCAGTTATGAACTAGCAACGAAAATAATTTTAGGTTTGGGGGTCATCACAACATGAGGAACTACATAAAGGGGTCACGGCGTTAGGAAGGTTGAGAACCACTGGAGTAGAGGTTCTTGGAAGTGGCAGAAATGAAGCTCTGCATTGGCTCAAGATGACTGGTCAGACACGGGTCAAAGTCGCTCCACTTTGTAGAGGAGCATGGGGAATCTGGCACCCCACACCCTGCATTGCCCTGTTCCAGCCGTGGGCAATCACATGGGGGGAAGTGTGAGCATGCGTGGTGCAAGCGACTTCCCCCATGCTTTGCAATGGCAACCCAGGAGCCCTCCCATGTTGCTTTACCGGCGGCATGCACCAGCACCACTCTCCTTCACCCATGGAGCAAGTGTGGCATCATGCGATGGGAGCCGGCTAGCTCGGTGGGTGACTGGGGGTAAATTGGTGCATGCTGCTGATTTTAGCCTTTCATGATGAGTTGGTGGGACTGGAACTTGGAGTAGAAACAGAGAGAGAGGCTCCCAGATTTGCTAGACTATCAAGCCTTTGCTGACTCACCTTCTGGCCATGACTGGTACCCTTAGGAAAGTTAATGTGATGTTTCGTTTTTAGTTTTGTTTTTTTTTAGTCATCTGGGAAAAGGACAATTTTATGATTTAGTTTCAAGAGTAAAAAAGGAAAGGGTAAGCATGGTTTCCTTTGACTTCAACATAGTGATTTTGCTAAAACCAAGATTTATCTCTTCTTTATAGCTCTACACATGCTTTTTAATAAATATTGTCTTTCTTACTTAAAAAAAGAAAACAGGCTTAGCGTGAACATATTTCAGAGAAAGTAAACATTTTACTCCATTTAATATTTCAAAGAGTACTGAATCACAATATGCAGCTACCAAAACCGCTTAAATGAGACAAAGGCCTCTTCTGCACTCCCATATAAAATCCAGGCATCCCTTGGGCAATGTCCTTGCAGACGGCCATTGAAATCAGGACTGACCCTAGGTAATTTTCAAGTGTGGATTTTATACAGCTGTGTGGAAGGGTCCTGAGGCCTATACTACACTGCCATATAATATCCAGATTATCCGCTTTGAACTAGATTATATGGCAGTGTGGTCTGCTTTACCTTTTTACACTGCAATATAATCCAGCTCAAAGCAGATAATCTGGATTTTATATGGCAGTGTAGGTAAAGCCTTCAGCTTTAGTGTGGAAGGAAGACAATAACCACTTTCCCAGGCCCCTTCCACACAGTTGTATAAAATCCGCATTGAATTGGATTATATGGCAGTGTGGATTCAGATAGCCCAGCTCAAAGCAGATAATGTGGATTATCTGATTGAATAATCTGGGTTAAATGGCAATGTAGAAGGGGCGACAGAGAAAGGAGGACAATATTTGCTTTGAACTGGATTATAGGAGTCTACACTGCAAAATAGTCCAGCTCAAAGCAGATAATCTGCATTTTCTATGGCAGTGTAGGTGAGGCCTTCAGCTTTAGTGTGGAAGGAAGACAATAACCGCTTTCCCAGGCCCCTTCCACACAGTTGTATCAAATCCGCATTGAATTGGCTTATATGGCAGTGTGGATTCAGAGAGCCCTGTTCAAAGCAGATATTGTGGATTATCTGATTGAATATTCTGGGTTATATGGTTGTGTGGAAGAGTAGGGAAGGTTAACAAGACACACCACTCAATTACAGAGCGATTATTCCACTCTTAACTCTCATGGTTCCATAATATGGAACTCTGGAATGTACAGTTTAGGGGAGGGGGCTCTGGGGCATTCAGACTCCTTCCACTCAGATGACTAAAATCCCACCATCCCTGCCTTCTTTTCTTGAAAGCAACCCCCTTTCCCTTCTCAAGGACTTGCTTCCAGGCCCATATTGCCTGGGAGAGCGCTGGATAATCACTTCCATTCAGCAGGCAAGACATGAAAGGGGTCGATTGGCCTGGAGGTGCAAAGGGCCTTCGCTCTGCCCCCTCCCTCCCTCTGGGCAACTTCTCTCTCCTCCTCCTCCTCTCTCTCTCTCTCTCTCTCTCTCTCAATCTTCCTCAGAGGAGCAGGAAGGCTGTCTTAACAGCCCCCCCCCCCCCAGGGAGTGGAGTGGTAAGCAAATGCTTACCTTGAGTAATGTTTGAACCGCCCCTGATTGAAATACACAAGCATGTGGACAATTTCAACAGAAAGGAGGAAACCATGAAAATGAACAAAATCTGGCTACCAGTATTAAAAAATTCTAAAATTGCAACAGCACAACAACAGAGAGGAAGCAGGCAGGGACATCTAATCACCTCTCAACAAAAGTTTGCCCCAGGCACAGTCAGGCCATTGTATGCTAATCAAGGTGGTCAGTTGAAACATTCACACCTAGCTCCAACAGACAAGAGTTCTTTGTCCCACCTTGGATATTCCTCAGATATATAAACCCATTTTCCTAGTTCCAACAGACCTCACTACCTCTGAGGATGCTTGCCATAGATGCAGGCAAAATGTCAGGAGAGAATGCCCCTAGAACATGGCCATATAACCCATAAGGGCTTTTAACTACAGGAACTAAATGGGGAAAGGCAAACTTCCAAAACTGCAAACAGACTATGTTGGGCGTTATTAAAGAAACAATAATTCAAAAATTATCTTATCAATCAATCCATCGCTTTTTTAAAGAAGACAAATGAAACCAATCCAAGAATTTGGTAATATTCAAGCTACTTCTCAATCTGCTGTAAATATGACAAAAGAAGAATAATTGTTCGGAATATTTTCAAATATATGGGGTATGTCCAAATGTCCCTGGAAATATTATTATTATTTTTTATTATTATTAAACTTTATTTGTACCCCGCTAGCATCTCCCAAAGGATTTGATGCGGCTTACACAGGCCGAGGCCTCAACAACACAACATAACAATACAATCAAGCAAATCAAACAGCTAAAAACAAAATAAAGCAAAGTAAATAACAGGCACAATACACTAAAACACAATAAAACTAGGCCAGGCCAAAAGGTGGGTACAAGAATTAAAAGTGCTGATGTGACAGGAGGTGTATAAAGGGCTTCTAGGGCAAGTGCGATGTGCGGTGTGCAACAATCATTGGTTCTGATAAAGTGCTTATGGGACTCGGTAGTGGAGATTTCCTAATCTGGGAAAGCGCATCGGAAAAGCCAGGTTTTTAAGTTCTTTCTGAAGACAGCCAATGAAGGGGCCTGTCTAAGGTCTTTGGGGAGGGTGTTCCAGAGTTGGGGGGGCCACCACGGAAAAGGCCCTGTCCCACGTCCCCACCAAGCGCGCTTGCGACGCCGGTGGGATCACGAGCAGGGCCTCTCCAGATGACCGATGTGAACGCGTGAGTTCGTAGATGGAAATGCGGTCATGCAGATAGGCTGGTCCCAAACCATTCAGGGCTTTGTAGGTAAGCACCTGCACCTTAAATTGGGCTCAGAATATAAATAGCAGCCAGTGGAGTTCCTTAAACAGAAGGGTTGACCTCTCTCTGTAAGGGGCCCCAGTTAGCATCCTGGCTGCTGATCATTGGACCAGTTGGAGCTTCTGAGCCGTCTTCAAGGGCAGCCCCACGTAGAGCGCATTGCAGTAATCCAATCTGGAGGTGACCAAGGCATGGACCACTCTGGCCAGATCCGCCTTCACGAGGTACGGCCGCAGTTGGCGCACAAGTCTCAGTTGTGCGAAAGCCCTCCCAGATACCGCCAACACCTGAGCCTCAAGCGAGAGCGTTGAATCCAAGAGGACTCCCAAACTGTGACTTCAGGGGGAGTGTAACCCCGTCCAGCACAAGTTGCCACCCTATACCCCGGTCAGGTTTACGATCGACCAGAAGAACCTCTGTCTTGTCGGGATTGATCTTCAGCTTGTTTCTCCTCATCCAGATAGACACAGCGGCCAGGCACTCATCCAGTACCCGAGAGGCCTCCTTGGAATTAGGTGGAAAGGAGTAGTAGAGCTGTGTGTCATCCGCATAGAGGTGGCACCTAGCTCCAAAACTCCGGATGACCTCCCAGCGGTTTCATGTAGATGTTAAAAAGCATGGGTGACAGAATAGAGCCTTGCGGGACCCCACAGGTCAATGGCCAGGGATCCGAGCAGGCGTCTCCCAGCTTCACCATCTGGGATCGACCCTCCAGGAAGGATCGGAGCCACGACATAACTGTGCCCCCGAGACCCATCCCAGAGAGTCGTCCCAGAAGGATACCATGATCGATGGTATCGAAAGCCGCTGAGATATCCAAGAGAACCAGCAGAGTCACACTCCCCCGTCCAGCTCTCTACGCAAGTCATCCACCAAGTCGACCAAGGCTGTCTCGGTACTATGACCAGGCCTGAAACCAGACTGTGACTGATCTAGGTAGTTGATGTCATATATTAGTTCATTCTTACCAATACTGGGAATCCATACTACATTACAACCTAAACTGTTGAATTAATTATTATTAATACTTCGCATTGGTCCATCTCATGTATAGCCATTCTAAGGGAATGGAAATAATTCCAAGAAGTTAAGAAAATAATACTGCTGTGCCAGAGATATGCCCATTTTTATTTATGGCAATATTTTCTTTAGGCTGGATATTTTGGACCAATTCAATATTTATCATTAGAAAACAATAGGATAAAGCTGTCGTGTACAGAATATTATAACACCCAAGTGGGAACCCACTCCCTGCCACTCCTTCAGCAAGCAGGAAAAGTCTAAGGAAAGTAATGGATGGCAGATATGTCATCCAATGTCAGAATTCACTGTCCTGTGACATGCCAGTGCACTATATAGCTGTTGGCAATTATATCAGGCCTCTTTTTACTCCTCTAATAAGTGTTGGCTGTGTTTGCCAGCTGACCCTGAACCATTGATCACTAGGACTATAATGTCGGCTGATATGCATTGTGTTAAATTAGATTTTATGGAAAATAGAAGGGTGTCAAATGGCATCCCAGTACATTTACATCTACATTTACTCTGAAAGAAACCAACACTATAGAAAATTATGTTCAAATATCTTTTTAGTAGACAACTGTTGCATAAGTTCATCAAAGTAAATATCATGGGGGACGCCTGGCTCGAGAGCAGTACGTGTGAAAAAGATCTTGGAGTCCTCGTGGACAACAAGTTAAACATGAGCCAACAATGTGATGTGGCAGCAAAAAAAGCCAATGGGATTTTGGCCTGCATCAATAGGAGCATAGTGTCTAGATCTAGGGAAGTCATGCTACCCCTCTATTCCGCTTTGGTTAGACCACACCTGGAATATTGTGTCCAATTCTGGCCACCACAATTCAAGAGAGATATTGACAAGCTGGAATGTGTCCAGAGAAGGGTGACTAAAATGATCAAGGGTCTGGAGAACAAGCCCTATGAGGAGCGGCTTAAGGAGCTGGGCATGTTTAGCCTGAAGAAGAGAAGGCTGAGATGAGATATGATAGCCATGTATAAATATGTGAGAGGAAGCCACAGGGAGGAGGGAGCAAGCTTGTTTTCTGCTTCCTTGGAGACTAGGACGCAGAACAATGGCTTCAAACTACAAGAGAGGAGATTCCATCTGAACATGAGGAAGAACTTCCTGACTGTGAGAGCCGTTCAGCAGTGGAACTCTCTGCCCAAAGTGTGGTGGAGGCTCCTTCTTTTAAACAGATGGCACTTTGTCAGGGGTGCTTTGAATGCAATTTTCCTGCTTCTTGGCAGGGGGTTGGACTGGATGGCCCATGAGGTCTCTTCCAACTCTTTGATTCTATGATTCTATGATCAGATTCCCAGACCTTTCCTTAGCATTTCTCTCTTATTTAGCATTTTCCACTTTTAACAAAGGCAGGGCAAGAAGAAAGTGATAGAGTTTCTTTAGTTATTACTTATTTGACAAGTATCTTCAAATTAATAGACATTGCTGTTTAATAATATGATTAAAATGACTAGTTCAGCGATATAATAGTCAAACCACAGTAGAAAAATTATACAACACACAATTCCTTTATTAAATTTAGCATCCCTCTTGTTAATTATAAACATAAATTGTTGCTTGATGCATGTGAAATGTTGTTTGGATTAGTTAAAATACAACCATAATTGTACTCTGAATGTTGCAAAGTATGTCTTCTTGTATGATACAGAACTGTACTGTACTGTTATTTATTTGTCGTGTCAGGGCAACCAATTATATTACATTTCTAACAGAACAAAGCAAACAAACAGACAAAATACAAAATTTGTGAGTTTGGTAGTTGATTAAATGTCCTTTGACCAGTACCTGGCCACTTGGAGTGCCTCTGCTGTTGCTGCAAGAAGGTCCTCCATTGTGCATGTGGCAGGGCTCAGGTTGCATTGCAGCAGGCGGTCAGTGGTTTGCTCCTCTCCACATTCGCATGTCGTGGATTCCACTTTGTGGCCCCATTTCTTGAGGTTGGCTCTGCATCTCGTGGTGCCAGAGCGCAGTCTGTTTGCCTTCCAAGTTGCCCAGTCCTCTGTGTGCCCAGGGGGGAGTCTCTCATTTGGTATCGGCCATTGGTTGAGGTTCTGGATTTGAGCCTGCCACTTTTGAACTCTCGCTTGCTGAGGTGTTCCAGCGAGTGTCTCTGTAGGTTTTAGAAAACTATTTCTAGATTTAAGTTGTTGACGTGCTGGCTGATATCCAAACAGGGGATGAGCTGGAGATGTCTCTGCCTTGGTCCTTTCACTATTGGCTGCTACTTCCCGGCGGATGTCAGGTGGTGCAATACCGGCTAAGCAGTGTAATTTCTCCAGTGGTGTAGGGCACAGACACCCCGTGATAATGCGACATGTCTCATTAAGAGACACATCCACTGTTTTAGTGTGGTGAGATGTGTTCCACACTGGGCATGCATACGTAGCAGCAGAGTAGCACAGCGCAAGGGCAGATGTCTTCACTGTATCTGGTTGTGATCCCCAGGTTGTGCCAGTCAGCTTTCATATGATGTTGTTTCTAGCACCCACTTTTTGCTTGATGTTCAGGCAGTGCTTCTTGTAGGTAAGAGCACAGTACAGAGTGACTCCCAGGTATTTGGGTGTGCTGCAATGCTACAGTGGGATTCCTTCCCAGGTGATCTTCAGAGCTCGGAATGCTTCTCTGTTCTTGAGATGAAAAGCACATGTCTGTGTTTTAAATGGGTTGGGGATCAGCTGGTTTTCCCTGTAATAGGCAGTAAGAGTACCTAGAGCTTCGGAAAGCTTTTGTTCTACCATCTCTTGAGCAGTAATGGCACAATCATCCAGGTATTCTTGAGAGACACGGATTATCTGGATTCGGCACAGTCTGGTTTCAGACTGGGACATGGAACCGAGACGGTCTTGGTCGCCTTAGTGGATGATCTGCGCCGGGAGCTAGACAGGGGGAGTATGTCCCTGTTGGTGCTCCTGGACCTCTCAGCGGCCTTCGATACCGTCGATCACGGTATCCTTCTTGGGCGCCTTGCGGAAATGGTTCTTGGGGGCACTGCTCTGCAGTGGCTCCAGTCATTTCTGGAGGGCCATACCCAGAAGGTGTTATTGGGGGACTCCTGTTCAACACCACAGCCTTTGACCTGTGGGGTTCCACAGGGCTCTATACTGTCCCCCATGCTGTTTAATATCTACATGAAGCCGCTGGGTGAGATCATCCGGAGTTTCGGGGTGCGGTGTCATCTGTACGCAGATGATGTCCAACTCTGTCACTCCTTCCCACCTGCTACTAAGGAGGCTGTCGAGGTCCTGAACCGGTGCCTGGCCGCTGTAATGGTCTGGATGAGGGCGAACAAACTGAAATTAAATCCAGACAAGACAGAGGTACTCCTGGTCAGTCGCAAGGCTGAACAGGGTATAGGGTTACAGCCTGTGCTGGATGGGGTCGCACTCCCCTTGAAGGCGCAGGTTCGCAGCTTGGGTGTGATCCTGGATTCATCGTTGAGCCTGGAACCCCAGGTTTCAGCGGTGACCAGGGGAGCATTTGCACAGCTTAGGCTCGTGCGCCAGCTGCGCCCGTACCTCGGGAAGTCTGACTTGGCCACGGTGGTACAAGCTCTGGTCACATCCCGCCTTGACTACTGCAACGCTCTCTACGTGGGGCTGCCCTTGAAGACGGCCCGGAAGCTTCAGCTAGTCCAGCGCGCGGCAGCCATGTTACTAACAGGAGCGGGACGCAGGGAGCATAAAACGCCCTTGTTGTTCCAGCTCCACTCGCTGCTGATCTGCTACCGGGCCCAATTTAAGGTGCTGGTGTTATCCTACAAAGCCCTAAACGGTTCCGGCCCAAAATACCTTTCGGACCGCATCTCGGCCTATGAGCCCATGAGGGCCTTGAGATTGTCTGGGGAGGCCCTTCTCTCAATCCCGCCTGCCTCACAGGCACGTCTGGCGGGGACGAGAGAGAGGGCCTTCTCGGTGGTGGCCCCCCGGCTGTGGAACGCCCTCCCTGTTGACATCAGACAGGCGCCCTCCCTTATGTCTTTCCGTAAGAGCCTAAAGACATGGCTATTTGAGAAGGCATTTAACTGAGTGCTACATTAATTGGTAATGACAACTGGAACGGAATATGGATTACGAGATTGGTTATGATTCTACGATGAGATGGAGCGGATTATTTAGTGTAATTATATTAGTGTGTATTAGTGATATGTTGATTTTTCCTTATTGCTTTATTGTAAATTGTCTTTTATATGTTGTACACCGCCGTGAGTCGCCCTAGGGCTGAGAACGGCGGTCAACAAATGCAGCAAATAAATAAATAAATAAATAGATGAAACTCTATGAACCATTGGGGGACATGAGAGAAGCCTCCTCGCAGGATTGCAAGACATCCGGGCATCCCCTGGGCAATGTCTTCGTAGACGGCTGATTCTCTAGCCACAGAAGCGACCAGCATGCAAACTGTACCATTGAAGAGGAACCTTATTTCAGCACCTCCAGCAATGTATTCTCCTGTATCTTATCCTCTTGCAGCACTCTAGCCTTTCAGCAAACCAGGTAGATGAGGTTCTATGAACTAAAGGCAACCTGCAAGCAGTAGTTCCACTCTGAATATATTAGTCAGTTCACTACAAGCCATTTAGAACACACTATAACTTATAAAAATTTTAGTCAGATTGGTTCCTCAGTTTAAGCAATTAATCTCATTAAACTGTCACTTTGTCTCATTCATACTTACACTCCTGCACATTACTTCTTTGCTTTACCTCATTTTCCTTTATCTATTCGATTTCCAGCTAATCACATACCATGCTTTGAGTTTGTCATTTGCCTCTGGCCCTTTAAACCATTCATTGTATGCTTCAAAACTGGATTCTTGGTTGTAGGCTGCCTCTGAGCTTGTCCAAAAACTGTAATATTCACAGTTACACTACAATGATTGCAAAATTCTACCTGTTGCAGTCACAGGCAAAACAGCTAAGCAGATCATTTTGGGATGTTCTATTCTTGGAGTGCATGTTGAATAAAGTTAAGCAGATAGCTACAAGGGAGAAAGAGCTCTCAGATATGGTTTCCTCTTAATGATGTGCTTGCCCATAAGGCTTGCTTGTCACCCACACTGTTATCTTATCAATGCGAGACAATCACATTTCTCCCAGGAATTTTTACACTGGTGTTATATTTTCAAAATGTTCCTTGTATACTTCACATTTATCTTATTTTTGTTGTATTAACCAATTTATATGCAAGTCACTCAGAGAAGTTTTTGCTATGAGCTGACACATCAAGAAATAGTACCAGAGCTTTCTTCTGACAACCCTTTCATTTTTTTCCTATTCCTAAATGTCACACCAACTCAAGCTTAGAATCCTCTCTGATGTGCCTCTAACCACTGCAACAGCAGGCAGGTAGGCAGTTGGATTTTCCAGTATGACAAGTAAAAAAAGAAAGAAATATTTTCCAGTAATTCTTCCCAGTATGGAATATCTCCCATACTCCCAGTTTTTAAGGCATGACATAAAACAAGCTGCAGATGCTACATGAAGATTTGTACCTGATTAGTTGTAATTTTGTATTGTACATGGAAGATTTAATAAGAAGTGGTTTTGACAAAGCTCCAAAGATGCAGCCCACATAGATGTAGAGATCAACCTACTCTACCGAATATACTAGATTACAGTGAGCCCCATACTCTAGCAACCTCCTCATACTGGGTGAATTCAGTGTCCTAGGATGCTTTCACTCTGTCTCGTGGATGGAGCTCCATGCCAAACATCACACGGCATTGTGTGAGTTCCGATGGAGGCCCCACCCTCAAGTGGGGTGAAAGTATAGGAGGCTTCCCATGTTGTGCTGGCTCCAATGGAGCCAGCATGGGGCCTTGCCAGGTGGGTAGGACTTTCCCCATGTGATGGAGAAAGCACAGTCAAAAGGGAGCTGTGGGCAGGGCAATGGATTCGCCCCACTGATCCCTTTTTTCTCCCCATTGCCGGGCAAAGCAGGATCCTTTGCCTGCCCTTTATGATGAGGCCCATAGATATTGTAGACCACTGCTACTTGGGGTGGTGGCCCATGAGCCAGTGCCAGTCAAAAAGCTGTGGTGCTGGAGGAAAGTGCTGAGAGTGCCTTGGACTGCGAGAAGATCCAACCAGTCCATCCTCCAGGAAATAAAGCCCGACTGCTCATTGGAGGGAAGGATACTAGAGACAAAGTTGAAGTACTTTGGCCACATCATGAGGAGACAGCAAAGCCTGGAGAAGACAATTATGCTGGGGAAAGTGGAAGGTAAAAGGAAGAGGGGCCGACCAAGGGCAAGATGGATGGATGGCATCCTTGAAGTGACTGGACTGACCTTGAAGGAGCTGGGGGTGGTGACGTCCGACAGGGAGCTCTGGCGTGGGCTGGTCCATGAGGTCACGAAGAGTCGGAGATCTTCTCGCAGTCCAAGGCACTCTCAGAACTTTCCTCCAACACCACAGCTCAAAAGCATCTATCTTCCTTCGCTCAGCCTTCCCTAAGGTCCAGCTCTCACATCCGTAGGTTACTACAGGGAATACCATGGCTTTGACTAGGCGGATCTTTGTTGCCAGTCTGATGTCTCTACTCTTTACTATTTTATCAAGACTGGACATTGCTCTCCTCCCAAGAAGTAAGCATCTTCTGATTTCCTGGCTACAGTCTGCATCTGCAGTAATCTTTGCGCCTAGAAATACAAAGTCTGTCATGGATATCTACATCCCATATTATCCAACTGCAGGTCCCCCAACAACAATGATCTTCTGACATTCCTCTTGCAAGGTCAGAAAAGATCCACCATAATCAGAGTAAGTCTTTTTATTCTGAAAGCTATCAAGAAAAGAGCACATTTCCTGAAAGAAGAACCAGGAAAATAAGATTCTGACTGTAAATAGAAGGTCAGAGGCTATCCTTTCCTTCTTATTCACGTTGTATTTTGAAATGGTCATATGACTAGTCAAATAAATAAATTATTATGTTTTGGTTTTGAAAAAATGACAGGCCACCACCAGATTTTTGGCCAGACAGGCCACCACCAGTGGCATTTTTGTACTCTGCTCTCTCGACCCTACATGTTATAAATTTTAAAAACACATACATCTACCTTCCAAAAAGAGGGGTCATGGGACATGGTCTCAGTGGTTCTCACTATACATGGTCACCTTCATATAGAAGACAGTCCCTCAGGCACCTTGGCTTTGACTATTATAGGATCTATAGATCAAAACTTGCACTTTGTATTGCACCACAAAAATAATACAGTGACTCCAATGAAGATTTTCAACACAAATGAAGCATGATCAATATCAGAAGTCCCAATTTATAAATTGACTGTTTATCTAAACCAATTGACATTTATGAACATTTTTAAAAGGTGTCCTACATTTTGCTGCAATAAGATTCTTTGCTTAATTCTGTCTCCATAATTAGTTAGAACACGATGGTATTTGATTCAATCAATATCTTGCAGACACATTATTAGATGCATCCATTAGGTAACAAGGTGGAAGTTTTACTCAGTCAATACCCTTTTCAACCAGAAATTTTAGTGAGGCAATTAGTTAGTAGACTGCATCCAGTATATGATTACAAAGCACATTATCACAGCATTTCTAATGATTTCTTGGATCGAGACAGCCTCTTTATTGCAGTAAATTCTGCAATAATGAAGGGGCTGTCCAGATAACATCCTGGGCAATCCCAAATTAATTCACCACAAACCAGGAAAGCCCTGGTTTGTAGTGAATTAATTAAATAGTGGGTTTGTTCCGTGCATGCTTGGAAGGCGCGGGATAAACCCACTATTTCTGGTTCTGGTTCTGGACTGCAGAAAACTGCAGTCCAGACAGTATTCCCACAGTTTTCTGGACTAAATTAGCCCGGAAAACTGTGGAAATCCCTACCCCTTCCCCAGAAACCCGGTAAAACTCAGTAAAAAAAAAAAAAGAACTCACCCGGCCTCCCTGGGATGGCTGCCAGAGTTCTCCTGGCATGTACAAATAACACGGCAGGAGAAAGGAGTGGGAAAAGAAAATCGCTCCCCCCTACTGTCTCCTGGCGTGTCATTTGTACGTGCCATGAGAACTCCGGTAGCCATCCCAGGGAAGCCAGGTGAGTTCTTTTCTTTTTTTTTTACTGAGTTTTACTGGGCTTCTGGGGAGGGAGGTTAGTGTCCCGATGTTGTACTGGGAAGTCCCAGTACAACATCTGAACACCCACCCCAGGAAGCATGTGCTTTCTGGGATGGGTGTTGACAGCCTCCTAGGAACATCCACATTTTTAAAACGCAGATGTTTCTGGGATAAAAGGCTGTCTGGAAGCGCCCTTAATGGTGATAAGGTGGAATAGATAAGACCCAATAATATGTTCTACTATTAATCTTAGTGTATAAATCTAGACTAATATATTTTGTCAAGAAATGCAAGAGATTTTTATGTTGAATGAGCTGTAGGTGGAGTTTAACAAGGAAGGCATCTATACAAAATATATCATTTATCAGAGCAAGCATTTAATATCGGAGATTTTTTAGGCTGTGTCAAATGTTTGTAATTGTTTGTATGCAAACAAATTCAATCTGTAAGAAGCTAATGTTTTTATAAGTATTTCCTTTTTCCTGTCTGTCTCTGTTAACCAGAAAAACATCTTTCAGAAATATGAAGATGAAACAAATGCTGGGTACATACAATGCCTCCTTCTCAAAATAAAACAAAAGTTAGCATGCAGCCATATGCCTCATTGAGCAAATGCCCACTGCAGTGTAGGAGCAGAGTTGACCATCTCAGGTTCTAACACAATGTCCCTAACCCATCACCATCCTTTCTCTATTTAGGGGTGATTTCTTTTATAGGGATGCAGATAACCCCAAATTCTCAATGATCCTGGAGTCCCAAGAGTAGGACTGCCTGGAATTTCTCTAATCATTGTAAAATAAAAGGCAGAGGAGGAGTGAAGTGTGGTAAGGACTTAACTTTGGGATTTCTTTGCTTTTTTTAGCTTTGGGTAGCATAAGGAAGGGTTAACACCCCTGTGGTTTTAGTTTTGCTATCTGTGCCCCTGTTCAGAAAAATTCACCTCACTTTCTGTCCCTTTGATAATTATATTTTGAAAAATTTGGCTTATTATAGAAACAAGGATTGGTGATAAAGCTTCAGCGGAGAGCCCCCCCCCCCCCCCCGATAATTCTTTTAGGAGTAAATTTCTCTTCTGGGGGAGGGGGGGAGATTTCTCTTACTTTCTATTGTCAAATGACAATAAGTTATTTGTAAGTCAGATGTAACTAAGGGGCTGTCTATATATAGAATATGTATAGAAAACGATATAATATTTATAGAATATGTATTAATTAGTGAGAACTGAAAACTGAATCACAACATTCAGAGAAGCATGAGATTTGAAGGATAACCCCAGTTCACACAGTCAGGGAAATGTGGATCAAGACTGTTCCTATGGTAATTTTCAAATATCAAGTTCTTCAAGCATCCTTTGTGACACCAAACCGGTCAACTGCTATAAACTTTATATTTGAAAAACTGCAGCCTTTTTCATATGTGAGCCTGGAGTTAAATGAATAAGCATGTGTGGGCATGAGTAACATTAGCAAACTTGCAGTAGCAATCTGCTTCAGCAACTTAAGAAATCAAGCATGGATAGGATAGGGACATGTCTGCCACTGTGATGATGCTTCCACCCAATTCATGGATTTTCCTTTCAAATTCATATTTAGCAATTTCATGACATTTCAAATATCTCATAAGTATAATCCATAGAACTACAGTGTGACTCCAGCATCCACTGTGATTTGATTCCAGGACCTCTGGATACCAAAGCCTGAGGATGTTCAAGTCCCATTATATACAGCAGCATAACTTCCTTTTTTCAAAACTGAATAAAACCCATTGTATGAATCAGAATTTTTATATATATATAATGTAGGCGTATACCTAAAGTTTTGTTTTACATAGTTTTGAAGATCAAATTAGGTAGGTGACATCCCCCATTCTCCATACGCTGAGTAAACAGATTTCTGCTGTTTGTCATGACTCTTGCCAGCATAGCAGGCATTAGGTTGGCAATTTCTTCCTGGATGTTGGTCTTCAAATCTTGTAGGGTCCTTGGATGGTTCACATAAACACGGGATTTCAAAAAGCCCCATAGAAAAAAAATCACAAGGGGCCAAATTGAAGAGCGGGCCAGCCACTCCAAATCCCCCCTAATTGAGATGAGGAGCTCTGGGAAGTGTTCCCTCAAAACAACCATCGATGCTCTTGAAGTGTGTGCAGTTGCACCGTCTTGTCCCCTTAGTCCAACCCATCTAGCCGTGGGGAAAAAAATCCTGTAACATGTTTACATACTGGTCCAAATTTACTGTCACTGTGACTTCATTTTCCTCAAAGAACCAGGGACCAATAATTCTAGCTGAGGAAATTGCACACCACACTGTGATTTTAGGTGAATGCAAAGGCCTTTGATGCAATTCTCGAGGATTGTTGTCAGCCCAGTAGCGCATGTTTTGTTTGTTGACGGATCCACACAAATGAAAATGGCGTCATCACTAAAAAATAACAATAGCGTCCTCGGGAACGACTTCGAGAAGAACCTCACACGCATTCCTCCGAGAACTGAAGTCACGTTCAGAAAGTTCCTGCACAATCGCCATCTTGTAAGGATGGAAATGAAGATCATCATGAAGAATTATCCTCACAGAACGATTGAAAAGTCCAAGGGCAGATGCATGTTTGCGCGCAGAATGCCGTGGTGATCACAACATTGAAGCTCTCACTGCCTCAATGTTCTCAGGAGATCTAATGGGCTGAGGGACTCCAGTTCTTCATCTTGTCGCACTTGCAGTTTGTCTAAATGTAGTGAACCACGTCAGAATTGATTTCCAGTCCAGGACAGGGGCCAATGGGGCTAAATTAAAGCGATTCCGAAAGGCACGCTGGGTTGCGATCACAGAACATCCGCTCGAAAAGTTGGCTTCAACGGCAAAAGCACGCTCCTCACTATTCCAACGCATGATGGTGACTGAACTGTGTCAGGACAAAACTATACTCCCGCCTCTCAAACGAGACTACTAGATCTCCGCTACGTCTTCAACTGAGTGAATGGTGCGCATTTTAAAAAAGGAAGTTATGCTGCCGCACCCTTACAATGTCACAGTGAAATTAAACAGAAAAAGATTAGCTTTTTAAATTTGGTTTGGTTTTTGTTATTTTTTGTTGTTGTTGCGTTTGGAATATTTTGCAACCATGGATGATGGAATCCACTCACACAGAATCTATGGATATTGGGGGCCAATTCTGCACATGGACTGGAGAAAATAAGATTGGGGTGGAGAAGAGAAAGTTAGAGGGGACACCATCACCATGTTTAAATTTTTAATAGGATGTCATGTTGAAGACAGAGCAAACTTATTATCCACTGCTTTAGAGAACTCCTTCTTAGGACCTCTTCACACTGAGCTAAAATCACTGGCATGCGGGTCACCCACTGAGTCCACTAGCTCCCATCAAATGATAACGGTGTGACTGAATGGTTGAAGTAGAGTGGAGCTGGCACATCTGCCACCACTGCTTCCTATGTTACCATTGGAATCCATGGGGAAAAGCTGCGCACTCTACACTTCCCCCAGAGGATCACCCTTTCCTCAAGGTGATGCGGGGCATGGAGCTCTGGATTCCCCATACCCCAGGACAACATGAGATAACATCCAGTGTTTCCGGCAGCCATGTGACAAAGTAATGATGTCCAAACTCCAAGTGGGGTCCCCTTAACTCATTGTTGGAGTCACAAAAAATGGGAACAATATACAAGGCATGGGGGTTCTGAATGGGAAGTTTGGTCCAATTCTATCGTTGGTGGGGTTCAGAATACTCTTTGATTGTAGGTGAACTGAATGGCATTCATACACACAAATCTGTTAGTAACAACATGCAGTATTTACAGTAGACTCTGTAAAAATGCTTTAGCTGTGCTCCACAAAAAGGAACTTTATCCTATTTTGTAAGCCTTTCAAGTGTTAGTTCATTATAAGTTAATGTTTCAGTTTTATGCCTGTAATATACCTGGGGTCACGTAAAAATTTAGCCAGCAGAAAGGGGCTGTAAGTAGAAAAAAGCTTCTGTAGATGCTAGGACATGGAGCAATGGATTCAAACTGCAGAAGACGACATTCCACCTAAATATTTGGACGAACTTCCTGATGGTAAAAGCTGTTTACCAGTGGAATATGCTGCTTTGGAGTGTGGTGTCTTTTTCCTTGGAGATTAAAGACACATACTTCTTTAAAGAGAAATTGGATCTATCGGGAGTGCTTTGTGTATTTCTGCATGGTAGGGGGTTGGATTGAATGATCCTTGTGGTTTCTTCTATGATTCTATGAACTGGTTAGTTTTAAATAATTTAGCAACAGTGTTCTGCAAAGCAACCTAAATTAATACAAGAACACTCCAGTTTGCTTAAACCAAGAGATGAGGAATAGAGAAAGTGGCCTCAAACTTCAGATGCCAATAAAAGTTAGTTTACTCTGTTGATAAAGTAGCCATATACTAATGACTATTATTACATTACTGTTGTAACATATCCCACTAAGCAAAGGGTCATTATAAATTCCAAGATCACTGTAGTTAATGCTATCCTACAGGCAGGCCTGTAGCGAGGGGGTGGTTTTAGGGGTTCAAACCCCCCCCCCCGAAATGTTTCAGATTTTTTTAAAAAAACTGTTTTACTCATGAATTTTAACTGGTTAACCAAATCCCCCTGCTAAGTCTATGAGATGCAAAAAATTAATAGTCCCTCCAGAACTGTAAGCACTATCTCAAGCAAATATTGACAATTTATTCACACTGTCATTACTTGCAGCAATAGCTGATGTAGCGAAGCAACCAAGTTGCGGGGTATGTGTTGAATGCTCTCATTAAGGAGGCCAGACTTGGTGGAGGTGGTTGACAGGGGTGGAACTGGCTATTGAAGGCTGCTCTGCTCCCTACTGTGCTCTTTGCTTCAGCTTGAGCCAGGAGGCAGGTTTCAACCCCCCCCCCCCGAAATTTTCAACCCCCCCCCCCAAATTGTCAACCCTCCCCGAAATTTTTTTCTGGCTACGGCCCTGCCTACAGGGTATGCAGATAAATACTTCCTACAAAAGATTTAAATTTCTTGTTTAAATAACATATTCATGGTTTTACACAATATAAGTTGCATCCCACCAGTTTCTTTGCCACCACCTTTTTGCCCTTCTCTTTAATATATAGTGAGAGAATTCTGTATCCGCAGGCTTCATTCCCTTTGTGAGAGCAGCACACAAATGACAAAATATCATATTAATTTGTCCTAAGGGCTGTGCAAGTTCTCATAGCCTTAGTATTCCCTTCCCTGTTAGCTCATAACAAACAGTGCTCTTATTGGTTTCATACTGCTGTAATGCATTTTAATAGTTTGGGGAATGTAATTGGCCTGAAATATCTCCCAGTCCATGAGACTTAAGGAATATTAATGACAAATAGTTTAATTAATCACCATTAGGCCTGGGTAACAACGGAAAAAATTGTTTCTAAAATCGATTTGTATTTGGGGGTTTTTTTTGTTTTGATATTTAAAATAATTACAAAATTTTCCTTTTAAAAAGTTCGATATTTACGAAATTTCGTAAATGGTAAAAAATTAAGCGAATCGATTTCCGAAACAATAACGAATCGATTCGTTAATGGCGGACGCGACCGCGAAATACGCTAAAAAACCTCCAAAACCTTCTGAAGCTTCCCTCTCCCTCTGTTGTTGACTGTTGGTGTGATATTATAATTTTTTTTCACTAATTAAACCATAAAACTGGCCCAGACATGCGGAAATAATAACAAAACGACCTCAAAACAATAACGAAATGAATACAATATCGAAATACGAAGCATTTACAAAACGTTTTTGAAAATTTGTTTTTTTAATAATTGCTCCAGAATGGTTCGTTATCGTTTTGTAATTGAAAAAATTAACGAATTATTAACGAATTACGAATTAACGAAACGAAACCGCCCAGCCCTAATCACCATCACTACAACTATCTCAAATTTCTCTATGGTTCTACAAAAAGAGAGAGTAACTATAAGGACAAATTAAACATCATGCATCATAACACTGTAGTCCAGTGGTTCTCAACCTGGGGTCCCCAGATGTTTTTGGCCTACAACTCCCAGAAATCCCAGCCAGTTTACCAGCTGTTAGGATTTCTGGGAGTTGAAGGCCAAAAACATCTGGGGACCCCAGGTTGAGAACCACTGCTGTAGTCCTACACACATTGACAACAAGAAGTAAGTCCTACTGGGCTTACTCCTGTAAGAATGATGACCTGCAACCCCATATAAAGATTTTCCCAAACAGTGCCTTCCAATTCTTTAAGATAACTTGCATAATCTTTGGCCACAATACTTTGAATTTATAGGAATTCAAGGTCAAAGCAGCCAGTTACACACTGGAAAAGTATTTTAATGGCCACTAGTCATGTTTTTTATGTACAGGTTCATAGAATCAGAATCATAAGAATGCCTGGAGCAGATCTAACAAAGACCAGATCCAATGACAGCCATGTGTAAGATAAGGTCCACTTAAAGCCTTAAGACATCCGAGAAGTGCATAACAGCATTAGTAGAAGTGGAGAAAAGTCCAGTGGAGAAGTCAGAAATGGGAAATATGCTTCAGGCAAGTCTTCAAACTGATGATAATGTCAGCAGTAGAAATATGAGCCAGTACAGCAGACATGGAAAAACTTCGTCCTTCCAGGTGTTTTGACTTCAACTCCCACAATTCCTAACAACTCTTAGGAATTAATAATAAAATAATAAACTTCATTTGTACCTCACCATCATCTCCCAGAGGGGCCTGAGGCGGCTCACAAAGCACTCAAAGGCGCAACTACTCAAAATACAGAAAGTGTAAAAATAATAAAATAAAACAACAAACAACCAACATAAACATCACAAAATAGATAAAATACAGTGATAGCTGCATGTAAAAACAACAGCAGTCAGTCTCAGTCTTGTAAAGTGCTTGATAAAAAATCTATAGGTCTTTGCATATACATTAAAGGAGTCTAAATTTGGCCAAAGGCTTGTAAAAAAATGGAGAGTAGGAGCTAGTCTGATCTCCCTCAGGAGAGCATTCATAAACTGGGGGGGGGGGGGGCAAAGACATCCCTTTCTCTCTTCCCCAGCAACCACACTTGAGATGGGAGTGGGGCCAAGAGTAGGCCTCCCTGTAGATCTTAGATGCAGTTTCAAAGATAGGTTGGACCCAAAGTGCATAGGGATTTATAGGTAATTTCCTGCACTTTGAATTGGGTCCGGAAACTCATCGGCAGCCAATTGAGCTGCTTTAGTAGGGCCATGGCATGGTTTTGGAGTTGAAGTCCAAACACCTGGAGGGCCGAAGTTCGCCATACTTGTGATACAGAATTGCTCGTAACAATATGAAGATCTGACATGGATCAGGGAATGACAACAGTATCAAGGAAACCTGAATTCTGGAACCAAATGTGGGGATGGCTCATGAGGTCTCTTCCAACTCAATGATTCTATGATTCTATGGAACCTCTTTTGATATCCAGCTCAATAGCATCAGATTGTGAGGGCCTAATGTCACTTGGCTATAAAATCAACAAGGAGATCATACTTATTGCTGAGTGTTGAAGTTGAGAGTTCGTGAGTGTCAGCATGAACTTCTAACTCAGGTTAGTCTTTAGATGTAGGCATGTGCTCATCCTTATTCCTAGAGTTCATTTTCTTTTTGATATTAGTTGCCATAGAGGGAGAGGAGAACATCTGCTTATGGATGGAATGTGATTCAAGAACATCATTTCTGTGTCCGAAGTAGGCTGCAGTTTATGAACTAGATCAACTGCTACTAGAATTAAAGGGTCAAAGGCATCGAAATAGGTGGGACTTAAAGGGGCCAAAGACAGTGCCAAGTCAACCACAGACAGTATAGTGAATGGTATCAAGAATGGGATAAAGCCCTAAACGGTTCCGGCCCAAGATACCCAACTGACCGCCTCTCAGCCTATGAACCCACGAGGACTTTGAGATCTTCCGGGGAGGCCCTGCTCTCGATCCTGCCCGTGTCACAGGCACGGCTGGCAGGGATGAGAGATAGGGCCTTCTCGGTGGTGGCTCCTCAGCTGTAGAACACCCTTCCCGTGGACATCAGGCTAGCTCCCTCCCTGATGATATTCCGCAGGAAGTTAAAGACCTGGCTGTTTAAGAAGGCATTTGAACAAGAAGTGCAATGATTGGTAATTTGACCATAGGAATAGAACATCGGAAAGTGATACTGGATTGTGGGTTTGACGATGAGACGACACGGAATGGCTTTTGTAGTAATGTTGATGTTTTTGATGAGGATGTTTTTGATAATGAAGAATTGTGGATTATTTTACACTATGTCTTGTATTTTGCACTTGTTTTTCTATGTTGTACACCGCAGTGAGTCGCCCCTGGGCTGAGAATTGCGGTATATAAGCGAAGTAAATAAATAAATAAATAAAAGTTGATCCAGAAAAGGATCAGCAAATGATTCAAGTCAAAATAAAGGCATGGAGAACTTCTAACTGCAGATATTTGTTTTGTTGACAACTTGGTAAGCAAAGGAGAGGCACCAGTGCAGCAATTTATCAGAAGCTGCCTGCTCCTCCACCTTCAGAGACTTCCTAACAATGAAATTTAAAGTGAGACTCTTGTTACGGAGAGCTTGGGTAGTGAAGCCTCAGGAAATCAAATGAATGCTCGACAAATCAAACTTGCCTTGGCAAATCAAACACTGCTGGACAATATGGCCCTCTATAAGGGAAGTATCTGGAATGACAATCAGACAAAGTGATTTTTTTTTTCCCACAAGAAAGACAGGTTTTGAAGGGAAGTGTAGATTAAAGCTTAGAGCAGATTCAAGCGCTGAGGAAGTATAGCATGATAGAAGAAAAGAGGCAAGTAAGATGCTATTCAACAGAGAATAAGAAAGGTGATGTCAGTCCATCATTGGACAAAAAGAAACTGAAGGGAATGTAGCTTTAGTGCATTATGACCTGCATTGATGGAATGTTCAGAACTATCCAGCCTTATAACATTCCAAACATATTGTGTTCAGTTCTGGGCACCACAATGCAAGAGGGATATTGACAAGCTGCAGACTGTGGCCAGGAAATCAGAAGACGCTTACTTCTTGGGAGGAGAGCAATGTCCAGTCTCGATAAAATAGTAAAGAGAAGAGACATCAGACTGGCAACAAAGATCCGCCTAGTCAAAGCCATGGTATTCCCTGTAGTAACCTACAGATGTGAGAGCTGGACCTTAGGGAAGGCTGAGCGAAGGAAGATCAATGCTTTTGAGCTGTGGTGTTGGAGGAAAGTGCTGAGAGTGCCTTGGACTGCGAGAAGATCCAACCAGTCCATCCTCCAGGAAATAAAGCCCGACTGCTCACTGGAGGGAAAGATACTAGAGACAAAGTTGAAGTACTTTGGCCACATCATGAGGAGACAGGAAAGCCTAGAGAAGACAATTATGCTGGGGAAAGTGGAAGGCAAAAGGAAGAGGGGCCGACCAAGGGCAAGATGGATGGATGGCATCCTTGAAGTGACTGGACTGACCTTGAGGGAGCTGGGGGTGGTAACGGCCAACAGGGAGCTCTGGCGTGGGCTGGTCCATGAGGTCACGAAGAGTCGGAGACGACTGAACGAATGAACAACAACATTGACAAGCTGGAATGTGTCCAGAGGAGGGCGACTAAAATGATCAAGGGTCTGGAGAACAAGCCCTATGAGGAGTGGCTTAAGGAGCTGGGCATGTTTAGCCTGAAGAAGAGAAGGCTGATATATGATATCAGCTATAAATATGTGAGAGGAAGCCACAGGGAGGAGGGAGCAAGCTTGTTTTCTGCTTCCTTGGAGTCTAGGACGCGAAACAATGGCTTCAAACTAAAGGAGAGGAGATTCCATCTGAACATGAGGAAGAACTTCCTGACTGTGAGAGCCGTTCAGCAGTGGAACTCTCTACCCCGGAGTGTGGTGGAGGCAGGCCCGTAGCCAGGATTTCATTTTGGGGGGGGGGGGGGCTGAATTTTTTTTCAGGGGTGGTTTCGGGGGGGGGGGCTGAGTTTCGGGGGGGGCTGAGTCTGAGTGAAAGAGGGTCTAGCCTAGCAAACCTTTTGTATCATTACCCCAGTACCCCCATGCATATGGGATATATTGAGTATGGTGATCAGATCATGATATGAATAAACATAACAGTTTAAATAATGCACCATTAAGGCCTTTTTGCGAGCCACCATGAAAATTTCGGGGGGGGGGGCTGAAGCCCCCTGAGCGCCCCCCCTCCCCCCCCCCCCGGCTACATGCCTGGGTGGAGGCTCCTTCTTTGGAAGCTTTTAAACAGAGACTGGATGGCCATCTGTCAGGGGTGATTTGAATGCAATATTCCTGCTTCTTGGAAGGGGGTTGGACTGGATGGCCCATGAGGCCTCTTCCAACTCTTTGATTCTATGATTCTATGATTCAAACAGGATGCCTGCACGGGTACAAAGCCCATGTGTGTAAAGCACAGATACTGCAATAAAGGCATATTGTTTCCTGCAGAGAAAATACTATCTGTGCAAAAAAGAAAGAAAAACAAACAAACAAACAAAAGGAATACGTGTATTTTTCACACAGAATAACACCCAAAGCATGACAAATCTATCCTGTTAATAGTTTCCCGATTCAGAAAATTGGGGCAGGAGGAGATAAAAGAAAAACATTGAAAAGGGCCTGGGATAAACAAACTGAAAGCTCTTGAAGAATTAAAATAAAATAACAGCATTTTTGTAAGAAGGGTGGATTGGTGGAATAAGAACATTGGGATGAAGGGAAAAATATAATATAGTATTATATTATATAGAAAAAGTTGAAATGCACTAAAGTCAATTTAGATTAAAGAGGCAAACATGGGGAAAACACTGAAATGAGATATAAAAATGAATTAAAAGAGTAGAATTTTAGTCAAACTTGGTTTTATTAATTGTTCAAATTGTTTTTATTAATATTACTTGTGGATATGTATTAATGTTAACTATATTTATTTATTTATTTATTTGACTCCCAATTTGGCTCGGAGAGGTTTACAGCAGTAGATTAAAACAATACAATCAACTTTAAAATACAATAAAAATGAGAACCGACATAGTCCCGAGTTATTCACCCATCGAAAGCTTGTCGGAAAAGAAAGGTTTTACAGGCTTTCCGAAAAGCAAGTAGCTCTCGGATGGTTCGGGTTTCAACTGGCAAGGCATTCCATAAATAAAGGGCCACAATGGAGAAGGCTCTCTGCCTAGTCGAGGACAGATGATAAGTCCAGATGTTGGGGACTTCAAGCAAATTTTGGTCCTCGGACTGATGCAATCTCTGAGGTTGGTAGGGGGATAAGCGGGCCCTCAGGTACGCCGGCCCCAGACCATGTAAGGCCTTAAAGGTTAGTACCAGCACCTTGAAAGTAATCCGGTACTCAATCGGAAGCAAGTACAGCTGTTGTAGAATTGGGGTGATACGACACCTCGCCGGCACTCCGGCGAGAAGACGAGCCGCGCATTTTGCACCAGCTTCAGTTTCTGGATCACTGACAAAGAAAGGCCAATGTAGAGGGTGTTACAGTAGTCAAGCCTCGAGATGACGGTCGCCTGGATCACCGTAGCCAGGTCGTTCCTAGATAGGAAGGGAGCCAGTCGCCTAGCCTGATGTAGGTGGAAAAACGCAGATCTGCTCACAGCAAAGACCTGGGCCTCCATTGTGAGCAGAGGGTCCAATAAGACACCAAGGCTTTTTACAGAAGGTGACGGACGTAGTGTCCCACCATCCAGGGTAGGCAGCTGGATCTCCCTCCCACCCAGACGGCCCAGCCAAAGGATCTCCGTCTTCGCTGGGTTCAACCTCAACCTGCTGGCACGCAACCATCCAGTAACAGCCTCAAGGCACTGATGGAAATTTTCGGGTAACTATATTTGTCTATAGTTAGCAGAAGTTGATGTAACTAATAGAAAAAAAATATTTTGATATCTTGGCTTGGGGGGGGGAGGGGGAAGAAAAAGAGTTCTCAACGGCACTTTGTTGTTGTTCATTTGTTCAGTCATTTCCGACTCCTTGTGACTTCATGGACCATCCCACGCCAGAGCTCCCTGTCGGCCGTCACCACTCCCAGCTCCTTCAAGGTCAATCCAGTCACTTCAAGGATGCCATCCATCCATCTTGCCCTTGGTCTTCCTTTTTCCTTCCATTTTCCCCAGCATAATTGTCTTCTCTAAGCTTTCCTTTCTTCTCATGATGTGGCCAAAGTACTTCATCTTTGTCTCTACTATCCTTCCCGCCAATGAGCAGTTGGGCTTTATTTCCTAAAGTATGGACTGGTTAGATCTTCTCATGGTCCAAGGCACTCTCTGAACTTTCCTCCAAACCCACAGTTCAAAAGCTTCTATCTACGGTACTAAACTGATGATATGTTGTGGTTGTTTGGAGATAGTTGCATTTCAAATGTTACCAAACATTAGTAAAACATCAAGGGGGTGCTTTGAATGTAATTTTCCTGCTTCTTGGCAGTGGGTTGGACTGGATGGCCCATGAGGTCTCTTCCACCTCTATGATTCTATGATTCTAGGTCCAATTATGCTTTGCAATGCATGTAAGATCTGAAGCAGTGGCAATGGATTTTGTGATGCAATTCCTGAATTAGAATGAATTGTATAGCACATTCTAAGTTGTAAAGCCCTGAACGGTTTGGGACCAGCCTACCTGCGTGACCTCGCAAAGGTCAGGGTGGTCCATGCCTTGGTCACCTCTAGGTTGGATTACTGTAATGCGCTCTACGTGGGGCTGCCCTTGAAAATGGCTCGGAAATTCCAACTTGTCCAACAAGCAGCAGCCAGGATGTTGACTGGTGCTCCCTACAGAGAGAGGTCAACCCTCCTGTTCAAGGAGTTCCACTGGCTGCCGTTTATCCTCCGAGCCCAATTTAAGGTGCAAAGCCCTGAACGGTTTGGGACCAGCCTACCTGCGTGACCATATCTCTGTCTACGAACCCACGCGTTCATTATGCTCATCTGAAGAGGCCCTGCTCGTGATCCCACCTGCGTCGCAAGCACGTTTGGTGGGGACATGAGACAGGGCCTTTTCCGTGGTGGCCTCCCGTCTCTGGAACACTCTCCCCAAAGATCTTAGACATTGGCAGTCTTCAGAAAGAACTTGAAGACCTGGCTGTTCCAAAGTGCCTTCCCCAATTAGGAAATCTCCAATACCAAGTCCCAGAAGCACTTTATTAGAATTAAGATTGCCGCACACTGCACACTGCACTTGTCCTATAATCCTTACATATCACCTGTCACATCAGCACTTTTTAATCCTGTACCCTTTACTCTGGCCCGGCCTAGTTTTATCCTGTTTGATGTATTGTTTATTGCTTGTGGTTTTGTTGTTTTAATACTGCTTTAATTGTTTTAATTTGCTTTAGGTGTATTGTTATGTTGTGTATTGAGGCCTTGGCCTTTGTAAGCCGCATCGAGTCCTTCGGGAGATGCTAGCGGGGTACAAATAAAGTTTAATAATAATAATAATAATAATAATAATAATAAATATTCTTTAAAATACTTAGGACTCTCTTGCTCTGATTTAAAGAAAAAAACATTCACTAAGAACTAAACAGAATTATGAAGAAATCTGATATATTAAAATGGATAAAATGTGTGCACAGCTTGCTAAATTCCATTATAGTATTACCTCACTAATGTAGGAGAATAAAGTTTTTTTTTCAAATTCAAGAGAAACTTGGACACTACACAAGAAAATTTATCCATATCTCTGAAATTATTGACACAGAAATATACAACCTACAAAATACTTTGATACTTTTTCAGTTGGGGCTTTTTGGTGAAGGTCTGAAACAAGTTGAAACATTTCCTTCTAGCACTAAGTTCTTCTCTTTTTTTTTCTTTATTCACATCAAAGAGCACCAGCAACATATTGTTGCTCATCTTATGCTCTCTTTCCAGTTTGTCCCTGAAGGGGACAATGTAATGTTGAACTTGCTGGCATTTTGGATCAAAACATTCTCATAACCCTAGATCCCTAAAGGTTTCTGTGATCATCCAAGCAAAATCTGCAAGAAATCTTGCAAATTGGAAAACATTAGATTTATTGAGGTTGTAGAAGAAGGAGTTCTAAATGCAAATCGCACTATCAATTTCTGTAGAACACATACATCTAAAAAAAGTGAATGGGAGCAAAACAGAAACCTCAAGTATTCGTTTAGCTTTTGGAATAGCTAAAGGGTTAATCATGACGAAATTATTCTACTTCTTTCAACTCATCTAAATGTTAGATATTTGGAAAAAGAGTTCTTTTGATTTTGTTTTTCAGTCATCCACCCAGAGGCCATTAATGTTCATGTGAGATATAACTGAAGTGCTCCCTGAAGTCTATCAACAACTTTATGAATATACAGTGCAAATTTCACAGGTGTAGTTTGGAAATAATCCTCATTTAACCTCAGACTATCAGTTTGCTGAAGAGTTTTATATCTTTTTGGGGCTGATGATGAAGCATCAGATGAGAAGTTTCCAAATGGAAACCCATTGTTGGTGGCACCATCCTCCACATTGGGAGGAGCATACTAAAAGACAGAGGCAAGGAGTCACACATTCAAGTATCCCAGTTCTTCCAGTGACTAGCAGTTCACTTCCCAGTTAGAAAAAGATCTCTCTGGGGGTTTTAACAGCCTGCAGGTTTGTCCTTATACCCAAATTGTCCTTATACCTGGCAGAGGGCATGGGACCATTTTGATTTTTTAAAAATAAAACTTTTATATCTATATAAATAAAAACGTAATGCTCGTTCGTGCGATTAGCATAACTCAAAAACCACTGGACGAATTGACACCAAATTTGGACACAATACACTGAGCTGCACAGCTTGTTGATCGAAAGGTTGCAGGTTCGATTCCGGGGAGTGGCGTGAGCTTCCGTTGTCAGCCCTAGCTTCTGCCAACCTAGCAGTTCGAAAACATGCAAAATGTGAGTAGATCAATAGGTACCGCTCCGGCGGGAAGGTAACGGCGCTCCATGCAGTCATGCCGGCCACATGACCTTGGAGGTGTCTATGGACAATGCTGGCTCTTCGACTTAGAAATGGAGATGAGCACCACACCCCAGAGTCAGACATGACTGGACTTAATGTCAGGGGACTACCTTTACCTTTACCTACACCTATCAAGCCATAAAAAACATTGAAAAACACAGCAGAAGAAACTTAAAAAGCAAAAAAAAAAAAGAATACATTACAACACATGCGCAAAACCACACACACACACACATATATATATATATACATATACATATGCAAACACACATATACACAAATTTATACACACATATATACACACACAAAACACATATCCATAGACTGGGCCACAGCAACGTGTGGCAGGGGACGGCTAGTAAAAAAATATAAAATACAGTTTTGGGATGCTTGCGTCTTAAATTCCACATGCAGCCTTTGGGAGAAAACTTTCCTCATACTTGGTCGAAACAGATGAACTGGATACCAATACATTCTGAGCACAATACTGGTTATGGCTTTCCTTGATCTTAATATCTTATAGACTGTTTTTTATCATCAAGGTTTTGCCCCTTATAATCTCCCAGAAACATATCATCAGATTTGATCAACTGTTACAAAGATATTGGAGGGGGGGATGCAGAGTCACATACTGCATATACATACACAAAATTATGACTGTCTCAAATCAAATTCATCTACTATTCCCGATACATGAAGAAATACATGACAAGACTGGATTTCATACAATTTTGCAATTTTCTTGAGTTATATCTAGCATAAAGTCTGTGTTTATGACAGTTGCAATATACCACATGGCATAATTCAATGAGCTACTATTTTTTATCTGTTGTTCTCTTCTTCCTTTCTTATTTTGAACACAGCTGTAATAAGCAAACTGTATTAAGAAATACTATAAAATGGTGAAAGATAAAGTTTGAGTGTGACAGGTGTGGGATAAGCAGCACAACTGGTAATTTAATCTGAAAACTGAATGAATTACCAATGTAATAATGTACAAACCGAATACAGACATACATAGAGGCCTGAACATGTACAGTTGATATAGCTATAACCAAAAATGGATGGATTCAAGTTGCCAAAGAAGAAGTCCCAGGCAAGGATAGGACCTATCTTGTTACCCTTATGCTTACTTTTACCTAAGGGCAGAAGTTGGCCATAAGAAAATTTCTAAAAACCATATTACCATGTTATCTTTAATGGGCCAATCAAAGAGCAAAACAGTGTGTCCATGTTTTGAGATTTTCAGCTGTCTTTATTAGGCTAGAGTGCATTACAAAAACAGTTTGTGGTGAGAATGGATTTGATGTGACAACCTCGTCACACAGGCCACTGGAATCACCACGCGCCGTGATGAATCTGATGACCATCATCAGTGGGCATGGGGAACCCATCACCCCAGGTCCCACATTGCCTGGCTTAGCAGGAAGCTGATCCCATGGAAGAAAGCTTTGACTGGAATCACCACACGTTGTGATGAATCTAATGACCATCATCAGTGGGCATGGGGAACCCTTCACCCCAGGTCCCACATTGCCTCGCTTAGCAGGAAGCTGATCCCATGGAAGGAAGCTTTGACTGGAATCACCACGCGTCGTGATGAATCTGATGACCATCATCAGTGGGCATGGGAAACCCATCACCCCAGGTCCCACATTGCCTGGCTTAGCAGGAAGCTGATCCCATGGAAGGAAGCTTTGACTGGAATCACCACGTGTCATGATGAATCTGATGACCATCATCAGTGGGCATGGGGAACCCATCACCCCAGGTCCCACATTGCCTGGCTTAGCAGGAAGCTAATCCCATGGAGGGAAGCTTTGACTGGAATCACCACGCGTCGTGATGAATCTGATGACCATCATCAGTGGGCATGGGGAACCCATCACCCCAGGTCCCACATTGCCTGGCTTAGCAGGAAGCTAATCCCATGGAGGGAAGCTTTGACTGGAATCACCACGCGTCGTGATGAATCTGATGACCATCATCAGTGGGCATGGGGAACCCATCACCCCAGGTCCCACATTGCCTGGCTTAGCAGGAAGCTGATCCCATGGAAGGAAGCTTTGACTGGAATCACCACGTGTCGTGATGAATCTGATGGCCATCATTAGTGGGCATGGGGAACCCATCACCCCAGGTCCCACATTGCCTGGCTTAGCAGGAAGCTGATCCCATGGAAGGAAGCTTTGACTGGAATCACCACACGTCGTGATGAATCTGATGACCATCATCAGTGGGCATGGGGAACCCATCACCCCAGGTTCCACATTGCCTGGCTTAGCAATAAGCTGATCCCATGGAGGGAAGCTTTGACTGTGCGGCTTCTTCCCAATACTTCCTGTGCAGAATAGGAATCCTCCTGTGTTGCTACCATGGTAACATATGTCAGCTCCTCACTAGTTGACCCACGGAGCCCTCCGGAAGTTCCTCTGGATCATGAGATGGGAACCAGTAGGCTCTATGGATCAATTAGGGCTGAACCAATGTATGCCATCAAAGTAAATCCCATATAATGAGGTCACCAAAGTCTGAACAGTGTTTCAAAATGGAATAGAACTACAAAATATTAGTAGATTTTATCTATTTTGCTGAATGTCTGAAGAGAGTGCTCACTTTTGCCCTCTGGATGGTTCTTGTAGATGAGCTTCCTCTCTTATTTTTAGCATTGCATTTTTGTCAGAATCAGGAGAGACTTAGCTAACTCTACAAACAGCACAATTTTCTTCTCATTCTTTCCTCCCTCAGGCATCTTTCATCTGAAACCTTTCAACAGATATTCTCAGTTCTTCCTCTTTTTTTCCATTAAATAATTTGCTTCAGATGCTATCTTTTTCCTACTGCAACACAGTTTTAAATTTCAGGACTTGTTTCTTATTTCAAGCTATTTTATATCTTTTTTCTAAATATTCTGTTCTTTGAAGCATAACTGGAGCACTCTGCTGATACAATCTAGAGAACTCAAAAGCCTGCACAATTTTATATCATTTTTGGTTGGTTCTAATAACTGTATTGACTCTGGATGTCTGTTCATTTCTTTCTATGCCCCCCTCCCCTCTTGCACCAGCACAACCTTCTTTGGGGGGACAGGTTTCTTTACTGCAGTTGTGCAATTCTTTATCTTCTAAACTACAAAGAAAGTTGTTTTACAGTTAATTTGTTGTACATGTTGGTGTCCTTGTAGAAAATACTTGGACCACACCAGCTCTAGTTTCTTAGATATAGAATCATAGAATCAAAGAGTTGGAAGAGACCTCATGGGCCATCCAGTCCAGCCCCCTGCCAAGAAGCAGGAATATTGCATTCAAATCACCCCTGACAAATGGCCATCCAGCCTCTGCTTAAAAGCTTCCAAAGAAGGAGCCTCCACCACACTCCGGGGCAGAGAGTTCCACTGCTGAACGGCTCTCACAGTCAGGAAGTTCTTCCTCATGTTCAGATGGAATCTCCTCTCTTGTAGTTTGAAGCCATTGTTCCGCGTCCTAATCTCCAAGGAAGCAGAAAACAAGCTAGCTCCCTCCTCCCTGTGGCTTCCTCTCACATATTTATACATGGCTATCATATCTCCTCTCAGCCTTCTCTTCTTCAGGCTAAACATGCCCAGTTCCCTAAGCCGCTCCTCATAGGGCTTGTTCTCCAGACCCTTGATCATTTTAGTCGCCCTCCTCTGGACACATTCCAGCTTGTCAATATCTCTCTTGAATTGTGGTGCCCAGAATTGGACACAATATTCCAGATGTGGTCTAATCAAAGCAGAATAGAGGGGTAGCATTACTTCCCTAGATCTAGATACTATGCTCCTGTTGATGCAGGCCAAAATCCCATTGGCTTTTTTTGCCACCACATCACATTGTTGGCTCATGTTTAACTTGTTGTCCACGAGGACTCCAAGATCTTTTTCACACGTACTGCTCTCGAGCCAGGTGTCCCCCATTCTGTATCTTTGCATTTCGTTTTTCCTGCCAAAGTGGAGTATCTTGCATTTGTCACTGTTGAACTTCATTTTGTTAGTTTTGGCCCATCTCTCTAATCTGTCAAGATCGTTTTGAATTCTGCTCCTGTCCTCTGGACTATTGGCTATCCCTCCCAATTTGGTGTCGTCTGCAAACTTGATGATCCTGCCTTCTAACCCTTCATCTAAGTCATTAATAAAGATGTTGAACAGGACCGGGCCCAGGACGGAACCCTGCGGCACTCCACTTGTCACTTCTTTCCAAGATGAAGAGGAAGCATTAGTGAGCACTCTCTGTGTTCGTCCACTTAACCAATTACAGATCCACCTCACTGTAGTTTTGCCTAGCCCACATTGGACTAGTTTCCTTGCCAGAAGGTCATGGGGGACCTTGTCGAAGGCCTTACTGAAATCTAGGTACGCTACATCCACGGCATTCCCCGCATCTACCCAGCTTGTAGCTCTATCGAAGAAAGAGATCAGATTAGCCTGGCATGACTTGTTTTTGATAAATCCATGTTGACTATTAGCGATGACTGCATTTGTTTCTAAGTGTTTGCAGACCGCTTCCTTAACAATCTTTTCCAGAATCTTGCCCGGTATCGACGTGAGGCTGACCAGACGGTAGTTGTTTGGGTCATCCTTTTTTCCCTTCTTGAAGATTGGGACCACATTGGCCCTCCTCCAGTCTGCTGGAACTTCTCCCATTCTCCAAGAACTCTCAAAGATGGTTGCCAATGGTTCCGAAATGACTTCCGCTAGTTCCTTCAATACTCTGGGGTGTAGTTGGTTATCATGGTTTTCTATGGGTGAGCAGATTCCTACCATATGTTCTGTCTCTCAAAAACTAAAGTTGATAGGGGAAAACTGGTATCATTTTTGAAATCAGCAGGCCAAATATACCCAGACACAGGACTAACGTTTGAGGCACCAAAATATGTGTTGGTCAATGTAATCTTTATGGGATACACTTTGCCACTCACACACCTATTCATATTTCCATTTAAAATTTAAACCTTTACCACTCTGCTGGATTTTCCTTTTATCTTTTTTCATGGTGCATACACACATAGAGTGAAAGATAATTTTGCTTTACTTGCCAATTTCCTTCATTTGTAAATCATAAGAAGAAAATGCATTAAATTCTTCTTCCCATCGAAGCATTACTCTAGTCTACAAGAATAGCTGAGGGGAAAACTGTTATATGATAGATTTGCTCATCTTTGGCTGTACAGGATTTCTTGTCTTCTGTATCAAAACATGATAATGAGACATTTTACAACTGACTGCATGGGCAATCTTTACAAATTAAAATGAAAAATAGTGTGAAGATGTCCAGGTTTCAGTATTCTAGATACTCAAGAAACATATTCTAGCCTAGAAGAATTTGGAATTGAGCCATTGCTGGTGTTGTGAGAACTTTTCTCTGCTAATAACTTTAACAGAAATAAATATAGTTAGGATGAGGTAGATTAGTTTTACCTTTGAGGTGAGGTGGAGTATACTCCCAGAGCCCCTTACATACATAGTTATAGAAAAAACTGACTTCAGGTATCCTCAGCTTTTGTATCAACTCAATACAAGCATCACCATGGAAGCAACTAAATGACACAATCCGTTCAGTGATTGTGACATCAGAGCACTGGATGCCAAATGGTTACAGTGCTAGGAAAGGGATTAATAGTTCTTACTCTAAGAAATAAAGGAGAAGCATGTATAGAGTCCACTCTCAGTAACCTACAAAAGTGTTAGGTAAATATTGCCAGTCATTTAGCTATGTTTACAAAATGAGAAGGGGACACTGACAACAGGCATATTCTCAAAGTGTTGGAGTAAGCGATAAGAGGCATGTGCCATTTTTCTGAAACATAACACATTTTTTTATTTATTTACTATTTTATACCCCGCCCTCCTCACCCCAAAGGGGACTCAGAGCAGCTTACAAATAGGCAATAATTCAATACCCTGTATACAAAACATACAATAAAATAAACATATACATTAAAAACCATAAAATTAAAAACATCTAAACATTAAAAGTTATAAAATGGTTCTGGCCCAAGTTACCTATCCGACCGCATCTCCACCTATGAACCCACCAGGACTTTGAGATCTTCCGGGGAGGCCCTGCTCTCGATCCCGCCTGCATCACAGGCGCGGCTGGCGGGGACGAGAGACAGGGCCTTCTCGGTGGTGGCCCCTCGGCTGTGGAACGCCCTTCCCACGGACATCAGATTGGCTCCCTCATTGATGGTATTCCGGAGAAGAGTGAAGACTTGGTTATTCGAACAGGCGTTTGAATAAAAAGTGCAATGAATTTTCAGGAAATGGAACTACGACTGACGAGTTTGGATCATGATTCTAGTTACGAGACGTCCATTGATTGATTGTATATTATTGTTAAATTGCTTAACTTGCTTCTGTGTTAACTGTTTTTAAGTATCTTTTTCATACCGCATTGAATTTTTGCCTTGATTATTCGCCTTGTTTTTGCTTGATTGTTGTAAACTGCTATGAGTCGCCTTAGGGCTGAGAATGGCGGTATACAAGTGAAGTAAATAAATAAATAAATAAATAAATAAATAAATAATTTAGACAGAAAACTAGGCTTTGAGAAAAAATAATCCTTTTGGGATAAAATCATAAAATCTGATGTGAAACATATACGAAAAATTTACCAACAATTACTTATCTGGGAAACAGAAAAAGAACAGGTGAAGGAGAACATGATAAGGTGGGCAAGAGAAATAAACCGCTCAATCAATCTAGCAGAATGGGAAGAAATCTGGTCTAAAAAATTGAAATTTACATACTCAACTGATTTCAAAGAAAATTGGTACAAACTATTTTATAGGTGGTACCTAACACTGGAACAAATATCAAAATTTAATAAAGGAAAAACAGATGGGAAATGCTGGAATTGTAAGAGAGTTAATGGAGACTTCATACACATGTGGTGGAGATGCAAGAAAGTAAAATCTTTCTGGCACCAAATCCACAAAGAATCAGAAAAAGATTCTACACAAGAAATTCGACTTAAAGCCAGAATACTTCCTGTTAGGCATTATTGACTTCGACCTGGATAGAAACACAAATAAGATTTTCTTTTATCTCTCAACAGCTGCTAGAATTAAGCTGGCCCAACTCTGGAAATCCAAAGAAATCCCAACAATAGAACAATGGACATTGAAGGTATATGACATCATGAACATGGACTTACTAACACAAAGACTAGCTGCTAACAGTAATAAGACAAAAAATACAGACTGGGACAATTTCCTAAAATACCTCAAAAACAGAAACAAGGGACCTTGAAGAACAACAAAGGGAAAGAAAGTTTTTCAATAACAGCATGAAGACATTGAACTCAATACAATATCAGGCATCTACCTGAAAAAGGAGAATAACTCTTTACTCTGATCTGGAAGTACCTTTTGCCTAAACTTTTTACACACACACCCCCCCCCCCCCCCCGAGTGAAATGGATGAATGTATGTGAACGCGTATGAGTGTGCGAGAAAGAGTCTTTAGATTCCCCCTACTTCCCTATTTTTCCCCACCCCTCTCCTACTTCCCCTCTCTCCCTGTGATTCTCTCACCTGCCTTTCCAGTTTCCTCCCTTCCCTTGCTTCCTAGCGTGCTACTTCTAGGGCCATAGGAGTGTGTTCTCCCCCCCTTCCCCTCACTCTTTATCCCACCTTCCCCTTCCCACAGTAACACCCTTAATATTGTTCTACCCCTTTTATGTACACAGAAACTTATAATAAAATATATTTTTAAAAAACATTAAAATCAATTATTAAACCACACATTATTTCCTAGGCTCATTAAAAAAAAAAGTCCCAGATTTTGCAAGTTATATATTCTAACTTCTGGCAAAAGCCTCCTTTTGTTAAAATAATATTGACCAGTTACATCAGTCTTTGCCATTGAATTGAGACTATGGACATGTTGCAACACTGGGGGGAAACACTGAGTACCGTTGTGAATTCATGGGACAATGGGGAGGGAGCATCACCCCACACCCTGCATTGCCTGCATCACCCACATTGCCGCTTTCCCCATCACATAGGGAAAAGCATCGCAACCCAGTTCCCCCCCCCCCCCCAAGCTAGTTGGATTGTGGCGCAGCTGGCTGAGTGTCAGCTGCATTAAGATCACTCTGACCAAAAAGGTCATGAATTCGAAGCCAGCCCGGGTTGGAGTGGGTTTCCAACCAATTGTGTAGCCTGTTGTCGACCTTTGCAACCTGAAAGACAGTTGCATCTGTCAAGTAGGAAAATTAGGTACCACCTTACAGTGTGGGGAGGCTAAATTAACTTATTTATGAGGCCATAAAGAAGACTCCAGCAAAGCATTCCAGCGGGGAAGCATGCGGGGAATGCAGAAGTGCTTCATCAGCATCGCAGATGGACGATGAAAGCGACAGCTCCCCTAGCGGCCAGAAAAAGTTAAATAGCCTCTGTGTATGTCTGTATATGTTTGTATGTCAAAAATTGGCATTGATTGTTTGCCATATATGTGTACAGTGTAATCCGCCCTGAGTCCCCTGTAGGGTGAGAAGGGCAGAATATAAAAGCTGTAAATAAATAAATAAATAAATTCTCTGGGCACTCTCATAGGAGCTTCCAGAACAAAGCGCTGCCAGAAGTGTCCCTGCATCATGTGATGCATGATGCATCCAGTGGGTTCCATCCTTGCAGTATCCTGGCAACCTCCTGGCAGCTTCCTAGAACGCTGCAAAAAAGTATATGTGATGAAGACCTGAGCTAATTCTACATAAGTCCTCAACATTTTTCTCTCATTTGCAGAAATTCTGGCCTACTACTCACGGCGGGATACATTTGATCCTGGCCTGATGTTGAAAAATAAAAATGAACAAACAAAGCATGCTTTCTCACAAACAACAATGATGCAATCCATTTCTCCTCTAGCATCCACCAACACACTAAAGATAACACATTAAACGACTGTATTTTTTGCTGACTGACTAAAATAGGTGCCATTTAACTTTAGAACTGTGTATTTTTGGAATTCTTTTCATAATTTGGCACTCTTTTCCTTCCTCTCCAAGTTCCACAGCTGACCATTCCAAACATATTTCAGATTGAAGCGGCAATAGAGTGACTGAAACTTCACCATCTTACCTAAGATAAAACCTCCATCTATGAACAGGACTCAGAGGGGTTGTTTGGCTGCATTTTTACAAGTTATCTCTATCCCGCATATAAAGCAGCTTTTTAATATTTCCTGCTGGCAGTAAAATATGGAACAAAAGGATGATAAAATGAATTCCAACTAGATAAAACTGACATGCCTGCTCATATTATTAATTTTCTGGGATCACCTAAATTAATGAGAGAGAGGTCAAGGATTAATGAGGGGAGATGATGCAAAATAAATAATGACAACTGTACTCCATGTGCTCTGGAGGTAGAAACTATGGAGTACAGTTGTCATTCTTTATTTTGCTTCATTTGCTTCATTGGTCAGAATCAGAATCACTGCTATGCAAAGCAAAGCCACTTTCTGTGCAATTAAGCCAGTCAAGGTAACCAACCACAGCATACATTAACCTGCATTACATTATGCCATTTTATTTCAGGGAGCATGAGTTTCCATCTCCGCATCATTTCCCTAGGTCCACTTCCATTGCCTTTCTCTTCCAAGGATGTCTTCAGCCCCCCCCCCCCCAAAATTCTGATGGTGGTCCGCGAGAAGGCCTTACTGGTGCATTATTTAAACTGCTATGTTTATTCATATCATGATCTGATCATTATACTAAATATATCCCATATGCATGGGGGTATTGGGGGTAATGATACAAAAGGTTTGCTAGGGTAGACCCTCTTTCACTCAGACTCGGCCCCCCCGAACCAAACTCAGCCCCCTCCGAACCAAACTCAGCCCCCCGAACCAAACTCACCCCCCCCCCCCCCCGAAACAAAATCCTGGCTACGGGCCTGTCTGCAGAGGTGGTGGGAATATGAACCAGAATATACAAGTAGATCTCTAGGGAAATTGCTTTATATCAGGAAGTGTTTCTTGTAGTTAAATATTTAGCAACAGCAAAATGAAATGCACAACTTGTCCTAAAGTATCCCGAAAAGTACTTTGTATGAGTTAGGAATGAATTGGGGGAAGGGGAGTGGAAAGACTGAACTCTGTTGACTTTTGATACTCAAAAAGTTTAGAATACTTTAAATTCTAATGGTTTCCTTTAGCACAAGGCTCCAGTTAATGCATCTCAGAGTCCTAGCAAAAAAACAAACTTGCTGTCAACAAATGTTAAGCTTGTCAAATCACAGCCTGTTTCACAGAGGTGTCCATAAAATATGTACCATGTGTCAAAGTGAGGAAGAGTGATATTGGTTTAAATTCAGGCAGTGTGATAAGGGAGAGTTAGGTTAAAAATATTTTTGAAGTGTTACAAGCTTTATCAAGAATTCCTTCAGAGTTTGCTGCTTACTGGCCCGTTCCTTGGGAAGTCTGATCTGGCCACGGTGGTCCACGCCCTTGTTACATCCCGAATAGATTACTGCAACACACTCTACATGGGGTTGCCTTTGAAGACTGTTCGGAAACTTCAATTAGTCCAACGGGCGGCAGCCAGATTAATCACCGGAGCGTCATACAAGGAGCACACCACTCCTCTGTTACGTCAGCTCCACTGGCTGCCGATCCAGTTCCGAGCACAATTCAAAGTGCTGGTTTTGACCTTTAAAACCCTCTACGGCTCCGGCCCAGTGTACTTGTCCAAACGTATCTCCTCCTATGTCCCACCATGGAGTTTAAGATCTTCTGGGGAGGCCCTGCTCTCGGCCCCACCTTTATCACAAGTGAGGCTGGTGGGGACGAGAGACAGGGCCTTCTCAGTGGTGGCCCCTCGCCTGTGGAATTCACTCCCCGGGGAAATTAGGTTGTCAACATCCCTCCTCTCCTTCAGGAGAAAGCTGAAGACATGGATATGGGACCAGGCATTTGGGTAGTCTGGCAGGGTAACATGGTAATGATGACTAGAGCTGGAAATGACTATGGCAATGCTAAACGGATTGACGGATTTTAGAACATGATGAACGCAAGTTTTAGAGTGGTTTTTAGTTGATATTGTGTTATGTTGTACTGTATTAATTGTCTGTTTTTAATCTATTGTGTTTTGCTATTGCATTTTACTGTAATTGTGGGCATCGAATTGTGCCGGATGTAAGCCACCTTGAGTCCCCCCTAGAGGGTGAGAAAGGCGGGGTATAAATGACCAAAATAATAATAATAAAAATTTGAGAGAAAAAGAGATTGGGGGCTGTTTTTCTTGGAACAGAAAAGTATACGACAAATAAATTGGATTTTTTTTAAAAAAGGAAGAGGAAAACAATAAGGAAAAAGAAGAAAATAATAACGGGAAGGAAACGGAATCAGAAGGGAAGAGCCAGGCATTCCAAATGATGAAAGCAAATAAAGAGATAAAGATCAGGGAGAGTAAGGACCTCATCACATTAGAGAATATTAGCATCCTTGCAGCACACTGGGAGGATGAAGCCTGCCGGAGCCCATCAGACAATATAGGGCTACTTTCAACAGTGCTCCGTGCATCCAGCATCCTGCAAGTGTCCTTGGATAGTGCCAAGAAAACACAGGATGCTTTCTGTGTCCTCATAGGAAATAATGTGGTTAGTGTGAGGGAAGCCAGTCAGTGGCACTTCCCCCCATAGGATGGGCAAGGGATGCGAGCGATGTGGGGCACAGGGTGACAATTTTCCTTGCTGCCCACCAGATTCAACCACTGCCTGGCAAATCCTCCCACTATCACCCCCAAATTGGACCTCAATGTGATGAGGTCCTAAGACATAGACTCAAGAATGATTAAAGTGCAGATTAAGTCATATATATAAATAGGGCATATATAAACCCACATAAGGGGCATAACACCATGAGTATTGGCCCTACCATGAATGTTGGCCTCACCATTTTAGTTGCTCACCCTTCTCTATTAAGCAGGGAACTCTGAAATATGGTTCACATTCAATATAATTAAAAAGAACACATGCAGTCAGCAAGCATGATAAAGTAGGGCCTCCTATTGCATGGAGTCTTTTTTCTAGTCTTGCAGATCAATACAGAAAAACTGGACATAGGGAAAACGAAGGAAGAATGCATGCCCCGACCAACATGTAACATGTAATTCCTAAATAAGACCCTACACAATCATGATTTAGATAACATAGAATCATAGAATCATAGAATCAAAGAGTTGGAAGAGACCTTATGGGCCATCCAGTCCAACCCCCTGCCAAGAAGCAGGAATATTGCATTCAAATCACCCCTGACAATGGCCATCCAGCCTCTGCTTAAAAGCTTCCAAAGGAGCCTCCACCACACTCCGGGGCAGAGAGTTCCACTGCTGAACGGCTCTCACAGTCAGGAAGTTCTTCCTAATGTTCAGATGGAATCTCCTCTCTTGTAGTTTGAAGCCATTGTTCCGCGTCCTAGTCTCCAAGGAAGCAGAAAACAAGCTTGCTCCCTCCTCCCTGTGGCTTCCTCTCACATATTTATACATGGCTATCATATCTCCTCTCAGCCTTCTCTTCTTCAGGCTAAACATGCCCAGTTCCCTAAGCCGCTCCTCATAGGGCTTGTTCTCCAGACCCTTGATCATTTTGGTCGCCCTCCTCTGGACACATTCCAGCTTGTCAATATCTCTCTTGAATTGTGGTGCCCAGAATTGGACACAATATTCCAGATGTGGTCTAACCAAAGCAGAATAGTGGGATAGTATTACTTCCTTAGATCTAGACACTATGCTCCTATTGATGCAGGCCAAAATCCCATTGGCTTTTTTTGCCGCCACATCACATTGTTGGCTCATGTTTAACTTGTTGTCCACGAGGACTCCAAGATCTTTTTCACACGTACTGCTCTCGAGCCAGGCATCCCCCATTCTGTATCTTTGCATTTCATTTTTTCTGCCAAAGTGGAGTATCTTGCATTTGTCACTGTTGAACTTCATTTTGTTAGTTTTGGCCCATTCAGGTGCATCCCATGTTATATAGTACATAAGCTCAAGGGAAAATCTCATAGCATGGTTTATTTCTGCAAAGAAATGTAAAGAGGAGAAACTCAAGAGGAATATTGTTATGCTCATAAATGCACCAGATTGGCTTAGTAAGCACTCTGCTAGTGATCTTTTCAACACTTCCGCAGTTATTTTTTTTCAAAGCTGACATGCCAAGTGCACAGTCATGCATTTTACCATATAAATGCTTCAGAGGCCAAGTTGCTCTAGTTTTGATGATAGCAATGTATGTAGCATACAAGGTTGTATGAAATACACTCGCAGCATTATAAGTGCATAATAAATGTTTTCACTCTGTCAAAATAGGTACCCCACTGTTACAGTTTCTGGTCAGTAGATGTGACATTGGTGAGTAGCTTTCATATAAACAATCTAATTCCTGTAAATATATTTAGGCATTTAACCCCATATGGAAATTATGGACAATATTTTTGAAATATCATGAAATATCCTTTGGCAGAATATTTATTTGGTTCATACTGCACAGAAATTGCCATCTGCAGAAGGTGCCTCAGCCCACCCACACCCCAATATGCTATCGTGAAGAAGAAAAAAATCAGAAGTGATTTCAGCATTCTATTTTTGGACGCCTACAGTCACCTTTTAGATTGGAGGTGGTTTGGGAATAGTTCTTTGAGTTGCTCCCAAAAGTGGGATTTGGGGGGGAGTTAGGCATCAAAAGCAGAAACCCTTTGGTTGATCACATGAGGTCCATTCTTTTCTGTTGTTCTTTTGTGGAAGACAATTCGAAAAGTGTGTGACACACACAAAAACATCAGTTAATAGTTCCATTTCAATTTCCTGCGTGAACGTTCATTTATGCCAAAATTCTGGCTGATCAGTGGGTGCACTTTGAGTGGGAAAATGTCAGACCACCTCCAGTAGTCAGGGGAGAAAGAGTGACATTTCAATTTGATTTCTTTTCAATTGTCATAGTAATAGATAAGCTTTCAAGTTTTTTTCTCTATAGAAAAAATCCATTGCCAAGTGACCCTCCTCTGCCCCCAAGTAAGCCAAAACTTTGCTCACTGCCCCACATCCACATCCCACCTCCTTTACCAGTCCTATTCTAAAAATCTGTTTGACTGTCTGATTGTCTGTCTCCTTCACACACATACACAAAGCTAGAAATGTAAGTGAAGATAAATTTTATGGTTTTAAAAATACATTTATTTTATTATCCTATTAATTCTTACTTTCCGAAAGCTAACATCAGGATAGAGAAGATAGATAACGCTGTTGGGTTTCATTGGCCAGCATATAATTAAATCTGGTCTATCCCAATAACATTGGTTTATTTAATCTTTGGTTGCCATTGCCCATTATTGGTGGTGGTAGTGTAGTCCTTCAAACTGATTATGATTTATGGCACTTTATCCTGGAATTTTCTTGGCAAGATGTATTATTCTTAGACTATGAGAGTGTAACTCACCCAAGGTCACACACAGGTTTTGATGGCTGAGCATGGATATAAACTCAGGTCTTCTTAAGTCCAACACTCAAACCAGAAACCAAACTGGTTCTCTGCTCCTTATTAAGATGGCCACTTCAAGTTTATATTCCATCTCGATCTCAAAGCTGAAAATATCACAGTTTTAAGATGCCAAATGTTGGTATTTCCGATTAATATTCAACCCCATTCTCAATGCTGAAGATATCTAGGAATATATTGTAGATCATTGGGATGTTGTGTGGTTTCCAGGCTTCTTCTTCTTATCATTATTATTATTATTATTATTATTATTATTATTATTATTATCATCATCATCATCATCTAGGGCTGGGCGGTTTCGTTTCGTAATTTCGTAATTCGTTAAAAATTCGTTATTTTTTTTATAACGAAACGATATTGAACCATTCAGGAGCAACTAAAAAACGAAACGAATTTTTCCAATTCGTTTCGTAATTGTTTCATTATTGATTCGTTATTGATTCGTTATTGATTCGTAAATGTTTCGTTATTATTTCCGCATGTCTGGTGCAAGTTTTAGGGTTGCTGTTTGTTTTCTCAGTGAAAAAAAATATAATTATCACACCAACAGTCAACAACAGAGGGAGAGGGAAGCTTCAGAAGTTTTTTTAGCGTATTGCGCGATCACGTCCGCCATTAACGAATCGATTCGTAATCTATTCGTAATTGTTTCGTAATTGGTTTTTGATTTCCGAAATTTCGTAAATATCGAACTTTTTTAAAGGAAAATTTCGGAATTCTTTTAAATAATGAAACGCAAAAAAACCCTAAAAACGAATCAAGTTTAGAAACAAATTTTTCCGTGTTTGGACAGCCCTATCATCATCATCATCATCATTATTATTTGAAACACAACAAGATTACTACACAGCAAACAAGATCACTATGCTGGCTGTTGTTGTTGTTGTTATTGTTTTTATTATTATTATTTCTTACCCACCTCCCCTTGTGGCTCGAGGCAGATTATAGTATAATTAAAACACATAAACAATGTAAAATACCACAATACACATAGTAAAATGTATTTCTATAAAATATAAATATTAAAACATATTTCTATAAAATACTTTTTAAAATACACAAAACATAGATTAAACAAAGGATTTGAGTTTAAAATTCATGTTTAAAAACTGTCTAGGTAGGCCTGCCAGAAGAAATAGATCTTTAGATAGTTTTTAGATTTTGACAGCTCATTTAGCTGCTGGAGCTCTTCCAGCAAGTTGTTCGATAGTTGTGGGGCGGCCAATGAAAATGTCCTCTAAGTGACAGCTGCCAGTCAGGTTCCGGCAGGCTGGAGTAAATACCCCTGAGGACCTCAGTGTGTGGGGCGGATTGTATGGGAGAAGGTGATACTTTAGATAACCCAGACCTAAACTATGTAGGGCTTTAAAGGTCAAAACTAATATCTTGTACTTTGCCCGGAAAGTGATTGGCAGCCAGTGGAGTGACTTTAGAATAGGTGTAATAAGCTCACTCCTAGATGTTCCTGTAACCAGTCTGGCTGCCATATTTTGAGCCAATTGGAGTTTCTGAACTTAGTACAAAGGTAGCCCAGTGTAAAGCGCATTGCAAAAGTCCAACATTGAGGTTACCAGTGCGTGCACTGCCATATTAAGGTCCTCCAAATCTAGGAAGGGACACAGCTGGCATATCAGGTGAAGTTGATAGTAAACAATCCTGACTGCTGCATCTACCTGGGCTGACATTTGGAGAGGTGGATCCAGGAGCACCCCCAAGCTGCGAACAGTCTTTCACGGGGAATGTAATCCCATTCAGAACTGGTTGACACACCTCCATTCCCAAATTAGGACCCTTGATGGCAAGCACCTCTGTTTTGTCTGGATTCAGTTTCAATTTGTTTTTCTTCATCCAACACATTACCTCCTCCAGGCATTTATTCAGAAGAGACACAGTATCCTTAGTTGAAGCTGTTTTTGAAGACATGGAGAAATATACTGATAACATAACATACTGATAACACCCCACCTCATGCCTATGGATGATCTCCCCCAAAGGTTTCATGTAAATATTAACGAGCATTGGGGATAGAATGACACCTTGTGCAATACAACATAACAACTCCTTTTTTGAGGAGCAGCTATTCCCAAGCACCACCATCTGGAACCTGCCTGAAAGGTACAACCAGAAGCCCTGCAGTTCAGTGCCTCCTATTTCCAGCCACTCCTGGCATTCCAGAAGAATACCATGGTTGATGTTATTGAAAGCCATTGAGAGGTCTAGAAGCACTAACAGGGGCACACTCCCCCTGTCGATGTTGAGACGGAGATCCTCCTCTAAGGCAAGCATAGCAGTCTCAACTCCTTTCAAGCTGCCTTTTCATGTCTCTGCCTCCCTCGAGAGCAAGGCCATGGCGCAAAGGCCTTCAAACCGCCACTGTGTGAGCAGGTCCAGGCCTTCATACCATGAGCATTGCCCGGGAGGGTAGAATGACCCTTCCGGGCAAGTTTTTATTTAAAACTTTTATATACCGATCTTCTCAACCTCTGTAGAGGGACTCAGACTGGCTCGTACAGTGGCGGTCCTCCCAGACCTGCTCGCACCATGGCGGTTAGCAGAACTTCGCACTGTGGCCTTGTTCCGAGTCCCAATGGAGAAGAAGAAGAAGAAGCAGCGCTAAGAGGGGAGCCGTCATGTCGCCGCCGCCTCCTCCGAGGGTCTAACCGGCCCCCTCCTTCCCCGCCACCTCCACCTCGCCTTTGCCTCAGGAGGAGGAAGCACTGCCGCCGGGACACATGGTCCTCCTCCTGCCCTTCTCCTCCTCCCAGCGGACCATGTCTCCCGGAAGTGGCGCTTCCTCCTCCTGCGGTTAAGGTGAGGTGAAGGAGGTGGCGAGGAAGGAGGGGGCCAGTTAGGCCCCTGGAAAAGGCAGCGGCAACATGGCGGCTACCCTCTTTGTGCTGCTGCTGCTGCTTCTCTGTTGGGAGCAAGGACACAGTGTGAAGTTCTGCTAACCACCACTGTGCGAGCAGGCCTGGGGCATTTATGGAGGCGCCTCAAGAGCACCCCTGGACAAAATGCACTATGCCGCAAATGCTTACTTTGCATAATGGTTGAGCCGCCCCTGCATAATTGTATGGCATGGAAATATTAATGGCAGGCTATCCTTTACTTCTCCTGCTCTTCCCACGCTCAGCCATTTTTTTACAACTTAGGACCTTATCATAGTTTTATACCTTGTCTCTGACACCCTTTGCCTACTTTTGTCTAGAGATTCCAATCATATGATGTAAGGTCCATTTTGTCAGTAACTTAAAAGCACTTGGAGGCAAAGAATCTGCCACCAGAACCTTTTGTTTGAAATGAGGAAGAACTGACTTCATTCATCCTTAATTCCTTTGCACACATCAGAAGGAAAGGTGACCCCAACATACAGTTACAGCTATACTACTTGGAATCCAAGGAGCTGTGATACTGGGGAACATTGGCTGGATTGGGAGGCATCATCTGTCAGTTGTGTGATAAGTCATTATTTTATTAAATACAGAAAGGAGAGATGTTGGTGTGATGAGGTGGGTATGTATACTATTGTCCTCATCTAGCCTTCTAGAATTATAGGCTTCCTACTTAAAAGGCATTTTCTGCAGACTGTGTGATAAGGTCCCCAGAGGAATAGCGGATGGCATGGTTTAGCATGTATGATTGTGATCTCATCAAGTTTTGTTTTGTGAGCCAATCAGAAAACAACGCAGAGATCCCGAATTTGCACCTTAATAGACAGATCGTGATGCACTGAACTTCAACCAAAATACACAATGGAAATAAATACATTTTCCCTAGATCCACAACTTCATATTCAAAAAGAAAATTGGCAGCCTCTGTGATTGCTGCCACTGGAAACTCCTCATTCATCTACTTTGCACACAAAGTGACAGAAAACAGTATTTTTCAGCAAATGTGTGAACTCTAAGCATGCCTTTCAACTCACAGGATAAATATGTATTCCCAATTACCACGGCAAGCTAAAGGGGCAAATAATGTCAATAATTACAAAAGGAACAAAAGAGAAAAGAAAGTACAGTTTATGCTTGAAGGTTATAGTGAACTATTGTGTATGCCATGATAGTTTCATGTGCTACTTCTCCTTTGGCATGGTAAAATTTTACTTCTTATTTTGATCAAGGACACCATTAATTGTCTTTATGGTTTGTTGAAACAAATCAGCTTCATAGCTTATATTTTCAAAATGGCACATTTCTGACAAACCACAATTAAGATTTTCCGCCATTTGTTGAGTGTTTGGACACAGTTTTTTTATGATCAATAAAAATGAAAATCAAACTTACAAATTCTTCCTTGTAGTCATGCTGAAATGAGAGTGGGAGGGTGGAGAATGTCTGGGAAGAGACTAGGCTTGTTGTTGTTCATTCGTTCAATCGTCTCCGACTCTTCATGACCTCACGGACCAGCCCAAGCCAGAGCTCCCTGTCGGCCGTCACCACCCCCAGCTCCTTCAAGGTCAGTCCAGTCACTTCAAGGATGCCATCCATCCATCTTGCCCTTGGTCGGCCCCTCTTCCTTTTGCTTTCCACTTTCCCCAGCATAATTGTCTTCTCTAGGCTTTGCTGTCTCTTCATGATGTGGCCAAAGTACTTCAACTTTGTTTCTAGTATCTTTCCCTCCAATGAGCAGTCGGGCTTTATTTCCTGGAGGATGGACTGGTTGGATCTTCTCGCAGTCCAAGGCACTCTCAGAACTTTCCTCCAACACCACAGTTCAAAAGCATCTATCATCCTTCGCTCAGCCTTCCCTAAGCTCTCACATCCATAGGTTACTACAGGGAATACCATGGCTTTGACTAGGTGGATCTTTGTTGCCAGTCTGATGTCTCTACTCTTTACTATTTTATCGAGACTGGACATTGCTCTCCTCCCAAGAAGTAAGCGTCTCCTGATTTCCTGGCCACAGTCTGCATCTGCAGTCATCTTTGCACCTAGAAATACAAAGTCTGTCACGGCCTCCACATTTTCTCCCTCTATTATTCATATTAAAATAAATTATGATTTGTTGCAGTATTTGAACATTCTCATTCTACCTTTGTCCATGGGGACTCTTGTGCTTGTTTGTTTTTTATTTGTTTCATATGTACTGAGAAGACAGCACTATATAATCTTCAGAGAGCACTGACTTGTCAGACAACTGCCGGCTGGGATATATTGTGACATTTTTTTGTAAAAGAAATCAGTTTGTAAAAATCTCCACATCTCTTTGAAAACTTAGATCTCACCTCCCATTTCTATCCTGAAAAAAATGCCTAACTCTACTGCCATGGCAGTTCCGAGGCTATTATTGTACTGGAAATCAATGGGCCAATGAAGACCATATTACAATAAGGCACACAAATAGCCTGCACACCCCAGTGAATATGTTAATGCTTATTAAATTTAGTGTGTTAAACCATCTGCCCAGATTTCGTCAGGCTAGCAAGTACAGAGAAACAAACTGTAAAAATTTGTTACTGATGTTGCTTTGGAATAGGGAGAAGATATTCCAGTAGACAATCACAATATTCTTCTTTATCACTCAAAGGGATTAAAGTAGAAGTAAGAAAACTCACTGCATCCAGTCCCTTTCATCCTGACTTCATGTAGACTTCATCTGACTTTCAAAACCCTGTCTCAGGTGATCTGCTCAGATAATCTGTCCCTCCCTCTACCACAAGCCTAATAAGGGACCTCCATCACATAGAGGTCTTTAAACCGGGAGACAGTGGTGGAATCCATGGGGCAGTGGAGGCAATCTGTGGGTCGGTGTTGGAAACCATCAGACAGCATCCCACATCACCCCCATACCATCTCACGTGGAAACTCATCTGTCCCCAGCTTGATCCCACACTGTCCCCAGCTTAATCTATGAGAACACAGGTAGTCATCTGTGTTGTCAGGGCTGCTGCTTAACAGGTGGCCCTTTGTAAAGTGAGAGACAGCGGAGGAAATTGTGAATCCCATCTGGCTGTGTTCCCTACTATGGGGATCCATCCTCTGCCTTCACACAACGTTTCCCCACTGTCTGCTACTTCTCCTTTGGCTCCTCTACCTTTTTTGGATGAGTAGTTGGGTGTATACCTGACTCCTCTGGACCCCACTGGTGTAATGCTGCCAGCACACACTACTGGAATGGAGCCCGACAGGGCTCCATTGGAAGTAGCCCTGCATCATGTGATGAATTGCAAGGGGACTCCATGTTGGCAGCTCAGAAAAGTGAGGAGATGATTATTCTCTGCCTTCATCTCAAACTGCAGGAAAGGAGATTCCATCCAAACATGAGAAATAACTTCCTAATGGTGAGAGCTGTTCAGCAGTGGAACTCTCTGCCTTGGAGTGCGGTGGAGGCTCTGTCTTTGGAAGCTTTTAAACAGAGGTTGGACGGCCATCTGTTGGGGGTGCTTTGAATGCAATTTTCCTGCTTTTTGGCAGGGGGTTGGATTGGATGGCCCATGAGATCTCTTCCAACTCTATGATTCTCTGTTTCTATGATCTGATATCTTAAATTACCCTTTGTTTTCAACCAAAGCGCACAGGTTCCTCTCCCCAACAGAAATAAACAGTGATAACAATTCTTCTGAAAATATTATTTGCAGAATTTGATTGGTATTTTGTTGGTAACTGAGCATAAACCATGATTTTCTTAACTGCTGTTTCTCATTATGCATTCACACATTTTAAAAATAAACCATCACCAACTCACACCAAAAATACTGCAAAACTTTCATTCTACTTTTATTTGTGGCCTAGATTTTGCAACACACATTCAAGACATAATTCATTATAAACAATATTTTATTAAACAAGTATTCTAGTATTGTTGAAGGCTTTCATGGCTGGAATCACTGGGTTGTTGTAGGTTTTTTTGGGCTATATGGCCATGGTCTAGAGGCATTCTCTCCTGATGTTTCGCCTGCATCTGTGGCAAGCATCCTCAGAGGTAGTGAATGCCTCTAGACCATGGCCATATAGCCCGAAAAAACCTACAACAACCCAAGGTTCTAGTGTTCTCACTCGCTTGCCTTTGTTTTCATGAATTGAGCTGGCTCTTTAAAGAAATAATCATATATCACTTACAGCACCTTTAATGAGCAGTTACGTCCCAGAGATGCGCTTCTCATAATACAATTCATACCTATCATACCTGTCCTGAATAAGAAAGCCAGTAAACTTAGGTAGAGGCCACTCCCTTGGAGCTGATGACAGTAATTTATATTATAAAGCTTTTCTTTGCCCTCATTATCTCTCAAATACAGCTTACAAACAAAATGCAAAAGCCTGACTCCTGAATCCTTATGGGAATGAACCTGGGAAATTAGCTTTTAAGATCAGATCTTACATCCATGATTTCATAATGCACTGCTCTGGATCATAGTAAAATTTATGTTTAACACACCTTGATAAATTCCTTCAAATAATAATCAGGATATAGTGTTTTAATAAAGTGACCAAAACTCAACAAATAACATTTGAATATTTCAGAGTTTGGAGGGGTGCGCAACAGAAGGATTGCTAGATCAGCAGACACTGTGTCGTAAAAATAAGGACTCTGCAGGCTTTCAGTTACAAAAGAAACTAAGATTTACTAAGTACATCAAACACACGTCTTAACACAGCGAGCTACAAACAGGAACTAGTGGAAAACCGAAAGTCTTTCTGCACATTTGCTTATCTCTCTTCGCTCTGGCTGAGACGGGTGACTCCCTTCTGTTCCCAGCTAGAACATACATTATCTCATTTCTCTCAGGGTTACTTAATCACAGCCTCATAGACATTCTGCACAGCAATTTCTAATACACAGTAGACTCCATCTTGAAATTACATAGAAGCACATTTGAAAACACACATATAACTAAATTAATCCTGACAATGCCCCCTCTTTTTAAATGTGATTCTATAACTCTAATACATACATGTAATCTGCATTTCTCTAACAACTTAACTCTTAAGTACAACTTTCATTTGCTATCTCAACTTCTTAACAACTCTATATCTCTATTACATACAATTACTTCTCTTCATTTCTTCATACATCTCATTACTTCTTATAACTTTAATAATCATTACATTTCATAACCATTATAACTCTATGACATATATTAGCTTCTTATATTCAATACATCAATACAGGGGGGAAAATAATCATAACATCATTCAGTACTCTTAGAAAACTACAATACACAAAACCCTGAGCTGTTGCACCAGAACTTAGACAGCCATCGAGATTTTGATATTAATCTTGACAAGATTTCCAGTTATGAAGCAAATGTTATTTTATATAACGTTTCTCTTCACTATTTACTAGTTCTATCAAAGTAACAGAACATTAAATCTGGCCTCAGCAATGCATTAATGATGGTGGGGCTTGCTTGTAACTGCCAGTGGCTGCATCAAGAACTATAACAAAAAAGGGTCACATGTTTTAATAAGATCTCATATAACTACACAACACTAAAGGCGACACTTGCATTCTTCAGCATGAGAATTTTCCCCAAGGTTCTTAAGAATGCCCATTTTATTGTTGACCTCAATTTCTTGAATAGGCTTTCTTAAAAGAAATATACAAGCAGAGCCGGAAGCAAAATGTTGCAGTTCATATTTTTCTTGTTCCAGGTTCATACTACATCGTTCCATTTTCACTCTTCCTTCGTTTTCCATATTTTCCCCCGAACAGCCAGTCAGCATGCTAGGCCCACAGAGCCTTTTCTCAACCACTCCTCTCTCCTAACCCAAGAATTTTACACTGAAGTTTTCATCACTTCTGCAAATCTTAATTCATCTCAAACTGTTGATTCCTTGTTGTTTTCTTTTGTCTGGGCAGAAAATGCTTATTTGACTATATAAGCACTAGCATTCAGATGACTGAGTCCACTCTCTATAGCTTCTGTCCTTGGGGCTAGTTTGGGGGTCTTTGTCCTAGTTAGATACCAAAGCGGCTTTGGGGGCTTACATCCTTTGATCAGCCTTCCAGGATATGAACTGGACCTTTGAGCAACCATGTTAATCAGGGCTTGATCTTAGGGGCTTTGGTGTTTTGCCCAGGGGAGACTAGGGGCTTGAGTCAGGCGTGACCAAAAGCTTTAGCCATTCCCACATCAAATTGCTCCCCCAAACAATTGATTTGCTATCTACAAGTATATTAACTAGAAATAAGGGCAACTAGTTAATAGAAGTTGCCCTTATTTCATTCCACTCCTGTTATCTGGTCTCTTATTTACCTGGTTTATTTATTTGGTTGTATAAAGACCAGCATTCAGATGACTGAGTCCACTTTTTATATATGCTCATTAACTGTATAAGTGGTGCACACTAATTGACTTTGACTGATTGCTTTAGGGTTTTTCAAAAATCTAGTCATAATTATTTAAAATTATATTAATGCCTCCAGTTCTATCATGTGCTAAGCCAACCAGGAAACCCTATTCATTGTAAACAATTTGGTGCCTGGTTACTCTGGTTTAGAAATCAGTGTTCCTGCAGATATCTTCCTGTGTGGCTTCCATATGCCACCATTGGGAAAGGGTGTGGCTTCCATATGCTGAAAGGGTCTTTGAATGAAATTAGCAATAGCTAAAGCCTTTAGCAACAAAGGAGAAATATACCCCTTCCCTGTAGAAAAGGAGCAGCATGGAGGAAAATGTTTAAAAAACAAGAGGTGACATGTAGAGGTCATACAAAGTTCAAGCTTACATAGGAAGTTGGTTTTGTTGGGGTTCAGCCTGATCCTGATCTGTGTGAACCGGATTCTCTGATAGTTTTTCCAACTGAGCAAGCTCTCCCTGACCCTGACAGTGTGGAATCTGTTGTTGATGCAGAGGTCAGCGGGGATGAAAATGAAATGCAACAGCTGGAGGAAAATGTTTTGGAAGTTAGCCATGATATCACTAGCCGTGATATCTCTCCACCTGGGGTTTTTAATGAGGACCGAAGAGAACAGATAGTTAGAGACAGAAATGTTTCCCAATTCCTACGAAGGTCACATCGTTTACAGGAGAGACAGGCCCAGACGTCAAAGTCAAGGGTCATTTCAAAGAATAGCTTCTTTGGTTTAAGAGGCCTCCTGCCGGATGCCTCTTTAGATCAAGCAACGTTTGGGACTGTGGCTGCGCCTTGGCAGAATTCCTGTGTTTCATGGCCGGTAATCCCAGAGGCTTAGTTATCAAGTTCATGGTTAGCAAAAGGAAGAGTAAAGGTCAAAGTACTTTCCATGACAAAAATATTCTTGTTTACCTGAAGGTATATAAAAGTTTACAAAAATGGAGGAGGGTGCGGCAGTCTGTGGAAGCACTTGCAGAAGTGCTGTCGCTTTGCCTCATGCTGATTAGCTTGAATAAACGGTGTCTTACACAAACCTATTGGATTCTGTGGATTTCTTCGAAAAGGGACCCCACACCCTAAAATCATGATCCCTTACAATGCAACCATTGGGAAAGGCTGTAATTCAAAAAAGCAGTTTTTAAAGCTCTTTGTAGCCTATGAATAATGTACAACTGATGTTAAATATCTCAAAGTCTGCTTCCCGGTTCCACACGCAGACACACAAACACACTAACCAAAAATGAATGCCAGGGAAATTTCTCCAGATTAGGCATAAACCACAGTTACAATCATGGATATTTGTTAGATATTTGACAGACATTTGAAAGAATAGACATTTGCTTTGATTGGTGCAAATTATGATCCTCAATCTTATTGGTTCAAAAGTACATTCATTTAGAGGTTGTGATTTGTGCAGAGTATGGCAAGAAATGTAATAAAGTTTTTACTGGAAAAATTATTGAATCTATCTCCTGTATATTTCTATCTATGGGGATCCCACCAGCCTGGGATAGGATTACTTTGGATAAACAATATCTGTTGATTGGTATTGGCTGACAGAGAATAAGGTTCCCTTGATGATAAAATGGGTGGATATTCCAAACTGAATGGTTTTAGCTTCCAAGGGAGAAGTCCATTGTGTTGTGGGTGGGATTAGGGTGCTCTCAGGGGCTTTAGCTGCAGCCTTTTCATAATTCATCAGCTGTTGGGAAAGGAATGAGGAGGTGTCATGTGGCTCAGATGGGGGTTGTTCTCCTGGCTTCCATAACCAAGTGTTCTTGTTGTTCATTCGTTCAGTCGTCTCCGACTCTTCGTGACCTCTTGGACCAGCCCACGCCAGAGCTCCCTGTCGGCCGTCACCACCCCCAGCTCCTTCAAGGTCAGTCCAGTCACTTCAAGGATGCCATCCATCCATCTTGCCCTTGGTCGGCCCCTCTTCCTTTTGCCTTCCACTTTCCCCAGCATAATTGTCTTCTCTAGGCTTTGCTGCCTCATGATGTGGCCAAAGTACTTCAACTTTGTCTCTAGTATCCTTCCCTCCAGCCGGGCTTTATTTCCTGGAGGATGGACTGGTTGGATCTTCTCGCAGTCCAAGGCACTCTCAGAACCTTCCTCCAACACCACAGCTCAAAAGCATCGATCTTCCTTCGCTCAGCCTTCCCTAAGGTCCAGCTCTCACATCCGTAGGTTACTACAGGGAATACCATGGCTTTGACTAGGCGGATCTTTGTTGCCAGTCTGATGTCTCTACTCTTTACTATTTTATCGAGACTGGACATTGCTCTCCTCCCAAGAAGTAAGCGTCTTCTGATTTCCTGGCCACAGTCTGCATCTGCAGTGATCTTTGCACCCAAGTGGGGTGACCCTAATTCACTCTCGGACCTCAGTAACTTTTGAGATCCCTGTTTCATACAACAGAATTGAGCAGGATGTGGAAGCTTACACACATACACCTTTCCTGTTCAGGTAACCAAACTCAATATGCCATGTGAATATAGTTAGGTAAAGGGAATTGCATGAACAACTGTTATGATTTACAACATGATATCTTATGACAAAACCATGCAATTGAGCCATTTTAGGATCACAGATCATAAACAACTTGAAGACATACCACCATCACAAAAGGTTTTAAGACTGGGCCCTTAAATCCCCTCTTTCCCATGGAAGGGTCCTGCTTGACAATGACAATGACGTTCAATAAACTCAGTAAATATGCACAGATGTAAATACAAGTCTCTCCAGTTCACATTGTTCTCACTGAGAATTCTGAGTGCCCATCATTTATTTATCTGGATATATGGGCTTTAACATTCTGGGGACACAGAATGGAATGAAGCAGTTTTTCTAAATATTAGATAGATAGATAGATAGATAGATAGATAGATAGATAGATAGACACACACATACATACACACACACTTGGTATAATGAAATCTCAAAGTAGTTTTCATTAGAAATCATATATAATTCAACATAAAACATCTAGATTTTTTTAAAATAAAAATATTTTTTTAATTTTTTTTAATGTCAACCAATGCAAAGAAAGAGAAGTCATATTCTTTACTGGCCAAGGAAGAACTTTATATCAAATACGTTTTCAACACATCTAAACTGAATGCATTTCCGCATGTCAAACCACATGGAGCAGATTGTTCCAGTTGGAAGTTTCACCACCACACCACCATGACATTGCAGGTTTGGAAGGGGATCTAATGATTGTCTTATCCAGCTGGAATCCACATCCACAGCTTTCACAGCACACGGCCATCCAAACTCTGATTAAAAACTCAAAACAAAAGTGAGTCTCACATCTTCCAAAGTAATTCATTGTTGAACAGTTCTTACAATCAGGGAATTTTTCTTAGTCAAAGGAATCAATGATATAAACCCATATAATAGAGTTATATCCAGATTACATACTAAAATTAAACATAAAAGCCATGGCAGACTGTGCAAAAGAATCTGCGAACCCCACCTCCTCCAAGATGAACTGAACCACCTAAACTGGGCTTTACAGGCTAATGGATACTCCACCTCAGACATCAGAAGAGCTGCAAGACCGAGAACAAGCCACGAGAGTAAAGAAAAAGATCCATCCAGAGGAAAAGTGTTCTTGCCTTATATCAAGGGAACCACTTACTGCATAGGGAAGCAGATGAGGAAACACAACGTACAAACTATCTACAGACCCACCAAGAAAATCCAACAAATGCTATGTTCAGCAAAGGACAAGAGGGATCCTCTCACTTCTGCAGGAGTCTACCTTATACCATGTAGCTGTGGACAAGTCTACATAGGGACCACCAAATGCAGCATTGCCCAAACACAAGTCAAGGAATATGAAAGGCACTGCAGACACCTTCAACCAGAGAAGTCGGCCATAGAAGAGCACCTGATAAACCAATCTGGACATAGCATTTTATTTGAGAACACAGAAATGCTGGACCACTCTAACAACCACCATGTCAGACTACACAGAGAAGCCATTGAAATCCACAAGCATGTGGACAATTTCAACAGGAAGGAGGAAACCATGAAAATGAACAAAATCTGGCTACCAGTATTAAAAAACTCTAAAATTACAACAGCAAAACAACAGAGAGGAAACAATCAAGGACATCTAATCAACTCTCAACAAAAGATTGCCCCAGGCACTGCCAGGCCATCAAATGCTAATCAAGGTGGTCAGTTGAAACATTCACACCTAGCTCCAACAGACAAGATTTCTTTGTCCCACCCTGGTCATTCCACAGATATATAAACCCATTTTCCTAGTTCCAACAGACCTCACTACCTCTGAGGATGCTTGCCATAGATGCAGGCGAAATGTCAGGAGAGAATGCCTCTAGAACATGGCCATATAGCCCGAAAAAACCTACAACAACCCAAAATAAAACACTGTATAAAGCAAACTGATATAGTAAAAATGTGCAAAATTATGAAACAGTATTAAGTGAAAATTTCTAAAATCTTTGGAAAAATAGATACCATATTTCTACAATTGTAAGATGCACCATAATTTCAGTAGCAACAACAACAAAATACATTAGATATACATGCGATTCTATGATACACCCGATATTCAGAAATGTATGTATATGTATATGTTCTGTCGCGTGCAGGGCTTGAAACGAATTGCTTTTAAAACAGGACGTGCAACTTTAGCCCAGCGGGAAGCCCAAAGAGAAATTAGTAAGGATTTTCACCATAAACAGTCTTTAGAGGACTTGTGAAATATAACAAAGTCTTTTATTGGTGAACAATCAACAGAAACTTCCTTTGACTTCAAAAGGTTAAACAAATGCTTCCAGGCTTTTGTGCAACTGGTGGCTTCTAACTGTTACTTTTACTCTAAAGGAAAATCCCTTTCCAAACTTCTCCCAGGCTAACTATGAACCTAAACCTAACTGATGTGGGCACCACTACTGGGTTGAACTGCATCTCAAAGCACCGAGTGGATCTACCAGTAGGCCTGTAGTCACTTCAGCTGAAGTTCTTAGATATTCAAAGCTGTTTTCCCTTCGAAATTCCTCAGAGCTTTAGGGCTGTTTCCCTGGGAATCTTTGGGAATCCTTTTGCTCTTAAGACTGTTCTCCCCCGGGAGGTCTTAAGGGTTGAAGCCTTTGCACAGGAGAAAGTCTGTACACGTCCTGTACATTGACTTTCCTTGCTGAGACTGACTGAAAATGGCTCCCTTCCCTTCACAATTGTCCTTAACAGGGGGCGGAACCAAACTTAACAATGATGGACAGGGGGCCTGCCCTATGACTGCTAACTTTAACAGGAAGCCACCCTTCTGCAGAATTCCAAGTCTTGGGCTGCAAGTAAACACTTAATACAAGGCAAATAAAGTGGGAGCTTCTGGTACAGCTGTACCAGCACAGTATGTGTGTGTGTGTGTGTGTGTATAGGAAAAAGTGTGCCTTAGACTTGAATACAGTATCAAATCAAATCATTTATTTTGGTCATAGACCAGCACAGGAAATAGAAATACAGTAGTTACTTAAGAAGAAATACAGTAGTTACTTAAGATTTAAAACTAACAAGGAAGAAGCAATCTCCCAATGGAGTATGGACCAGCAAGTGAAAAAGTATGAAGTCAAACCAAGAAAGAGAAATGCTTTGGTTGGGATTGGATATAGCATCCGCCAGTTTCTTTAGTACTTCCAGATGATCACGTCACCTAATGGCATTCTCTTGCCTGCATTCAAGAATTGGGCACATTTGGATGAGCCTTACAATGGCTCTCACTGGATATCTTAGTTGTGTTAAGACACATTAATGGATCTTATGCAAAGCTTTTCATTTGCCTCCCAGGTGTGACAAACCACAATTCTCAAAAAACATAAACCGCAATTCTCAAAAAAAAAAATCCTGGGCAACCCTATCCAAGGTGAATTTTTATTCCCAGAAATATGTGCTATTAAGCAAAACCTAACATAGGGAAAATAATACTCAATTCCCTTTTTACTGCCTGGATAAAAAAACTAGAAAAAAAACCTACATTCCTTCTTTCAGGAGACTGTTTTACAAAATTAATATTCATAAGATTGCCTTTGAAGTATCACATAAGGATATGTAAGGGAATTCAATCACCACCGTGAATGCTAATAGATGTAAGGTGAAATGTTAGAGAAATTACACTAGAAATGAATGACAATACTGTAACGTTTAGACAGGTGCTTTAAAGATGTATGCCGAAAGTACATGACAAATTAGCAAAATTTTGCCCTTGTTAATGGTTTAAATTATAGTGAAGGATCATATTTACAACATTTTAAAATAAAAGTGTAGCATTATATTTAAAACAAATGGACAAATGACAGTGAACAACAGCACTCCTCCCTTCTAAGCAGCCTTCTTTCTAGTAAGGCCCTCTGATGTATAGAAATCCTTTAACGGTTTTGTCAGTGTGCAAAGTAATGGGTTACCTAACAAATTCCAAGTTACTAACACCTGACAGAATTTGTTTAATCCAATATACACATTCAATGTAATTGTTACATACCCTGAACAGTTTGGGACCCGCCTACCTGCGCGACCGCATTTCCGTCTACAAACCCACACGACCTCTTCGATCTTCTGGAGAGGCTCTTCTCTCGCTCCCGCCTGCATCGCAAGTGCGACTTGTGGGGACGAGAGAGAGGGCCTTCTCTGTGGTGGCCCCCCGGCTCTTAAATTCACTCCCCAGAGATACTAGGCAAGCCCCCACACTGGCAATCTTCAGGAGGAATCTGAAAACCTGGTTATTCCAATGTGCCTTCAATGATTGAATGTAAGATACTCCCTGAACAAATTTCGCACAAATGACCTCAGAAACACTTTATTTTATGGTTCGTGCAATTAATTCCTTCCTCAACCCGGATCTCCCTCTCCAATAATTTCCATTGCCCAATCTCACAGTGTTTTAAAATTTTAACATTTTTATCCTTAAATTTGGCCCTGCCCCATGTAATCCTGTGTGTTTGTCTGATTTTATACTGCTGTGTTGCTTATTATATTGGTTTTGCATAGGGCTGGGCAACCACAGAAAAATTTGTTTCTAAACTCGATTCGTTTTTTGGGGTTTTTTGCGTTTCGATATTTAAAAGAATTCCGAAATTTTTCTTTAAAAAAGTTCGATATTTACGAAATTTCATAAAATTACAAAACAATACGAAACGAATACGAAACGAATACGAATCGATTCATTAATGGCGGATGCGACCGTGCAATACACTAAAAAACCTCCATATGGGACAGGGGGAACTTCTGAAGCTTCCCTCTCCCTCTGTTGTTGACTGTTGGTGTGATATTTATAATTTTTTTTCACTGATTAAACAAACAACAGCTATAAAACTTGCCCCAGACATGCGGAAACAATAACGAAACGATTTCGAAACAATTTCGAAACGAATACGAAACAAATACGAAGCAATTACGAAACGAATTGAAAAATTCGTTTCGTTTTTTAGATGCTCCTGAATGGTTCGTTATCGCTTCGTAACCAAAACAAATAACGAATTTTTAACGAATTACGAAATTACAAAATGAAACTGCCCAGCTCTACATTTTATGTTTTTATTTTTTTAGTTCTGTTTATGCTTTGGTGTTATATTGTTGTTTGCTTTTGTGTAATATTGTGTTTACTGTACTGATGGGTGTGGCCTCAGGTAAGCCGCCCCGAGTACCCCTGGGAGAGATGGAGTGGGGTATAAATATATTATTATTATTATTATTATTATTATTATTATTATTATTATTACATGTTACAAAGAAATATATGAATTAGTCTGTAAACCAAAGTCCTGGTTTCTCTAATGGGCACTATTCCCATTTTTATTACTTTGAAATCTGACCGAGTGACAAAAAAAATCTGGCTTTGACAAAAAAAAAATGCCATTCAATCATAGGGAGCAATTCTTGGGGGGAGCCATGAAAGTTATGTGCTAAAGGGAATATATAGTAATATATACATCACTCTTCAGTAGAATTAAAGGCCACCTAGAGCACAATTTGATCATGTAAGTGCTTTGATAGGAATTCACAGCAGGGAAGAAATTGTGTACGAAGGAAAGTCAAAGCAACAAGTTCCTTCTTAGAATGAAGAGGGTAATAACAACATGAATTCTTATAAAAGCATTGGAGACTAAAATAACTTAGTAATAATAGTGATTATCATATGTACTGGTATAGACATAGGTAACAAAAGGAGGAAGCAGAGCATCGAACGCTTCCCCCCATGGGATGGGGTGAGAGAGAACCCAGGCAATGCAAGGAGTGGGGCGATGGGTTCCCCATGTCCCACGTGACAACACAATGCATGGCAAATCCTGTTCTTAATGTGATATTTTTTGGTTGTGTCAGGAACGACTTGAGAAACTGCAAGTCGCTTCTGGTGTGAGAGAATTGGCCGTCTGCAAGGACGTTGCCCAGGGGATGCCCGGATGTTTTAATGTCTTATCATCCTTGTGGGAGGCTTCTCTCGTGTCCCTGCATGAGGAGCTGGAGCTGATAGAGGGAGCTCATCCATGCTCTTCCCGGACTTGAACCTGCAACCTGTTGGTCTTCAGTCCTGCCAGCACAAGGGTTTAACCCAATGCGCCACCGGAGGCTCCTTCTTAATATGATGAAGTCCCTGGATTAATAATAATAATAATAATAATAATAATAATAATAATAATAATAACTTTATTTTATACCCCACCTCTATCTCCCCGGAGGGACTCAGGTTGCTTACATGGGGATGAGCCCAAACAAACATAGTTAAAATCACTAAAAATAAATACAAAACAATAGCATAAAACAGAATAAAACAACATTATAACAGAATATAAGAGCAACTAAGACCTCTTTCACGCTACAAAATGATAGTACCACAGTTCCTCATTAATCATCATAGCAATCTGCCTTGGATCTACAGTTTAGGGAAAGGTACAGTAGACTTTTGATTAACTCAAGCAACCAGAACTCTCAACAATCATAGAATCATAGAATCATAGAATCAAAGAGTTGGAAGAGACCTCATGGGCCATCCAGTCCAACCCCCTGCCATGAAGCAGGAATATTGCATTCAAATCACCCCTGACAAATGGCCATCCAGCCTCTGCTTAAAAGCTACCAAAGAAGAAGCCTCCACCACACTCCAGGGCAGAGAGTTCCACTGCTGAACGGCTCTCACAGTCAGGAAGTTCTTCCTAATGTTCAGATGGAATCTCCTCTCTTGTAGTTTGAAGCCATTGTTCCGTGTCCTAGTCTCCAAGGAAGCAGAAAACAAGCTTGCTCCTTCCTCCCTGTGGCTTCCTCTCACATATTTATACATGGCTATCATATCTCCTCTCAGCCTTCTCTTCTTCAGGCTAAACATGCCCAGCTTCTTGAGCCACTCCTCATAGGGCTTGTTCTCCAGACCCTTGATCATTTTAGTCGCCCTCCTCTGGACACATTCCAGCTTGTCAATATCTCTCTTGAATTGTGGTGCCCAGAACTGGACACAATATTCCAGATGTGGTCTAACCAAAGCAGAATAGAGGGGTAGCATTACTTCCTTAGATCTAGACACTATGCTCCTATTGATGCAGGCCAAAATCCCATTGGCTTTTTTTGCCGCCACATCACATTGTTGGCTCATGTTTAACTTGTCGTCCACGAGGACTCCAAGATCTTTTTCACACGTACTGCTCTCAAGCCAGGCGTCACCCATTTATTTAAAGAAATAACTTTAAATAAAAATTAAAATACAATCACATTTTATCAAAACAAAGCTGTTTTTATAATAAAATGAAACTGTGTTACAATAAGTTGTTTGTCTTTATTTGCTTTTAATTACTGTATTTCAACATTACTATCAAATTAATACAGAGCTTATGGCATGTTATAATATGGTGTATAGTATTAGTTAGGTCTATTTTAGTTAAGCAACCAATTACAGTTGTTTGGCATCTACCAATCCCCATGAGTGCCACTTAACTGACAGTTTACTGTATTTAAAATTCTTAGCCAAAGAGGTTCTAACATCTTACCAAAAACAAGACAAACCTACTACAGGATTTACAAGGCTATAGCCTTGGCAGTAAAAATTGAATAATAGAAATATAATTATATAATGTGAGCAAAAATGCAAATGTGACATCTTTGAGATAATTAATCATTGTAAGTTCATGCATTTTTTTAAAAGAATGAGTTGCTGTGAGTTTTCCAGGCTGTATGGGCATGTTGCAGAAGCATTCTCTCCTGACGTTTCGCCCACATCTATGGCAGGCATAGAGGTCTGTTGGAAACTAGGAAAATGGGGTTTATATATCTGTGGAATGTCCAAGGTGGGAGAGAGAACTCTTGTGTATTTGAAGCAAATGTGAATAGAAAAGAGTTCTTTCTCCCACCCTGGACATTCCACAGATATATAACACCACTTATATATCCAGTATGCAAGCCCCTACCCTAGTAACCTTCAAGAAGAATTTAAAAACCTGGTTTTTACAACGTGCCTTTGGAGAGTGACCATTTCTTCTTTCCTGTTGTCTCTCCCATAATATGTCCTCATATTGCAACCCCCCCCCCCCCCCGCCACAATGTTTTCAGAAGGCCGTCTCCTCTGTTCCATCCTTTATGAGCTCTTGGTCATTCCAATCTCACCCAGTGTTTTATCATTTTATGTACATTTGGCCCACCCACTGTGATTGATTTTTACTGCTTATTCACTTTATGTTCTATTTATTTTATTGTGATTATATTTTTTGTTGTCCTGTATTTTTGCTGTTATGCATTACCAGGCTTTGCCTCATGTAGGCTGCCCGAGTCCCCTTTGGGGAGATGGTGGTGGGGTATAAAGAAAGATGATGATGATGATGATGATGATGATGATGATGATTATTATTATTATTATTATGAACACAACATGATGAGTACACAGCACACACTCTGCTGGCTGTTGTATTGGATCACACGTCGGACACTTCCCAAGTGTCTAGGACTGTGTGATGTATTGGCAAATAATGCGTGCAGATCCCAGTAAGGTGGCCTTTTGCAGCTGGCAGATGATACTTTTGTCAGTGCAGATTGTCTTTAGGCTGATCACCACTGGGACCACCTTTACTGGCTTGTTCCAGAGTCTTTACAGTTCGATCTTTAAATCCTCATATCGTGTCAGCTTTTCCTGTTGTTTCTCTTCAATCCTGCTGTCACCTGAGATTGCAACATCAACAATCCATACTTTGATTTTTAACACGATCGTGAGGTCAGGAGTATTGTGCTCCAAAACCCGGTCAGTCTGAATTCAGCTTGACGTGTTCATTCTCTGTAACTTTTTCCGGCTTGTGATCCCACCAGTTCTTTGTCGCAGGCAGATGGTATTAGTAGCACAAGTTCCATAAATTATTGTTATTGTTATTGTTATTGTTTCCAACAAACCTCACAACCTCTGGGGATGCCTGCCATAGATGTGGGTGAAATGTCAGGAGAGAATGCTTCTGGGACATGGCCATACAGCCTGGGAAACTCACAGCAACCCCTGATTCCAGCCATGAAAGCCTTTTAAAGAATGAATACTAATTTCTCAGAAAAGGCTCTGTATCAAGGCATTCTGGTAGAGTGTGGGCTCAACTAGTTTGAGCCTAATGATGGTGCCAGTGTTGACTGGGAGCTCAGGCTTTCAGTTTACTCTTTTAAAAAAAACTTGCACAACTGCAAATGCATTCATAATATCATAGAATCATAGAATCAAAGAGTTGGAAGAGACCTCATGGGCCATCCAGTCCAACCCCCTGCCAAGAAGCAGGAATATTGCATTCAAATCACCCCTGACAGATAACCATCCAGCCTCTGTTTAAAAGCTTCCAAAGAAGGAGCCTACCACACTCCGGGGCAGAGAGTTCCACTGCTGAACAGCTCTCACAGTCAGGAAGTTCTTCCTCATGTTCAGATGGAATCTCCTTTCTTGTAGTTTGAAGCCATTGTTTCGTGTCCTAGTCTCCAGGGAAGCTCCCTCCTCTCTGTGGCTTCCTCTCACATATTTATACCTGGCTATCATATCTCCTCTCAGCCTTCTCTTCTTCAGGCTAAACATGCCCAGCTCCTTAAGCCGCTCCTCATAGGGCTTGTTCTCCAGACCCTTGATTATTTTAGTCATCCTCCTCTGGACACATTCCAGCTTGTCAATATCTCTCTTGACAAGATGGTTTGGTTCTGTCCTGCATTTATAAGATGATTTGTGAAACTGAAGACAATGACTTGTGTAAAAGTCCCATTCTGTCTTCTAACTATGACCCCCTCCTTTAAAATATGATATGAATCAACCCTCAGATGTATTGAACTCGTGCCATTATATTTAGATGACATCATCATAAAGCAGATATATGAAATGGAGAGCACAAATTTGCTTAGTTGGTACATGGAGATTTTGTGAGAAAGCAACCTGTATATATTTATATAATTCTATACAGGTAATTCACTGTGTCTATATAATTAAATTTTGAACTACAGGGAATATTTCCTTCACGACCGACCCCATAGGATTAGCTATTTGTCATTGGTAAATAGAGTATTTGCTGAAAACTAGAGCACAGCAAGCATAACCTATTTCATAATGGAAACAATTCACAAACAAAGACAAAAGCTACAGAACAACCACTTTACCATCAGCCACAGGGGAAACTCCGAGAGCTATCTACAGGGAACACCTGGGAAAGCAATTTGATTAAGGATGAAGAATATGGCTGCAAAGAGAGGAGGTTCATGGTTAACTAACCTTTCCTTGAAAATAGTAGTACCACAATATATGGAGGGAAATCTGTTACTGCTGTGGCTTTAGTGGATATACCATGCTTTCAGTATCCTTACAAACACATATAATATTGACTTTACTATAAATTACCTGTTTTCATACAATCCTAATTGCTCTCCTTTACTTCAGTAGAAAATTGCAGCTGGAGAATGATTCTTAGAGTGATAATAGACTCCACTTTGGCAGGAAAAACGAAATGCAAAGATACAAAATGGGGGACGCCTGGCTCGAGAGCAGTACGTGTGAAAAAGATCTTGGAGTCCTCGTGGACAACAAGTTAAACATGAGCCAACAATGTGATGTGGCAGCAAAAAAAGCCAATGGGATTTTGGCCTGCATCAATAGGAGCATAGTGTCTAGATCTAGGGAAGTAATGCTACCCCTCTATTCTGCTTTGGTTAGACCACACCTGAATATTGTGTCCAATTCTGGGCACCACAATTCAAGAGAGATATTGACAAGCTGGAATGTGTCCAGAGGAGGGCGACTAAAATGATCAAGGGTCTGGAGAACAAGCCCTATGAGGAGCGGCTTAAGGAGCTGGGCATGTTTAGCCTGAAGAAGAGAAGGCTGAGAGGAGATATGATAGCCATGTATAAATATGTGAGAGGAAGCCACAGGGAGGAGGGAGCAAGCTTGTTTTCTGCTTCCTTGGAGACTAGGATGCGGAACAATGACTTCAAACTACAAGAGAGGAGATTCCATCTGAACATGAGGAAGAACTTCCTGACTGTGAGAGCCGTTCAACAGTGGAACTCTCTGCCCTGGAGTGTGGTGGAGGCTCCTTCTTTGGAAGCTTTTAAACAGAGGCTGGATGGCCATCTGTCAGGGGTAATTTGAATGCAACATTCCTGCTTCTTGGCAAGGGGTTGGACTGGATGGCCCATGAGGTCTCTTCCAACTCTTTGATTCTAAGGTTGGTGGTCTGACAGTGTCACTGAAACCATAGTAGTTATCTAAAGGTAACATTAGTACTCAAATTATCAGAGAGGAATTGTAGGTTTCAAATCTGCAATCTTTAACCTCTCACATCCTCTACTTATCATTTTGAGCTGAAACCACTACCAAAATGGGTCTGGAATACTGAAGAAGCAGTCCAGTACAACCCTACCATCCTGTACTTTAGGGTGCATTCCTCTGTAATAATTATTATTTATTTATTTGACCAGTCATATGACCATTTCAAAATAGAACACAAGTAAGAAAACAAGGTAAAGGAGGACAGCAGCTGACCTTCTATTTTCAGTCAGAGTCTTGTTTTCCTGGTGGTTCTTTCAAGAAATGGTTCAGGCCCTGCCTATCTCCACAATCGCATCTTCTTCTATGAACCAGCACGAATTTGGGGGCACATCAATTTGGCTAAGATCGAAGCCTTCCAAGTTAAGCAGCTTCGCACCATCCTGGGCCTTTCCAGAACAACACTGACAGCGGCAGTAAGGGCTGAGCTAGGAATACTCCCAGCAAAAGCTCAAATCTTAATGAGACAGTTTAATTACTGGTCAAAAGTAAACTCTATGGATCCCAGTAGACTTCCTCGCCTATGTCTAGAGGATCAAGTCCAGCATGACCAGAAGTCATCGTGGATGGCGGCTCTGAATAATGAGCTGGCTGGTGTGACGATGTGTAACTTTTATTCTCATGTTTATGTGTTGTTTAGACAGTGGTTGATAAATGGTAAGTATGAAGGAATATATTTTGTTGGAGATGGTGGCTTGGCGTTAGCTGAGTTGCCATAGCAACAGGGGCAGAGCCAACTGCCTCTTCACGGGGCAGCTGTTTTGAAAAGTCAGTCAGTAAGCCGGTGAGCTACTGGGAAGACTGAGTCTCTGGGTGGAGATTCAGGGAATGTGTCTGTAGCCGGTGTGCTATAGGGAAGATGGAATCTCTGGGTGGAGATTCAGGGAATTAATTGGTGACCAAAGGACCCGGTAGTGATAAAACTACAGGGGGTTATTGATTCTGAGATAAGAATCAAGGTTTGGCTGGGAGCCAATTCTGTTAATAAGCCTTTTAGCTTATTTGTTTTATTTAGGACAGTTGTCCAGAAGAGTTACATCTGCTTATAGAAACCTCTTGAAGTCTGTGCCTGAGATTACTCATGAAACCTTATTAATGTAACCAATCAAGATTTGTGCCTCTTGTGAAGAAACAGTTAAACATGTTATACTCCTGTTAAAATAAACTTGTTACTGTTTTCCTCAAGCCTTGCCTGATACAGTTTCTCTTAAGACAAACAGCCTGCATAAGAAGTAAAGTCAAGCCAGGGACAGTAAACGCTACGCTATTAAATGTATAAAGCCTTCTGTAATTAATAGTCCCTTTATAAAATAGCTCCTAAGCTGAAATTGATCGTTGCCCGGCTTCCCTCACAGATTAGGTGGCAGTAAGTTCAACCACACTCCTTCACAGCTGGATTCAGTCTGCCTTTGCAATTTCTGGGTGTTTTGGGTCCGGGGGCAGGGCAAGTGCTCAAGCGGCACATTTGGGATGTCTATGCACAGCTGGACCTAGACAGCATAGGTAGGTCTTCAACCACAAGGTTTTTAGCTTCCCATAAAAGGAATATTCATTTAGAGCACTACCTAACTATTCCACTTCCTCTACCCTTAAGGAGAATAGGGTTACAGCCTGTGTTGGATGGGGCCGCACTCCCCCTGAAGACACAGGTTCGCAGCTTGGGTGTGACCCTGGACTCATCGCTGAGCCTGGAACCCCAGGTTTCGGCAGTGACCAGGGGAGCATTTGCACAGCTAAAGCTTGTGCGCCAGCTGCGCCCGTACCTTGGGAAGTCTGACTTGGTCACGGTAGTCCACGCTCTGGTTACATCCCGTTTAGACTACTGCAACGCTCTCTACGTGGGGTTGCCTTTGAAGACAGCTCGGAAGCTCCAACTAGTCCAACGCTCGACAGCCATGATTTTAACAGGAGCGGAGCGCAGGGAGCATACAACCCCCCTGTTGCGCCAACTCCACTGGCTACCGATCTGCTACCGGGCTGAATTCAAAGTGCTGGCGTTGGCCTTTAAAGCCCTAAACGGTTCGGGCCCAAGCTACCTATCCGACCGCATCTCTGCCTATGAACTCACCAGGACTTTGAGATCTTCCAGGGAGACCCTGCTCTCGATCCCGCCTGCTTCTCAAGCTCGGCTGGCGGGGACGATTGATAGGGCCTTCTTGGTGGTGGCTCCTCGGCTGTGGAACGCCCTTCCTACGGACATTAGACTAGCACCATCTCTAATGGTATTCCGCAAAAAAGTGAAGACCTGGCTGTTTGAGCAGACGTTCCAATAATTAGTGCAATGATTGGTTAATGAACACTGGAATGGAACAATGGATGATGAATCTGGAACATGATTTTGATGACGAGGCTACAGTGAATGGGTATTGTAGTAACTGTTTATTAATTGTGTAATGTGTTAGGTTGTTAACTGTTTCTATACTGTAGCACTGAATTTTTGCTGTTCGTATTTGTTGTGAACCGCTGTGAGTCGCCTTCGGGCTGAGAACAGCGGTATATAAGTAAGGTAAATAAATAAATAAATAAATACACAGACACACCCACGTTCTGAGCTATCACATGGGTGAATGTATTCCTTGCCCATTACACATTCATATATATATATATATATATATATATATGGAAACTTCACAATTGCAGAAGTAATATTATTATTATTATTATTATTACATTTGTCAGATATTTGATATGTGCACTTAGATAACTCATTTAAAAATCAAACCACAATTACATCCCTGTAAATTCTTCCAGGGCTTTGGGGAAGCCAACAAGCATTTTTCATCAGATATAATTTCAGGTCATTTTTATAGAGTTTTTTTGCACTGAATTCAGATCTGTGTTTATTTTTTCATTTTCATGTGTAGTTTTTGTGATGAGGTTAATCGAATAATGAATGCATTTACGCACCCATATCAATAATGACTGCTTTTATGTTTTGTACCATATTGTGTTGTAAAGGGCTATAATTAATCCTGTATAATTAATTCATTATATGCCTGCCTAAGTAAGTTGCTTGCATATTAGCTTACTTCAGCCAGGACTAGGTCTAAATTATTGTATTCCTGTTGTGCAATAACCAATGACCAATAGGAACTCATTTGCGTAATAGCTTATTACTGATAGTGCAATGCTGAGTAAGCAGGTATAGTTATATATAACTCTCTGCAGACTAGATGCTTTACCTTCAGTTTTGTCTTGGACAACATTTAAGTGGCTTTGTGAAAACTTTCTTGGTAACCACAGGTCTTCAGCATACAAAGAAGGTGTCCAGAATCTGCTTGACACTTATCAGAAATTGGGTTGTAACATGTCACTGAAAATGCATTTCTTGCACTCTCACCAGGAATTCTTTCCTGAAAATCTTGGCATGGTGAAAGATGAACTGGGAGAACGCTTCCACCAAGATCTTCAGGTGACGGAGCAGTGCTACCAAGGTTCGTGGATTGCAAACATGATGGGAGACTACTGCTGGATGTTGTACCGTGAAAATTGGGAAATCATATATGCCAGAAAATTATCTGCAAAATGTTTTTGATCAAACATAGACAGCTTAAGCCTTACTTACACTGGAACTTGCAAGCACACTGCAGTTGTACCGTTTATATGTGATTACTCTGTTTGGATTGTAATTAGTTAATTTGATTCTATTGATATCAGCGGATAAATGCATTAATTATTACGGGATGAGGTATTGTGTTTTTTAATATCAGATGCATTTCTATTTAGCTTGCACACTTAATTTACTTTCTACCTAATTTTCACATCATGCTCAGTATCAAGCTAATATCATGTTAATAACAAGATGTTTTTTGAACAGAATTTTTCTGATTATTTGAAACACAACTTTTGCAGCAGGCAGATGGCAATTTTGTCAGCGTCGATTGTGTTTAAGTGCAGGCCAAGGTCTTTAGGCACTGCACCCAGTGTGCCGATCACCACTGGAAACACCTTTACTGGCTTGTGCCAGAGTCTTTGCAGTTCGATCTTTAAATCCTCATATTGTGTCAGCTTTTCTAGTTGTTTCTCTTCAATCCTGCTATCACCTGGGATTGCAATTTTGACAATCCATACTTGGTTTTGGTTTTTTTTAGCACCATTGTGAGGTCAAAAGTATTGTGCTCCAAAACTCTCTCTGTCTGAATTCGGAAGTCCCAGAGTAGTTTGACGTGTTCATTTTCTGTAACTTTTTCAGGCTTGTGATCCCACCAGTTCTTTGTCCCAGGATGGTATTGGTATTTGTGGCACAAGTTCCAATGAATCATCTGAGCAACGTAGTTATGCCTCTACTTGTAGTCTGCATGATCTTCTTGCAGCAACTGAGATTATGATCTATTGTCTTATCTGCTTCCTTGCAGAGTTTATAGATGGGAACTGTCGTTGACTTTTCAATTCTAGCTTTGATAGCATTGGTTCTAATGGCTTGTTCTTGGGATGTCAGAATCAGGCCTTCCGTCTCCTTTTTCAAAGTTCCATTTGTGAGCCACAGCCATGTTTTTTCTTTGTCAATTTGGCAATCAATTTTTCCCAGGAACTGTCCATGGAGAGCCTTTCTTTTGCCAGTTTTCTCTTCTGCTCTGCATTGTGTTTTTACGGTATTCACTCTGTCCTTTGTACTTTAAGCAGTTTACTAGTATTGACTTCCCTCAATGTTGGTTCTTGACTGCCTTTCACATAATCTGCCAGTGTATGTTTCTCTTCTTCTACCGTTTGTTTCACTTGCAGAAGCCCTCTGTCTCCTGATTTTCTGGGCAGTTAAAGACTGTTGACATCACTATGCGGGTGTAATGAGTACTGGATTGTCATCAGTTTTCTTGTTTTTCTGTCCAGATCATCCAGCTCTGCTTATGTCCAGTTCACAATTCCAGCAGTGTATCTTATGACGGGGATGGCCCAGGTGTTGATAGTCTTGATTACAATTCCGCCATATAATTTGCTCTTCAAAACCTTTCTGACTCTTTGGACATATTCTTTGCTGACCACATTTTTCACATGCCCTTGCTTGATATTATAGAATCATAGAATCATAGAATCAAAGAGTTGGAAGAGACCTCATGGGCCATCCCGTCCAACCCCCTGCCAAGAAGCAGGAATATTGCATTCAAATCACCCCTGACAAATGGCCATCCAGCCTCTGCTTAAAAGCTTCCAAAGAAGGAGCCTCCACCACACTCCGGGGCAGAGAGTTCCACTGCTGAACGGCTCTCACAGTCAGGAAATTCTTCCTAATGTTCAGATGGAATCTCCTCTCTTGTAGTTTGAAGCCATTGTTCCGCGTCCTAGTCTCCAAGGAAGCAGAAAACAAGCTTGCTCCCTCCTCCCTGTGGCTTCCTCTCACATATTTATACATAGCTATCATATCTTCTCTCAGCCTTCTCTTCTTCAGGCTAAACATGCCCAGTTCCCTAAGCCGCTCCTCATAGGATATTGTCCAACTGTAGTATGCCCAGATATTTATAGGCTCCAGGCTGATTGCATTTTACGGTTTGTCCATTTGGCATCTCTATGCCCTCACTATGAGTAATTCTCCCTTTCTTTAATGCCACTGTGGCACATTTGTCTAGGCCGAACTCCATACTGATGTCAGTGCTGAAGATTCTGACTGTGTTGGTCAGTGACTGGATTTCAGTTTCTGATTTTCCATAATGCTTTGGATCATCCATGTACAGCAAGTGGGAAATTTTGGGTGAATTTCTTGCTGTTTGGTAGCCCAGGTTTGTTTTCTGTAGAATTACTGAAAGTGGGATCATTGCAATGATGAACTGTAGTGGTGACAGTGAGTTGCCTTGGGAAATTCCTCTCTTGATGTTAACAATTCCATAGCTTTTGTTGCCCACAAACAACTCAGATTTCCATTGTTTCATTGCATTTTCAGTTAACATTCTAATATTTTCATAAACTTTGATGACATCTAGACATTTGATAATCCAACAATGTTGCAGTGAGTCAAATGCTTTTTTGTAATCAATCCAAGTTTTATACAGGTTTGTTCTGCGGCTTTTGTAATTCTCCAGTATCATTTTGTCAATTAGAAGCTGCCCTTTCTCCCTAATTTTCACATCACGCTCAGTATCAAGCTAATAACTCTGTTAATAACAAGATGTTTTGAACAGAATTTTGCTGAATGAAAAATGTTGTTGTTGTTGTTATTATTATTATTATTATTATTATTATTATTATTATTATTATTATGTTTTTATCCCACTATCTCTGTTTTGAAAGGGGAGAACATGCGGCATACAATGGGCAAAGTAGTCATAGAATCATAGAATCAAAGAGTTGGAAGAGACCTCATGGGCCATCCAGTCCAATCCCCTGCCAAGAAGCAGGAATATTGCATTCAAATCACCCCTGACAGATGGCCATCCAGCCTCTGTTTAAAAGCTTCCAAAGAAGGAGCCTCCACCACACTCTGGGGCAGAGAGTTCCACTGCTGAACGGCTCTCACAGTCAGGAAGTTCTTCCTCATGTTCAGATGGAATCTCCTTTCCACCTGTCACTAAGGAGGCTGTTCAGGTCATGAACCGGTGCTTGGCCGCTGTCACGGACGATGAGGGATTGAAACTAAATCCAGACAAGACAGAGGTACTCCTGGTCAGTCGTAAGACTGAACAGGGTACGGGGTTACAGCCTGTGCTGGACGGGGTCACACTCCCCCTAAAAGCACAGGTACGCAGTCTGGGAGTTCTCCTGGATTCATCGCTGAGCCTGGTACCCCAGGTTTCAGCGGTGGTCAGGGGAGCATTCGCACAATTAAAACTTGTGCGCCTGCTGCGTCCGTACCTTGGGAGGGCTGACTTGGCCACAGTAGTACACGCTTTGGTTACATCCCGCTTCGACTACTGCAACGCTCTCTATGTGGGGTTGCCTCTGAAGACTGCCCGGAAGCTGCAGCAAGTACAACGCGTGGCAGCCAGATTACTAACGGGTGCGGGGTACAGGGAGCACACCACTCCGCTGTTACTCGAACTCCACTGGCTACCGATTAGCTTCCGAGCACAATTCAAAGTGCTGGTGTTAACCTATAAAGCCCTAAACCACTCTGGCCCTGTTTACCTCTCCGAACGTATTCTCCCCTACGAACCATCAAGACCACTAACATCGTCTGGAGGGGCCCTGCTCTCTGTCCCTCCGCCTGCACAAGCACGGCTGGTGGGGACGAGGGACAGGGCCTTCTCGAAGGTGGCCCCTCGACTTTGGAACTCCCTGCCATTAGAGATCAGAACTGCCCCCTCCCTCATGACGTTCAGGAAACTAACAAAGACCTGGTTGTGGAACGCAGCATTTGACAACTGATTTAATTCTTTGCCCACATGAAAGGAGGATGATGAATGGGATTGTGATGGTGTTGGACGATTTGGCTCTTTTAACTGGGATGATAATGTTTTAATGTGTATGGTGCTGATATTTTAATTGTGTAATGAAGTGGCATTGTGTTGTTATTGTATATTTTTTGTATGTTAACACATGTTGCGAACTGGTCCGAATCCCTCTTTGAAGGTGAGAGGGTCGGTATATAAAACCGCGAAATAAATAAATAAATTGTAGTTTGAAGCCATTGTTCCACGTCCTAGTCTCCAGGGAAGCAGAAAACAAGCTTGCTCACTCCTCCCTGTGGCTTCCTCTCACATATTTATACATGGCTATCATATCTCCTCTCAGCCTTCTCTTCTTCAGGCTAAACATGCCCAGCTCCTTAAGCCGCTCCTCATAGGGCTTGTTCTCCAGACCCTTGATCATTTTAGTCACCCTCCTCTGGACACATTCCAGCTTGTCATCTGATGAAGTCGGCAAAGAGGGTATAGCATTATACCTAAGCTCCAAATATCTGCTGACTTTCCAGAAGAAGATTTCAGTTACGATTCTGGGCAACCATTCTGAATATACACCAGCACAACTTAAGTTGTTTTTCCGCACTTCTTGCTTTATGCTGGCTTCCCACTGCCCGCCACATCTGTTTATCAATTACCTTCCAAATGCTCCATTTTGTCACCTTTTGATTCCCCCAGGAATTCTCAAACAACTTTCATAGTACAACAACAAAGAAGTAGCACAGCTTGAACTTCTTTATGAAAGTGCCTTAAGAAGATTGCCATTCATTTTAGTAGTAAGATGCAGCAACTTTCAAAACGCTCTTTCTTCAGCCCTGCAGCAGCCTGCTGTTCTCTGAGTGATCACCAAAGTACTTAGGGGTGTTGGTCGCTCCACAGAAAGAAGCACAAGAGTGGAAAGTATGCTGAGTTGAAATTTGTTGTTTTGAATGCCTTTAATATACCATAGTCCTCCTGCTGAGAAACTTGTCTGAAAGGAACCTTCCAGGTGTAAAACGATGACAAGATTGGCATGGCAAATTCATAGGACTTTCAAAATGGGAAGCCTGGTGGCAGATTATAGCGAAAAGTATTGGCTGAATGATTTAGCAAATTGCTCAACAATGGAAGAGGGAGGGAGAAGAGACTTTTCTTATAAGAACCTATCATTCCAGTAAAAGTCTACAAATAATAACCACCAATAGGAAGGGTGAGACAGCTTCCAATAGGAAGCAGGTGCAGAGGGACAGGGACTGGTGGAAAGGTGTTGAAAGGCATAGAGTGGATCTTCTTGTCACTGACATTAACATAAGATTCAGAGTGCACTGTGGCTGGTTTCTATTTGTGAGATATATCTGGCTATTCACCACAGGCAGCAGGTGTCGTAAGACAGCCCTTGTTATATAGAAGCAATTTGACCAGTATTATTACTTCAAAAGGAAAGAAGATCACCAGATTTCCTTAGTATGAGCTTAGTCTGGTAAGGAACTTCTCAAATTTTGAGACACCTGAAGTATAAAGTATGGGAGATTTTAACCCACAAAATACAATGTTGAAGGAAATATAATAATAATCTGATCTGGCCGGGGTGGTCCATGCCTTGGTCACCTCTAGATTGGACTACTGCAATGCGCTCTACATGGGGCTGCCCTTGAAAACGGCTCGGAAATTCCAACTGGTCCAACGGGCAGCAGCCAGGATGTTAACTGGGGCTCATTACAGAGAGAGGTCAACCCTCCTGTTCAAGGAGCTCCACTGGCTGCCGTTTATTTTCCGAACCCAATTTAAGGTGCAGGTGCTTACCTACAAAGCCCTGAACGGTTTGGGACCACCCTACCTGCGTGAATGTATCACTGTCTACAAACCCACACGCTCACTCTGATCATCTGGAGAGGCCCTGCTCGTGATCCCGCCCGCATCGCAAACACGCTTGGTGTGGACGCGAGACAGGGCCTTTTCTGTGGTGGCCCCCCGACTCTGGAACGCCCTCCTGAAAGATCTCAGACAAGCCCCTACATTGGCAGTCTTCAGAAAGAATCTGAAAACTTGGCTGTTCCGATGTGCCTTTTCAGATTAGGAACTTCCAGCACCAAATCCTAGAAGCACTTTAGTAGAACCAAGATCACTGCACACTGCACACTGCACTTATATTATAATCCTACATTCCTCCCGCTACATCAGCACTTTTAATCCTGTACCCCTACTCTGGCCAGCCCAGTTTTAATAGTGTCTTGTTGTATTGTTTCTGTTACTGTTTTTCTGCTTAACTGTTTTTAATTTGCTTTAGGTATTGTATTGTTGTATTGTGTTTTGGGGGCTTCGGCCTGTGTAAGCCGCATCGAATCCCTTGGGAGATGCTAGCGGGGTACAAATAATGTTATAATAATATAATAATAATAATAATAATCCTTTATTTATACCCCGCTAACATCTCCCGAAGGACTCGGTGCGGATTACAAGAGGCCAAGGCCCAACACATCAATAAAACAACAGCATAACAAATACAACAATAAATAAACTCATATAACAAGCAATAAACATTAAAACAATAGCAAAAAACATTAGACAATAACACCATGACACATTTAAAACTAAGGCCGGGCCAAATGTAATGATTAAAAAATTTAAAATGCTGAACATGACAGGTGAGATGGATAAGTTTTTGGAGATAAGTGCGGTGTGCAGACAATCTTAATCTCTAGTAAAGTCCAATTGGGACATGATGCTAGGAGTTTCCTATTCTGGGAAGGCACACTGGAACAACCACGTCTTCAAGCTCTTCCTAAAGACTGCCAATGTTGGGGCTTGTCTGATATCCTTGGGGAGAGAGTTCCAGAGTCGGGGGGCCACCAAAGAGAAGGCCCTGTCCCTCATCCCCACCAATCGCACTTGCTCGCAGGTGGGATCGTGAGCAGGGTCTCTCCAGATGATTGGAGAGATCGTGTGGGTTCATATACGGAGATGCGGTCACACAGGTAGGCGGGTCCCAAACCGTTTAGGGCTTTGTAGGTAAGCACCTGCACCTTGAATTGGGACCGGAAAATGAACGGCAGCCAATGGAGCTCCTTAAACAGGAGGGTTGACCTCTCTCTGTAAGGAGCACCAGTTAACAACCTGGCCGCCACCCATTGGGCCAGTTGGAATTTCCGGGCCGTTTTCAAGGGCAGTCCCACGTAGAGCACATTACAGTAATCCAATCTGGAAGTGACTAAGGCATGGACCACCCTCGCCAGATCAGCCTTCACGAGGTACGGTCGCAGTTGGCGCATGAGTCTCAATTGTGCAAAAGACCTCCCAGCCACCGCCGACGCCTGAGCTTCAAGCGTAAATGATGAGTCCAAGAGGACACCCAAACTGCGGACCTGTGACTTCAGGGGGAGTGTAACCCCATCCAGCACAGGTTGCCACCCTATACCCCGATCTGGTTTACGATCGATCAGAAGGACCTCTGTCTTGTCAGGATTAATCTTCAGCTTAAGAATGCATTCTCAGTACAGCCCAATTCTGAATATACTTATTAAACCTTCTTTCCTTTAGTGTGTTTTTTATTTCTAAGCAAATATTGGGTAATGCCCTCCGTGTGTACTGTATTCAGAAACAAGCTTCATTGATGCTGGGAAAGAAAGAGGTATTCCCAGAGCAGAAAAACTGAAACTTTCTCTTTAGAAATCACCCCTTACATCCATTTGCCTTCTCATCAATAATGCAGTTGACACATGCCTCAGTGTTGCTTTCACAACACTCATACATTCGTAATTAAAAACACAAATAAATTTGTTATGGAGACAGATACATCAGCTAGCACAAAAATATGCCAAGAGCAATAGAAACAACAGCAGTTGGATTTAAATGGATGCTTTTAGCAGGCAGAGCCAGAGCCAGCAAGGATCACTTTTGTCCCACCTGCATCATTTGTATCAAAATAATCTTTAAATAAAATCAATATTTGAGGCACAGAACGTAATAAACTTCAAATAAGCCAATCATTTGCAGAGGTTAAATTTCCCTTTTTAAAGAGAGGAGCAACAAAATAAGTTGTACAAACATACAGCCTGAAAAGGTTTTGGACTGCAACTCTCAGAACTCTCTGGGGCAGCGTTTCTCAACCTGGGGGTCGGGACCCCTGGGGGGGTCGTGAGGGGCTGTCAGAGGGGTCGCCAAAGACCTTCGGAAAACACTGTATTGTCTGTTGGTATTGGGGATCATGTGTGTGAAGTTTGGCCCAAATCTATCGTTGGTGGGACACAGACTGTTCTTTGATTGTAGGTGAACTATAAATCCCAGCAACTAGAACTCCCAAATGTCAAGGTCTATTTTCCCCAAACTCTACCAGTGTTCACATTTGGGCATATTGAGTATTCATGTCCAGATCCATCATTGTTTGGTCCAGATCCATCATTGTTTGATTCCACAGTGCTGTCTGGATGTAGGTGAACTACAACTCCCAAACTCAAGGTCAATGCCCACCAAACCCTTCCAGTATTTTCTGTTGGTCATGGGAAAATACATCCTGCATATCAGATAATTACATTATGATTCACAACAGTAGTAAAATTATAGTTATTAAGTAGCAATGAAAACAATTTTATGTTTGGGGGTCACCACAACATGAGGAACTGTTTTAAGGGGTCACGGCATTAGGAGGGTTGAGAAACACTGCTCTGGGGTTTGGAAAAAAATGACCCCAAAAAGAAACCTTTGAGATATAAACACACAAATAGGTGCTTCAGTGGCAATATTAGGGATGGGAACATTGGTGACTTTCTCTTTCACTTGCATTCCTTGCCAACTTTGATTTAAAAATTATCAAAAATGATAAACTAATCATTGGCAACACTTATCTAGAGAGAGATCTTGTACATGTTAGAATTACACAGAAGTCTATCACGCAGACTCCCCGCATCCATAGAATATATGGGAAAGTGGGGAGCTGCAAACATTACAAAAGAATCTCTAGTCTATAGATTTGCTAAACATTATATCCAGATTTTCCATGGTAAACACTCAAGTGATGTTATGGCAAGATATAAATAGCATTACTAAATACAGAGGGACAGCTTTGTTATACCTAGGGGCAGAAGTAGGTGAAAGGCCTTTCCTCCAGCCCAACTCTCAATGTTGTGAGCTTGGAAAAAGAGAAAAAGAAGCAGACATGGCTCCATCGTGGCTAGGTCCAAACACAAATGAAAGACCCTACTTTCATCACAGCTGCTCACTGTCCTGGCCTGAGAGAGACAGAAGAAGCAGCAAGCACTTCACCATTATGTCTTGACCCAGAAGCAAATAAACTGCCCTTCTTCTAACCCACTGTCACTGCCCTTGCCTCAGAGGGAGAAAAGGAGAGGCAGGCACAGCTCCATCATGCCTAGTCTTAGAAGATGAAAAAGCCTTCTTGCACTTTAGCTGCCTTGCTGTGGCCTCTGAGAAAGAGAAGAAGTAGGCACATATCCATCATGTCTAGACCCAGAAGCAAATGAAAGGCCCTACATCCATCCCAGCTGTTATTGCTGTGGCCTCAGAGGGAGAATCATAGAATCATAGAATCAAAGAGTTGGAAGAGACTTCATGGGCCATCCAGTCCAATCCCCTGCCAAGAAGCAGGAATATTGCATTCAAATCACCCACGACAGATGGCCATCCAGCCTCTGTTTAAAAGCTTCCAAGGAAGGAGCCTCCACCACACTCTGGGGCAGAGAGTTCCACTGCTGAACGGCTCTCACAGTCAGGAACTTCTTCCTCGTGTTCAGATGGAATCTCTTCTCTTGTAGTTTGAAGCCATTGTTCCGCGTCCTAGTCTCCAAGGAAGGAGAAAACAAGCTTGCTCCCTCCTCCCTGTGGCTTCCTCTCACATATTTATACATGGCTATCATATCTCCTCTCAGCCTTCTCTTCTTCAGGCTAAACATGCCCAGCTCCTTAAGCCGCTCCTCATAGGGTGTGTTCTCCAGACCCTTGATCATTTTAGTCACCCTCCTCTGGACACATTCCAGCTTGTCAATATCTCTCTTGAATTGTGGTGCCTAGAATTGGACACAATATTCCAGGTGTGGTCTAACCAAAGTGGAATAGAGGGGTAGCATGACTTCCCTAGATCTAGACACTATGCTCCTATTGATGCAGGCCAAAATCCCATTGGCTTTTTTTGCCGCCACATCACATTGTTGGCTCATGTTTAACTTGTTGTCCACGAGGACTCCAAGATCTTGGAGAGAAGAACAGAAAGGCACAACCCCATCATGCCTAGGTCCAGAAGTACACAAAAGGCCCTCTATCTATTCCAATTTCCCCTGCCCCACCAGAGAATAGAAGAAACAAGCAGTATCTCCCAGATGTAACACTGCCGTCCATTTTTCCTTGTGTGCATAGTGTCTTACAACCTCATCAGATGGGAGGAATTTAGTATCCTGGGACATTTTCACATGGTCTTCTGAACAGAGCTTCACACCAGCCATCACATGATGTTGTGTGACTTTCAACAGAGCCCCCGCCTCCAACCTGGGTGAATGCATCACTGGAGGCTTTCCCCACAACATGGGAGGCATCCTGTGTTGTGCTGGCTCCAGTGGTCCTCTCCAGGAGGGCAATGCTTCCCTCCTGTGATGGGAAAAAGGATCTCAAGAGGGAGCTTCAAGCAGGGCAACAAATTTACTCCACTACTCCTCTTCTTTCGCTGGGACACTTCACCTGGCCTTTGTGATGAGGCCCTTTTTTAGATTGTAAACCCAAGGGCAGGGAACTTTCAAATTTAATTTGAAAGACTCTGTGAGTGAAGAGTAGGGAATAAATACCACACTCTAAATAAGTAAAATAGATTAATCACTACTGTATTTTTTCTCATTTCTCAACAAAAATGGTGCTGCTGGACCTCTCAGCGGCCTTCGATACTGTCGACCACGGTATCCTTCTGGGACACCTTGCAGGGATGGGTCTTGGAGGTACTGTTTTGCAGTGGCTCCGGTCATTCCTGGAGGGTCGATCTCAGAAGGTGTTGTTGGGGGACACCTGTTCAACCCCACAACCATTGTCTTGTGGGGTTCCTCAGGGCTCAATATTGTCTCCCATGTTGTTTAACATCTACATGAAGCCGCTGGGGGAGATCATCCGGAGTTTCGGGGTACGGTGTCATCTGTACGCGGATGATGTCCAACTCTGTCACTCCTTCCCACCTGCTACTAAGGAGGCTGTCCAGGTCCTGAACCGGTGCCTGGCCGCTGTGACGGTCTGGATGAGGGCGAACAAATTGAAATTGAATCCAGACAAGACAGAGGTACTCCTTGTCAGTCGCAAGGCCGAACAGGGCATAGGGTTACAGCCTGTGTTGGATGGGGCCGTACTCCCCCTGAAGATGCAGGTTTGCAGCTTGGGTGTGACCCTGGACTCATCGCTGAGCCTGGAACCCCAGGTTTCAGCGGTGACCAGGGGAGCATTTGCACAGCTAAAGCTTGTGCGCCAGCTGCGCCCATACCTTGGGAAGTCTGACTTGGCCACGGTAGTCCACGCTCTGGTTACATCCCGTTTAGACTACTGCAACGCTCTCTACGTGGGGTTGCCTTTGAAGACAGCTCAGAAGCTCCAACTAGTCCAACGCTCGGCAGCCATGATTTTAACAGGAGCGGAGCACAGGGAGCATACAACCCCCCTGTTGCGCCAACTCCACTGGCTACCGATCTGCTACCGGGCTGAATTCAAAGTGCTGGTGTTGGCCTTTAAAGCCCTAAACGGTTCCGGCCCAAGCTACCTATCTGACCGCATCTCTGCCTATGAACCCACCAGGAGTTTGAGATCTTCCGGGGAGACCCTGCTCTCAATCCCGCCTGCTTCTCAAGCTCGGCTGGCGGGGATGAGAGATAGGGCCTTCTCGGTGGTGGCTCCTCGGCTGTGGAACGCCCTTCCTATGGACATTAGACTAGCACCATCTCTAATGGTATTCCGCAAAAAGGTGAAGACCTGGATGTTTGTGCAGGCGTTTGAGTAATTTAGTGCAATCTGGTAATGGAACATAGGAATGGAACAATGGACGACGAACCTGGACTACGCTTGGATGATGAGAAGATTGGGTACTGTTGTTTTTTGTAATAATTGTGCATTGTAATTGCTTATTGGTAATTTATGGATAATGTGTTAAGTCAATTGTTATATGTTGTATGGAACCACTGCTGTTTCTACTGTTTTTACTGTTTGTGAACCGCCGTGAGTCGCCTTCGGGCTTGAGATACAGCGGTATATAAGCAAAGTAAATAAATAAATAAATAAATAAATAAATAAAAATGTGAAAATTCAGGGTTAGAAAAAGGAACCAATAACTTTATTTGAGTAATTAAGAAATAGGAATTTATTCACAATAAAATAACTTTTGTAAACAATAGTATATAAGGGGCTCTTCTTTTACTTAGCAAAATCACAAGTTAGACTATTGGAAAAGAATTAGTCATTAGGACAACTGCAAAAGAGTTGTTAAATAAGATTAAAGGTAGCTCTACAGTAGATAGCAATGTCAGATTGATAACTGATTCTACTGAACTATTGGATTTGGCCAGTTCCCCTTGCAGATAATAATTAATGGGATTATTGCACAAGGTTGCTGGAAAGGTTTATCCATATATAAGGAAAGCATTGTGTGCACTTTCATTCTTTTCAACTACCTTTCCTGAAGTGATGGGAAAAGAAGTTTCATCCTACCAAATCATTACAGGCAAAATAAACAACATGCTGAGACATTTAATCAATAGTTTATCTCTAGTTTGAATGCCTAATATTTCTTGTGGGTAAGAAACTATATTACAGAAGAAGATTTTATTTCTCCACAAAATATTCTAGGTACTTGTATGTTCCTAAGTGCAGCTTGACATATCATAGCCCTAAAGATGCTTATGTAGCAGAACTATTTTCTGCACTGAAGTTATATGATTTTGGGCTTGGTCAACACACCAACATCACAACATTTGATCTGATGTTCATCTATTTTCTTACCAAGATTATCTCTTTGGAGGAAACACTGAAATGTGGTCAGAGGTTTTTAACACTACAGATTTAATGAACTATATGGAATGTCATATGGAATGTTTAAAATGTCATATGGAATGTTTAAAATCTTAAAAGATGATGCTGTCAAGGTGATGCATGCCATATGCCAGCTAATATGGAAAACACAAGAATGGCCATCAGACTGGAAAAATCAACTTATATCCCCATACCAAAAAAGGGAAATGCGAAAGACTGCTCAAACTTCCTTACAGTGGCTCTTATTTCTCATGCCAGTAAGGTAATGCTCAAGATCCTGCAAGGAAGACTCCAGCAATACATGGAGAGAGAGTTGCCAGATGTTCAAGCTGGTTTAGAAAAGGCAGAGGAACGAGAGACCAGATTGCCAATATCCGCTGGATAATGGAGAAAGGCAGGGAGTTTCAGAAAAACATCTATTTCTGCTTCATTGACTATTCTAAAGACTTTGACTGTGTGGATCATAATAAATTGTGGCAAGTTCTTGGTGGGATGGGCATACCAAGCCACCTTGTCTCTCTCCTGAGGAATCTGTACAAGGACCAAGTAGCAACAGTCAGAACTGACCATGGAACAACAGACTGGTTCAAGATTGGGAAAGGCGTACGGCAAGGCTGCATCCTCTCACCCAACCTTTTTAACGTGTATGCAGAACACATCATGCGATGTGCGGGGCTGGATGAATGCAAAGCTGGGGTGAAAATTGCTGAAAGAAACATTAACAACCTCAGATATGCAGATGACACCACTCTGATGGCCGAAAGCGAGGAGGAGATGAGGAGCCTTCTAATCAAGGTGAAAGAAGAAAGCGCAAAAGCTGGGTTGCAGCTAAACATAAAAAAAAAAAGATTATGGCAACAAGAATGATTGACAACTGGAAAATAGAGGGAGAAAACGTGGAGGCCGTGACAGACTTTGTATTTCTAGGCGCAAAGATTACTGCAGATGCAGACTGTGGCCAGGAAATCAGAAGACGCTTACTTCTTGGGAGGACAGCAATGTCCAGTCTCGATAAAATAGTAAAGAGTAGAGACATCAGACTGGCAACAAAGATCCGCCTAGTCAAAGTCATGGTATTCCCTGTAGTAACCTACAGATGTGAGAGCTGGACCTTAGGGAAGGCTGAGCGAAGGAAGATCGATGCTTTTGAGCTGTGGTGTTGGAGGAAAGTTCTGAGAGTGCCTTGGACTGCGAGAAGATCCAACCAGTCCATCCTCCAGGAAATAAAGCCCGGCTGCTCACTGGAAGGAAGGATACTAGAGACAAAGTTGAAGTGCTTTGGCCACATCATGAGGAGACAGCAAAGCCTAGAGAAGACAATTATGATGGAGAAAGTGGAAGGCAAAAGGAAGAGGGGCCGACCAAGGGAAAGATGGATGGATGGCATCCTTGAAGTGACTGGACTGACCTTGAAGGAGCTGGGGGTGGTGACGGCCGACAGGGAGCTCTGGCGTGGGCTGGTTCATGAGGTCACAAAGAGTCGGAGACGACTGAACGAATGAACAACAACATGGAATGTCACATCCAGAACAATTTGTGGAACAAAATAAACCCACCGCAGAGCTTTGGACACAATGAAAAATTCATTGTACTATTAGCTTTTGTGGACTAGAATCCAGCTGATTTGATTGTTATCCCAAGTTGGTAGGTTGTGCACATATGATGGTAATTGTATTAAAGCTTAAAAGATACTAAATTAATTATAGTGATATTGAGAAATCATGAGCTTGTAAATTTTCTTTTAAGTAGAGTGTATAAAATGTCATGCTAAAGTTATTCAGAACTGATCTATGGCACGAAGAGGATTTGGGACCTAGAATATTAGTCATCGATGTCTTCAGCTTGTCATTGTATTCATTCTTCTTAAAAATAAACTTACAAGCTCTGTAAAAATAGGTGTGTATTGCTATCTAGATTATGTAACTCCTGGGTGACTGAAGCAAGGAACTTATTTCCCAATTTATCAAAGTTTTTTTAATTGTCAAAGGTACAAAAAATAGTCAAATAAAAAGAATTTTGTTTTTGTTTCTTTTAAACATAATATAGTATACCTTGAGATGGACAAATTTTTTCCCTTTCTGTTTTTATCAGTTAATTCTTCTGTTTTTATCAGTTAATTAGTTAGAATACTGGAATATTGTGTCCAATTCTGGGAACCACAAGAGAGATATTGACAAGCTGGAATGTGTCCAGAGGAGGGCGACTAAAATAATCAAGGGTCTGGAGAACAAGCCCTATGAGGAGCGGCTTAAGAAGCTGGGCATGTTTAGCATGTTTAGCCTGAAGAAGAGAAGGCTGAGAGGAGATATGATAGCCATGTATAAATATGTGAGAGGAAGCCACAGGGAGGAGGGAGCAAGCTTATTTTCTGCTTCCCTGGAGACTAGGACACGAAACAATGGCTTCAAACTACAAGAGAGGAGATTTCTTCTGAACATGAGGAAGAACTTCCTGACTGTGAGAGCCGTTCAGCAGTGGAACTCTCTGCCCCGGAGTGTGGTGGAGGCTCCTTCTTTGGAAGCTTTTAAACAGAGGCTGGATGACCATCTGTCAGGGGTGATTTGAATGCAATATTCCTGCTTCTTGGCAGGGGGTTGGACTGGATGGCCCATGAGGTCTCTTCCAACTCTTTGATTCTATGATTCTGTAGTCAGAGCAAAACCAATGACAAAATTGTCTTGTGAATCTTCCATTCCCTTAATCCAAATCAACAATCTACAGTATGAAAAATGGAATGTTTAAATGTCCTTTTCAGTATCAATAGAAAGGCAAACTATCGAAGCTGTCATGGATCATGGAAGATATGCTGTTGCTACAAGGTGGTTTATCGAGAAAAAACAGCTCTACTTGTCCTGCCCTCCCATCCAGTTTGATACTATTCCTATTGAATGTTTACACTTCAGAATTCAGTTTCATTCAATTCAGCCACATTTCAGTTGTATAACACCATCAACTGTAGCCTACAACACTATAACTGATCCTCAATATCCATGGAGTATTAATTCTAGTACTGCCCTTGGACATCAAAATCCATGGATGATTGGCCCCCTTATATAAAATGACAGCACCCAGACAATACAAAAACCAAATGAACAAGATGTGAAGCTGGAGAGAGACTTGAGACTGGACAGAGACTGTAGATGTACAAGATGGCTGGTAGCATTCATTTTCACTGAGCAGGACCAAATGTATCATTGAAAGAACCGAAATACTTGCCAATTTACATCCAGAACAAGTTTAAGATTTTGGTGCGAACTTATAGGGGGAAAGCAACTTGGGTCCAGGATACCTGAAAAAAGAGCTTCTCCCTTATATAGTTGATTGGTCACTGTGATCATCATTTGCTGCCTTCCTGGTTATGTCACATCATACTTGACAACTTACAGGAGAAACACAATACTGACTCACTCTCACTAAAATATCCTCCCTCCAGAAATAAACACACACCAACTGTGACATGGTTTATGTTTTAAAATAACTTTTACTTTATTCTAGTGTTTTTGTTACAATACTTTTCACTTTGATTTTGGTTTATAGTGTATTAGAACCTTATCACAAAGACCTATGGATTTGCTACACACAATAGCAAATCAAATTTCAAGAGAGATATTGACAAGCTGGAATGTGTCCAGAGGAGGGCGACTAAAATGATCAAGGGTCTGAAGAACAAGCCCTATGAGGAGCGGCTTAGGGAACTGGGCATGTTTAGCCTGAAGAAGAGAAGGCTGAGAGGAGATATGATAGCCATGTATAAATATGTGAGAGGAAGCCACAGGGAGGAGGGAGCAAGCTTGTTTTCTGCTTCCTTGGAGACTAGGACGCGGAACAATGGCTTCAAACTACAAGAGAGATTCCATCTGAACATTAGGAAGAACTTCCTGACTGTGAAAGCCGTTCAGCAGTGGAACTCTCTGCCCCGGAGTGTGGTGGAGGCTCCTTCTTTGGAAGCTTTTAAGCAGAGGCTGGATGGCCATTTGTCAGGGGTGATTTGAATGCAATATTCCTGCTTCTTGGCAGGGGGTTGGACTGGATGGCCCATGAGGTCTCTTCCAACTCTTTGATTCTATGATTCTATGGAGTATTAATTCTAGGACTGCCCTTGGACATCGAAATCCATGGATGATTGGCCCCCTTATATAAAATGACAGCACCCAGACAATACAAAAACCAAATGAACAAGATGTGAAGCTGGAGAGAGACTTGAGACTGGACAGAGACTGTAGATGTACAAGATGGCTGGAGGCATACATTTTCACTGAGCACTATGTTGGAATTCTCATCATTTCACAGATCTCGGTCTTTTCTCCAGGCTCACATCCATTGTATCTCTCTCTACCACTATGGGTTTGACTCTATGGTTGATTTAAATCTGTATAACTGGAACCTGTGGATGTGGAGGACCAACTGTATCATTGAAAGAACCGAAATACTTGCCAATTTACATCCAGAACAAGTTTAAGATTTTGGTGCGAACTTATAGGGGGAAAGCAACTTGGGTACAGGATACCTGAAAAAGGGCTTCTCCCTTATATAGTTGATTGGTCACTGTGATCATCATTTGCTGCCTTCCTGGTTATGTCACATCATACTTGACAACTTACAGGAGAAACACAATACTGACTCACTCTCACTAAAATATCCTCCCTCCAGAAATAAACACACACCAACTGTGACATGGTTTATGTTTAAAAATAACTTTTACTTTATTCTAGTGTTTTTGTTACAATACTTTTCACTTTGATTTTGGTTTATAGTGTATTAGAACCTTATCACAAAGACCTATGGATTTGCCACACACAATAGCGAATCCATGGGGTCCTGGCAGAGGGCTTGGAGAACCCGTCGCTCCATGCCCTGCATTGCCTGACTTACCTCTGCCCCCATCCCATGGATGGGAGCATCGCCACCCAGCTTTCCCCCATTGTTCTAAAGGTAACACAAAAAGCCTCCCATCTTGTTACCACAGCTCTCCCCTTTCACAATGAGACTGGCTAGAAGTCGTTGTGTGTTGTGTAATGGGCTCTGTGGCAAAAGGGGAGAAGTGGCATAGGTCATAATTTACATTTAACAGGTTTTAGTTGTGTTTTGTACATTGTATATTTGTGTTGTGGTTTGATAATTATGCATGTCAGGCAACACAGCAATGCATTATATGAATAATCTCAATGATGGAGGGGAAACTTTGCAAGATGCTTGTAAGATCTCTAAACAATTTGGCTAAGAAAAGCATTGCCCCTACCCCAACTCCAAAATATTAATGAGAATAAGAATGATTTAAATTCCAGTTCTGGGAGGCATAAAAATGTATCTGCTGCAAAAGATGTTCACCCAAGCTCTCTCTACAAAATCAATGCACATTATTTTGCCAGTGAAAATTTGGCACATTATCACACAATAAACATCCCAAGTTGCTGTTTCAGTGTAGAATATTTAATCACTGTGATCATATACCATTAGTGCCACAATTTATTCTGTATATTGCTATTGCATGGAAGAATAGATACATTCATTCCATTTCTTTTGGCAGCCTTTTCCTGCTATTTGCTATTAGCACGCACAGTTTAATTAATGATCTGGTCAGAAAGAAGACACTCTATATTTAAATATGAACTTCCCTTTGAAGAACGAATCAAGGAGAAATTAACACCATCCGGTTTGATTGCTGTTTCTTTGCCCATTGTCCCTACAATGTTTTCAGTGATGGGAAGATCTAAAATCAGACCATGGATTTGTTCAGGTCAGTGTTTATAATGTTTATACCAGGGATGGGAATCATGAGTCCCTCCTAGTGTCCCAAGTCCCAGGGCCTTTCCTCTCTTTTCTAGTCCTCATAGCAAATGGGGAAAACTCAGGGCAAAAACACTGCCCTGAAAAGTATGTTGTAAAGCAGGGGTCCCCAAACTACAGCCCGTGGGCCGTATGTGGCCCGCCGAGGGCATTTCTCCGGCCCGCGCAGCCTGGCCTGGCCACGCCCACCCGGCGCCGCTCCGCCCATCGCAAGAACCCTCTGCTCCGGTCCTTATGCTCGTGTGGGAGGGAGAAGCCTTTTGTAGTTTACCTGCCTCCTTGGAGATCAGAGCGGCCAGAGCAGAGGGTTCCTGCAAAGGCCGGAGCGGCGCCAGGTGGGCGTGGCCAGTGGCGCCGGGTGGGCGTGGCCAGGGAACGCTTGCATTCTCTGGCCACGCCCACCCGGCACCACTCCACCCATCGCGGGAACCCTCTGCTCCGGCCGCTCTGGTCTCCAAGGAGGCAGGTAAACTACAACTCCAAAGCCTTTTGTAGTTTACCTGCCTCCTTGGAGACCAGAGCGGCCAGAGCAGAGGGTTCCTGCAAAGGCCGGAGCGGCGCCGGGTGGCCGTGGCCAGCAGCGCCGGGTGGGTGTGGCCAGGGAACGCTGGCGTTCTCTGGCCACGCCCACCCGGCGCCGCTCCAACCATCGCTGGAACCCGCTGCTCCAGCCGCTCTGGTCTCCAAGGAGGCAGGTAAACTACCACTCCAAAACCAAAGGACACTGCCCACCAAACCCTTCCAGTATTTTCCATTGGTCATGGGAGAACTGTGTGCCAAGTTTGGTTCAGTTCCACCGTTGATGGGGTTTAGAATGCTCTTTGATTGTAGGTGAACTATAAATCCCAGCAACTACAACTCTCAAACGTCAAGATTCTATTTCCCCCATACTCCACAAGTGTTCACATTTGGGCATATGGAATATCAGTGCCAAGTTTGGTCCAGATCTATCATTGAGTCCACAGTGATTAATAGAGGCAGGTGAACTACAACTCCAAAACCAAAGGACACTGCCCACCAAACCCTTCCAGTATTTTCTGTTGGTCACGGGAGAACTGTGTGCCAAGTTTGGTTCAATTCCACCGTTGATGGGGTTCAGAATGCTCTTTGATTGTAGGTGAACTATAAATCCCAGCAACTACAACTCCCAAATGACAAAATCATATTTTTTTTTGAGTGAAGGATATACATTGGGTTGTTAGGTGTCTTGTGTCTAAAATTGGTGTCAATTCGTCCAGTGGTTTTTGAGTTCTCTTAATCCCACAAACAAATATTACATTTTTATTTATATAGAAGTGTGGGTCTTTGTTTTTTGATTGGGGGGGGGGGGGTTGCACTGCAAATAATATATGTGCAGAGTGCATAGGAATTCATTCATTTTTTTTCAAATTATAATCCGGCCCCCCAACAGTTTGCAGGACTGTGACCCGGCCCTCTGTTTAAAAAGTTTGGGGACCCCTGTTATAAAGGACTGAGATTTATTTGGGGAACAAAATCCCAGCGCTTGCCACCAATATAATAGATAGGGATTCATTTGTGAACAATCCCAACTGCTGCAAACCAAATCTAATGGATAGAGGCTTTATTTGGGGTGTATAAATCCCCAAAGGCTGAACACCAGTTATAATGGAATGTGGCTTCTGGTCAGTAAAACCCAAAATCAAAAAGCTGTAATGAAAGCTGGAACTTTCTTCTGGCCGAAAAAACCTCTTGAAAGAACTCTGGCACCCACCAAACTTAAAAGCAAAGACAAGCCCTTGGCTTACTATAGGTATTTTTAGCTAGAGTGTGCTGGATTCGCACTCAGGCCTGGGTACTGAGGTAACACTGAAAGGATTTCTCCTTTAGAATATACGCTGCCACCATTAAACCTTTTACTTCTTCAGTAAAACTGCTTTTAAACTTCTTGTACAGAGGCACACATGAGGCAGATGTAGTGAACAATTAAACAAAGATGTTTATTTAAGAGAACTGGAACAAAATAGGCAATAAGCTTAGTTGGTTTGAAAGATTGTCTTTAAAGTGCGTGGTTTCTTTGAGCAGTTCAGTCTTAGTTACAAATAAAACTCCTTTCTCCCTCCAGAGATTACTGACAGGATTTCTTCTCTGAAAGTAACCCCAAACTCCACACAGGAAGTCTTTTTCTCTTGGGATCTGTCTCTCCACTCCCCACCTATCTTCCCTAATAGTTGTAATCTTCCCACTAGCTATCTCTGCTAGCTAACTAACCACTTCAGGCCTCTCTCACGAATCTCTTCTCCACTCCCAAGTCCTAGCTCCTTCTCCCTTTGACACCCAGATTCAATCTCCCTGGCAGGGTTTTAAAACGTCCCCTTAAAGTCATTTTTTCCTTTTCTGAGTTAAGCTCCGCCCACTCTCTCCCAGCCAATCACTAACTTCTCTCATTTCCTCCTAGTATCTAAGCCAGGGGTCCTCAAACTAAGGCCCGGGGGCCGGATATGGCCCTCCAAGGTCATTTACCCGGCCCTCGCTCAGGGTCAACCTAAGTCTGAAACAACTTGAAAGTGTTGCAATCCAGAGCAGGGAAAGAGGCCCTAAGATAACAATCCACCACACTTGACTGTGAAAAACAATCCTTTTTTATTGAAGAAAAATGGTTACAAAATAAAGGAAAAATGCAAGTCAAAAGCCACAGCAAAATCAGCAAACATGAATTTAAATGCACAAGAACAAAACCCAAAGCCACACTGTAAAATACTGGAACCTGTTTAGTAATTCACTAACCGTACTTGATATCCTAGAAATCTTTCAAAACTATGGCCAGAGAACCGGGAGAACTGCCAAGGTCTTCATCAATTCTGAAACAATGCCTGAACTGAGAAAGTCAGCCCGGCGGAAGGCAATTAAAGCCAAAGAATTGGTTCCGTGAACCGCCCCTCTTCTTTGAAGCCAATGTTTGTAATTCTTTAATTCGGGAAGATCTACGCAAGCTGAGTGATTTACTTCTGTCTTGCCAAATTTGGCCCCTTCTGTTGTCATTACAGTTAACAGGTGCAGAAGGGAGGAAAAGGTCAAGGCTTCCCTCTGAAGCACTCTCATGAACACTGGTACTTTCATTTTCCAAATCTACAGAAGTTCCTTCCTCACTAATTTCAGGAACATTGGCATTTTCCAAACCTACAGCAGTTTCTTCCTCACTAATTTCAGGAGCATTGGCATCAAGAGATACATTTTCATTAGCATCAGTAAATATATTTTCATTAGCATCAGGAGGAACAAACAGAGAATCAGGTTCAAGTTCAAACTCAGGCTGAACCCCAACAGAAAGCACACAACAACAATCCTATTTCATCAGCCAAAAGCAGGCCCACACATCCAATGAAATACTAATAAGCTTATATTTGTTAAAATTGTTCTTCATTTTAATTATTGTATTGTTTTTAATTGTTTTTGCACTACAAATAAGATATGTGCAGTGTGCATAGGAATGAATTCATTCATTTTTTTTTCAAATTATAATCTGACCCTCCAACAGTTTGAGGGACTGTGACCTGGCCCTCTGTTTAAAAAGTTTGAGGACCCCTGATCTCAGCATTCCTCCTTCAGGAAATGAGATTTTAAAATGGATGCCATCGGCACCCTTTCCAAAATGGCTGCTGAACTTCCTGCACCTACGCTTTTAGGCTTTTCCTAGCCTAACAGGTAAAGAATTCACTACATATGTATATGTATTTTCCTTATTTTGTGTGTGTGTTTTTTTAAAAATGGGAATAGCACACTATTTATGCTTAATGTATCATGCTTAATGACACTCTTGTAACAACACCTGGGCACATCTCCTGTGACATCTCAAGGTGTAGTCTCTAGGCCAGGGGTCCTCAAACTTTTTAAACAGACGGCCAGGTCACAATCTTTCAAACTGTTGTAGGGCCGGATTATAATTTGGGGAAAAAAATGAACAAATTCCTATGCACACTGCACATATCTTATTTGTAGTGCAAAAAACACATAAAAACAGTACAATAATTAAAATGAAGAACAATCTTAACAAATATAAATTTATTAGTATTTCAATGGTAAGTTTGGGCCTGCTTTTGGCTCATGAGAGGGTTGTTGTTGTTGTTGTTGTTGTTGTGTGCTTTCAAGTCATTTCAGACTTAGGTTGACCGTGAGTGAGGGCCCAGTAAATAACCTTGGAGGGCCGTATGTGGCTCTCGGCAGGCCCGTAGCCAGCATTTCAATTCGGGGAGGGGGGCTGAGTTTGTTTCGGGGGCGGGGGCTGAGTCTCAGTGAAAGCAGGTCTACCCTAGCAAACCTTTTGTATTGTTACCCCAATACCCCCATGCATATGGGATATATTGAGTATGGTGATCAGATCATGATATGAATAAACATAAGTTTAAATAACGCACCAGTAAGGCCTTTTCGCGAACCACCATGAGAATTTCGAGGGGGGGGGGCTGAAGCCCCTCAACCCCCCCCCCCCCCCCCCCCAGCTACATGCCTGGCCCTTGGGCCTTATTTTGAGGACCCCTGCTCTAGGCTTTGGTGTTGAAATCTTCTGAGCTGGGATAATACTGCCATGGCTATTCTAACGCTTCCAGACGTTGGTAAATGTAACTCACAGCACTTCTCACCATTGGCTATGCTTGTTAGGACTGCTTGGAGCTAATCGCATGTAAAGTGACACATAAGTGAATGAACTTAAATGAATATCATACAGAACGCTTTCCCAGCCCTATCTAGAGATGACAGGGACAGAATATGGAGGGGACCTTGCAAACGAACTCCAGCTTAAGAAAGATCAACAAAATAAACCTGTGAAATTTGTATAGTTTGCCGATGTAGATGCAATGCATACAGCTACACAGAGCAGGAAAATACAGTTAACATAGTAAGCGCATGTCTTATCATAGAATCACAGAATCAAAGAGTTGGAAGAGACCTCATGGGCCATCCAGTCCAATCCCCTGCCAAGAAGCAGGAATATTGCATTCAAATCACCCCCGACAGATGGCCATCCAGCCTCTGTTTAAAACATTCCAAGGAAGGAGCCTCCACCACACTCCGGGGCAGAGAGTTCCACTGCTGAACGGCTCTCACAGTCAGGAAGTTCTTCCTCATGTTCAGATGGAATCTCTTTTCTTGTAGTTTGAAGCCATTGTTCCACGTGCTAGTCTCCAGGGAAGCAGAAAACAAGCTTGCTCCCTCCTCCCTGTGGCTTCCTCTCACATATTTATACATGGCTGTCATATCTCCTCTCAGCCTTCTCTTCTTCAGGCTAAACATGCCCAGCTCCTTAAGCCGCTCCTCATAGGGCTTGTTCTCCAGACCCTTGATCATTTTAGTCGCCCTCCTCTGGACACATTCCAGCTTGTCAATATCTCTCTTCAATTGTGGTGCCCAGAATTGGACACAATATTCCAGGTGTGGTCTAACCAAAGCGGAATAGAGGGGTAGCATTACTTCCCTAGATCTAGACACAGGGGCGGCTCAACCCATTACACAAAGTAAGCATTTGCAGTATAGTTGAATTTGCCCAGGGGCACTCTTGAGGCACTCTTGGGGGAAAATAGACCTTGACATATGCGAGTTGTAGTTACTGGGATGTATAGTTCCTCTACAAGCAAATAGCATTCTGAACTCCACCAATGATGAAATTGAACCATATATGGCACACAGAACTCCTCCGCCGAACAGAAAATATATATCAGTGATTGGTTGGCGGGGGGACAAAATACTGTTTGCTTACCATTGAAAATTACCTAGGGCTGCCTCTGTTTGGACACTATGCATCCTACTAATGCAGGCCAAAATCCCATTGGCTTTTTTTGCCGCCACATCACATTGTTAGCTCATGTTTTAACTTGTTGTCCACAAGGACAATTCTATCAGGGATCACAATATCTACCATCACTGAGCTGCCCAATTTGTCACCATAAGAGCAGCAAAAAGCACCCACATTTTCCTTTCCAAGAAGATACATGGTAGTATGTGCCATATTTTGAAACTCAACCTTGTCTCTGAGAGTGTGATTTGGTTGGGGGAGGAGAAGGTGCATGTCCCTAAATCATTTTGTTTAAAAAGTATATTGTAATTTTTTTTCTGGCTGCTGCTACCACATAAAATCCAATAATGACCATATGTCTGGAGGAATAGTCCTCAAGGTTGGTAGCTTGGGAAAGAGAATCACCCATTCTATATTATGGGGCATGTTAATGTCTCCAGAACTTTTTTCAACTGTAAGTATCTTCTGGCATTTTTGAAATTCCCCTTGATTTAGATATTGCTGTCATCAGAAAAAAAAGATAAGTCATAGAAGAGTTCAGATCGCATAAAGCTGGGGGAAAAACTGTGGAAGACTGAGACCTTTTTTGTCTAATAGGATTATTTCTGGAATCCTTGTTCCCAAAGGTGAGGAGGAACTGAATATAGACTATACTATCCATCCTGAGGGAGAAAATGACTATTCATGACAAGGCAAAATTAAACCACTTTTTATAACAGTTTGAGCAATAAGAACCTTGTCAAAACCTGTTATTGGGGGCATAAAATATCATTCAAGTTATCAAAACTATGTAAACTTTTAGATAGAACTACACAGCAGCCACATCTTAAGAACATCTTAAGAACAGACAAGCATCCCGAGCTCTGAGGATTACCTGGGAAGGAATCCCACTGGAGCATTGCAACACACCCAAATACCTGGGAGTCACTCTGGACCGTGCTCTGACCTACAAGAAGCACTGCCTGAATATCAAGCAAAAAATTGGCGCTAGAAACAATATCATACGAAAGCTGACTGGCACAACCTGGGGATCACAACCAGACACAGTGAAGACATCTGCCCTTGTGCTATGCTACTCTGCTGCTGAGTACACATGCCCAGTGTGGAACATATCTCACCACACTAAAACAGTGGATGTGGCTCTTAATGAGACATGCCTCATTATCACAGGGTGTCTGCGCCCCACACCACTGGAGAAATTACATTGCTTAGCCGGTATTGCACCACCTGACATCCGCCAGGAAGTAGCAGCCAATAGTGAAAGGACCAAGGCAGTGACATCTCCAGCTCATCCCTTGTTTGGGTATCAGCCAGCACATCAACAACTTAAATCAAGAAATAGTTTTCTAAGATCTACAGAGACACTCACTGGAACACCTCAGCAAGCGAGAGTCCAAAAGTGGCAGGCTCAAACCCAGAACCTCAATCCATGGGTGATACCAGATGAGAGACTCCCCCCTGGGCACACAGAAGACTGGGCAACTTGGAAGGCACTGAACAGACTGCACTCTGGCCCCATGAGATGCAGAGCCAATCTTAAGAAATGGGGCTACAAAGTAGAATCCACGACATCCGAGTGTGGAAAAGAACAAACCACTGACCACCTGCTGCAATGCAACCTGAGCCCTGCAACATGCACAATGGAGGACCTTCTTGCGGCAACACCAGAAGCACTCCAAGTGGCCAGATACTGGTCAAAGGACATTTAATCAACTACCAAGTTTGCAAAATTTGTGGTTTTTTATCTGTTTGTTTGTTTTGTTCTGTTAGAAATGTAATACACTGGTATGGTTGCTGATGACACGATAAATAAATAAATAGCCACATCTTGTCTAATTTAATCAATCATTTCTATGATTACAAATTATGTTAATATGACACAGGGGATCTACAACCAGATTTAACTTTTATATTTTATTTTAATGTAAAATTAAATACTGTCTTCTTTTTAAGTGCAAGATTCTCTTCGGGTAATCTGTCAGAACCACATGCCACCGTCAAATTAGGCCAAGACGAAATCAGCAGCTGACCCCTTCACTCTCTTGGGTTATTTCTACCTACTTTTCACAAACACTGGTAGTACCAACTAGAGCAGAATAATTACTTCAGTTGTAGAATAAAAAGTCAACATTTACATAAATCTCAATGATCCAGTGGATTTAGCAATGCACTCTACGTGGGGCTGCCCTTGAAAACAGCACAGAAATTCCAACTGGTCTAACGGGCGGCGGCCAGGTTGTTAACTGGTGCTCCTTACAGAGAGAGGTCAACTCTCCTGTTTAAGGAGCTCCTTTGGCTGCCGTTCATTTTCTGGTCCCAATTCAAGGTGCAGGTGCTTACCTACAAAGCCCTAAACGGTTTGGGATCTGCCTACCTGCGTGACCTCATCTCCGTATATGAACCCACACGATCTCTCCGATCATCTGGAGAGGCCCTGCTCGCGATCCCACCTTCGTCGCAAGCGTGATTGGTGGGGACAAGGGACAGGGCCTTCTCTGTGGTAGCCCCCCGACTGGAACTCTCTCCCCAAAGACATCAGACAAGCCCCAACATTGGCGGTCTTTAGGAAGAGCTTGAAGACGTGGCTGTTCCAGTGTGCCTTTCCAGAATAGGAAACTCCTAGCATCATGTCCCAAATGCACTTTACTAGAGATTTAAGATTGTCTGCACGCTGCACCTACCTCTAAAAACCTATACATTTTACCTGTCATGTCCAGCACTTTTTTAAATGTTTGTCATTACATTTGGCTTGGCTTTAGTTTTAAATGCGTCATGGTGTTATTGTTCTAATGTTTACTGTTATTGCTTTATGTTTATTGTTTTGCTTTATGAGTTTTATTGTTGTATTTGTTATGCTGTTGTTTTATTGTTGGTCTTGGCCTTTTGTAAGCCGCACCGAGTCCTTCGGGAGATGTTAGCGGGGTATAAATAAAGATAATAATAATAATAATAATAATAATAATAATAATAATAATTGGGAACTACCACTAAAAAGATTATTCCATTCCCTTTCCATCAAGCAGGCTAGGGCATCTACTATAACTTGCATGAGGCTTTTAGAATCAGTCTGGTGGCAGCATTTATTTTTTTTGGTCGTGTCAGGAGCAAGTCGCTTCTGGTGTGAGAGAATTGGCCGTCTGCAAGGACGTTGCCCAGGGGACGCCTGGATGATTTGATGTTTTTATCATCCTTGTGGGAGGCTTCTCTTATGTCCCCCCATGAGGAGCTGGAGCTGATAGAGGGAGCTCATCCGCCTCTCCCCAGATTCGAACCTGTGACCTGTTGGTCTTCAGTCCTGCCGGCACAGGGGTTTAACCCACTGCACCACCGGGGGCTCCATATCCTAGATTAATGGGAGATATTCAAAACAGATACATATGACCCAAGGGGTCTGTAGAAGGGTGTTGCAAACTTGATTGTAAAACATTGAGGAAGATAAGTTTAGCCTTTCTTCTATGCCCTTTCCACTCTGTTGTTTAACATCTATATGCGACCACTTGCTCAGCTGGTTCGAGGTTTTGGGCTTGAGTGTTATCAGTATGCCGATGACACTCAGCTGGTGCTGAAGATGGAAGGCCGACCGGACTCTGTACCCGATTGTTTCTATCAGTGCCTCGAGGCCGTTACTGGATGGCTGCGTGCCAGCAGGTTGAGGGTGAATCCAGCAAAGACGGAGATCCTATGGCTGGGTGGACCGGGCAGTGGGGACATCCATCTGCCCACCCTGGATGGCGAGGCGTTATGCCCGTCATCATTGGTAAAGAGTCTGGGAGTCCTTTTGGACCCTCTGCTGACAATGGAGGCCCAGGTCTCCGCCGTGAGCAGAACTGCCTTCTTTCACCTGCAGCAGGCTAGACGGCTGGCCCCCTACCTGTCCAGCCTTGGTGTCTTATTGGACCCTCTGCTCACAATGGAGGCCCAGGTCGTTGCTGTGAGCAGATCTGCGTTTTTCCACCTACATCAGGCTAGGCGATTGGCTCCCTTCCTATCTAGGAACGACCTAGCTACGGTGATCCAGGCCAGGGTCATCTCAAGACTGGACTACTGTAACGCCCTCTACATTGGCCTCCCTCTGTCGGTGATTCGGAAGCTCAAGTTGGTACAAAATGCAGCTGCTCAGCTTCTTGAGGGAATTCCGATGAGATGCCACATAACACCAATCTTACTACAGCTGCATTGGTTACCAATTAAGCACCGGATCACTTTCAAAGTGATGGTACTCACCTTTAAGGCCTTTCATGGTCTGGGGCCGATGTATCTGAGGGATCATCTCACCCCCTACCAACCCCAAAGATCCCTCCGTTCTGAGGACCAAGATCTATTGGAAGTCCCCAGTGTCAAGACCTTGCGTCTAACGGCAACCAGACGCAGAGCCTTCACAGCAGTGGCGCCATCAGTCTGGAATGCTCTGCCACCTGGAATGTCTGGAATGCTCTGCCCCAGCTTTCCGCAGGGCATGTAAGACATACCTGTTTCGACAGGCTTTTAATGTTTGATACTGTTTTTTTTTAATTGTTTTAAATTGCTCTTAAACTTTGTTAGATTTTAGCTATTCTTGTAAGCCGCTCCGAGCCCCAGGGGAGTGGCGGCATATAAGTTTAAATAATAAAATAAATAAATAAATAAATAAACATATTTAGATTTTTTTTTTCCATAGCAGAAAAATGTGATTAGGGAACTGGCAAAATACTCTGTGCAGAAATAAGAGCCACAGATTTTACCATAGCTTAATTCTGGCCAAGGGTGCACATAACTAATTACAGTGGTGCTTAATTCCAAACAAATGTGTATATCCTGAATGAGAGTATTGTTGCTATGACCTAAGATTTAAATAAAATTAGCTGCAATAAATTTTATCTTGAACACATACAGTATTTAACATGTCACTTTTAAGCAAAGCGTACAAAAACATTACAAAAAAACAGGACAAAAATTATTCCCAAAGCTGGCCAAGAGTCTTCAGCTCTCCAAAACACTTCCTCCCCGCTCCCCCCTGGGTCTCTCATATTAGGTGAGAAATCAGTGCTAGCCATGAAACCAGAACTATTCTATTTCATTTCAGGTAGCACAAGAGGATCTAAAACGTGCTTGAGGAGAATCATCAAAGACAGGCTAAAAAAATCTTGATTTAACATCTCTTTGTGAGAGCTAGTATTTTAATTGACTTTACAATATACAGGGTATTGGGGCTGGCAAGTTGCCAGCATGTCAGCAAGTTGTCAGTTGTACACAATGGGTAAGTAAAAAAAAAATGCTAGCATGGCATTAACAACATGCGCCAGTTTCCCATTACTTACTTCACTTATAAGATGCTACCCTGGAGTAATGCCTGCCAATTGTGTCCTCCCTGCCCAGAAATCATTACAAACTCCACAGGTTCAATTACTGCCTTGACAATAGGCTTCTACTTGTAGATGACAAACACATGAGGTGCGATGAATGTGAACATGCCTCCCATGGGGAAATGTATAAGATGTTCAAGAAGACAGAATTTTTTAAAGGTAGTAGTTTTATCAAGAGATTCGGCTGTCTTTTTTTCTTAATTACTGAAGAAAATAGACAAGATGTTCTATAGACAGGATGGGTTCCTTATTAGAAGGTGGAAATGAAGCATAAAAATGTTTGGAGATTAAGAGCATATGGAAAATATTATTATTATTAACTTTATTTGTACCCCACTAACATCTCCCGAAGGACTTGGTGCGGCTTACAAAGGCCAAGGCCCTCAATAAAACAATAGCATAACAAATACAACATTAAAACTCATAAAGCAAATCAATAAACATTAAAGCAATAACAATAAAAACAATACGTATTTAAACTAGGGCCGGGCCTAATGTGATGACTAAAATTAAAAGTGCTGGCCATGACAGGTGAAATGTAAGGATTTTAGGGTAGGTGCGATGTGCAGACAATCTTAAATCTCTAATGAAGTGCGTTTGGGACATGATGCTGGGAGTTTCCTATTCTGGAAAGGCACACTGGAACAGCCAGGTCTTCAAGCTCTTCCTAAAGACTGCCAACGTTGGGGCTTGTCTAATGTCCTTGGGGAGAGAGTTCCAGAGTCGGGGAGCTACCACAGAGAAGGCCCTGTCCCTCGTCCCCACCAGACGCGCCTGTGACCAGGCCCGTAGCCAGGATTTCGTTTTGGGGGGGGGGCTGATTTTTTTTCAGGGGGGGTTCAGGTCGGCTGAGTTTCGGGGGGGCTGAGTCTGAGTGAAAGAGGGTCTAGCCTAGCAAACCTTTTGTATCATTACCTCAATACCCCCATGCATATGGGATATATTGAGTATGGTGATCAGATCATGATATGAATAAACATAACAGTTTAAATAATGCACCAGTAAGGCCTTTTCGCGAACCACCATGAGAATTTCGGGGGGGGGCTGAAGCCCCTCAAGCCCCCCCCCCCCCCCCCTTGGCTACATGCCTGCCTGTGACGCAGGTGGGAACGTGAGCAGGGCCTCTCCAGATGAACGGAGGGATCGTGTGGGTTCATATATGGAGATGCGGTCAGGTAGGCAGGTCCCAAACCATTTAGGGTTTGTAGGTGAGCACCTGCACCTTGAATTGGGACTGGAAAATGAACGGCAGCCAATGGAGCTCCTTAAACAGGAGGGTTGACCTCTCTCTGCAAGGAGAGAGGTCAACCACCTGGCCACCGCCCGTTGGACCAGATGAAATTTCTGAGCCGTTTTCAAGGGCAGCCCAATGTAGAGCGCATTACAGTAGTCCAATCTAGAGGTGACCAAGGCATGGACCACCCCGGCCAGATCAGCCTTTACGAGGTACGGTCGCAGTTGACGCACGAGTCTCAATTGTGCAAAAGCCCCCCCGGCCAACGCCTGAACCTCAAGCGTAAGTGATGAATCCAAGAGGACACCCAAACTGCGTACCTGTCACTTCAGGGGGAGTGTAACCCCGTCCAACACAGGTTGCCACCCTATACCCCGATCTGGTTTACGATCGACCAGGAGGACCTCTGTCTTGTCGGGATTGACAAGTTACGAAAATATACAAAATAATTTCTGTAGTCAACTTGTGATGATTTTGTTATTTATGACAGACAGGAAGATCCCAATTTTTGAGCTTAAGAGTCTGGAGAGGCTTAAATCCCTCCCAGACATGGACATTGACAAGGAGTTTGGCCAAAAGCAAAGGTCTAATTAAATTGTGCCAAGAAATCCTTATAATATAGATAAGAAAACTAGATAAGAAATAGATAAGAAAACACATACCAAAGAACATACATTTTAACCTTGAGAGTGAGAAACTGTACTTTGAAAATAATAGCCAGTCAGTGAGAAGACTATTCAGTTGACATGAGCGGTCTTCCCAAAATTCCATTGAATTATATACATGTGTCACAGCATCCCAGGTTTTGCAATAACACTATGAAACACAATTTTTGTCTCAGTTATAAATATCATTTCCTAATTGGCTCTATCATAAAAACATGGGGAAAGTTTATTAACCTACAAGTTTTGACCTACAAAACCCTATATGGTTCCGGCCCAGCCTATCTGTCCAAACGCATCTCCTTCTATGACCCACCTCGGAGTGTAAGATCTTCTGGGGAGGCCCTGCTCTCAGCCCCACCTCTATCACAAGTGAGATTGGTGGGGACGAGGAGCAGGGCCTTCTCGGTGGTGGTCCCTCACCTGTGGAACTCACTCCCCGGGGAAATTAGGTCATCGACATCCCTCCTCTCCTTTAGAAGGAAATTAAAAACATGGATTTGGGACCAGGCCTTCAGGTAATCTGGCGGATAGATAGGGGACAAGCGACGACTAGAATTGATGGATTGGACAATGTGGAATTTGAATTTACGGACTCTGAGCTGGTAAACGTTGAGCACTAGATTGTTTTTAGGGATTGTGATGTATAATGGATTGTTTTAATTGTTTTAATTACTGTTTATATGTTTTATTTTTTACCTTGTTATTGTGCCGGCATCGAATTGTGCCTTTTTGTAAGCCGCCCTGAGTCCCCCCTCGGGGGTTGAGAAGGGCGGGGTAGAAGTGCGAGAAATAAATAAATACGAAAAAAACTTGTTTTGCAGGATATCCTGCAGCACATTTTGCTATCATTTTTCAATGAATATGTCATTTTTTTTCCTTCCAGTTTTTTGCTATTGACAATTTAGCTGCTGTTATCAAATTAGAAACCAATTCTTTCCCCTCTTGTAAGGGAATTATGTTGTTGTTCATTCGTTCAGTCGTCTCCGACTCTTCGTGACCTCATGGACCAGCCCACGCCAGAGCTCCCTGTCGGCCGTCACCACCCCCAGCTCCTTCAAGGTCAGTCCAGTCACTTCAAAGATGCCATCCATCCATCTTGCCCTTGGTCGGCCCCTCTTCCTTTTACCTTCCACTTTCCCCAGCATCATTGTCTTCTCTAGACTTTGCTGTCTCCTCATGATGTGGCCAAAGTACTTCAACTTTGTCTCTAGTATCCTTCCCTCCAATGAGCAGTCGGGCTTTATTTCCTGGAGGATGGACTGGTTGGATCTTCTCGCAGTCCAAGGCACTCTCAGAACTTTCCTCCAACACCACAGTTCAAAAGCATCTATCTTCCTTCGCTCAGCCTTCCCTAAGGTCCAGCTCTCACATCCGTAGGTTACTACAGGGAATACCATTGCTTTGACTAGGCGGATCTTTGTTGCCAGTGTGATGTCTCTACTCTTTACTATTTTATCGAGACTGGACATTGCTCCCCTCCCAAGAAGTAAGCGTCTCCCGATTTCCTGGCTGCAGTCTGCATCTGGAGTAATCTTTGCACCTAGAAATACAAAGTCTGTCACGGCCTCCACATTTTCTCCCTCTATTTTTCAGTTGTCAGTCATTCTTGTTGCCATAATCTTCGTTTTTTTTTATGTTTAGCTGCAACCCAGCTTTTGTGCTTTCTTCTTTCACCTTGATTAGAAGGCTCCTCATGTATAAGTAATAAGTAATAAATAATAAGTATAAGTAATACTTATTATTGGTGTAATCTCAGTCTCTATTTTTATTATTGCTCTTATTTCTTTGAATATGCTTTCCCAAATTTTTTGTATAATGTTACATGACCACCACATATGAAAATACGTCCCTATTTCCTGTCAACCTCTCCAGCACTGATTTGAGTATTTTTATCAATCTGATTTAATCTAATAGGAGTAAGATACCACCTCCATATCATTTTGTAGTAATTTTCTTTAATTCTTATAGACATATTTTTAGTATTCTCATATTCCATATGTTTGCCCATTCATGATTATTCATCCCCCCCCCCCCAAGTCTGTTTCCCATACTTCCTTCAAATAATCTTGCTCCTGTTCATTCATTAATAATAGTTTATAGATATCACTTACTGTGCCTTAAAAGTAATAAAAGAAGAATTAGGAGACTTAGATTGATACAAGTATCTACAATTGGGTAAATGGTCAAGTGATATAAGGAAAAAAATATAATGGAGGTAGGGAATATACAAAAATAGAAACGATGATAACTCAAAGGGAGATTAAAGTGGAGTCAGTGACAGACTTTGTATTTCTAGGTGCAAAGGTTTTTTTGACGTTTAGCTGCAACCCAGCTTTTGCACTTTCTTCTTTCGCCTTGATTAGAAGGCTCCTCAGCTCCTCTTCACTTCCGGCAATCAAAGCGGTATCATCTGCATATCTAAGGTTGTTAATGTTTCTCATGGCTGGGGCAATTTTTACCCCAGCCTTGCATTCATCAAGCCCCGCACATCGCATGAGGTGTTCTGCATACAAGTTGAATAGGTTGGGTGAGAATATACAACCCTGCCGTACGCCTTTCACAATCCTGAACCAGTCTGTTGTTCCATGGTCAGTTCTTACTGTTGCTATTTGGTCATTATACAGATTCCTCATGAGAGAGACAAGGTGATTTGGTATCCCCATACTACCAAGAACTTGCCACAATTTATTATGATCCACACAGTCAAAGGCTTTAGAACAGTCAATAGATGTTAGGTTCTTGTTGGTTTTTTCAGGCTATACAGCCATGTTCTAGAGGCATTTCTCCTGACGTTTTGCCTGCATCTATGGCAAGCATCCTCAGAGGTAGTGCCTCTGAGGATGCTTGCCATAGATGCAGGCGAAACGTCAGGAGAAATGCCTCTAGAACATGGCTCTGTAGCCCGAAAAAACCAACAAGAACCTAGTGATTCCAGCCATGAAAGCCTTCGACAATACAGAAATAGATGTTTTTCTCCATTATCCAACAGATAAAGTAAGTACTGCACAATTAAGCAGGAAATGACACTTTTAAACCAGAAACAGAAAATGTTTCAATTTTTGTTACATAGTGTAAATTGTGTATCCACGCAAACTATATTTCAGATTTCTCCTTTTGCTTCATAAATGTTGAGGATGATGAAGAGGCTGGTCTTTAGCTGATCTACTAAAAATGCATTATTCCACATTTCCATTTTCCCCTTCTCCAGCTCTGAATGGACCTCCCTCACAACATTTCCATGGCAACATGTGTCTCTTTGTGGCTGTTTCCCTGCTTCCCCTCATACACCTGTTACCTTTCTGTCCCAATGACATTAGAGAGGGACACTTTACAGGCAACAGCTAATCCTTCACCTAGGCACAGCCAGTCCAGTGACATCACAAGGACTACTGAATTGTCACCTAGAAACAGCCTTTGTGATACAGACAGACATACTTTGATTGAACGTATATAGATGATAACAGTGCTAAGCTGAAGTTCCCACAATAAAGCAGTGGTGGGTTCATGCTTTGGCTTTCAGAAGGTCATTACATCCGTTCTTGTCAAAACCAATTTCTTCAAACTCAGCAGACCATGTTTATCTAAATGTCAGTTATAGGAGAATGTGTAGGTAAGAGATCTTAGGCGAATGATAATGGACCTTGAGCCATCTTGTTATCTACTATTTCAGATAATATTCAAGAAGGAACCAAGATAGTCAACCTTTGCAAACCAGAATCATAACTCAGGAAAATCTAAAGTTTGTTATTGCTAGGTGATCAAAGAAGTCTAAGGCCCCTTCCATACAACTGAATAAAATCTCACATTATCTGCTTTGAACTGGGATATATGGCAATGACCTGACCTGACCTGACGAAATGCAAAGATACAGAATGGTGGATGCCTGGCTTGAGAGCAGTACGTGTGAAAAGATCTTGGAGTCCTTTTGGATAACAAGTTAAACATGAGCCAACAATGTGATGTGGCGGCAAAAAAAGCCAATGGGATTTTGGCCTGCATCAATAGGAGCATAATGTCTAGGTCCAGGGAAGTAATGCTACCCCTCTATTCTGCTTTGGTTAGACCACACCTGGAATATTGTGTCCAATTCTGAACACCACAATTCAAGAGAGATATTGATAAGCTGGAATGTGTCCAGAGGAGGGCGACTAAAATGATCAAGGGTCTGGAGAACAAGCCCTATGAGGAGCGGCTTAGGGAACTGGGCATGTTTAGCCTGAAGAAGAGAAGGCTGAGAGGAGATATGATAACCATGTATAAATATGTGAGAGGAAGCCACAGGGAGGAGGGAGCAAACTTGTTTTCTGCTTCCTTGGAGACTAGGACGCGGAACAATGGTTTCAAACTACAAGAGAGGAGATTCCATCTGAACATGAGGTCTTCCTGACGGGGCAGAGAGTTCCACTGCTGACTGTGAGAGCCGTTCAGCAGTGGAACTCTCTGCCCCGGAGTGTGGTGGAGGCTCCTTCTTTGGAAGCTTTTAAACAGAGGCTGGATGGCCATCTGTCAGGGGTGATTTGAATGCAATATTCCTGCTTCTTGGCAGGGGGTTGGACTGGATGGCCCATGAGGTCTCTTCCAACTCTTTGATTCTATGACCAATTCCTGCTAAATGCCCTCGGAAGCACTTTATTTTACCTGTTAGTGCAATCTAACCCGATTTTACCCTCCAGACCCGCTGTCCAGATACATTACACTGCCGTCTCACCCAGTGTTTTTAATTTTTTAATCTATTAGATTGGCCCTGCCGATAGTGATTAATTTCTGTGTTTGAAACATTGTGATTTTATATTGTTGATATGTTATTTATAATGCTTTTTGTATTGTATTTCTATTTTCTTACATTTGATTGCTGTATTCTGTTTATGGAGCCCCCGGTGGCGCAGTGGGTTAAAGCATTGAGCTGCTGAGCTTGTTGATCAAAAGGTAGCAGGTTCGATTCCGGGGAGCGGCGTGAGCTTCCGCTGTCAGCCCTAGCTTCTGCCAACCTAGCAGTTCGAAAACATGCAAATGTGAGTAGATCAATAGGTACCGCTCTGGCGGGAAGGTAAGGGCGCTCCATGCAGTCATGCCGGCCACATGACCTTGGAGGTGTCTACGGACAACGCTGGCTCTTCGGCTTAGAAATGGAGATGAGCACCACACCCCAGAGTCAGACATGACTGGACTTAATGTCAGGGGACTACCTTTACCTTTATTTATTATTTATTTATTTACGGCACTTGTAGACCACCGTTCTCAGCCCTAGGGCGACTCACGGCGGTGTACAACATATAAAAAAAAATTTACAATAAAGGCAATACACAAACGACAATAATAACAACACTCTCAATAATACAATTACACTAAATCATTTGCGACGTCTCATCATAGAATCACAATCCAATCTCATTTACCATATTCCGTTCCAATCATCATTGCTAATTGTTGTAGCACTTGATCAAACGCCTTCTCAAACAACCACGTCTTTAGTCTCTTGCGAAATGTCATAAGGGAGGGCGCCTGTCTGATTTCTACAGGGAGGGTGTTCCACAGCCGGGGGGCCACCACTGAGAAGGCCCTATCTCTCGTCCCCGCCAGGTGTGCCTGTGAGGCAGGCGGGATCGAGAGAAGGGCCTCCCCAGATGATCTCAAAGTCCTCGTGGGCTCATAGGCCGAGATGCGGTCAGACAGGTATTTTGGGCCAGAACCGTTTAGGGCTTTGTAGGCCAGCACCAGCACCTTGAATTGGGCCCGGTAGCAGATCGGCAGCCAATGGAGCTGGAACAACAAGGGGGTTGTGTGCTCCCTGCGTCCCGCTCCTGTTAGTAACATGGCTGCCGCGCGCTGGACTAGCTGGAGCTTCCGGGCCGTCTTCAAGGGCAGCCCCACGTAGAGAGCGTTGGGGATGTGACCAGAACGTGTACTACCGTAGCCAAGTCAGACTTCCCAAGGTACGGGCGCAGCTGGCGCATGAGCCTGAGCTGTGCAAATGCTCCCCTGGTCACCGCTGAAACCTGGGGATCCAGGCTCAACGATGAATCCAGGATCACACCCAAGCTGCGAACCTGCGCCTTCAAGGGGAGTGCGACCCCATCCAGCACAGGCTGTAACTCTATACCCTGTTCGGCCTTGCGACTGACCAGGAGTACCTCTGTCTTGTCTGGATTTAATTTCAATTTGTTCGCCCTCATCCTTTACCTTTATTCTGTTTATACTGATGTATTGTTTTGCTTGGCTTGGCCTCATGTAAGCCGCCTTGAGTCCCCTTGGGTAGATGGTGGCGGGGTATAATAATTTATTTATTACTATTATATTATTAATGTGGACTCAGATAACCCAATTCAAGCAGATATTGTGGGATTTTCTGCCTTGATATTCTGAGTTATATGGTTGTGTGGAAGGGCCCTCAAAGCTAATGCTGCTTCAGCTAGTTTTTCTTTGGCTACAGCTAACATGCAGAACACCCTTTCTTGCCAAAAATCATGGGCCTGTTGTCAAATCTCATGGTCCCACAAATGAAAAAATAATAGCAACATCATTTGATTTCTGCAGAGAGGCACACCACCCTCTTCTGTGTTTGTTTGATTTCTTCACCATCAGCTATTTTATTCTGCTTCTCCAGTAAAAGATGGTTAGGAGCCTAGTTTGAAGCAATCAGCAATACATAAGGAGGCCTTGAATGGGGGCATCTTTAAGCAGACTCAGAGACATTAAACGGAGATTGCCGCAATCAAATCCTGCCCTCGCTGTACCTTTGAGTCAAATAGGCAAGCTTTCTGATGCAAAGCTGCCCAACAATTCATATTTATATGTCTTGCCTCTGAGTACTGTTATCATGTTGTGGATGTTTCTTTGGTTTGTAAACCTCCAGGCAGCATATATAAGCCAGAATTTGACAGGAGATGTCTTAAAATCAAAATAAATGAGATGTATGACATATGTATGACATAGCCGCTGTGCTATTTCATACATTTTTTTGAAGATCATAAAAGGGACCTTGCAGCATAAGAACAAACATATTACTAAAATATGATTAAATATAAATAATTAGAAATAAAGCCATTTTCAAATTCTATTTCAAAATCTCCCTCAGCAGCAAACAGAAAACTGATCTATTAAAGTGAAGGGAAAATAGATGATCTTTCAATATTCCCTCTTTAAAGTTGCCACAGATAAAATTATTTGTGAATTCTGTTAATGGAAGTTCCCTAGAAGGTCCATCTAACCAAGACAAGAATACCTTCAATTAATGCCTTCAATGAATGAATGAACAGCGGAGTGCCGCAGGGTTCCGTCCTGGGCCCGGTCCTGTTCAACATCTTTATTAATGACTTAGATGAAGGGTTAGAAGGCAGGACCATCAAGTTTGCAAATGACACCAAATTGGGAGGGATAGCCAATACTCCAGAGGACAGGAGCAGGATTCAAAACGATCTTGACAGATTAGAGAGATGGGCCAAAATTAACAAAATGAAGTTCAACAGTGACAAATGCAAGATACTCCACTTTGGCAGAAAAAACGAAATGCAAAGATACAGAATGGGGGATGCCTGGCTCGAGAGCAGTACGTGTGAAAAAGATCTTGGAGTCCTCGTGGACAACAAGTTAAACATGAGCCAACAATGTGATGTGGCAGCAAAAAAAGCCAATGGGATTTTGGCCTGCTTCAATAGGAGCCTAGTGTCTAGATCTAGGGAAGTAATGCTACCCCTCTATTCCGCTTTGGTTAGACCACATCTGGAATATTGTGTCCAATTCTGGGCACCACAATTCAAGAGAGATATTGACAAGCTGGAATGTATCCAGAGGAGGGTGACTCAAATGATCAAGGGTCTGGAGAACCAGCCCTATGAGGAGCGGCTAAAGGAGCTGGGCATGTTTAGCCTGAAGAAGAGAAGGTTGAGAGGGGATATGATAGCCATGTATAAATATGTGAGAGGAAGCCACAGGGAGGAGGGAGCAAGCTTGTTTTCTGCTTCCCTGGAGACTAGAACGCAGAACAATGGCTTCAAACTACAAGAGAGGAGATTCCATCTGAACATGAGGAAGAACTTTCTGACTGTGAGAGCCGTTCAGCAGTGGAACTCTCTGCCCCGGAGTGTGGTGGAGGCTCCTTCTTTGGAAGCTTTTAAACAGAGGCTGGATGGCCATCTGTCAGGGGTGATTTAAATGCGATTTTCCTGCTTCTTGGCAGGGGGTTGGACTGGATGGCCCATGAGGTCTCTTCCAACTCTTTGATTCTATGACCAATTCCTGCTAAATGCCCCCAGAAGCACTTTATTTTACCTGTTAGTGCAATCTAACCCGATTTTACCCTCCAGACCCGCTGTCCAGATACATTACACTGCCGTCTCACCCAGTGTTTTTAATTTTTTAATCTATTAGATTGGCCCTGCCGATAGTGATTAATTTCTGTGTTTTAAACATTGTGATTTTATATTGTTGATATGTTATTTATCATGGTTTTTGTGTTGTATTCCTGCGATATTCCTGCTTCTTGGCAGGGGGTTGGACTGGATGGCCCATGAGGTCTCTTCCAACTCTTTGATTCTATGATTCTATGATTAACAGCCACAGACCCGTACCTAATATTATTGTTGCCTGCCATAGCATTGCACTTAATTCCAGGGCCCCCTAGAATTTTGGGGCTTGCACAAATCTTAGCCCGGCCTTTTTAAATTTTTTAATTGCCTTGAACAGGCAGGATTTTTTTAATATATGTGTGTTATGGAGACAATTTTTATGCTTATATTTTATTTTGTTAATCTGGTTATGTTGTTTTTTACTTTGTATGTTTTGTGATGTTACCTGGGAACCTCTCTGAGTCCCCTCGGGGAGATGGAGCGGTATATTAAAAAAAGTATTATTATTATCATCATCATCATCATCATCATCATCATCATCATCATCATCATCCCTGGCCTGACCAAACCCTGCATAAAATGCCCTCGGAAGCACTTTATTTTACCTGTTAGTACAATTAAACCCTATTTCGTCCCTCAGATTCTCTGTCCAGATACATTACATTCCTCTCTCACCCAGTGTTATTAAACTTTTAATTTTTGCAACTGACCCTGTCCACTGTGATCAACTTTCTGTGTTCAGATATTGTGATTTTATATTGTCTGGTGTGTTTATTTATACTGTTTCTTGTATTTTATTTTATTTCCTTATATTTTATTTACTTATTTATTTAGAACTTTTATATAACTTCTCGACCTTTGCAGAGGGACTCAGTCCGGTTATTGTTGTATTCTTTTGTGTATATTTGCGTTGTTGTATTGCTGGGCTTGGCATCATGTAAGCCACCCTGAGTCCTCTTGGGGAAATAGTGGTGGGGTATAAATATATTATTATTATTATTATTATTATTATTATTATTATTATTATTATTATTACTAGTTGCCTCGTATACTGCTCCAGCATGCTACAAATCCAGTTGTGCATTTTTCTGGCAAGATAAGTGGTGTTATCCTATCATTTGCTTCATTTTCCAAATGGGCATACTACTTTCAAGATATATCAATTACCTGGAGTGGAGAGAAGTTACATGTAAGTGGTGCATCTACACTCTAGAATTTGTGCAGTCAAAGTGGTGTCAAGTGCATTAATTCTGCAGTGTAGAGCCAGCTCATCTAAAAGCACACCATGTGAATTAAGACAGTTCATGCCCATTAGGAAGTGGGGAATCGGCACATGAATGTTTACTTCTGAAAGTAGTATTCCACTGGACTCTCAAAGTGAAAAGAAATTACCTAAGGTCACAGAAAACAGGTGCTTCTTCTACAACAAAAGTGATGAAGACAACAGAACAGCTTGATTCACTTGGCAGAAATCCCTGCAACAGGCTCTCTGGTGTTATCTCAGAGCCTCCAGCTTTCCCACTGGCTACTCAGCAGTTTGCAGCTATCCTGCTGTGTTAATTGATAGAGTAACAAGAGCTACCTGTCAGCGGACTCAACGGCTTTTTAACACCCACTGGGGATGAGCGCATCTCTGAAATACACACAGAGCTAAAGGGGTTGGATTCCCGTCACAGTTGTGAAAAAGGAGACATCTGGAGTTTCACCCCCTTGTACCTTGAATCCTGTAACACAATGGCTCCATTCATAAATCTGAAGTGCACCTGAAAACTACCACCAAGCAATTAGAGTTTCAGAAAGCATTTATTAACAGGCAGATTACATTTCAAATTTTTCAATCATCTAATCCCAGGGCGCAAGCTCACAATGCGTCAGAGCAGCTGGTAACGTAAGCTATTACTTTCAGACAGATGACACCTGGAGAAAGAAATGAGTTATTGCTATTCTGTGTAATACTTTCAGAGTGTTCAAGGTGCCATGCACGAATTGTTTCAAATGTCTCCAGCCCTAGTATTAAGCACAATGAGGTGGATGCCCCGGCCTGGTTCTGGTGTCATGAAAATGCAGCAAATGGTTAGTCATCAGTTTGTTAGTCTTAAAATTTTCCTACTAGGGAGGAAGTAAAAGCATATGAGAAATTTTCTGCCTTTGGTCTGCAAATCCCAGAATTCTCTAGCCAGCATAAACAATGGGGCATGCTGACTGTGAGATTCTAGGAGCTATAATCCAAACAGTTAGGGCTGTTCAAACACGGAAAAATTTGTTTCTAAACTCGATTCGTTTTTAGGGGTTTTTTGCGTTTCGTTATTTAAAAGAATTCCAAAATTTTCCTTAAAAAAAGTTCGATATTTACGAAATTTCGGAAATCATAAAACAATTACGAATCAATTACGAATCAATTCGTTAATGGCAGCCGCGATCGCGCAATACGCTAAAAGAACTTCTGAAGCTTCCCTCTCCCTCTGTTGTTGACTGTTGGTGTGATAATTATATTTTTTTTCACTGAGAAAACAAACAGCAACCCTAAAACTTGCACCAGACATGCGGAAATAATAACGAAACATTTACGAATCAATAACGAATCAATAACGAAACAATTACGAAACAATTACAAAACAAATTGGAAAAATTCATTTCGTTTTTTAGTTGCTCCTGAATGGTTCAATATCGCTTCGTTATAAAAAAATAACGAATTTTTAACGAATTACGAAATTACGAAACGAAACCGCCCAGCCCTACAAACAGTACCTTTTCCAAGCCCTGTAGGGTGGGTATCTTGTGATTTAGTATATGAAGCAGCAAAATGTCTTGGGCTAGCCCTGGTGATGTGTACAATTCTCTTACATAGGTTACCATGAAACTCTCCAGAGCACAGTGATGGGAGGCTAAGAAATTGCAGCTTGACCAAAGCTAAGGAATACGTCAATAATCATTCACTTATCAGTTGAGCTAGGAGCATCCTGCTTTGCAATTAACTGTTTTGGCCTATGGAGTACCTCAGCAGTTCCTGACATATCTTTCAATATTTTTATGGAAAGAAAATAGTAAGAGATTCACCACCCTATGTACAATTCAAACAATCTTGCAAAATAGAGAGATGTGAAATCAGTTTTATAAAATGTATTCACTTGTACTACACAGGTCCCTCTTTTGCTGTGAACATTGCAGCATTTTATCCATCATAGCAAGGAGAACAATTCATACATTGTAAGTTTACTTACTTGTCCTTTACTGTAAGCAAATAAAAAAGTTTATAACAGTTATGTAAGCTGACTAATCTGAGGCTGTCATACTTTGAACATATCATAACTCACTACAATGCAACCTGAGCCCTACCCATGTACAATGGAGGACCTTATTTGTTTTATTTCAAACATTTGTACCCCATCCTTCCCAACCCCCGGAGTGGGGACTCAAGGAGGCTTACAATGGCAACAATTCGATGCCAACAACATACAAGACACATTACCACACAACATTGCACAATAGGTAAAAACATTAGATTAAAATCCATTTTAAAACATTATTATTAACCATATAGCCATATCCAAGTTTGATTCAATGACCAACAACCTTGTACAAAGCCTGTCCATAATCAAATCTCAAAAGCATTGTAGTTACTATCAAACCTGCTGCCTAAATGCCTGGTCCCAAAACCATGTTTTGAGCTTCTTCCTAAAGGAGAGGAGGGATGGAGTTGAGCTAATTTAGCTGGGGAGCACATTCCACAGGCAGGGGGGCATCACCAAGAAGGCCCTGTCTCTTGTCCACAACAAACGCATTTGAGAAAAAGATGGGATCAAGAGTAGGGCCTCCCCGGATTGATCTTAGACTCTGAGGTGGGACATAGTGGAAGATACGTTCGGACAGTTAAGCTGGGCCGGAACCATATAGTGCTTTATAGGCCAAGACCAGCACTTTGAATTGTGCTCAAAAGTGGACCAGCAGCCAGTGGAGCTGGCACAACAGGAGGGGAGTATGCTCCAAGGGACCAGCTTCTGGTCAAAGTACATTTAGCATAATGCCAAGTTTAAAACTTTGTTTGCGTTTTTGTTTGTGTTTTTACTGCTGAGTACGTATGCCCAGTGTGGAACACATCTCACCACACTAAAACAGTGGATGTGGCTGTTAATGAGACATGCCGTCTCAAGGTGTCTGCGCCCTAAACTACTGGAGAAATTACACTGCTTAGCCGGTATTGCACCACCTACATGCACAATGGAGGACCTTCTTTCGGCAACACCAGAGGCACTCCAAGTGGCCAGATACTGGTCAAAGGACATTTAATCAACTACCAAGTTTGCAAAATGTGTGGTTTTTTTTATCTGTTTGTTTGTTTTGTTCTGTTAGAAATGTAATACAATGGTATGGTTGCTGATGACACGATAAATAAATTGTGTTTTTAAACATATTATAACTACACCCTCAATTCGCTTCTGATAGCAATAAATAAATAAAATACGTGTCATTGGAAAAGGCAATCATGTGTAGTAAAGTGGACATCAGCAGGGGGGAAAAGTAGGTTCACTACAAGTGGACTGACTCAATCAAAGAAGCCACAGACCTTGCATTTGCAAGACCTGAGCAGAGCAGAGCAGGGGGGTTTTGTGGGGTGGGAGTTCTATGATTTGCAGCATCACCATAACATAATGTCAACTTGATGGCAAAACATACAGAAAGACAAAGAACTGCACAATGTCAGTAGCATATTTCATGTCAGTTTAATGGTTAATAGATATTAAGCCACTTTTCATGTCATAGAATCATAGAATCCAGTGGGCTTTGTCCCCAAATTGTGCTGATAGCATGGTACGACTGGTAAATTTGCCCGTGTGATGATGTCCCTAGTCAGCTTTCTGACTACACTATGCTATTAAAGTCTTGCACTGTGAATGGAAGGAGAAATGATATAAAGTATGAAGCTTTGTGAGTACTAATAAGATAGGGGTCAAGTCTTGGGGATTTGGTAGATAACAGCCTCTGCAAGAGGTACCCTTTGAAATTCCAAAGGTCTCATCCCAAAGCCTGATGGATGGCATAAAAGCAGATTTCTAGCTTTAATAATGTGCCATCCTTGTAATTTCAGCTATTCCTAGTGGAACAATTGGGGTTTAGTCATCTGTGCCATGTGTGCCACTACAGATGCTGAGCCGCTCTCTCTCACTAACTTTTATATATTCAACATCTTGTGATGATGAATATGTGAATGTTTAAAGCTGTGTGAAAATGGCAATTCATTTTTAAACATTTTAGTTTGGGAGCATCAGAAGTCCTCGTCAGGTTCTGCCGTATCTTCTTGTAGAAAAGACATGGGCCTGTAATGTTGCAATGACATGTACTCTGCACACCTAAAATGAACAATTTTGTGTTCTTTTTGTTACAAACATTTTTTTCTAAGTACTTGTGGGACTTTTAGCTGATTGGTGAACACATCAATTATTCATCTTTTAACTGATGAATCCATTAAGTTCAATGAGTATTGCACATTGCTGAAGCCTCAGTAAAGTGTTGTTTATGAATATAAAAACTGGGGTGAGAAACAAGAAAATAATAAAGAGCCACCAGCTATGTGAAAGAAATGCCAGGCTAAACATACATCTGGTAGTGATGGAATAGAGATGCACAGGATTATGCTGTTATTTTGTTTTAATTATACTATTTTGTTAGTCTTTTTTCTTTGCATGCCACTAATACCAACTGAGTGATCTGGAAAAGCCACACACTCCCCAAACAGTAAGGCGGGAAGGCGGATCTGGCCAAGGTGGTCCACACCTTAGTCACCTCTAGACTGGATTACTGCAATGCACTCTACGTGGGGCTGCCCTTGAAAACGGCCCGGAAATTTCAGATGATCCAACGGGCGGCAGCCAGGTTGTTAACTGGTGCTCCTTACAGAGAGCGGTCATCCCTCCTGTTCAAGGAGCTCCACTGGCTGCCATTCATCTACCGGACCCAATTCAAGGTTCAGGTTCTTACCTATAAAGCCCTGAACGGTTTGGGACCCGCTTACCTACGTGATCGCATCTCTGTATACGAACCCACACGATCCCTTCGATCTTCCGGAGAGGCCCTGCTCTAGATCCCACCAGCATCGCAGGCGCATTTGGTGGGGACGAGGTAGAGGGCCTTTTCAGTGGTGGCCCCTCGACTCTGAAACTCACTCCCTAAAGACATCAGACAGGCCCCAACCCTGGCAGTCTTCAGGAGGAGCTTGAAGATGTGGCTGTTCCAGTGTGCCTTCCGGGAATAAGGAATCCCATAGCACTTTGTCCTCCAAAGCACTTTACATTTCCCTGAGTTTGCTTGTATGCCCTCCACAAACACTAGTATCACTTTTCAGTCATGGCCCAGCATTATTTCCAATTTTATCTCTACATTTGGCCTCCCCACTGTTTTAATTATTGTTGCTTTTTTGATAATGTTGTGTATTTTATTGTCTATGTTTTTAATTCCTTGTATTGATGTTTTATTGCTTTTGTTGTTGTGTTTGGACTCGGCCTCATGTAAGCTGCACCGAGTCCTTTGGGGAGATGGTAGTGGGCTACAAATAAAGTTAATACAAAAATAATATAGATAGATAGGATGTTAAGCAGCTTATTAAGATTAATCCTTGTCATTGTTTCTCAATGGAAGCTGTGGCCTGATATCCTCTGAAGATGCCAGGGTCAGGAGAAAATGCTGCTGGAACATGGCCATACAGCCCAGAAACCACACAACATCCAATCCTGCTCACAGTTCTAACTAATACAGCCTCAATTCAATCAGTGAGATGTGTCTGCTAACAGTGCCAGGATTACTTCCATCATGTATAGTGCTAGTATTTATTTATTTATTTATTTATTTATTTTATTTACTTTACTTATATACCGCTGTTCTCAGCCCGAAGGTGACTCACAGCGGTTCACAACCAATAAGAACAGCAAAAATTCAGTGCAACAGTGTAAAAACAGTTAACAACTTAACACATTACACAATTAATAAACAATTACTACAATAACCAATCCCTATCGTCTCATCATCAAAACATAATCCAGATTCATCATCCATTGTCCCATTCCTATGTTCATTACCAATCATTGCACTAATTATTTGAATGCCTGCACAAACAGCCAGGTCTTCACTTTTTTGCGGAATACCATTAGAGATGGTGCTAGTCTAATGTCCATAGGAAGGGCGTTCCACAGCCGAGGAGCCACCACCGAGAAGGCCCTATCTCTTGTCCCCGCCAGCCGTGCTTGAGAAGCAGTAGTCATATAATGCAGTATGAAGTTAAATATAATTGCATAATATGCAGTTGGGGGTTATTTATTCATTTGTAATGTTGTTCCTGAATAAAAGTATATTTTTTGAAAAAAATTAACACAGTGGTTTATACATTGTTTTTTTTTTAAAGCCCACATTTAATGTTAGTTTGTAGAATAGATTAATATGCTTTGTTCTAATTGAAAGCACATCATAAAAATGAATGATTGTATGTGTGTGTGTGTGTGTTCTCTATTTATATGGTTTCCTTTAGTCATTAAGTTTTTTATCGCTTAAGTCCAGACTATCTGAAAGCCCATATCTCTCCATATTAGCCAATCTGATGTTTAGGATCTTTAATGGAAGGACTTTCTTCACCTTTCTTCAATCACCTTCCAAGGCTTGCCTTGTGAGAACATGGCAATTAAGCATACAAATATCCCAATTTGCCAGAAACAGTCAAAATTAATTCTCTGTGATCCCACTTTTTTCAGCTGCTTTTTAATGTCTCAGTTTTTCTTTCCTTCTTCCACTCTGCCCTCAGTTTACTTCAGTTGCTGTGAACTGAGTACAAAAGGCAAAATCAGCTTTCATTAAATGCAGTGGGGAGAAAAGCATTGACCTTGAGTTTGGGAATTGTAGTTCACCCATATCTAGAGAGCACTGTGGTCTCAAACAATGATAGATCTGGACCAAACTTGGCACAAATATTCCATATGCCCAAATATGAACACAGATGGAGTTTAAGGGAACAGACCTTGGCATTTGGGAGTTGTAGTTGCTGGAATTTATAGTTCACCTAAAATCAAAGAGTATTCTGAACTCCACCAATGATGGAATTGAACCAAACATGGCATACAGGAATTCCATGATCAACAGAAAACACTGCTGCTAGAACATGGCCATACAGCCATGGCCATACACCATGCTGTAGGTGAACTACAGCTCCCAAAGTTTGACCTTGACTTTGGGAGCTGTAGTTCACCTACATCCAGAGAGCACTGTGGACTCAAACAATGATGGATCTGGACCAAACTTGGCACAAATACGCAGTATGCCCAAATATGAACTCAGATGGAGTTTGGAGGAAATAGACCTTGACATTTGGGATTTGTAGTTACTGGGATTTATAGTTCACCTACAATCAAAGAGCATTCTGAATCCCACAAATGACAGAATTGGGGCAAACTTCCCACACAGGACCCCCATGACCAACAGAAATTACTTAAGGCCACCCAGTCCAACTCTCTTCACCAGGGCAAGAAAATGTAATCAGAGCCCTCCTGACAAAGAGCCATCCAGTCAAAAATATAGATAGATAGATATGATTCTCTCTCACACAGAGATATAGTATTATAGATTTGAAAGAGACCCCTAAAGAAGGACAATGATATGTTGCATGTTCCAGAGTAGGCAAACCAGACACTCTCCACATCAACATTGACAAAGAAACAACAAGAAATACTGTTTACTCACAAGCATAAAGGAATTACATATATTAGAAACCAACACTTTCTCATTACTTTATTTTCCAGATCACCAGACGGGGCCACAGCAACGCGTGGCAGGGGACAGCTAGAATAATAATAATAATAATAATAATAATAATAATAATAATAATAATAATAATACTTTATTTATAACCCACCCTCTCTCCTTGAAGGAACTCAGGGCGGGTTTTTTTTTTTAAACTCTCCCATATTATTTCAGCTACTTTGTTCTAATTTATATTGTAAGCCACTGAATCCGGTCTTTGGGAAATGGCAGGATATAATTCAGCTATTGTCAGAACGTATCGAATCTTTTTTTTGTCCTTCAGAAAAGAACATGCTAAAGATGCTGCATATGATGCATCGTAGATCTGAAGCTTTCCATCTTGAAAAGTCACACACGGTATATGTATTGCAGCCAATCAAGCATGAACAGGGCATGTCAGTCACATTTTATTCCATTATATACGGCAGTCTATCTACTTACTACCATGAACAGCATTAAATATATTTTCACGAGCAACATTCAAGCAAGATTAATTTTAATAGAAATAAGTGACAGAAATCTATATGCTTTTTGAAAAATCATCTGTCTAAAATCTGTCAAATCATCTGTCTATTTTAAAAATTATTTTCATGACATTTTATTCTAGTAATCAAGCATGGATTGCTTTAATAATGTTTAATTCTACTGTAACATTTACTTATTATATGTTTTTAATTGTATTTTCTAATTTTGGAGGGAAAATAAGAGGAGGGAGATGATGATGATGATGATGATGATGATGATTATGACTATTATGATGATTTTCTTCTTCTTTTAGCATTGGGAGGAATTGCTGGATCTGTGTATGATTGCCACATTTAGTGAGCAGCTGAACTGCAGATAGCACCCATCCCAACGATGTATTTTCAGGTCCTAGGCCAACTCTACTGCAATCTGACCCAGGATCTATATAAATAAAAATGTTAGTTTGTGGGATTAACATAACTCAAAAACCACTGGACAGATTGCCACCAAATTTGTCCACAAGACACCTACTAACCCAAGGAGTGTCCATCACTCAAAAAAATGATTTTGTCATTTGGGAGTTGTAGTTGCTGGGATTTACAGTTCACCTACAATCAAAGAGCATTCTGAACTCCACCAACAATGGAATTGAACCAAATTTGGCACACAGTCCCATGAGCAATAGAAAATTCTGGAAAGGTTTGGTGGGCATTGACCTTGAGTTTGGGAGCTGTAGTTCACCTACATCCAGAGAGCACTATTGACTCAAGCAATGATGGATCTGGACCAAACTTGGCACGAATATTCCATATGCCCACATATGAACACAGATGGAGTTTGGGGAAAATAGACCTTGAGTTTGGGAGTTGCCGTTACTGGGATTTTCAGTTCATCTACAATCAGAGCATTCTGAACCCTACCAATGATAGAATTGGGCCCAAACTCCCACACAGAACCCCCATGGCCAACAGAAAATACTGTGCTTTCTGATGATCTTTATTTATTTATTTATTTATTTCATTTGTATACCGCCATTCTCAGCCCTAAGGCGACTCATAGAGGTTTACAACAAGCAAAAACAAGGCGAACAATCAAGGCAAAAATTCAATGCGCCATCAACAAGGTACTTAAAAACTGTTAAATTAAACAATTTAACAGTAATAAACATTCAGGGGCATCTCATAACTAGAATCATGATCCAAACTCGTCAGTCGTAGTTCCATTTCCTGAAATTCATTGCACTGCTTATTCAAACGCCTGTTCAAATAACCAGGTTTTCACTTTCCTCCAGAATACCATCAATGAGGGGGCCAATCTGATGTCCGTGGGAAGGGCATTCCACAGCCGAGGGGCCACCACCGAGAAGGCCCTGTCTCTCGTCCCTGCCAGCCGCGCCTGTGTTGCAGGCGGGATCGAGAGCAGGGCTTCCCCGGAAGATCTCAAAGTCCTAGTGGGTTCGTAGGTGGAGATGCGATCGGATAGGTAACTTGGGCCAGAACCGTTTAGGGCTTTATAGGCCAAAGCCAGCACTTTGAATTAGGCCCGGTAGCAAATTGGTAGCCAATGGAGCTGGCGCAACAGAGGGGTTGTATGCTCCCTGTGTGCCACCCCTGTTAGTATCATGGCTGCCACACGCTGGACCAATTGAAGCTTCCGAGCCATCTTCAATGGCAACCCCACGTAGAGAGCGTTGCAGTAGTCTAAACGGGATGTAACAAGAGCGTGGACTACCGTGGCCAAGTCAGACTTCCCAAGGTATGGGCGCAGCTGGCGCACAAGCTTTAACTGTGCAAATGCTCCCCTGGTCACCGCTGAAACCTGGGGTTCCAGGCTCAGTGGTGAATCCAGGATCACACCCAAGCTGAGAACCTGCGTCTTCAGGGGGAGTGCGACCCCATCCAACACAGGCTGTAACCTTATACCCTGTTCGGCCTTGCAACCCTTCTGACACCTCCTTGTGACCCCCCCCCCAGGAGGTCCCAACCCCCAAGTCGAGAAATGATGCCTTAAGGCCATCCAATCCACCTCCCTTCACCAAAGCAAGAAAACATAATCAAAGACCAACTGATAAAGAGCCATCCAGCCATAGATATAAATATATATGATTCATACACACACACACATATGACAGATATAACATCATAGGTGAGAGCCTGACTGTGAGAGCCATTCAGCAGTGGAACTCTCTGCCCCAGAGTGTGGTGGAGGCTCCCTCTTTGGAAGCTTTTAAGCAGAGGCTGGATGGCCATCTGTCAGGGGTGATTTGAATGCAATATTCCTGCTTCTTGGCAGGGGGTTGGACTGGATGGCCCATGAGGTCTCTTCCAACTCTTTGATTCTATGATTCTATGATTCTATGAAAGGGACCCCTAAAGAAGGACAATAATATGTTGCATGTTCCATAGTAGGCAAACCAGACAATCTCTACATCAACACTGACAAAGAAACCACAAGAAGTACTGTTTACCCACAAGCATAAAGAAATTACATATATTAAAAATCAACGCTTTCTCTTTACTTTATTTTTGAGATCACCAGACTGGGCCACAGCAACGCGTGGCAGGGGGCGGCTAGCATTAGATAAAAGCTGCTGTCCATTAGAAACAGAGAAACTAGAGCCCCCCTCCCCATTTCTTTCCTACAATTTTTATTCCATACAATACATTTTTGCTTCCTTCTTAACCTTCACAGCAAAGCTGCTCAGCAGACTGAAAGAGAAATTAGGGCAATATTATGATCACACACAGTGAATGTTCGTGTATTGTAGTACTCAAGGGGTTTAGCTGCAGTCAGTGAAAAAGTTCCTGGAAATCTTACTTTTTCTTGATGATTCTACATACCATACAAACTCATGTATAAATCAACCTTGTGAATAAGATGAGGACAGATTTTGGGGCTTAAATGATAGATATGATCCATGGATAGATTGAAGGTCATTCCATAGAGAGGGGAAAGTGCCAGTGCCACCTCAAAAGGCCACCTGCCACTGCTGCATTTTACCATCCAGGCATTCAAAATGGCCAAGAGTGGTGCAGCAATGGAGAGAGTAGGTGGATTAAGTGCTTCTTTTATGTTCTCTTGGAATGGAGTAAACTCTTGCCTTTTCTCATTCTACCCAGAGAAGGTAATAATTTAGATAGATAGATAGATAGATAGATAGATAGGGTGTAGGTCATGACCTATAAAGCCCTAAAGGGTTCTGTGATTGCATCTCCTTCTATGAACCGTCACGAGCTCAAAGATCTTCCAGGGAGGCCCTCCTCTCGGTCCCACTGCTGTCTCAAGTGCAGTTGGTAGGGACGAGAGAGAGGGCCTTCTCAGTGGTGGCCCTCCATCTCTGGAATGCCCTTCCAAGGAAAATAAGACAGGCTCCATCCCTCCCCTCCTTTCATACGAGCTTGAAGACCTGGTGGTTTCAACAAGCCTTTGAAAATGACTCAGCCTTACACATTGTCGAATACGGCCTTATTCTTCCTACCAATTACCCAGATCATTTCCTCTAATCGGCCCCAGAATGAACAGCCACAGACCCGTACCTAATATTATTGTTGCCTGCCATAGCATTGCACTTAATTCCCGGGGCCCTAGAATTTTTGGGCTTGCACAAATCTTGGCCTGGCCTTTTTAAATTTTTTAATTGCCTTGAACAGGCAAGATTCTTTTAATATATGTGTGCTATGGCAACAATTTTTATGCTTATATTTTGTTTTGTTAATCTTATGGTTATGTTGTTTTTTGCTTTGTATGTTTTGTGTTGTAACCTGGGAACCGCTCTGAGTCCCCTCGGGAAGATGGAGCGGTATAATAATAATAATAATAATAATAATAATAATAATAACAACAACAACAACAATTATTATTATTATTATTATTATTTATTTGTTTATTTATTATTTACCTTACTTATATACCGCTATTCTCAGCCCGAAGGCGACTCACAGCGGTTCACAACAAATACGAACAGCAAAAATTCAGTGCTACAGTATAGAAACAGTTAACAACCTAACACATTACACAATTAATAAACAGTTACTACAATACCCATTCACTGTCGTCTCGTCATCAAAAACATGTTCCAGATTCGTCATCCATTGTTCCATTCCAGTGTTCATTAACCAATCATTGCACTAATTATTCGAACGCCTGCTCAAACAGCCAGGTCTTCACTTTTTTGCGGAATACCATTAGAGATGGTGCTAGTCTAATGTCCGTAGGAAGGGCGTTCCACAGCCGAGGAGCCACCACCGAGAAGGCCCTATCTCTCGTCCCCGCCAGCCGTGCTTGAGAAGCAGACGGGATCGAGAGCAGGGCTTCCCCGGAAGATCTCAAAGTCCTGGTGGGTTCATAGGCAGAGATGCGGTCGGATAGGTAGCTTGGGCCGGAACCGTTTAGGGCTTTAAAGGCCAACGCCAGCACTTTGAATTCAGCCCGGTAGCAGATCGGTAGCCATTATTAGGTACAGTGCTCACATTGACTCTGGTTGGATTTTAAATTAAATTTTCTACACTTGTACAGAAGCATATACTTCTTTCTAGACTTACACATGAGCAATTTATTTTCAGCCCCTTTATCTCAAATCTGTGGAAACTTGGGACTTCATCAGATTTATTTTATTTTATTTTATTTATTAGGAGCATTTCTGTCCCATCCTTCTCACCTCCAAAGAGGGACTTTGGGCTCTATTTCCATACCTTGGAAGTTTTCAATTCTACAGTCCTGTCTGAATAAAAAAAACTTCTTCAGAAAGACAGAAAGAAGGGATCTAGTCTAGCTTCCCTAAGTGGGAGTACCCAAATCTAGGGAGAACTAGTGAAATTGATATTTCTCATACTCAACCATACATATGAGGATGGTGAGAGAAAAGACGCTCCTGGCGGAAATAACATCATTGCATCTTCTGGGGGAGTATAACTATCAAGCACAGGCCTCATACCCTGATAACCTGATCTGTCTTGAAATGGACCAAAAAGACCCCTTGGCTAGATTGAGCTTTAAAATGTTTTCCCTCATCTAATTCACTGCTGATGCCAGAAACTGCTTCCTTAGAGCTGGGGGGCAGGATAGAGAGAGAGAAATTGAGTTGAGTGTCATCAACGTACTGGCAGCACTGAACCACAGACCATTGGCAGTGTAGGAGCTCAGCCGACAGGGGTTGTTATACTGCCTCAAGAAGAGGATTATGGTTATGTTCAATCGCCTTTAGAGCAGGACCCTTCAGAAATGTCCATGTGGGATTTTAATGTAGATTCTCAGGGGTCTGTGAATGAAAGAGAGGGCACAGAACAAACTGCAGTGCAAGGGGAGTTGGTAGACTCTGGTTTCCAGACAGTCTGATGGGAATCACCTTGTGTTGATAGATAAGGACAGTGTTAACAAGTGACTGGGAGGAATCAACCTTTGATAGAAGGGGTCAAATCTGTCAATATCACCACCTGCAAGGGGGAGTCAGAAGGTCTGTCAGGATAAGGGAAAAAGGGAATTTGAAGGAGAGTTCTCAAGGGAATCAGAATGCATTTTGTGAAGGCCTTTCTGAATAAATATAGGGTTTTTACAGCATTGCCTTCAGTGAGCTCAACGTCGGTTACTGGTCAAATCTTGTATGGAAGTCTCTGCTCAAGACTCATGTTCAAGTTGCTGTTGGTGAATGTTTTCCTGTGTAATTCTTCTGTGGATTTTGGATCTGTGCAACCTTGTTCCCTGTCTTTTCAAGAGACTTTGGACATTTTCCTCTGTGGGTTTCAAGGACTATGCATTTGTGGATTTTGCTGTGGAATTAAGAATCATCTCTGTTCTATTTTATGAATTATATTTGCCTACCTGCCGGTTTGGATTGTTTTTAGACTTTATCACATAATCTTTTACTGGCCCTTTTCACCCTTTTTTATACTGTTTGCATTTATTCAATAAACTGTTTATTTGCTAAAAAACTTTGGAGTGTTTGTGGGTTCAAAGGTGTGCTTCCTGCCCTGGTGTGCGACAGGCTGGCCTCTCCCAGTTGTTTTATGAGTATGTTGAATAACACAAAGGACAAAAGAGAACCCTGGGAGAGGTGAGAAGTAAAAAAGGAACTCTCCCAATACTAAAACTATTCAATCAGGGTTGGCCTGGGAAACAGTTTGGAGAACAATCAACAACCTGTTATTCTCCACTTGTCCTTTCTTCCCTCGATTTGCATGCAACCCCTCCAAACATATGCACAAATGCCATATCCTATCTAGGAACATTTCTCTCTTTCTGACTCACTCAAAAAATATCCTTTACATTTACAAATACTAAAGGAGCAAAGTTGCTTTAGGCTTAGAAATTTCCAGCTACTAGAAGGAAACAAATCCTTAAAAGTTTTAAGCAGCCTCAACTTTCCTTCTAACTCCTTCTCAATTTATTCTTGGTCTCCTCATTGAAAAGCTTTTTATAACCTTGTTGAAGGAGTTGTTTTCTTTTTCCTCAAAGGAGTGCCATCTTGCAGAACTGAGATTTGGTACCTAAAAGTCAAGGACTTTCACTTATCTGTATAAGGACAGGAAACTTACTGGCTAGAGGGCTTTAAATAATGATTTTTAAACTGCATGTTCCCTTTTTATGTCTAGCGATTCATATTGGTGTAGGCTGCAGCTGTGTAGCATAGAGATAGGGAAGGTGATTACTTTTATTGGGCCTTTTTTTACAGAATGAATGTGCGGCAAGCTTTTGAGTTACACAGAATATATCATCCAGGAACTCTCCAATGCATTTGTGGAAAGCTTCTTATGTGTTTAAAATGATTCTATTGTGAGTATTCGGAGAACTGATCTTTACAGCTCCGGGGCTGTATCTCCCAATTCATAAATAAATACTCCTCGGAAAATGGACTTAGAGTAAATTTTCTATCGTTCAGGCTTTGCTGTGGTGATCAATAGAGAGATTTTTCACAATAAAGACTTTTTTGTCTGTGAGCTTAGGTTTTTGGCTTACCTTGTTGTTTGCCAAAGTTTGACCCTATCCATGCTATCATGGTTTTAAAAACAAAGGCATATATTATTTTTATGCCATGATCCCAAATAGAGAAAATAAAGTTTTGTTTCGAATTATGGGAAACAAATCTTTAATGGTTTGCTTTATGCATTGGTATTTCATTTGAAAACAATTTAATAATATTTTTATCTAATTTCTCTTTTGTAGTAGGCAATTGGATGTTTTTAATTGATTGTATAAGGGCTGCTTGTCAACACATTGACAATGTAATAGCTATTTAAAAATAAGTGTCATTTAGTTCAATGTATTCACTTCCTGATAAATGATTATAGATTTGCACTTACCATGGAGTAAATTTTGGTGAGCTTGGTAAAGAGACACAAGTTAGGATTCACATATATGCATTCTGAACCCCTTTTGCTCAAACATCCACTTGGACATTTTCACATCTGAGAAGTTAATTGGGATTTTTTAATAAAAAAAGATTTGTTCATTTAAAATAGAATGCTACAGTTAACTCAATTCCAGAATTAAGGTTTTAATTCAGTGATTATTTAGTAAAATAAGAAGCTAATACATTTTGCATTTCCCTACTGGTTCTTTATATAAAGCCTAGTTCACCTTAATTTTTGCAAAAATGGGTCTTACTCTTGTTAGTCTCTTAGGACTGAAAAATTACAATACTTAAGTCACATGATCCAAAAATTCTAGTAGGATAGTTTAATTATTCCCAATGTTACAAGATTATAAATAGCTGGTAAGGGTTTATTGGAAGATGATTATCTTTTCTGTAACTGTATGTTTTTTGTGTGTGTTCTACACCAGGGCTTCTTGTAGCTTGAACACAGGTTTAATTATTTCACCTTGTACAGCCTGGACAGAATATAACTGTATATAAGATAATATATACAGTACTTATCATAATCCAATCTAACATTGGAAAGAGGAATATTACACAAGATTTCCCCCAATCTTCCAGCTGTGACTGGTAATGCATTTCTCTTCTGAACCCTAGGCATGCTACTATCTGTCCAACTTGTTCTGCTCCTGAAAGCTACCTTAGATACCAGCATCATCCTAAGTGCTGGCGTTGGCCTTTAAAGCCCTAAACGGTTCTGGCCCAACTTACCTATCCGAACGTATCTTGGCCTATCAGCCCGCCAGGACCCTTAGATCTTCTGGGGAGGCCCTGCTTTCTATCCCGCCTGCTTCACAGGTGCGGCTGGCGGGTACGAGAGACAGGGCCTTTTCTGTGGTGGCCCCGCGGCTATGGAACGCCCTGCCCTTGGAGGTAAGATCAGCCCCCTCATTGATGGTATTCCAAAGAAGATTGAAGACCTGGATGTTCAAGCAGGCATTTGGTTAACTCAGTGCAATGAATGGTAATTGACTAAAGGACTGGCAATATGGACGACGAACGGGATCACGTTTTTAGTTAAGAGTTGAACTGGATTGGTATTGATGTATGAATTGTGTTTTATGTTTTTTATGCCTTTAACTGTATATTGTTGATTGTTATATTATGTTGTAAACCGCGTTGAGTCGCCGGCTAGGCTGAGAAACGGCGGTATACAAATATAGCAAATAAATAAATAAATAAATAAATACATTTTCCGGAATGAGGCATGCATTCCACAAAATGTGTGGAATCATGAGATAAAGGTTTTGCCTATATTGAAGAGATCCGTAAGTGAATTATCCTTAGTTTAGCAATAGAGAGAATTGGATTTGGGGCATCCATTAGTTACAGAACTCAAAAGTAGGGCTTAAATATTATATGAGCTCTGTTGAGGTTAACTATTGATTATTAAAGAGAAGGAGAAAAGGAACCGGGGAGCTAAAGCCTCAGCAGCTTTTGAAGTTACATTGTCAGACAGAACACAACAGTGTGTGTGTATGCGTGCGTATGTGTGACTCACTGTTTTAAAGCTGGTAGTATTTCTAACAAGTACTATGCAATTCCTACAGGCCTGTCATAACCAACAGAACAACATTGCACTTTGACATAATTGCAACCACTAGCCACAATTGTACGCAACCCAAGTTCCTTCCAATCAATTGTTCTGAATGTTTTCCGATACAAAATAAGGATAAGAAGAAGTAAGTAGCATATCCACAACATTTGAAGCTGACCTCTAAGCCTTTTTATTTCCAGAAACACTCCAAAACAAGGAGCTATTTTATCCTTGTCTCAAAGACGGGATCAATTTCATCAAAAGCACAAGCCACACTCTATAAAGTTTCCTATTGATCTGCAAAACAGCAAGGTGCCAGATTCCCATGGCACAGCATTGGTTAAACTTTGCCCAAGGGAAGCCTATAGCTGATAAATTCTCCCTCAGCACTAAGACTAACTGCAATTAATGGAAATTACTACAGAAAGTTTGGGGTCATATGGATTATTCCTGCAGGAGAAAAACAACATAAATATAAAGGATTGCTTGATATTTCAACTTTATTACTTTTCTTTCCAGGGCAGTAGAATGTTTTAAAGATGGTTTATTGGTGCTGTGGGTTTCAAGAGAATGGGAACTGCCTCAAAATCTTTTTAACCATGTGATTCTTTTAGCTTCTCCTGACTGTTTTCTAATGTAGAGAGCCACTCAACACATTAAATACAATTACACATTAAAATAATAAAACTAACATCAAGGAACACTGCCACTTTAAACATAAAAGTTATCATAAAGACCATGGTACAAGACAGAGGTACTCCTGGTTAGTCGCAAGGCCGAACAGGGTATAGGGTTACAGCCTGTGTTGGATGGGGTCGCACTCCCCCTGAAGATGCAGGTTCGCAGCTTGGGTGTGATCCTGGACTCATCGCTGAGCCTGGAACCCCAGGTCTCAGCGGTGACCAGGGGAGCATTCGCACAGTTAAAGCTTGTGCGCCAGCTGCGCCCGTACCTTGGGAAGTCTGACTTGGCCACGGTAGTCCACGCTCTGGTTACATCCCGTTTAGACTACTGCAATGCTCTCTACGTGGGGTTGCCTTTGAAGACGGCTCGGAAGCTCCAACTAGTCCAATGCTCGGCAGCCATGTTACTAACAGGAGCAGAGCGCAGGCAGCATACAACTCCTTTGCTGCACCAGCTCCACTGGCTGCCGATTTACTACCGGGCTCAATTCAAAGTGCTGGCGTTGGCCTATAAAGCCCTAAACGGTTCTGGCCCAAGCTACCTATCCGAACGTATCTCTGCCTATGAACCCACCAGGACTCTAAGATCTTCTGGGGAGGCCCTGCTCTCGATCCCGCCTGCATCACAAGCACGGCTGGCGGGGACGAGGGACAGGGCCTTCTCTGTGGTGGCCCCTCGGCTGTGGAATGCCCTTCCCATGGACATTAGATCAGCCCCTTCGTTAATGGTGTTTCGAAGAAAACTAAAAACTGGCTGTTTGAACAGGCGTTCAGATAAATAGTGCAATGAACGATGAATATAGGAAACGGAATTATGGATGATGAATTGGATCACGATTTTAGTTACGAGTAGGCCTGTCGGTTTTAGTTCGTTAATTCGTTATTTCGTAATTAAATCGTTATTTTAACCATATCCGAAGCGATTTCAAAACATATTTTTAAACCCGGAAGGGTTTAAAAATATCGAAACAGCAGCCCCATTTTTTTTACGAGCTTCAGCTCGTGTCGTTAATGAGATGGAGGCTGCTGTGCTGACTGAGTGCTGCTGCTGGTGCCTGGGAGCCAATCCGGCGCTCCCAAGCACCCCAGCAGTGCACCGCGCCCCCCTCCTCCTCCTCACAAGCTCACAAGCGGCCTCCGCGCGCCATCCGGCTCCGGCTTCTGCGCCCTCCTCCTCCTCCTCCTAGCACTTCCTGCAACACAGCTGGGAGGAGGAGGGCGCAGAAGCCGGAGCCCATTGGATGGCGCGCGCGCGCGCGCGCTCACCCGAGGAGGAGGAGGAGGAGGGCGCAGGAGCCGGCCAGATGGCGCGCGGAGGCCGCTTGTGTGAGTTTTCAGGGCTGTATGTATGACCATGTTCCAGAAGCATTCTCTCCTGACATTTTGCCCACATCTATGGCAGGCATCCTCAGAGGTCTGTTGGAAACTAGGCCTGTTTGATCAAGAAAAAATTTCGATATTTAAAATACTAGGCAAATGGAGTTTAAAAAATGTTTTGTAAATATTTACGAAATTTCGTAAATAACAAAACATTTTTTTGGAAAGTTTTGTAAATATTTTAAATATCGAAACAAAAAAACACCCCAATTACGAATCGATTTTAGAAACAATTTTTTTCTTGATCAAACAGGCCTAGTTACGAGACGTTGATGTGTCGTTATTGATGTGTCATTATTTTATATATTATACTGTTAATGGTTTTAAATATTGTATGCTGTTCGATTGACTTTTGCTCTTGTTGTGAACCCCGTTGAGTCACCTACGGGCTAAGAAACTGCGGTATACAAGCAAAATAAATAAATAAATGGTAGAGCACATGCTTGCTTGGCACAGGATACCCATTGAGATGAAAGGTAAATCTTGGTATCACCTTCTCTATTATTCTGTGTATGTCATGCATCAGCAATGATGCCAATTTTCTCTCCATTTCATTAGGGTGAACAAAGCCATAACTAAACCTTAAGATCTATTATCCCAAAAGCTGCAATTAGAGTTAAAGTACAGGTTAATAGGAACTGCAAATTAACCCCTTCCAGTAGCTGCCACTTAGTGCTTTCATGCAGAGGAAGCAGAAATATTCGTGATGTGAATTGGAAAGGATGTATATTCTGGGCTTCTTCTTCAGTTACTTGCTATACTTAGTACAGCCTGAAGGTACTTGTTCAGTGTTTATCTGTATTTTATTATCAAGGATTATTTATCAAGGATTACAAGCATACAAGAGAGAGAGAGAATTGGCAGAAAATCCAGAAGGATACACACACCATGATGAAATGATACTGTTAAAATACACACCTGCTTCTTAGACATACCCAATAGGTAAATATATATCTCTAGACATTGTGTCTTGATATCCTAGACCAGGGGTCCTCAAACCTTTTTAAACAGAGGGCCAGGTCATTATAATTTGAAAAAAAACATGAATGAATTCCTATGCACACTGCACATATCTTATTTGTAGTGCAAAAGATACTTAAAAACAATACAATAATTAAAATGAAGAACAATTTTAACAAATATGAACTAATTAGTATTTCAATGGGAGGTGTGGGCCTGCTTTTGGCTGATAAAATGGGATTGTTGTTGTTGCTATTGTTGTGTGTTTTCAAGTCATTTCAGGCTTAGGTTGACCCTGAGCGAGGGCCGGGTAAATGACCTTGGAGGTCCGTATCCAGCCCCCGGGCCTTAGTTTGAGGACCCCTATCCTAGATTAATGGGAGATATTCAAAGCAGATACATAAAATTTAGCAGACTATTGATGCTGGAATCGGCATGCATCATGTTGAATCCAGCAGTGCCCAGCGGGGAGAACCTGTCACCCTATGCCCCACATTGCCCTACTCACTTGTTACACCATCCCATGGGGAGAAGCATCAGCCACTCAGCTTCTCCCATTGATCACCATTGAACACAAGATTCCTCCCATGTTGCCATTGTGGAAGGAAGGAGGGAAAGAAAGGAGGGGGATGAAGAAAGGGAAAGAAGAAGGAAAAGGAGGGAGGGAGGAAAAGAAGGAAAGGAAGAAGGAAGGAGGGACAGGAAGGAAGGGAAGGAAAGAAGGAAAGAAAGGAGAAGGAAAGAAGAAAAGGAAAGGAAGGAAGGAAGGAAGGAAGGAAGGAAGGAAGGGAAGGGAGGAAAGAAGGGAAGGGAAGGGAGGGAGAGAAGGAAGGTCCTTCATTCAAGCACCATCGACCTTCCTCGCCTCCTCCCCCTCCACCTCCACCTCCCCTTCTTCCTTGCTCCGTTGCTGCTGCTGGCACTCATCCCCATTTCCTCTTCCAACAGGGAAAGGAGGAGGAGACTGCCTCCACCTCCTCCACTCCACTCGCTTGTGTGTGTGTGTGTGCGGCCGTGCATGTGTGCCTGGCTTTAACTGCCCGGCTGTTTCCCCATGACGAGGGGGACATGGCCATGGGTCTCTGTAGACATGCAGTTTCTCCTTTGTGGACATGCAGTTTAGAAGTCCTTTCTGCTTTTGGTTTTCATTGTGTTTTTTTTTTTTTTTTGAGTGGAGAACTTACATTGGGTTGTTAGGGACATAGTGTCCAAATTTGGTGTCAATTGCCCCAGTGGTTTCTGAGTTCTGTGAATAGCACAAATATAACTTAAATCTCTGTATGCTATTCTCTCAACTTAAGTCAACAGATCCACAACTTTTGATAGCTGAGAAGGCTCACAGCTACTAGGAGCTATAGCAAGTGGAGTTTGTTGCACAGCAGCAGATCTTAGCCACGTCCCATGCAAAAGACACACAGACAAGAGGGGGAAAAGGAACAGAAAAACTTTACTCTTATCAGCAGAGATGATCAGAAACACATAAACTTGCAGTGTTGCATGTAAAATCAGTGGAACAAACTTACATAGTCCTTGTAAGTAACACAGAATAAGTCATCTTCATACAAATCAGAGAGCAAAACATAAACCTTGAGTAAATAGCTATTCCACCATAGTAAAGAGCATCGCTGTTAGAGCATAGCAGCATATACAGTTATACCCCATCGGGTGTGGCCCAAACATGCTGGCTGACCTACATTACCAGCTGTACATAATAAGGTTTTTCTTTAACACACACACTTGATTCTGCCTTTGACTTTCTGTAACAGAGTTGCCCTTGCATTTAGAATATTATGGAACAGTGCTATCTAGTCTTGTTTCAAAAGGGATGTTAGATGCTGTTGTGGTCCATCATCAGAAGACTTCAGCTTTTCATTACATTCATGACTCAGTTCTACACAAAGCCCTTTCTTGACTAAGCCAGTAGTGGCCATTTTAAAGTAAAAGTTATTTTCAAGGATGTGTGAAAGAAGATCATTGAATGGATGAGAAAAATCCATGTGATTTCCCTTCTCAGTATAACAACATCATTCATAAAGAGTCCCAATCCATATAGAGAAAAGGCAGTTTTCCTGTGTGTGACAGGCTTCTGGGTTTTTTCCCTCAAACTTCAAGACTCTTTAGACTCTTGCTACAGTATTGTCACTGTAGCAAGAGTCTAACGGTACCAGATCCCATCTGATCTTGGAAGACAAGCAGGGTCATGTCTGGTTAGTACTTGGATACAAATACCACATGCTCTAAGCTAGATTTCAGAGATAGGAATTGCAAAACCACCTTTGAGGATTCCTTCCTAAGAAAACCTTATGAAATTAATGACCACTTAAGTCAACAGGTGACTTAAAGGTGGAGCATGAAGGAGATAAGAGTAAGAGTGCTTGCATCATATATCTTGTCCCTGCTTTTGGAAATCACAAATCTCAAGCCCTCTTCTGATTTTCTAAAAAATAATAATAATAAATAAGAGCTCAATCTGTTTGCCATGTGTGTGCACTGCCAGTGCATTTATTTATTTATTTATTTCCTATATGTATACCCCGCCCTTCTCCCCCTGAAAGGGGACTCAGGGTGGCCTAATAAAAGCATCATACGATGCTAGCATCATAAAAACAACCACAGTACAATCAAAGTATTAAAAATTAAAACAATAATTAAAACAATTAATTAAGAGAAAGGAGACTCTATCTGAACATGAGGAAGAACTTCCTGACTGTGAGAGCCGTCAGTGGAACTCTCTGCCCCAGAGTGTGGTGGAGGCTCCTTCTTTGGAGGCTTTTAAGCAGAGGCTGGATGGCCATCTGTCAGGGGTGATTTGAATGCAATGTTCCTGATTCTTGGCAGGGGGTTGGACTGGATGGCCCATGAGGTCTCTTCCAACTCTTTGATTCTATGATTCTATGATTCTAAGACACATCCATTAAAATCAAAATCCAAAAACTAGGGCTGGGCGGTTTCATTTCGTAATTTCGTAATTCGTTAAAAATTCGTTATTTTTTTGATAACAAAGCGATAACGAACCATTCAGGAGCAACTAAAAAACGAAACGAATTTTTAAATTTGTTTTGTAATTGTTTTGAATTTGTTTTGTATTCGTTTCGTTATCGTTTTGAAATCGTTTCGTTATTATTTCCGCATGTCTGGGGCAAGTTTTATAGTTGTTTAATCAGTGAAAAAATTATAAATATCACACTAACAGTCAACAACAGAGGGAGAGGGAAGGTTCAGAAGTTCCCCCTGTCCCATTTGGAGGTTTTTTAGCGTATTTCGCAGTCGCGTCCGCCATTAACGAATCGATTCGTAATTGTTTCGTTATTGTTTCGAAATTGTTTCGTAATTTCCAAAATTTTGTAAATATCGAACTTTTTTAAAGAAAAATTTCGGAATTCTTTTAAAAAACGAAACACAAAAAAACCCTAAAAACGAATCGATTTTAGAAACAAATTTTTCCGTGTTGCCCAGCCCTACCAAAAACCAGTCCGGGTCAATTCATTGCCATAAGTTGTGTGATCTTCTTCCACTTGCTCTCACTGATCAAATGCTTGGTCCCATAAACCAGGTCTTGATTTTCCTTCTAAAAGACAAGAGGGTGGTGGCCAATCTGATCTCTCTAGGGAGGGCGTTCCATAGGGGGGGAGGGGGGCACTGCTGAGAAGGCCCTGTCTCTCGTCCCCATCAACCATGTTTGCGATAGTGGTGGGTTCGAGAGCAGGGCCTCTCCTGAAGATCTTAAACTTCGTGATGGTTCGTGGCAGGAGATACGTTCGGACAGGTAGTCTGGGCCAGAACCATTTAGGGCTTTAAATGTTAAAACCAGCACTTAATGGACATCAGGGCTATGGCCGATAAGAAAAATTTCCCTTGGTGTATTGATTGATCCAATCTGAGAATTTCAATATTTCCTAAAATTCTGTGGTGGCAATTTACATTTACATCACCCATGTATCTTCTCTACTAATATTAAGTTGTTGACATCTTTAAAATTGATTTAGCTTACTGGCAGCTTGCAGTGAAATTTTTAACAGGTTTTAATCAAAACAGATACATAATATTCTTTCACAAGTACTTAGAGAGAGGAGCAGAAGCAATGCATTTTAAAAGGCAGTGCATCTGTTACATCTTGTTGAAGTCAGATTGTAAAGGTCTTAAATCTTTTGATTAAGAAATAGCTGGAAGATCTGAACTGTGAAAGTCCTTCGGGAATATGGGTTTCTTGATGACTAAAGAACATTTATTTTTAGTTTTTGGTAACTATCTGGTATCTGGATGCTGATAACAAAATGTTTTAAGTATAATTGTATCTCTTACAGAACAACATTTCAAGAATCTAAAGCTTGCTTCAAAGTAATGTTTAGTCTATCACAAATGGAGAGACTTCTACATGTGACATCTATGCAAGACTGCCAGACATTTTTGTAATACGATGTTAGATAATATTCTATTACTATTCTATTACAACAACACAATAACTCAAAAAACAAAACAATAGCAGAGAATAACAATAACAATAACAACACCTAATGACGCAATTAAAAACAATGGCCGGGCCAAATGTAATAGTTAAAATTAAACATTTTAATAGTTAAAAATTAGGAGGGGGATGGGCATGCAGATATCCTGAATCTCTGATAAAGTGCGTTGAGACATAATGCTAGGAGTTTCCTTATTCTGGAAAGGCACACTGGAACAACCACGTTTTCAAGCTCCTCCTAAAGATTGCTAGCGACGGGGCCTGCCTGATGTCCTTAGGGAGAGAGTTCCAGAGTTGAGGGTCCACCACCGAGAAGGCCCTAACCTTCATCCCCACCAATTGCATTTGCGATGCCGGTGGGATCGTTAGCAGGGCCTCTCCAGATGAACGAAGAGATCGTGTGGGTTCGTACACAAAGATGCGGTCATGCAGTTAGGCGGGTCCCAAACTTCTAGCTAAATATTTCATAATGGCAGTTACATCCTGTTTTTATTACTTTAACATGCTGTACTTGGGGCTACCTTTATAGTAGTATAATTTTTGACTGGTCCAAAGAGCTGGGGCCAGATTATTAACCAAGGTGGGCTACAGGAAAGTGCCCCCCCCCCCCCAGTGCAGCAGTTCCACTGGCTGCCAGTTTGTTTCTTCAGCTTGGCTTGCTGCCTAGCTGCTCCGGAGGCTGGAGCCTTGTTTTAAGAGAGCGTCCCATCAGGACCCCCCTCGCTATATGGGAGGGGGACTGAAGAACTTTGGCGGGCTCGCCGCCCTGCTGCTTCTGTGGCTGGAACCTTGCTCTTTGTGCACCTTCCAACTGGCCCCCCTCACTGACCTGATAGGGGGACAGAAGAGCTCCAGTTGGTTAGAGCTTGGCCTTGATGTTATTGGTGCTTCGCCATCTTGGTCCCCTTCTTGTCCAGAAGAAGACAATGACCTCCATCTTGGTTCCTCCGGCACATCACCACCTTGAGGTGTTTTTTTTTTTTGTTAGTTATATTGTTTGTATGCCCCCCCCTTCTTGTTCTGTTAACAGTGTAGGGTGAGATAATTTTAGTTTTAAATATTTGCATGTGTAGGACTAGTGGAGACCTGTGTGAGTTAACTGGGGGATGTTAGTGGGTTTTTTTATAGGATATAGGAAGTAATCACATAGGAAATTAGGGTGGGAATTCCATCTTTTCCATAAGAGTTCCCTGAGTTTAATACTTGGTTTTGAAGGTGCTAGTATGTGTTGATGGTTTGTGTAGGTTCTTGGAATATAATTGATGGTTTATGTATGTAGAATTGTGAAAGATCTGAGAGCAAGTGTTTAAGAAGCTTGTTTGGTTGTAATAGGAAATAATACTGTTTTGGTTGCATAGGAATTTTGAAGGATTTGAGTGGTTACAATTGGAAGGTTTTTGTAGTGATAAGAATGAGTACGATAGAAACTCAGAAGGACAATGAACTCTCTCGCCTATGCAAAGTCCTGGGGAATTCGTTCAGCCTCGTTCTATGGCAGATTGAGACCTTGAACAAGAAAATTGACCACCTGTTCAAAGGTATTTCCCTAATTGATAAAAATCCCACACCTGATGACTTCTTGGAAGTTGAAGCCATGAATCCACCCATGAATCCACAAATACAGTAAGTTATTAAAAGAGTCCCTAGATCATTATAGGGAATATGCAATTCAAGACCATAACTCTGTACAATTACCTCTTGACCTCGGATAATTTTGACTATCAACTATATTCTGGTTATCTGTCAGCCACACTTTGGCAGGAGATGCTGCCCTCCAAATGTATGGGACTACAGCTCACAATATTCCTGACAACTAGGTTTGTTTTATTTGTCTGTTTGTTTGATTATTATGTCTTTGGTATGCAAGCACACACAGATATACATACATTCTAAATACATACATCACCTTTCTCCAAATGTTGTTCATTCGTTCAGTCGTCTCCGACTCTTCGTGACCTCATGCACCAGCCCACACCAGAGCTCCCTGTCGGCCGTCACCACCCCCAGGTCCTTCAAGGTCAGTCCAGTCACTTCAAGGATGCCATCCATCCATCTTGCCCTTGGTCGGCCCCTCTTCCTTTTGCCTTCCACTTTCCCCAGCATAATTGTCTTCTCCAGGCTTTGCTGTCTCCTCATGATGTGGCCAATGTACTTCAACTTTGTCTCTAGTCTCCTTCCCTCCAGTGAGCAGCCGGGCTTTATTTCCTGGAGGATGGACTGGTTGGATCTTCTCGCAGTCCAAGGCACTCTCAGAACTTTCCTCGAACACCACAGCTCAAAAGCATCTCTCTTCCTTCGCTCAGCCTTCCCTAAGGTCCAGCTCTCACATCCATAGGTTACTCCAGGTTCTCCAAATATAGACTCCAAACCAGCTTATGCATTAAACTACTTCAAAATAATGTTAAAAAAAATGGAATTTCTTCCTCATTTTAGAAATTACTTTGGATGCTTTTCTTTTAACTTGTGTTATAAGCTGGTTCTCCAAATATAGGCTCCAAACCAGCTTATAACATAAGTTAAAAGAAAAACATCCAAAATAATTTCTAAAATGAGGAAGAAATTCCCTTTTTAAACATTATTTTGAAGTAGTTAAATGCATTTAAAACACAACAATGGACATTTTAAAAACATAGTACTCCTATTTAAATAACCCCTTTGCATTAAGCCATTTATGGGCAAAAGAAAGGTTATCTACCTGTCTATAGAAAGACCAAAAGTGAGCCAACCTAGCTGCTCATGGGAGCAAATTCCGTTGTCTGAGAGCTGCCAGAGAGAAGGGCATCCCTGCAGACATCACCTGATGAGACTCGGAGAACCCCCTTTGAGAACCTCAAAAATTGAAAAGGGAAATTTGTGGGAGCCCCCACTGCACCCAGGGCAATCTCTTTGGGGTATGTTTTTTAAAGAAGAAAGAAGACAGATTGATCACTGTGCTTCATCTTCTGGAAAGGTACCTCTGTGCACCAAATGTGCACAAAGAATTTCCATTGAAATGGCAACTTTTGTTTGGCTTTCAAAAAGAAGTCTTCACAAAGAAGTGGTCATGACATATTCTTATATAGACTTAAAATAGAGCTATTTAAATAATTCATGATCAATTAAAAATCATTCACTGCAGACAAATTAAAAGCTCTTTTATCACATATTATTAGCCTAGGGGTATGCAAGCAAAATCAAACAAGTACCTTAACATCTACATCAGAGCAGAGTGATATTTTTACATGTTTTAGAGATCTGTTGCCAGCTATTATACTACCGTACTATCAGAGATAGCTAAGCAGAAACAAAACATCCTTTGAATCTGAGCCAGCAATGCCACAGGCATGCTCAAGGCATTGCCCGCTTTAAGAACAGTGGTTAAAGCAGTAAACTTCTCACATGACAAAAAAAGGCAATGCTAAAATGAATCTTAATGTAATTACATATATAGGCAGTCCCCAAGTTACAAACATCTGACTTACAAATGCCTCATAGTTACAAAAGAGAGTGAAACAACAGGAAGTGAGCAAAATTTACCCCTCAGAAGGGAAGTCATGCTACTCTTCCATTCTGCTTTGGTTAGACCACACCTGGAATATTGTGTCCAATTGTGGGCACCACAATTCAAGAGAGAATCATCTGGAGAGGCCCTGCTCACGATCCCACCTGCGTCGCAAGCGTGATTGGTGGGGATGAGGGACAGGGCCTTCTCCGTGGTGGCCCCCCGACTCTGGAACTCTCTCCCCAAGGACATCAGACAAGCCCCAACGTTGGCAGTCTTTAGGAAGAGCTTGAAGACGTGGTTGTTCCAGTGTGCCTTCCCAGAATAGGAAACTCCAAGCATCATGTCCCAAATGCACTTTACTAGAGATTTAAGATTAGGTTCTTGTGGGGTTTTTCGGGCTATAGGGCCATGTTCTAGAGGCATTTCTCCTGATGTTTCGCCTGCATCTATGGCAAGCATCCTCAGAGGTATTGAGGATCACCTCACTACCTCTGAGGATGCTTGCCATAGATGCAGGCAAAACGTCAGGAGAAATGCCTCTAGAACATGGCCCTATAGCCCGAAAAAACCCACAAGAACCTAGTGATTCCAGCCATGAAAGCCTTCGACAATAGATTTAAGAATGTCTGCACACTGCACCTATCTCCAAAAACCTATCCATTTCACCTGTCATGTCCAGCATTTTTTAAAAATTTAATCATTACATTTGGCCCGGCCTTAGTTTTAAATGTGTTGTGATGTTATCGTCTAATGTTTACTGCTAGTCTTTTAATGTTTATTGTTTTGTTTTATGAGTTTATTTATTGTTGTATTTGTTATGCTGTTGTTTTATTGATGTGTTGGGCCTCGGCCTCTTGTAAGCCGCACCGAGTCTTTCGGGAGATGTTAGCGGGGTATAAATAAAGGATTCTTCTTCTTATTATTATTATTATTAATATTATTATATTGACAAGCTGGACTGTGTCCAGAGGAGGGTGACTAAAATGATCAAGGGTCTGGAGAGTAAGCCCAATGAGGAGAGGCTTAAAGAGCTGGGCATGTTTCGCTTGCAGAAAAAAAGGCTGAGAGGAGACATGATAGCCATGTATAAATATGTGAGAGGAAGTCATAGGGAGAAGGGAGCAAACTTGTTTTCTGGAGACTAGGATGCAGAACAATGGCTTCAAACTACAAGAAAGGAGATTCCACCTGAACATTAGGAAGAACTTCCTGACTGTGAGAGCTGTTCAGCAGTGGAACTCTTTGCCCCAGAGTGTGGTAGAGGCTCCTTCTTTTGAAGCTTTTAAACAGAGGCTGGATGGCCATCTGTTGGGTGTGCTTTAAATGCAGCTTTCCTTACATTTGAGGTGGTTGGTTGTTTTTAAAGATTTCACAAAGTTAAAAAGGAGTTGGAATTCTACTAGGCAATTACAAACGAATGATGATTGTACAGTAGTTACAAAGCAATGCAGTGTCTGCCACCCAACCTCCCCAATGCCCACTTACTGGGAAGCAGCTACTAATTGACAGGAATATGTTCCAAACTTACTCAGGAAGCAGCTGATGGATATGCAAACCCCTTACTATTAGCAGTCTTCATTACAGCCAACAGAAGGGTTCCTGTCACGATTCCCCCTTGTTCCTGAGACTGCTCAAATGCAAGGAAGAGGGACATCTGCCAGCCACTTTCCAAGAAACTAGGGACTAGACTCCCATTGACCATAACACTGCTTCCCAGTAACTGGAGATTGCAGGATTTTCATGGTCCTTATGTGTTCCCTAAACTAGGGCATACATAGGAATTTTGAATAGTACATAGTTATACATGTATAAAGCCTAAATAATTAAAAGTTGCATATATGTTAAGATATGTTAACATTAATTTTTAACATTATGCACGTGGATCATAATTACACTGTTTAGCCGGTATTGCACCACCTGACATCCTCTGGGAAGTAGCAACCAGTAGTGAAAGGACCAAGGCAGTGACATCTCCAGCTCATCCCTCTCCAGCCAGCACTCCAATGACTTAAATCAAGAAATAGTTTTCTAAGATCTACAGAGACACTTGCTAGAACAGCTCAGCAAGCGAGAGTCCAAAAGTGGCAGGCTCAAACCCAGAATCATAGAATCATAGAATCATAGAATCATAGAATCATAGAATCAAAGAGTTGGAAGAGACCTCATGGGCCATCTAGTCCAACCCCCTGCCAAGAAGCAGGAATATTGCATTCAAATCACCCCTGACAGATGGCCATCCAGCCTCTGCTTAAAAGCTTCCAAAGAAGGAGCCTCCACCACACTCCGGGGCAGAGAGTTCCACTGCTGAACAGCTCTCACAGTCAGGAAGTTCTTCCTCATGTTCAGATGGAATCTCCTCTCTTGTAGTTTGAAGCCATTGTTCCGCGTCCTAGTCTCCAGGGAAGCAGAAAACAAGCTTGCTCCCTCCTCCCTGTGGCTTCCTCTCACAGAACTTGAATCAATGGCTAATACCAAATGAGAGACTCCCCCCTGGACACACAGAAAACTGGGCAACTTGGAAGGCGCTGAACAGACTGTGCTCTGGCACCACGAGATGCAGAGCCAACCTCAAGAAATGGGGCTACAAAGTCGAATCCACAACATGCGAGTGTGGAGATGAGCAAACCACTGACCACCTATTGCAATGCAACCTGAGTCCTGCCACATGCACAATGGAGGAATACCTTGTAGTAACACCAAAGGCACTCCAAGCGGCCAGCTACTGGTCAAAGGACATTTAATCAACTACCAAGCTTGCAAACTTTGTGCTTTGTTTGTTTGTTAAAAATGCAATACAACTGTTTAGTTTGCTCCTGACATGATAAATAAATAAATAAATAAATAAATAAATATTTTTTAAACAGTGGGTTGTTGTAGGTTTTTTCGGGCTGTATGGCCATGGGCATAGAGGCATTCTCTCCTGACGTTTTGCCTGCATCTATGGCAAGCATCCTCAGAGGTAGTGAGGATGCTTTTAACATATCTTAAACATATGAGCCCTGCCACATGCACAATGTAGGACCTACTTACAGCAACACCAGAGGCACTTCAATTGGCCAGGTACTGGTCAAAGGACATTTAATAGAATGCCAAGTTTGCAAACTTTGATTTTTTAAAAAAAAAATACAACACAACTGATTGGTTCACTCCTGACACGATAAATAAATAAATAAACAAACATTAATTTTTAAAAGTAATTATTCATTAAACATTAAGAAATTCATTAAAGCCCACTCATTTAAATATATTCACCATTCATATTTGAATAATACTATTGAAGTGATATTCCCATAATGTTTTCCATGTACCTTTAATGTACTCCAATGTACTTAAAACAACATGAAGTTGACAGTTCAAATTGGACTAAGAGTTTACTGCGATATTGACTGTCTTATTGACTAAGTGCATTTCATTCTTTTCACCATAGATTTGAGTGTGTTTAGTGGTATGCCACTGAATTTTAATAGAAAACTACAATGTCATTCTTTAAGCTGTCAAAAAAATGTTAAAATGACTTTCCTCCCACCCTGATGTATATGATGATCTAGTGGCCCCCTACCTTTCTTAATTGGCTCATAGGCAAAATCATTTTTGCATGGTATTGTCTTATACAATTTCCATGTCAAGGAAAAATACACTTCACGAGTCACTCACCATTTATTTATTTATTTATTAAAGGAAACGATGCAGTTCTTTATTTTGAAATATATATATATTTGAATCACAGCACAACAGTTCATTACAGAAAATCAGGGAGTAAATGTCTTTTGTTTCCCCTCATTTGGACCTTACTGACTTATAGCTGGAGCTGATCTCTTGTGTGAAATGTGTTTTTCTAGGGTTATAGTTTGGGAGCACAGTAGAGTGTCTGCAAGCTACTACAGCCTAGGAAGACTTTTCCATTCTATACATGCTTGACATAATAATACAGCTCTACAGTCAAATGCATGTAAAGTGTAGTTCCTTTGTATTAAAGTATTTGGAAATAGACATAGAAGTCAATTGAGAGAGGGATTGCTCGCATATCTTTCAATGTCAAGGAGCATATTGAAACGTTTCTAAAAGAATAACATTGCATCTAGAACATTTATGGGCAAAAATAATTTGTTAATTTGGAAAACTAGGGGAGAGATACGTGGAGGGGTGGCAGCTTGTTGCAAAACTTCCAGCCTTCTTTCCCTGCATGGAATAACTAGATAGACCAGACTGATCTCAGCCTACATTGAATTGGTCCCGTTTTTGTTGAAGGGAGCAGGTAATACAGTATAACAGAATTATTTATACAGCTTCTCTATAGGAGTATAGGGTCTTGTTATTTATTTGTTCAGTCGCTTCCAACTCTTCATGACCTAATGGACCTGCCCACGACAGAGGTACCTGTCGGCTGTCACCACCCCCAGCTCCTTCAGAGTCAAGCCAGTCACTTGAAGCATACCATCCATCCAGTCTAGGATCCCTTTCCTCATGTGCATGCAAGCAGGAAGAAGGGATAAATATTAAAAAATCAGATCTTAGGACTCTTACGACATCATCAGATGGAGACAGGGAAGCATCTTCTCCCTGCTTCTCTGTGCTGCCGGCACGGAGTCCCTTGGAACTCATCACATATGCTTTATCTATTTTATTGTGATGTTAGTTTTGTTGTTTGGGTTTCATTTTGTTGTATTTTGTTGTAATGTATTTCTGGGCTCAGCCTCGTGTAAGCCGCCCCGAGTCCCCTTTGGGGAGATGGTGGTGGGGTATTAATAATAATAATAATAATAATAATAATAATAGTTATTGTTATTATTAAGGCTACTTCCAGCAGGACTCCTTGAACCTCTGTGCTGGTAGCATTCCAACAGCAGAGAGAAATGTATCCCAGAGGAGTTAGGTGTAAACCCAATTCCTCATACAAAAAAGGGAAAGGAGCTGAAGAGGGGGTGAGCAGGGAAAAGTCGTGGGAAGGGGTGGCACAAGCTCTGATGGTAGGGAATACATCCAGATGGTTCCTTACACTGCCCCATGATCCCCCCCCCAGTCCTAAATCAGCACAATATGTGCATGCCTCAAAAAGAATCATGAGTTAGACCCCCGATCTCTAGGATATATAGAAGAACTGGCATAATATCTCAGCATAGAAGGCCAGGGCCACTCACACAGCCAGTGTAGTGTGGAAGCAATAAGTTTTCAGGGAGTAGTGTTGATTTGTAACCTGTCCTGCATTCACTAAGCCAGCTTGATATCTTCAGGTTTGTGTTCATTCGTTCAGTCGTTTCCGACTCTTCGTGACCTCATGGACCAGCCCACACCAGAGCTCCCTGTCAGCCGTCACCACACCCAGCTCCTTCAAGGTCAAGCCAGTCACTTCAAGGATCCCATCCATTCATCTTGCCCTTGGTCGGCCTCTCTTCCTTTTTCCTTCAATTTTCCCAAGCATCATTGTCTTCTCTAAACTTTCCTTTCTTCACATGATATGGCCAAAGTACTTCATCTTTGCCTCTACTATGCTTCCCTCCAATGAGCAGTCGGGCTTTATTTCCTGAAGTATGGACTGGTTGGATCTTCTCGCAGTCCAAGGCACTCTCAGAATTTTCCTCCAACACCACAATTCAAAAGCATCTATCTTCCTTCGCTCCGTCTTCCTTATGGTCCAGCTCTCACATCCATAGGTGACTATGGGGAATATTAGATCCAGGGAAGTATAGTGTCTAGGGTCCAGTGAAGTCATGCTACCCCTCTATTCTGCCTTGGTTAGAGTACATCTGGAATACTGTGTCCAATTCTGGGCACCACAATTGAAGGGAGATGTTGACAAGCTGGAATGTGTCCAGAGGAGGGTGACTAAAATGATCAAGGGTCTGGAGAACAAGACCTATGAGGAGCGACTTAAAGGGCTGGGCATGTTTAGCCTGAAGAAGAAAAGGCTGAGAGGAGACATGATAGCAATGGATAAATATGTGACAGGAAGTCAGAGAGAGGAGGGAGCAAGCTTGTTTTCTTATGGCACCAGGATTGTGGCGCAGCTGGCTGAGTGTCAGCTGCATTAAGATCACTCTGACCAAAAGGTCATGAGTTCGAAACCTGCCCAGGTTGGAGTGGGTTTCCAACCAATTGTGTAGCCTGTTGTCGACCTTTGCAACCTGAAAGACAGTTGCATCTGTCAAGTAGGAAAATTAGGTACCACCTTAAAGTGTGGGGAGGCTAAATTAACTAATTTATGAGGCCATAAAAAGACTCCAGCAAAGCACTCCAACAAAAAAGCATGCGGGGAATGCGGAAGTACTTCATCAGTGTCGCAGATGGACGATGAAAGCGACAGCTCCCCTAGCGGCCAGAAAAAGTTAAAATAGCCTCTGAGTATGTCTGCATATGTTGATATCAAAATTGGCATTGAATGTTTGCCATATATGTGTAATCCGCCCTGAGTCCCCTGCGGGATGAGAAGGGCGGAATATAAATGCTGCAAATAAATAAATAAAAATAAATTTTATGCTGCCCTGGAGACTCGGAAGCAGAACAATGGCTTCAAACTACAAAAAAGGAGATTCCATCTAAACATTAGGAAGAACTTCCTGACTGTGAGAGCTGTTCAGCAGTGGAACTCTCTGCCCCAGAGTGTGGTGGAGGCTCCTTCTTTGGAAGCTTTTAAACAGAGGCTGGATGGCCATCTGTTGGGGGTGCTTTGAATGCAATTTTCCCACTTCTTGGCAGGGGGTTGGACTGGATGGCTCATGAGGTCTCTTCCAACACTATGATTCTATAGTGCAGAAATTATTTTTAGATTTCTAACTTACTGTCTTCACTTGTGCATTTGCATGGAATAATTTGTATGAGAGAACCAGTCCAGGAGAATTGTCTTGCGAGTAATTCTGGGTTGTGAAATAGTACCATTTCCTCAGCTAAAGAAGTTATCATGCAAGCCAGCTTTTTCTGTCACCCACTAAAGAGTTTACGAATCAAAATATGCTAGTGCTAAGAATTACTCTGCTGGGATCAGTAAACTAGTGTCTTGCCCTTGCTTGCTTATTAGTTTTAACATCTAAATCTGAAGCAGCGATACAAAACAAACACATACCAAAAAGACTTCACAGTTTTCTGCCCTTCTAAAAGTCTTCAGCAATTCCATTTCTTTATCAAGATTCTAGTGGCAATCAACCAACCTAAAAGAGCAATTCGGCACTGTGAGTACAACTAAATTGGCATTCTTGTTCTGAATAGGGTTTTCTGCTTTGTGCAGATAAAAGCAGGGAAATCCTTTATCACACTGGAGTCCAAAGAGATCTGGATAAGATCGTTCATAACTACCAAGAGACTTAAGCCACATCTCTAAATATAAGCACTTGTTTAAAACTACTTGATTTGAATTCAACAGTGACTTGGGGATATAAAACTCATTTTGTCAGCCAGCCATGGTATAGATCAAAGATATTTCGGTAACCATAAACTATGGCTATGTCCAACATGACATGCAGTATCTAGAAGAAAGGTAGCAGAGATCAGACAGCACTGAAAGGAACTTCAGAAATTCCAAGTTTAGTCAGCCAAACATCTAGGTTGGCAAAGGGCACTTCTTGTGATATTCAAAGGACTGAATCACATGCAATCTCCCCTAAGAGCCCATCAAACAGTGCAGACAGACTTCCAGCTGTCATCCATGATGCTTCATCAGGGAACTGTCCTAGAAGCATTGAGAAATGGGGGGAGGGGGACAGGAGACAAGGAGAAATGGTCTTCTGAGCTAATGATTTGTGTGGAAATGGGAAAAAGCAGGGGAAAACATGTGGGATGGGATCTGTCAAATTTGTATGTGTTGAATCACTTCAGTGATGTGGAGCAATCCCCTTGAAGACACAGGTCCGCAGTTTGGGGGTCCTCATGGACTCAGCGCTGATGCTTGAAGCTCAGATGTCGGTGGTGGCCAGGAGGGCCTTTGCACAGTTAAAACTTGTGCGCCAGCTGCAACCGTATCTCGAGAAGCCTGACTTGACCATGGCGGTCCACGCCTTAGTTACCTCAATACTGGACTACTGTAATGCACTCTATGTAGGGCTGCCCTTGAAGATGGTTCGGAAACTACAATTGGTACAAAGGTTGGCGGCCAGATTGTTAACTGGAGCAAGTTATAGGGAGCAGTCAACCCCCCTGTTTAAACAGCTCCACTGGCTGCATATAAGTTTCCGTTCCCAATTCAAGGTGTGGGTTATTACCTATAAAGTTCTAAATGGTTCAGAACCTGTCTATCTGCATGACCGCATCCTCCCCTATGAGCCCACATGGTCCCTAAGATCCTCCGGGGATGTTCTTATCTCGCTCCCATCCCCATCTCAGGCACGGTAGGTGGGGACGAGAGAGAGGGCATTCTCCTATGGATGGTCCCTACCAAGCATTGACATTTTTCTCCCAAAACCCCACTTCATAAGCCTGGCATGGTGTTTTTTAATTAATTTAATCATTAGAAATACTGAAATTTATTTATTTACAGTATTTATATTTCGCCCTTCTCACCCCGCAGGGGACTCAGAGAGGATTACAATGTATATATACATGGCAAACATTCAATGCCATAGACACACAACATATATAGACAGACACAGAGGCAATTAAACATTCCAGCTTTTCTTGAGGGTATTCTGACTACCAGGGGAGCTGCCCCTTCACCGAACATTTGTAACTCTGATGAAGTACTTCCTTATTCTTTGCATGCTTGCTGGAGATTTTTATGGCCTCGTAAATTAGTTAAATTGACATTTCTCTCCCAAAATCTTACTTTATCCTGATTTTAGTATTTTTAATCTTTTTATCTTGCACATGCGGCCTGCTCATTGTTATGTTATGTTATGTTATTTTATTATGTATGATTTTGCTTTATCATTTTTGTACTCATATGTTGTATGTATTTTACTGTGTTCTTATTATGATTTGGTTTTACTTTATTGTAATATGCTGTTGGGATTGGCCACACGTAAGCTGCCCCGAGTCCCCATTGGGGAGATGGTGGCAGGATATTAAATAAAGTTTATTTATTTATTTTATTTATTTAGCAGTTTTGTATATCGGTTTTCTCACCTCCGTTCGAGGGACTCAGGCCGGTTTCCAACATCAATATTACAGACAGTCATTAAAACATCATATTCTAAATCACACTAAAACATTAAAATAGCAAAATACAATCATATAATTACAGTGCTCAGTCATCATAAAAAATCATTATTCGTCGTCATCACAGGATCATGGCTCATTCGTCGAATGCCAATCCCCAAAGCCAAGTTTTCACCTGTTTCCTGAACGTTAAGATAAGAAGGGACAGTTCTGATCTCCAGTGGAAGGGAGTTCCAGAGTCGAGGGGCCACCACCGAGAAGGCCCTGTCTCTCGTCCCCACCAGCCGCACCTGTGAGGCCGGTGGGATTGAGAGCAGGGCCCCTGCAGATGATCTTAGCAAGCTTGATGGCTCATAGGGGAGGATACGTTCAGACAGGTAAATTGGGCCAGAGTCGTTTAGGGCTTTATAGGTTAAGACCAGCACTTTGAATTGTGCTTGGAAGCTGACTGGAAGCCAGTGGAGCTGGCGCAACAGAGGAGTAGTATGTTCCCTGTATCCCGCTCCCGTTAATAGTCTGGCTGCTGCACGTTGGACTAATTGAAGATTATTATTATTATTATTATTACTTCATAAGCCTGGCATGGTATTTTTTTTAATTAATTTAATCATTAGAAATACTGAAATTTCAAGATATAACCACTTTATTTTTCCTGATATGGACGGGATACAAAGATTGTAAATAAATAAAATAATAAATAATTTCTCCTTCATAGTAATATTGACTTTCTAAATTGAGCTACTGCTAGCTTTTACCTTTGTTTCACATTTCTATGACAGAGAGACTCAGAGGAAAGGAGGGGACTCTCCCTTAAGAATGATGCCCTCTGTCTCCTTGAGAGTAAGGGAATTGGGAGGAGTCCATTGAGAGAAATGGTGTAGAATGATGCTTCTGTCACTTCTAAGCAGATGGTTGACCTGGGAGGAGGCAATCCTGTGTAATGCAGTGAAATAAATTCTTCATCTTCTTTAAAGATGGAACACCACAAAAGAAGAAGATTCCACATGAAAAGAAGATGATTTCTCCTGCTTTCACCCATTCTTCCCAGTTCCATCTGATGAAGTCAAAAGAGGGACTTCTGAAGGGAGATTTGCATGGGTCATTGATAGGAGTGGAGCCTGAGAACATTTCTATCAAAATAATGTACAGCTAACTGTGCTCTCAACTAGCAAAACAATTACAAGAAATGTCTAATGCTTGGAGAGTTTTATGGAGTCTGGCACTGGAAATAAATAATCTGGAGTCATTTTGCTGCAGTGTAAGACCACCAACGTTTATTCATTTGCTTCCTAATTGCACAAGGTAGGCCCAATGCTTTTTTCTACTTAGACAAAATAATGTTTCCTTCCTAAATATGTGAGGGGAAGTCATAGGGAGGAGGGAGCAAGCTTGTTTTCTGTTGCCTTGGAGACTAGGATGTGGAACAATAACTTTAAACTACAGGAAAGGAGATTCCACCCGACAATGACGATTCCTTCCTAATCATGAGAGCTATTCAGCAGTGGAACTCTCTGCACCGGACTGTGGTGGAGGCTCCTTCTTGGAAGGCTTTTAAACACAGACTGGATGGCCATCTATCAGGGGTGCTTTGAATGCAATTTTCCTGCTTCTTGGCAGGGGGTTGGACTGGATGGCCCATGAGGTCTCTTCCAACTATAATTCCATGATTCTATTCTACATACAGAAACAGACTGGATAGCCAGTTGAATAAAATCTCTATACTGGTAATGCAATAATAATAATAATAATAATAATAATAATAATAATAATAATACTTTATTTATACCCTACCACCATCTCCCCAGGGGGAGCCCCCGGTGGCGCAGTGGGTTAAACCCCTGTGCCGGCAGGACTGAAGACCGACAGGTCGCAGGTTCGAATCTGGGGAGAGGCAGATGAGTTCCCTCTATCAGCTCCAGCTCCTCATGCGGGGACATGAGAGAAGCCTCCCATAAGGATGATAAAAACATCAAATCATCTGGGTGTCCTCTGGGCAACGTCTTTGAAGACAGCTAATTCTCTCACACCAGAAGCGACTTGCAGTTTCTCAAGTCGCTCCTTACACAACAAAACAAATCTCCCCAGGGGACTCGGGGAAGCTTACATGAGGCCAAGCCCAACAACACATCAGTAAACAACAAAGCAATTCGCAAATAAAACAATATAATTAATATAACTCACATATAGACAATAACACGCAAAAGTTTAAAAACCTATGGCCGGGCCTGATGTAATAGTTTAACAACATCTTCTGTACTATACAGGTGAATCTGGCATGTAATTTCTGCTGTGTCCTCCCAGTCTCTGCTTCAAGAGGCAACTGCTTTTTTCTGTAAATATAGAGCTTCCACCCAAAAATTTATTCATATATGCATCATTATAACTAAACACTCCCTTAAAAATGAAGCAAAATTCATAAATTAGTTTTTCTACCACAACACAAACACATACACTTTATTTTCCAGAAGTGACCTGAGCACTATTTTTAGAAACCAACTGCTTAAAACTTTCCCAAAATTGAAACAAAATGAATTAAGAATTTCAGTTTGTTAAACCAATTGATTTTTTTAAAAAATACTCATATTATAACAGTTCAACACAGCGGTTTTTCAATCACTGAAGTAAATATTAAAAACATATAATTAATAAACAAGCTATGCCACTCACTGTTAGATGAAAAGGTCATTTTTTGTTCCCTAGTTTACATCACCTGTTATGCAAGTACACAGGAGCCAAACTATTTTCAAACAATAATGTCCCTACAATACTTGACTTCAACAATTAAAATTTAGCTCCCCACACCCTCCTTAAAAACCTATTAAAGCTTCCAGTTCAACATTTAATCATATTCTTAAAGCTAAAATATCAAGAGAAAATATAAAAGTTCAGATAAATGGAGGTATGTTTGAAAACACTGTCATCTGCTGGCCATTTTTTGAAAATCAGGAAGGTAAGAAAGCAAAATGAAACAATACATCAACACTTGCAAAATGTAGCTTAAGGTAAAATGAAATGCAGAAACTATTTAACACAGAAAAATAAGTGTACTAGCTGATGAAACAGTACACAAAATGGAAACATACACAAATTCTGAATCATAAAATTTATTTATTTTATTTATTTATTTTTTATTTACTTTGCTTGTATACCGCAATTTCTCAGCCTTGTAGGTGACTCAACGCGGTTTACAACAAGAGCAAAAGTCAATCCAACAGCATACAAAATTTAAAAACCATTAACAGCATAATATACAAAATGACACACCAATAACAACACATTAACGTCTCGTAACTAGAATCGTGATCCAATTTGTCTTCCATAATTCCGTTTCCTATATTCATCGTGTACATTGCAATTGTTTAACCGAACACCTGTTCGAACAGCCAGGTTTTTAGTTTTCTTCGAAACACCATTAACGAGGGGGCTGATCTAATGTCCATGGGAAGGGCGTTCCACAGCCGAGGGGCCACCACAGAAAAGGCCCTGTCCCTCGTCCCCACCAGCCATGCCTGTGATGCAGGCGGGATCGAGAGCAGGGCCTCCCCAGAAGATCTTAGAGTCCTGGTGGGTTCATAAGCAGAGATACGTTCGGATAGGTAGCTTGGGCCAGAACCGTTTAGGGCTTTAAAGGCCAACGCCAGCACTTTGAATTGAGCCCGGTAGCAAATCGGCAGCCAGTGGAGCTGGTGCAGCAAAGGAGTTGTATGCTGCCTGCGCTCCGCTCCTGTTAGTATCATGGCTGCCGCACGTTGGACTAGTTGGAGCTTCCGAGCCGTCTTCAAAGATTAGGGCTAAATACAAATGATGGTACAGGCTTTCCTCAATTACCAAAACAGACATGTTTCTGGATATTATTTCTTTAATGGAAAATGTGGTACCAGAGACAGAAACAACATAGAAAGAATAGGTATAGATTCCTATACCACAAAGAAGAGCCCTTCAACACATTTCAACAAACAGTGTATTCAATAACAACAATATGCACATGTGAAATGGAACAATCAGGTTAAGTCACTCTTGTATAAGTAAATAAAACATGTTGTACCGTCTAGAGACCACTTGAAAGCTATCTATATAAATAAAAAATGTAATGTTCGTTTGTGGGATTAACATAACTCAAAAACCACAGGGCAAATTGACACCAAATTTGGGCACAATACACCTATCAGGCCAACAAGTGACCATCACCCCTAAAACACACAGAAAACCCCAGCAGAACGGACTTTAAAATCCTCAAAATAAACCATACCCATACATTCATATACATATACACATGCACATGCACACATACATACATACAGACACACACACACACATATATATACAAGCACGCACAAATATGCACATATACACACATATACACAGACATTGTTGTTGTTCATTCGTTCAGTCGTCTCCAACTCTTTGTGACCTCATGGACCAGCCCACGCCAGAGCTCCCTGTCGGCCGTCACCACCCCCAGCTCCTTCAAGGTCAGTCCAGTCACTTCTGTGTATACACAGACATACACACATATATACACACACATATATGCATCTACACAATATACATATACACATATATTCATATACATATACGCATGCACACATATATACACACACACACATGTATATACGCAAGCACACACAAATTCGGGACTATGTCTGTTCTTGTTTTATTGTACAGGGTTAATCAAAATGCATAGGCCAATAAGCCATTCAATTGAATGGCTTATTGGCCTATGCATTTTGACTAACCCTGTATTTTAAAGTTAATTGTATTGTTTTAATCTACTGCAGTAAACCGCTCCGAGCCAAATTGGGAGTAGCGGTATACAAGTCAAATAAAATAAAAATAAAAAAAATAAAAAATACACATATACATACACATACATATTCATCTACACACATATATACACATACATACACATGCATATACACACATATCTGCATATACACAAGCACACACATATACACAATATACGTATACATATATAAATACAGAAATACACAAATATATACACACGTATACAGACATATATACACACACACAAACACACATATATACAACAATATACACATACACAAAACACATATACACAGACTGGGTCACAGCAATGCATGGCAGGGGACAGCTAGTTTCTGAAATATATTCAAAGATTATTTTTGTTCCACTTTGATTACTACAGCCATGTTTTTTAATATATATATATAGAGAGAGAGAGAGAGAGAGATTTTCTACTTTTCCCTATGTTTTGCTGCTCATGTAAGTGATCTGAAAAGCAGCTGGTGCATACTGCAGGCAACAGCAACTGTAGATATTTAATCATGAGTTTACTTACAAATTTAAAAATGGTCCCAAAAGTAATTACAGCCATTCAGGCTGGATCTATACTGCCCTATATCCCAGGATCTCATCCCAGATTATCTGCTTTAAACTGGGTTATGAGTCTCCACTACCAGATAATGAGAGATCAGACTCTGGGATTATAGAGCAGTGTAGAAGGGGCCCCGGAGGTGATGAGTAATTGTTACACATTACACACAAAGCAGCAGCATTACCTGTTACTCATGCTGTTTTGGGTGGAAAGCACCTATCTTATTCCCTTATTCACCTAAAAAGTAATGAATTACAATATGAAACTTAATTCTAAATTAATGTTCCATGTTATTCAAGATGGCTTTTTGTAGTATTCCCCTTTGAATTTCAGAATTAAGGGTATAAACCTAAACATTTGAAACATTTCAACATTTTTCCTCTGCTGAGTTGTTACCAAAGTTTTTGCACATTCTGCATTTCTGAGATTTTCCATGAAAACTTGAAGATTTTGTCTGGGGATTTTTTTTATTATTATTATTGTCGTGTCAGGAGCAAATGCTTATGTTGTGAGAGAATTGGCCGTCTGCAAGGACGTTGCCTAGGGGACGCCTGGATGATTTTTGATGTTTTATCATCCTTGTGGGAGGCTTCTCACACATGTCCCCGCATGAGGAGCTGGAGCTAATAGAGGGAGCTCATCCACCTCTCCCCGGATTCGAACCTGCGACCTGTCAGTCTTCAGTCCTGCCGGTACAGTGCTTTAACCCACTGCACCACCGGGGGCTCCATTGTCTGGGGATGATTTTGCACAAAATACATTTTTCACCAAAATAGCCTGTTATTGCACATGTACACAAACTATGTAAGTCACCTTGAGTCCCTATTCTTAATTATTATTTTAATAATAATAATTTCAGACAAGGCACTTCGTACAAAAAGTCTACTTTTGCTACTGATATAAAAGTGCTAGAATTTTCATTCTTCCAAAGCAGTGGAAAAATAAACCTGCGATTTGACAATTTTTGGGCAGGTTCAAACACATCAAGATTGAGGAAGATTTGAATTTCTACTCAGAATCAACCAGCATATAAACAATAAAACCAAATACAAAATTTACAAGAGGGTATGAACATTTCTGTGCAACACAGTAGCATTTACTATATACAGTATAATACCTGAAGACATTTTTAATGTAATTTTGATGATGTTGCTTGTTTTTTTAAAAAAAAATATTCCACCCTTCTCACCCCGCAGGGGACTCAGGGCGGATTACAGTGTACACATATATGGCAAACATTCAATGCCAATTTTTGACATACAAGCATATACAGACATACACAGAGGCTATTTAACTTTTTCTGGCCACCAGGGGAGCTGTCGCTTTCATCGTCCATCTCCGACGCTGATGAAGCACTTCCGCATTCCCCGCATGCTTCCCCGCTGGCATGCTTTGCTGGAGTCTTCTTTATGGCCTCATAAATCAGTTAATTTAGCCTCCCCACACTTTAAGGTGGTACCTAATTTTCCTACTTGACAGATGCAACTGTCTTTCGGGTTGCAAAGGTCGACAACAGGCTACACAATGGTTGGAAACCCACTCCAACCCGGGCTGGCTTCGAACTCATGACCTTTTGGTCAGAGTGATCTTAATGCAGCTGACAGTCAGCCAGCTGCGCCACAATCCCGGTGCACATGTTTTGATTTTATTTTGATGTAATATGGCCCCATGTAAGCCGCCCCGAGTCCCCATTGGAGAGATAGTGGTGAGGTATAAATAAAATTTATTATTATTATTATTATATTTATTTATTTATTTATTTATTTATTTAGACTAAAATAGTAATCCTATGCACATGGCCTAACTAAACACTCTAGGGCTCGATCTATACCGCCATATAATCAAAATTATCAAAACATATAATCCACATTATTTGCTTTGAACTGGATTATATGAGTCAACACTGCCATATAATTCATTTCAAAGCAGACAATCTGGGTTTTATATGGGAGCACAGAAGGGGCCAATAACTATTGAAACATTCACACCTAGCTCCAGCAGACAAGAGTCCTTTGTCCCACCCTGGTCAATCCACAGATATATAAACCCCTTTTTCCTAGTTCCAACAGACCTCACTACCTCTGAGGATGCTTGCCATAGATGCAGGCGAAACGTCAGGAGAGAAGGCCTCTAGATTATGGCCATACAGCCTGAAAAAACCTACAACAACCTGGGCCAATAACTGTTTTTGAAAACAATGAAGCTTGACTTAAACCCAAATAGCTGCTCTGATTAGTTTCAATGATGCAACAATAACCATAAAATGCTTGTTTTTGGATAAAAAATAAAGAAATACACAGTATGTTTTGGGATCTATTTAACAAGCTGGTTAATTTCATGAAAAGGCCTCTGTTCAAAACATAGATGCAGGCGAAACATCAGGAGAGAATGCTTCTAGAACATGGCCATATAGTCCAAAAAACCTACAACAACCCAGTGATTACAACCATGGAAGCCTTCAACAATACATTCATACTTGTATCCATCAACTTAATTGAAAAGGGAATTGAAGGGGGGTTGTAAAATGTTTTATGTTTGTAATTCAAGTAATGTTCCTTTAGAAAACCCAATGCAACAAAAATATAATTTTGGGAGTAAAAAATACAAGTGGTATAAAGGATCCTTTATTATATGAGCTAATACGTTACTCTATACTAAATTGTAACTCTAGTTCTGCAATCTATATAGCAAGATAAGCAAAATGCATTTCAACAAGACATAATATAAAAAATTAACTCAGTGCCTCCTACATAAAATCTAATATAAAAATCCCAAAAACAGTTTAAAAAATGAATATTGTGTTTTCCCCCTTGCACCTAGTTTTTTATTGTTAATGCTTACTCACATGCAGCCTCTGTGTAAATATAATGCACCCTGTATTTCTTAAGTCTAAGAAAAGGAAATCTAAGGACACATTGCAACTGGGGGGAATAGGAGCAAACACAAAATAAAATCTTTAGCAAAAACATATTTTTAAAGCCAGAATGCTACGGGTTTAAACCATCCAAACAACTTCAGCTTATAGTTAAGATTTTATCACCGCTATTCAGTAGGGACATACTCATGGGAGTGGGGGAATCAGTATTTGCACAGAGTTGTTCCGGCTGAATTGATTTATTCTTGCACTATATCATTTACCTTTACTAATCTCTCTTTAGGCTGCCATCATATGTCATCCTTCTTCAGAGAGACCCAAATGAAAAATAGAGTCTAAGGCCCCTTCCATACTGCCTCTATATCCCAGAACTTGATCCCAGATTATAGAATCATAGAATCAAAGAGTTGGAAGAGACCTCATGGGCCATCCAGTCCAACCCCCCGCCAAGAAGCAGGAACACTGCATTCAAATCACCCCTGACAAATGGCCATCCAGCCTCTGCTTAAAAGCTTCCAAAGAAGGAGCCTCCACCACACTCCGGGGCAGAGAGTTCCACTGCTGAACGGCTCTCACAGTCAGGAAGTTCTTCCTCATGTTCAGATGGAATCTCCTCTCTTGTAGTTTGAAGCCATTGTTCCGCGTCCTAGTCTCCAAGGAAGCAGAAAACAAGCTTGCTCCCTCCTCCCTGTGGCTTCCTCTCACATATTTATACATGGCTATCATATCTCCTCTCAGCCTTCTCTTCTTCAGGCTAAACATGCCCAGTTCCCTAAGCCGCTCCTCATAGGGCTTGTTCTCCAGACCCTTGATCATTTTAGTCGCCCTCCTCTGGACACATTCCAGCTTGTCAATATCTCTCTTGAATTGTGGTGCCCAGAATTGGACACAGTATTCCAGATGTGGTCTAACCAAAGCAGAATAGAGGGGTAGCATTACTTCCTTACATCTAGACACTATGCTCTTATTGATGCAGGCCAAAATCCCATTGGCTTTTTTTGCCGCCACATCACATTGTTGGCTCATGTTTAACTTGTTGTCCACGAGGACTCCAAGATCTTTTTCACACGTACTGCTCTCGAGCCAGGCGTCCCCCATTCTGTATCTTTGCATTTCATTTTTTCTGCCAAAGTGGAGTATCTTATCTTCTTATTCCTTTTATTATTATTAAATAATCTTTATTTTAAAAAGAAAGATGCATGATTATGATAAAATATCAGAGAGCTTGTGATAGAAATGGATATTTATTTATTTATTTATTTATTTATTTCATCTACTTATACCCCACCCTTCTCACCCCGGGGGGGACTCAGGGCGGCTTACAGTGGGGGCACAATTAGATGCCCAAAACAATTCACAAGCAATACAAATACAAACAATTCAACAATTAATTAAAAACATCAGTACATAATAAAATAATAAAACAGTCTCATGCTCAGGGTTCAGAGTCCATATATCCATTCCATTCCATTTGTCCTTGTCTATCATCAGATCCTTCAGTTAGCTGTCAGAATGACCAAAGGCTTGATCCCAGATCCAGGTCTTCAGTTTTTTCCTAAACGCCAAAAGGGAAGATGATGATCTAATCTCCCCAGGGAGTGAGTTCCACAGGTGGGGGGCCACCACTGAGAAGGCCCTGCTCCTCATCCCCGCCAGCCTCACTTGTGACAGTGGCGGGGTCGAGAGCAGGGCCTCCCCGGAAGATCTTAAGCTTCGAGGTGGGACATAGAGGGAGATCCGTTCGGACAAATACACTGGGCCGGAACCGTATAAGGTTTTGTAGGTCAAAACCAGCACTTTGAATTGTGCTCGGAATTGGATCGGCAGCCAGTGGAGCTGACGCAACAGGGGGGTTGTATGCTCCCTGTACGTCGCTCCGGTGAGCAATCTGGCTGCTTCTCGCTGGACTAGTTGTAGTTTCCGAGCAGTCTTCAAAGGCAACCCCACATAGAGTGCGTTGCAGTAATCCAGCCGGGATGTGACAAGAGCGTGGACCACCGTGGCCAGATCTGGCTTCCCAAGGTACAGGCGCAGCTGGCGCACAAGTTTTAATTGTGCAAAAGCTCTCCCGGCCACCGCTGAGACCTGGGGTTCCAGGCTCAGCGATGAGTCCAGGATCACTCCCAAGCTGCGAACCTGCATCTTCAGGGGGAGTGTAACCCCGTCTAACACAGGCTGTAACCCTATACCTTGTTCGGCCTTACGACTGAGATATAGATACAGATAAAGATATAGATACAGATAAATTAAGAATAAAAAAATATAAAGTAAGGAGAGAGGATTGGCCTATAAAGCCCTAAACGGTTCTGGCCCAAGCTACCTATCCGAACGTATCTCTGCCCATAAGCCCACCAGGACTCTAAGATCTTCTGGGGAGGACCTGCTCTCGATCCCGCCTGCTTCACAAGCATGGCTGGCGGGGACGAGGGACAGGGCCTTCTCTGTGGTGGCCCCTCAGCTGTGGAACGCCCTCCCCACGGATGTGAGATCAGCCCCTTCGCTAATGGTGTTTCGAAGAAAATTAAAAACTTGGCTGTTTGAAAGGGCATTCGGATAAACAGTGCAATGAATATGATGAGTACAGGAACGGAATTATGGACGACGACTTGGATCACGATTCTAGTTACGAGATGTTATTGAGTTGTTATTGATGTGTCATTATTTTGTATATTATGTTCTTAATGGTTTTAAATTGTATATTGTTTTGATTGACGTTTTACCCTTGTTGTAAACCGCGTTGAGTCGCCTGTCGGGCTGAGAAACTGCGGTATACAAGCAAAGTAAATAAATAAATAAATAAATTGGGGACCCTCAAAACCGAGGGGGAGGGAGGGGGAAGGAAGGAAGGTGACATGGGGGGGGGGGCAAAATTGAGGGGTGAAAAAGGAGTTAAAAGTGGCGAATAGATGGAAAAAATATAGATAGATAGAATTAAAAACAGATAAGTATGTCAAAAGTAGAATCCTTGACTTCCCAGTATCTTCTATGAGGTTCTCTCCTTTTCTTTTATTTCTTTTCTTTTTTTTCTCCCTCTTTTCATTTTGCCCTTCTCTATCTCTTTTTTAAAGAAATATTTTCATTTTTTTCTTTCATTAAATATGTTATCACTTGTTTCCAATCTGTTTCTTCCTTTGAGATACCCTTCTTTTTGGATAATAGGTAGGTGAGTTTATCCTAGGCTTGGGCAATCCATGGTTCTAAATGGTTCTAAAGTACTTACAAAACTAGAGTTCTGGTGGTGAAAATTTCAGAACTCTAACAAAACTTTCAAAATTTAATTATTATTTCATTATTGGTGATTTTAATGACAGAACCAATTAGGAACTGCCATTTATTATGAAATTTTGAGAGTTTTGTTAGAGTTCTGAAATTTTCACCACCAGAACTTTAGTTTTGTAAGTACTTTAGAACCATTTAGAACCATGGATTGCCCAAGCCTAGTTTATCCATGTTTCTTATATCTTGTACTCTTATATGTTCTTATTCCTGATTATTCCTGATTATCTGGCAGTGGAGAGTCATATAATCCCGTTTAAAGCAGATAATCTGGGATCTGATCCTTCTCGGTGGTGGCCCCCCGCCTCGAACGCCCTTCCAAAGGAAATTAGACAGGCCCCATCCCTCCCCTCCTTTTGTAAGAGCTTGAAGACCTGGTGATTTCAACAAGCCTTTGAGAATGGCAAGTTCTAGCTCAGCTCCAAACATTGTTGAATATGGCCTTATACTTCCTATCTATTACCCCAGTCATCCCTCCTAAGAGGCCTGGAAATGAGCAGCCACAGACCCATACCTGCTATTGTTGTTAGTCTGTTATAGGACTGTACTTAATTCTCGGTCCCCTCTTATTTTGAGTTTGCACTAGCCTTGGCCCGGCCTTTTAATAGCTCTGAACAGGAAGAATTATTTTTTAATGTATATGTGTTATTGTGATAATTTTATGCTTATCTTGTTTTGTTAATTTTATATCATGCTGTTTACTCTGTATGTTTTGGTGATGTTACTTGGAAACTGCCCTGAGTATCCCTCTCAGGGAGATAGGGCGATATATAAATAAAGATTATTATTATTATTATTATTATTATTATTATTATTATTATTTATAAATCCTGGGATATAGGGCAGTGTAGAAGGGTCCTAAGTAAATGTACCTGTTTGTGCTGCAAACATTGTTTCATTGTACTGACCTGTTGTCGCTTGTATGCCAAATGGTCCAGCTTTTTCAATTCTCCTTGAAGATTTTCATATATTTTCTGCATTTCAGATCTGGTAGAGACCTTTCGAAGAGACTCAAAAGTTCTTTGAACCTATGGGCATATAAATAGACAGGGACATTGTGAAAGATTCCCCATATTCAACAGAAATATACTAATTTGCATTCTGTTTGAACTTAGCACCAGGTCTTCTTGCAGGTCAAGTTTAATCATTAGGAAAACAATAAGGCTCTGTAACGAGGCGCGTATAATCAAGGAGGGAATTAAACTCAGGCCTCACTTATTGGAAAGAATATATTGTAGGGGAGGCCAATTATTTGTAAACTAGGGTAGCTGCCACCAATCGTGAGGTATATGGGTTATCAATGATAAGATTTGGCTTCACAGACGTAGATTGACTGAGATGAAACGGTCTTCAACAAAAGAGAACAAGTTTATTTTGTACAAAGCGTGTGGTTACGAGTTGTTGAATGACTTCTGGAACTTTAAGTAACACTTCATTTGTAATACAGTTCACTCTTTCAAATGATACAACTTATAGCAACTGTTAGTGAAATGTAGCACTTTGCTGAGCAATGTTTCCTGAGGTGAATAGCTTTCTAATTTGATCTGTCCTTGATCAAACTACTGATCTCTAGTCTTCTCTCGACTAGCGATCTTAACTAGCCTTCCCTGACTAAAGAAACTATCTAGGTTTCTCCCTCCCGCCTTCCTAGGCTGAAAAACCTACTGCTATTCCCTCTCACTGCTCTTCCACTAAACTACTATCTCCAACGGCTGACTGAAACGACCTCCTAACTGGAACTGCTCACTCCGAGCTCCAAACACTAACTCCTCACTCCTCGGAACCTAAAACCTAACTCATGACTGTTCACTCCTCTGAACCTAAACCCTCACTGAACATAAACTGTCGTTTTTCAAACTCTCCCCTCTAAGCTCCTCCCACTTCTCTCTCTACTGCATCGTCTCCATGGCAATGCACTCCTCTGACTTAGGCCGCTCCAGCATTACTGCAGCCAATCTAAACACCAATACAGTTAAAGTCATACAATTTATAATCAACTTCTGTACAGGCTCTCTAGAGACAGACCACCCAAAAGGTGACCCATTACTGGAGGTGCTCCGAGAGATGCACTCACTAATTTTCTGAAAAAAATGTACCTGGTAAAGACAATTATTAGCATTAGCAACATTAGCATAGTTATCCTCACTAATGATTTGTTTGCATGTTACCCTAGGAATTCAGGTACAATATACTCACGAGAACTTCCTGTGTACTACATCCGCGATCGCATCTCCTTCTGTGAACCGGCATGAGCACTAAGATCTTCCGGGGAGGCCCTCCTCTCAGTCCCACTACCCTCTCAAGCGTGGTTGGTGGGGACGAGAGAGAGGGCCTTCTCAGTGGTAGCCCCCCACCTGTGGAACACCCAAGGGAAATAAGACAGGCCCCATCCCTCCCCTCCTTTTGTAAGAGCTTGAAGACCTGGTTAGAAAATGACCACTTCTAACTCAGCCCCACACATTGTCGAATACGGCCTTCTTCTTCCTACCAATTACCCAGATTCTTTCCTCTAATCGGCCACAGAATGAACAGCCACAGACCCATACCTAATATTATTGTTGCCTGCCATAGCATTGCACTTAATTCCCGGGCCCCCTAGAATTTTTGGGCTTGCACAAATCTTGGCCCGGCCTTTTAAATTTTTTAATTGCCTTGAACAGGCAGGATTCTTTTAATATATGTGTGTTATGGCGACAATTTTTATGCTTATATTTTGTTTTGTTAATCTTATAGTTATGTTGTTTTTTACTTTGTATGTTTTGTGATGTTACCTGGGAACCGCTCTGAGTCCCCTCGGGGAGATGGAGCGGTATATAAATAAAGTTTTATTATTTTATTATTATTATTATTTTCCCCATCCCATTGTAGTCAGTTTGTTTATGCTGTTGTTATTCCTCTTTCTCCATTACATTATGTAATTCATTATTTATTTATTTATTTTATTTTATTTACATCACTTATATCCCGCCCATATCAGCCCGCAGGCGACTCAGGACGGTCTACATATCGGCACAATTCGATGCCATCAATACAATACAAAAGCAAAAACAATTAAGTGCATTTAGACAAAAAAGACAGTGCAATAACAATTTAGAAAGAGCTATATCCTCTCATTATGAGTATTATCATAACTTGGGGACTGCCTGTATAAGACTTATTCCAATAACTTAATTCTTCTGAAATGGATTCTGGTTTGGGTATAGAAGGCCTGTCATGTAGACCTGCAAGTGAGAAGAAATGTGTGAAGAGAGCCTATAAATCCATCTGTTGATTATCTTCATTTTGATCATCAACTTCTATTTTCATGGCAGGAAACTTTAGAGATGTTTCCCTAATTAATGCATATCATGGAGTCTGATAAAACCACAGAAACATTTTTACTCTGGTATTTATTTAAGGCTGTTTTGCTTGTATCGGGCCATATGTTTTCCCCTTTTTACTGCATGCTTCTGAAGCTGTATCTGCACAAACTCAAATGAGCAAGCTCTTTTTATGTGCTCAAATGTGGATGTGCTAAAATGTGCAAAAACTAGACCTTCATAATCTGCACTGCACAGTGGATCTCATTCATACAGGCAGCTCTCTAAGGTACTGTCAAGTAACACAACCTGCATGTCAACTAATATAGCTGGTATACAATATCAGCATGGCACCAGGAATAATATCAATCGCTAAATATTTAAGCTGCTGTATGTTTGTGAAAATCCAGTAGGAAGGCAAGAGTGTATTAATGCTTGTTCTTAATCTATGAAACTGGAAAAGGACAAAGACATGCCAGGCTCATTAAATGCTAGATGTGGTTTGATTTAATTGATAAAACAGATTTGTGTGAATGTGTACTTAAAAATCATTAAGAAGTTGTTAGTGTTTAATTGTAGCTATTCTTTAGTTTTTTGTCATCTTTGAGGTAAATGCACCTATCTAAACAACTTCAGTCTAATGCTCTAATGTTAATTTTGCTAATGTTAATACCAAATTAGTATCAGGACTGTGTGAGAGAGCTGCCTGGCTACTATTTAAATTGGCTTCGAACAGATTGGGTTTTGAATTAGCTAATGAAAAATATAATCAAAGTCACTCACACCACCTGCAAAGAGAATCTATTTATTTATTAACAATATACCTTGAATTTTTACTAAAATGGTACTCAAAGCCATTAATAATAAACTATATATAAAATAAGAAAGCTATAATCAAAATATTGAAACTGACTTCTAAGCATATCCAAACATTGCTTGGAAAAATAGTTCTCAACACAAAACACAGGTGTCCAAATGTACCAGACACTAGATTGAGAACTGTTCACGTTGCCAGGGCTCTACTTTATTCAGAGGCAGAGATGAACCAAACAAAAACCCAGTTTGTATAAAATAATTCAATTAAAACAGCACTTACTTCCTGGATATTTTAATAGTCAAAAATATAAAACATAAACATAGCACTCAGCCACAGAATAAACAAAAACAGCAAACACTGTTGCAGATTCAAGATAACTACATAATCAAAGGTCAAGTCCACTGATCAAACGCCAAGAATTCAATAAACAAAGACCAGGGATCAAGATTCTACTGTAGTCAACAGCCAGTCCAAAGATTCAAGGTTCAGGATTCTAAGAGTTCAGGAGACAGGCCAGGATACCAAAAATCCAGAGACCTGGGGGAAAACCAGCAGCATCCACCACCAAAATACGACAAATACTTTTGTCCCAAAGAACATTTCCAAGGCTTGCTCCTTATATCCAACACTGAGCTGCAACTATCTCTAGCATACCTCCACCCTTAATTGCTTTCATCCATGAACTCTTACTTACAGATTACTCAACCAATTGGAAATTACATTAACCCTTCCATCACAAACTGCTAGGCCTTCCACCACCAACCACCATCAACTGCAGAACATGATACATAACACCAACTAAGGATCTCACCACATTGATTTGCCAGCCTTCGTGGTGAATAAGGGGGCAGCAGGGCAATCAAGGCACCCCATGCCATCACATGTGGGAAAGTGACGCCACACAGCATTCCCCCATAGTAGTCCCATTGTTCCTAATGGAACATAAGAAGGTTTTTGTGTTGGCAGTGCAGCATTGTACAATGCTGCCACCCCAGCTGAGTCACAGAGCCCTGTCGGAAGAGAAGCAGTGATGGGTGATGTGGGGCTCTGTGGCTCTTCTGGGGCAGAAGTGTCATAGGATGCTGAAAATTCCTCATGTGATGAGGTCATAAATGAAAGCCAACTAACAAAAGCTAGCAAATTTCTGTTAGTTCAGTGGGGCTTCTTTCCCAGCCCTTTTTTGCTGCAGCCATCTGAATATCTGCTACATACTGTTTCACCAAATTATAAAGATGGGCTCTAGCGGGAGAGTGAATTATCTCCCCATACATAAAATGTTCAACTCACTGAGGTAGTTTGATAAGCAGAAGGAAATAATTGGATCATTGCCATTAATCTGAGTTGCAGTAATGGAATAGTGTGAATTTTAGCAACCCTCCATACAATAAAAGTAACATATACAATGTGATTTAATACACTGCACGTTCCAATCCAGACGGCAATATCTGTGACACCAAAGAGATAAAATACCCATTTATGGGTTTGGCCTCTTTCTTTCCCCCATTTTTATACATTAAACGAATCTCTTCCTTGGTCAGCAATTTCATTCTGTAGGGACTGGCATAACCTTTAAAATTAATATCGCTTCAGTGATCAAACTCTTCTCTTTTATTCTATGAAAATTACAAAACCTAGTGCAATGGAACTGGCAGGCAGAGAACCTCTTCAACTATTTCAAATGATTAATGGCAAATCGTACAGCCAAGATCTTCATGAAGGAATACTACAATATGTCAGCACTGTCATTGTATTTTGAACACACTCCAGAGAAAGCTTTACAGGCATACATGAAAAGATTGTCTTTTTTAATTGACATACACTAGCAAACACATAGGAAAAGGCAGGGGCTCCTCTAAACATAATAATTCTGCCTTACTGGAGCTTTGTTGAAAATCAAATTTCTTTTTCTGAATCAGGGCAATATTTAACAGCAATTTAGTTGTCTGAGAGAATGCTAAAAAAACCTTTTACTGATGTTTGTGTTAAATTCTGTTTTAATTTTTGTATATTTGTATTTTAAAAATGCTTTTATGTCAAGCCGCTTTGAGTCCCCTTTGGGGAGATAAAGCGGGGAATAATAATAATAATAATAATAATAATAATAATTTTATTTATTTATTTATTTATTTATTTACTGCATTTGTTGACCGCCGTTCTCAGCCCTAGGGCGACTCATGGCGGTGTACAACATATAAAAACAGTTTACAATAAGGGAATGTCACAACAATAATATCAACATAACTATCAGCAATACAATTACACTAAATCATCCGCGCCATCTCATCGTAGAATCATAAACCAATCTCGTTATCCATATTCCGTTCCAGTCATCATTGCCAATTGTTGTAGCACTTAGTCAAACGCCTTCTCAAATAACCATGTCTTTAGTCTTTTGCGGAATGTCATAAGGGAGGGCACCTGTCTGATGTCTACAGGGAGGGCGTTCCACAGCCGGGGGGCCACCACCGAGAAGGCCCTATCCCTCATCCCCTCCAGGCGTGCCTGTGAGGCAGGCGGGATCGAGAGAAGGGCCTCCCCAGACGATCTCAAGGTCCTCGTGGGCTCATAGGCCGAGATGCGGTCAGAAAGGTATTTTGGGCTGGAACCGTTTAGGGCTTTGTAGGCCAACACCAGCACCTTAAATTGGGCCCGGTAGCAGATCGGCAGCCAGTGGAGCTGGAACAACAAGGGCGTTGTGTGCTCCCTGCGTCCCGCTCCTGTTAGTAACATGGCTGCCACGCGCTGGACTAGCTGAAGCTTCCGGGCCATCTTCAAGGGCAGCCCCACGTAGAGAGCATTGCAGTAGTCAAGGCAGGATGTGACCAGAGCGTGTACTACCGTGGCCAAGTCAGACTTCCCGAGGTACGAGCGCAGCTGGCGCACGAGCCTGAGCAAATGCTCCCCTGGTCACCGCTGAAACCTGGGGATCCAGGCTCAACGATGAATCCAGGATCACACCCAAGCTGCGAACCTGCGCCATATAATAATAATAATATCAAAGTTAAAGGCTATTTGGGGGAGGGATAAGGTCAGACTTCATTTGTGATTTCAGGTATGCAGGAATTTGACCTTGGGTAGCAATCAGCCCCTATGGCAATGGTTCTCAACCTGTGGATCTCCAGATGTTTTGGCCTTCAACTCCCAGAAATCCTAACAGCTGGTAAACTGGCTGGGATTTCTGGAAGTTGTAGGCCAAAACAACCCAGACACTCACAGGTTGAGAACCACTGGCCTATAAGGAGATAGGGCAGAATATAAGTAAAGTTTTATCATTTATTATAATTTTGTTGAAGCTTGATGGTTGTTCAATAGCATATGTTCAAATTACCTGTGCAAGAGCAAAAAAATGCCACTTTTTCAACAAAACTATGTTGAGCAATATGTTGAACACTACAAGGGGGAAATTATACAATTAACATGGTGTGTGAGGAGAGGCGTTTCTTCTTTGTTGATGGTTTATTTCCATGAATACATGATTTCTTTTTTAAAATAGGAAGCAGATTATCATAATCCTTACTGCATATTCCATATTTCTGAAATATTCAACAGCACACCTGTGTAGTTTATCAAACCTTCTAACAACCCAAAAACAGTGAGAAAGTCACAGAAAAAAAATCCATAACTACTAAAAGCATCCCAAGAGTTGTTTTTACATTGTAGCCACATTATTTTAGATTTCTCAACAGAAATTTTAAAGATAGAAAATACAATTCGCTGGGTTGTTTCCAGAAATGTGATTGATTAGTATGGTATCAGTCAATAATATGGCATTTGTTTATTTGGTTTTTTTTTATTTTCAATAGAAACAGAAAATAAATATAAGAATTCATAATAATAATAATAATAATAAACCTTTATTTGTACCCCGCTACCATCTCCCAAAGGACTCGGTGCGGCTTACAAGAGGCCGAGCCCAAATACAATAGTAAAAACAACAGCAACAACAAACAGCAAAATAACTCAAAAAACAAAGCAATTACATTGACAACACACAATGACACAATTAAAATCAATGGCAGGGCCAAATGTAATAAAATTAAAAGTCCCTATCTTAGGGACAAAAATACAATTCATTGTATTTTTGTCCCTAAGATAATTGCAGACAAGAATTCATTGCATTTTTAGTCACGTTGGTTACATTCTCTCACAAGCTTAAGGATGTGACAAAAATAGTTCTATTCACAAAATACACAAAATATTTGTTTTTCCATGCCTTAAATGTACAGGTTGTTTCAAGATCTCAAAATGAAAATTGCTCGCTTTAGTCATAAGAATTTTCTAATACATGCAGTCACCAAGTAATGAACATGATAGGTTCTGTAGATTTGTACTTAAGTTGAAATTGCATATTTCAAGTGTATTTCCAGCCAATATGTGCGTGTGTTAGAGGTGTGCATTTTTCTCATTGGTCCTCATAAGTCATATCAAATTTGTTAAATTCTTACTTACGAGGTGATATCCGACATGCAAGCGTGGCCCATGCCAAAAACTTAAGAATCAAAACTTACACAATACTTTTTTGTTTGCATTTTGTAAATCTTGGAAACCTCCTAAAGTCAGTTTAATTTTCAGTGCAAGGAAGCAAAGCAAAGCCAAAAAGGCTGCTTTTCCTCTTTAAATTAATGGCCTCTCACCAATAAGAGAGGAAAAGCTGGGAGAAGGCAGAGTTTTCTAGGAAAGAAAACACAGAACTCTGGAAAATTTAGTTTGGGAAGGCAAGGAGCCCGATGCCAAAGAATGTAATAGGCCCTGCCCTAGACTACATTTCCCAGAATTCTGCTTGCATCAATCAGGAGAGGGGAGAGATTTGTCCCTCCATAACCATCCAGAGTTCCAAGGAACAGTTGAATCTGCAAAGAGGAGGACTGACAGGATGGGAAGAAATTTCTAAATGGATGGCCACTGAGGGACTCTTCCAACTCAATAGGGGAAGCATATTAATAAGTTTAGAGGCTGGATGGCCATCTTTCAGGAGAGCTTTGATGGTGGCCTTCTGCCTGGAAGAAGGGAGTTGGACTAGATAGCTTTTGGGGGTCCCCTCGAACTCTAGGATTCTATGAAAATGTAGAATTGGTTTCTATTGGTTTCTATTGGTTAATATGAAAGACATTCAATGAGACAGCTGTTGTGGCTTTCTAAAAATGTGTTTTTGTCAAAACTTCTTTTAAAAATTCCTAAAATCAGTAGATGTATTAAGATTTCTGAAATTTTGGGGGAATGGCCACCTCTTATCTTGTGTCATTGTAAAGAAAATTCAAGAAGATGACTCTTGTAGTTTTTTAAAATGTTGCTTATAAAAACTTTGAAATTTTCCCCCAAATCCTTGGATAGGTGAAACATTCTAAAACTTGATGGGCCAACAGTGGTAAATGTGATGTACCATTGTAGCAAGTTTCACCCAAATAGCTGTAAAAATGAGGGAGAACGGAGCCCCTGAAGTTTCCCCAATTATAGTAATTACGTGTAATTACTATAACAAACAAGTAACACATTTTTGTCACTCCCATTATAGTAATGAAATTTTCACTAACTATACTTTGGAAACACTTTAGAAATGAAACACCAGCACCCCTAATTTTGTAATGACTTTTGAAACATTTTTTATCGATCACACATGCCGTGTGTATGTATATACACACACACACATGCATGCTTTGGACAACATAGGGAAGGGTGAACACCTCTTGGTGTTTGCTTTGCTGTCTGTGTTCCTGTTCAGAAGATTTCACCTCATTTTCTGTTCCTGTGAAAATTGGATTTTGAAAAAATTGGCTTGTTGTGCAAACAAGGATTGGGGATAAAGTTTCAGTGGAGACCCCTTTTCCCCATGATAATTCTTTCAGGAGTGAATTTCCCTTCCTAGGGATAAATTTATCTCACTTCCTGTGGTTTCATCCCCGTTTTGAACTATGAGTCATATGTACGTGCGTCAGATGTTTGTAACTTGGGGAATGCCTGTATATGCCTCCCAGAAAGCAATGAGATAAGTTGGCTAACAGGGTACGGGGTTACAGCCTGTGCTGGACGGGGTCACACTCCCTCTGAAAGCTCGGGTACGCAGTCTGGGAGTTCTCCTGGATTCATCGCTGAGCCTGGAACCCCAGGTCTCAGCGGTGGTCAGGGGAGCATTCACACAATTAAAACTTGTGCGCCTGCTGCGTCCGTACCTTGGGAGGGCTGACTTGGCCACGGTAGTACACGCTTTGGTTACATCCCGCTTAGACTACTGCAACGCTCTCTACGTGGGGTTGCCTTTGAAGACTGTCCAGAAGCTGCAGCAAGTCCAACGCACGGCAGCCAGATTACTAACGGGGGCTGGGTACAGGGAGCACACCACTCCACTGTTACGCCAGCTCCACTGGCTACCAAATAGCTTCCGAGCACAATTCAAAGTGCTGGTGTTGACCCTAAACGACTCCGGCCCTGTTTACCTCTCCGAACGTATTCTCCCCTACGAACCATCAAGATTATTAAGATCATCTGAAGAGGTCCTGCTCTCCGTCCCACTGGCCTCGCAAGCGCACCTGGTGGGGACGAGGGACAGGGCCTTCTCGGTGGTGGCCCCGCGACTCTGGAACTCTCTCCCTCTGGAGGCCAGAACCGCCCCATCCATCCTAACATTTAGGAAACGGGTGAAGACGTGGCTGTGGAGTCAGGCCTTCGATGAATGAGACAATACCATACGACCCTGGATGGAAGTTGATGTAGATCCATCTTAATAGGACGACTGACCACTGTAGTTTTATATAGAGTGTTTTTAAAGTTGTTTTTGTAATTGTGATATATGATATTTTAATGAGTGTATATGTTTTTTATGGCTGGAAACCGGGCTGAGTCCCTCAATGAGGTTGAGAAGCTCGGTATAGAAAACTGTGAAATAAATAAATAAATAAATAAATAAATAATATATCTAATTTGACTTAAGCATGATTGACTTGGTTTGAAGATTTTAATTCCTTCTTCTAAAGAATTCTTTATTCATTTACTTCCCAAAATTCTATAGAGCCTTTCACGTTAATTTCACTGAGTGGGAAGGAGGATGAAAATTAACATAATACAATGATTACTGGGAGCAACAGAATGAACACATTTCAATTTTGGGGAAGCTATAATCTTGCAGAGCTACAATGAAAAAATACCACTAAGTGTCATAAACATTTGAAATTATTTTAAAAACAGCATAAATAATTTGTAGAATAAAAAAGATTCTACAAGTTAACAAAGGCTCATTCATTGATCATAGCGAAGAATGGAAGAGCATTCCACTGGTTTTTCCCCAATGTTAATTAAAATAAAAGATAGTGTAAAAGGTAATATATATCAGTCCATGTATGTTGGTCTGAGCTGATTCCACATCCATCTTCTTTTCTCTTTATTGATCAATAGTTACAAGACCAATGACTTACTAACCTCACTATTTTAATTAAGAATTTGCCAAAGCACAGACTTAAATCTTTCAGAGGAGGAAGCTTGAGAACTGAGTAGAGGAGATGTACGGTTAATTTGTCAATCTTTAGCATCTACTCACTGTGGTCAGATGTTGCAGCAAGTATGAGACATCAATCATATCTGCCAGAATAAGGAGTCTTGTAACAGCAGCCAGAAGTGTACGTGCTACTTGGACAACTGCCTCCCTTTTAGGAACATAACAGGGATCATCTGTGAAAGTTTTTGCTGATATCTTTAAAGCTTCACCTGCAAAAATAATATACAATGAATGCCGCAGTTCATTTTTCCATGGGTAAATTCATAATGCAATTCTGCTGATACAATATTGTACTAGTTGATTCGTATGGTACTGCTACGAATGTCATTTTAATATTTTCAGTTAATGGCTTAGTGTTGAATTTGCTAGTTAACATTATTATTATTATTATTATTATTTTATTAAATTTTATTTGCACCCCGCTAGCATCTCCCGAAGGACTCGATGCGGCTTACAAAGGTCAAGGCCTCAACACAACAACAGCATAACAAATACAACTCAAAGCAAATCAAAACATAAAGCAATAACAACAAAACATTACACCATAACACAGTAAAAACTAGGGCCGGGCCAAGTAATGGGTACAGATTAAAACATCAAGTAAACAACATTGTACCTGAGGGAATTCAAGGGAACATGTGAGCTTCTGACCTCTAATGGGTCATTTAAACATGTAAATTTCCATGATAGGCAATTACGAAATCATTGACATAAATGCAAATCTATAAAGTAACAACATGGAAATAACATAGCTACAGTTAATTAGACCTCACTACCTCTGAGGATGCTTGCCATAGATGCAGGTGAAACGTCAGGAGAGAATGCCTCTAGAACATGGCCATATAGCCTTAAAAAACCTACAACAACCCAACATAGCTACTCTTTTGTAGTAAGGATGTAATGACATAATATTAGTGTTACTTTGGGGATGTGACAAATAACAACAATTACATTTATTTGTAATTTTAAAATCTCCTACTTAGAACCAAAAGGATAAACATGGGGTCCACCAAGGAGGAGAGAAGGGCCTTGGCCCTGCTTACACACATCAACATCCTATAAAAGGACTAATAAAATGGGTATGATTAGCTCAGAGGCCTCATCTCACCCCAAAATGGATTTGTACTCCATGCTAAAGTCACTCAACGTTGTGACAAAATTAAATGGTACATAAGTATCCACCTGGACTGACCTTGAAGGAGCTGGGGGTGGTGACGGCTGACAGGGAGCTCTGGCATGGACTGGTCCATGAGGTCACGAAGAGTCGGAGACGACTGAACGAATGAACAACACCAATGTATCCACCAAAAAATGTATCAGAAAACCTAAATAATTCCAAAGTCATCCAATAAATGAAGAAGGTGAGTGACATTTCTAAGCAATTCCTGGGTTGGAGAAGGAAACCTAGCTTGTAGGGATGCAGACTCTAACCTGGCTTCACTTCACACATACAGCTGCCACCTGGCATCAACCAACTGGGTAGTTTTTCTGACTCCACCAAAGTCTGAAAAACCACATGAACTTTTGGAAAGGAGAAGGAAGCCAAAGCCAGACATCCTCCAGTACAATCTGCAACACTATTCTTCAAAAGCTAAGACAATGAAAAAGTAAAAAGCTGCACAACATGTTGCCTCCTTTTAAAATGCAAAATTTATCTAAACTCTTTTGGGTTGCCCTTACAATGAGTTATATAAGTGCTTTTTGAAAATAACACAGGGATACCACCACTATTTATCTGGCAGGAGAGACCTTGGTGCCTTCTGTAATGAAATTATTGGTTTACTTGTTGAGTTCTTGAATCAGCATTTTTATGTTGATGCTGATTTGTACATAATATCATAGTACAAATTAAAACATTAAAACAACATAAAACACAACAAGCACTAAAAACCTGTTTTCACTGAGAAAATTTATCTTCATCTTCTGCTTCCAGGCCTATTTGATATCTATACAGTCAATCAGGTGATTCCATCTATATAGTCATCTCTTTGGTTGCTTGACAAATGTGTTTGAATTTTGTGAGCACAACAGTTAATTAATTGCAATCAGGCTGGATCTACACTTGCCTATATCCCAGGATCTCATCTCAGATTATTTACTTATCCCAGATTATCTGGCAGCATATATATATACCAAAGCAGTATATATATAATCAAAAGCAGATAATCTGGGATCCGTTCCTGGGATATAGAGCAGTGAAATCCAGCCTCAGTCACTTCCCTTCTTCATTTCTTGATCCTAGGTCAATTTTTCCTATAATGTTTGATTCTGCTTAGTTTCCTGCTTTTGTATTCCAATATCCTATTATTAACAATAAGTCCTGTTTTAGTGTGTAGTAGTGGTTCAAACACTGGACCTCGACTCTGGAAAGCAGAATTTGAATCCATGGACACTGTCACCAACTTGGGCAAGTCACAAACTCTCAATCTCAGGGGAAAGTGAAGACAACACACACACTCCCAACAGATCTTGCCAAGAAACCCCTGTGATGGTGTCATCGAGAAATTGACCCCCATCCTCTAATAATATATCTAATTTTTTTTTACTGACTCCTGCAAACAGAACTTGGCTGAGTTTCAGACAGACCGCCCCAGCCCAGCTCCAAACATTCATGGAAGGATTTATCTAATCATTTACCAAGCCTAAAATTGTTTTGTCAGGAAACTACTCAGACCTGAGGTAATGCCCATCCAAAGAAGACAATGGTCCCACACCTCTTATAGAGGTTTATTTTGACAAAATATTTCAGAGCTCCTGTGTCTAGATTTAGGATTATGCTTTCTTACTAAACAAAGGGGGGGGGAGACGTATGTACATACAAAAACTGTATATGTATACACAAAAAATGGGGTGCAACCATAGACATATTCCCAGGGACCCAAAAAACTTGATATTATATGAGCTTGTAAAACTATTGGGGGATGAACATCCAGAAAGCCAGCCTGATATTCAGCTGAGAGAAAATCTCTGAGAAATAAGACTTCTTTAGAGATACAATTAAAGTCATGTAATTAAAGTCAGCTTCCATGAAAACCATCCAGGTGTTTCAGAAATATCAGATGTGCCTCAATGAAATCTGCATTGTATTATATATTTTCTATTCAGTCACAAGCTTTGTTTTTTGCCTCTGGGGCTGACATCTATTGTAAACCTCCATAATCCCATCCTGGACTATTTCAGACAATTTTCCAAGTCTTGCCCCTTTTCTCCTGGGAGGATCTTCCAAATGGATCCAGCTTCAAATGGGCAAATAGCAGCTCTCAATTTTCCCGCCACAAGAGAGATTACATCCACCTCTAACATCACAGGCTATGACAGATCGCATCCTAGCTCAACCATTCCTGAACCAATCAGGAGAGGGAGAAGCTCTTCTGAATGGCAGACAAAGGAGATAAAATGCTTTGCACTGTATTGTATGGTATGTCAGCTCTTTTGACAATTATGCTGTTCTAACATCCATCTGGCCAGATGAATAAAGCTTCTGCTTCTGCCTTCAAACTCAGTCACATTTTTCCTGGCTTTCAAGGTAGCATGGTATAAAGGATCATGGGGAGTTATTATATGTGACTCCTAATAATAAATCAATCACACCACTGATCACCAGTTTAAAGGAATCTTAATTACTAATCTCCCAGTTGTACTCCAATATGATGGAATCTGATTCTGGCATGGAGCGTTTATATGTGTATGAGGTAACGTGTATGTTCTTGGTAGATTCGCTGCCACCACCTAAATTACTTTAGGATATTTCAAGATGATTTCCCTGAGGTAATCTTCTTCCTGCCCACCAGCTCTCCCTTAGCTCCTTGAGATGACTGTGATGTAAAGATGTTAAAACAGATAGAAATATTCTCACAGGAATGAATCACTTCTGAGACTTCTTTAAAAGTTGAACTAGAGAAAATGTTTATTTATGATATTGAACAAACAACTATCTTCTTTAATGAGGCACACAAGCTTGAATGGTTACTGAGGTACAATAATCTTGATGGTTACTAGAAGCAAGTTACTTGACTTAGATATGAGTAAAACTCCTTACTCTACAATAACACCATAGCAGTGAGTTCCACACACTAACCTAACCAGGTTGTCCACAGAGCAATTAGCTACACTCTAAGCAGAGTCCTCTGTAAGCTAATCTACCCTAACCCAGAGAGCAAACCACTTGTGTAAAAAACCCACACAAGCACCCAGGCGACTACTTTGACCCTCCTGGCCAAATAATGCAGCCTTGCCTGTCACAAATGCTCTCTGACAGAAAAATCTAAGCTCAAAAATCTACCTCTCTTCTCCTCTGTTCCCAAAATCACTCCTTCTTCTTCAAACCCTAAAATCAATCTCCCTTCTTCTCTCAAGCTGACACTTTTCCCTCTCAGGGCTAAATTCCTCCCATCCATCCTAACCAATCAAAAGAGCTTCAGCTCCTTCCCTTTTCTCCTTTTACACTCCCAAGATGTCTGCTTCCTTTGCTGACACTCCCAAAATGGAGTCCTGCCTACTGACATTCCAGGCTTCTCTTTCGGCCTACGAGGTAATAATCATTACACGTGGGCTACTGGGCAATGGATTTACACTGCCTACTTGTGGCAGATAGCTGATTTCAGTCACAATGGGTTCCCCTTAAGGTGGCCATAAGTTGGAAATGACTTGAAAACAGACAAAAACAACAGTTTGCTTCTCAGCTCCAGCACAGAGGCTTTCAATTTTTCTTCTGCTGCTTCTATAGCTGGAGCATAAACTTTGATTATATCCCAAACTAGATTATTGATATGTTTTCCCAGAAAGTTTATTAACATTATTTAGTCAGACTTTGCATTATATCCTTTGACTGTTTTTAAAGTATTTCTCCTCACTATTAATAGCATTCAATTTCTTCTTATATTTTTCATTTTCTGTAGTTATCTGACTTAAAATGTCCTATTCTTGCCCACTTTAGATCGCTCACCCCAAGCATTACAATATTTATCTGTTTTCCATGTCTTGTTGTACTGCACCTGGCTTCCCATCATTCGTGCTTCTTACATTCCATGTTCCAATCATATGTGTATCCAACTTTGGATATTTCTTTCACCTCTGACTGAAGTGCCCACCTACTCTAGCCTTCAGTGGTTAGGGCAGCTGTCAGCCTCATGCTGAAATTTGATTTATTGCATATATACAGACATACATGCTTAAAACTAATATGGGACATAATTAAAGTGGGTACAGAAAGAGAGAATCAGAGAACACAGGATTGGCATAAAAACAAAGGGAAATTAAAAGGCACAGTATAATCAAAGCAATGAGGCTGCAAAAGATTCTGGGAGGGAAAAGAGATTTAAGATGGTAATAGGATTTTAGGATAATATGGAACTAGAAAGAGAGACAAAATGGAGGAAGAATTATGAGGCATAATTAGCTGATAATACATGGGCTTACACCAAGTAGAATGCAAAACAGGGACATGAAGGAAAATAAGATATAATTAAGTTGACCTGCTTTATTGAAAAGAAAAGCTTGAAAAATCCTTTATTTCCACATATAATATACAAAACTGTTACTGTTTGTCTTGTTTTTTTTAAATGCATGATATGACATGACACTCAAAAGGATATTATTTAACATATGATATTTTGAAATATCATAGGCCCCATCTACATTGCAGTATAACGCAGTTTGAAACAGCATTATATGGTCAGTATTGTTGGAGCTCAACCTATGATTGTGTTTAAGGGTCAGGGTAGTTTAGATGTGGGGAGGGATGACAATGAGTTTCAAGATGGCAATGGTCTGGTCAATTATATTGATTCAGAGAATGACCAGGATATCCCTGTTCAAAGTGTAGTTTCTCATGAGAATGTCCCTGAAGGGTGTGGGGATGATGGTGTGCTCCCTGAATTGCTACCAGAGAATTCCCATGATTTGGAGCTTGAAAACAGCTTGGCACCTGGCCCAGCTGCAGAAATTAATGAGCAAATAGATAGACAGGAGGAGATTAGTCAAAACAGAAGAGCCGAGCAGAGGCTTCGGCATTCTGCCAGGCTCAGAGAGAGAAAGATAAGAGACTCAAAGCTAAAGCGAAACCAATTTCTGAGCACTTGGGACATACCTCAACGAGGAGATAAAACTCCAAGTACAGGATATGTAGTCAGATGAAGCATAGTTTGGAATCAAGTCAAGTTTTTGTCCTTGTTTCCTGGAAGATTTGCTTGGAAAGATTCATGCTTTAAGTGCCTTTGTTTCATGGTTTTGATTCTTGTATTCTATGATTTTATATTCATGTTTCCTGGTTTCTTGGATTTTATTAGAGAAGTTTTTGCCTTTGTTTTTCATGGGCTTTGATAGACTATTACCCTGAACTACTTTGTTCCGGCTTATCTTCCTACCTAATTGGATGTACCTATTTCTTTAAAGTGCTTTTTACTTTACTGCTTTTCTAATTCTCTTCAATAAAGGGATTGCTTTTCCTACTCAACTATGTGGTGTTTAAAATCAGAGGGCTTTTCCTGTTCTGGAGTGCAACAAGTACAGACTCATATAATGAAGATAAATTTCATTAAACTATATTATATGAGTCTACACTAACCATATAATGCAGTTTCAAATTGCATTATATGGCAGTGTAAATGAAGTCATAGGTGTAAGGTTGCATTTTATCACCCTTTCTATTTAACTTGTACACTGAGTGTGTAATGTTGAGCAAGGATATTATAAGGATTATGAACAAGGATTATGGAACAATACTACTATGCACTTTATATGTTTTAAATTCTGTTATTAATCTAAGCATTTATTTTCTGACCTGTTTTAATTGTTTACTTGATGGAATATGTTTTTATGACTGTGTTTTATGCGACACTGAATTTTGTCAGAGCTGTAAGTTGCCTTGAGTCCCCCAATGAGGTGAGAAAGGTAGGGTATAATAAATAAATAAATAAATAAATAAATAAATAATGAATAAACCAAGATTAGTCTCAAAAAAAAGAAGACATGAAAATTGGAGGCACATCAAAAAGTAAGATATGTAGGCATCACCATACTAATAGAAGAAAATAGCAAAAATATGGAACAGTTACTGAGGAAAGTCCGGGGAAAGTCCAAAGGCAAGTTTACACTAGGAAAATAAAATAATGCCAACAGATAATAAAGTAGATTATAAAGGCATTGAAATAGTTCACTATTTTCCATATCTTTGTTCATTCATAAATTGGGATGGAGACTGTATTCAACAAATTAAAACAAAACAAGGATTTGATAGGGCAGTTATGAAGAAACTAAACAAGATACACAATTGAATACTAATATTCAGCTTGTTCATGTATGCGTTGTAAAACTGGACAGTGAAGAAAGATGTTGGGAAGAAAATAAACTCAATTGAAATGTGAAACTGGAAAAAAGTTCTACAGTTACCATAGACAGCTGAAAAGACAAATAAATGACTCCAACAACAAATTATGCCTGACCTTTCCCCAGAAGCCAAAGTGACTAAACTGAGATTGACATATCATGAGAACATATGGATGACTTGAAAAAAAATGCTTGATAAGGTAGAAGGCAGTAGAAAGAGAGGCAGATCATATAACAGAGGGAACGACTCAATCAAGGAAGCAATGGAACTGAGTCCGAAAGATCTGAGTCTCAATGATAGGATGACTTACAGGTTGCAATAAGTCGAAGTCAGTTTGACTACAGTTAGCAACAATACTCAATATCATTCCCATTTTAAAACACTCTTAGTGAGCACATAATGCAGTGCAGTGCTGCACAAGACATAGGACACAAATGAACTTTCTTGAACGTCTACATGAAACCGCTGGTCCCAATTCAAGGTGCAGATTATCACCTATAAAGCCTTATACGGTTTGGGACCCGCCTACCTTTGTGACCGTATCTCCCTCCATGAATCATAGAATCATAGAATCAAAGAGTTGGAAGAGACCTCATGGGCCATCCAGTCCAACCCCCTGCCAAAAAGCAGGAATATTGCATTCAAATCACCCCTGACAGATGGCCATCCAGCCTCTGTTTAAAAGCTTCCAAAGAAGGAGCCTCCACCACACTCTGGGGCAGAGAGTTCCACTGCTGAACGGCTCTCACAGTCAGGAAGTTCTTCCTCATGTTCAGATGGAATCTCCTTTCTTGTAGTTTGAAGCCATTGTTTTGCATCCTAGTCTCCAGGGAAGCCGAAAACAAGCTTGCTCCCTCCTCCCTGTGGCTTCCTTTCACATATTTATACATGGCTATCATATCTCCTCTCAGCCTTCTCTTCTTCAGGCTAAACATGCCCAGCTCCTTAAGCTGCTCCTCATAGGGCTTGTTCTCCAGACCCTTGATCATTTTAGTCACCCTCCTCTGGACACATTCTAGCGTGTCAATATCTCTCTTGAATTGTGGTGCCCAGAATTGGACACAATATTCCAGGTGTGGTCTAACCAAAGCGGAATAGAGGGGTAGCATTACTTCCCTATATCTAGACACTGTGCTCTTATTGATGCAGGCCAAAATCCCATTGGCTTCTTTTGCCACCACATCACATTGTTGGCTCATGTTTAACTTGTTCTCCATGAGGACTCCAAGATCTTTTTTCACACGTACTGCTCTCGAGCCAGGCATTGTCCCCCATTCTGTATCTTTGCATTTCGTTTTTCCTGCCAAAGTGGAGTATCTTGCATTTGTCACTGTTGAACTTCATTTTGTTAGTTTTGGCCCATCTCTCTAATCTGTCAAGATCGTTTTGAATCCTGTTCCTGTCCTCTGGAGTATTGGCTGTCCCTCCCAATTTGGTGTCATCTGCAAACTTGATGATCATGCCTTCTAGCCCTTCATCTAAGTCATTAATAAAGATGTTGAACAGGACCGGGCCCAGGACGGAACCCTGCGGCACTCCGCTCGTCACTTCTTTCCAGGATGAAGAAAACTCAATATCATTCCCATTTTAAAACACTCTTAGTGAGCGCATAATGCAGTGCAGTGCTGCACAAGAGATAAGACACAAATGAACTTTCTTGAACTTTACCTTTCTCCTACCAGCTCTTGCCAGCATAACCAAGAGCTATTACAGGTTGTAGTCCAACATTGGGAAAGCCACAGGTCACATACCCTTCCACTGTAAGATGATTGGGGGGGGGGGGGGGGACAGTTCAACAACATCTAAAGAACCACATTGTCCACTGCTTATCTATCATATGTTCACTCCTGTTCTCCATTTGTGGCATGGTATGAATTATGCAAGCTTAGGTTGCTTCACACAATATCACAGAAGTCATAAATCTTCCAGTGTGAGTGTATGCCACAGGCAATAATTGCTAATCAGGAACTTGCTGAAGAATGTAAGTGAAACAAATACATGTTTTAAAATGCTACTGGCTGTTAAATTTTTTAGCTGATACAATACATTGACCCTATGAATCAGATACTAATATGGGAGAGGGAGTCTGACAGGTATCTGGTCTGATCCTATGGCAGGAATAAAACTTTATGACCCTCTGGTTTCTTTCAGTATTACAATTATGAGAAAGTTAATATATTTTATCATTCTACTTTGGTAAGAACTGACCACGGAACAACAGACTGGTTCAAGATTGGGAAAGGCGTACGGCAAGGCTGCATACTCTCACCCAACCTTTTTCACTTGTATGCAGAACACATCATGCGATGTGCGGGGCTTGATGAATGCAAAGCTGGGGTGAAAATTGCTGGAAGAAACATTAACAACCTCAGATATGCAGATGACACCACTCTGATGGCTGAAAGCGAGGAGGAGCTGAGGAGCCTTCTAATCAAGGTGAAAGAAGAAAGCACAAAAGCTGGGTTGCAGATAACATAAAAAAAAACCAAGATTATGGCAACAAGAATGATTGACAACTGGAAAATAGAGGGAGAAAATGTGGAGGCCGTGACAGACTTTGTATTTCTAGGTGCAAAGATTACTGCAGATGCAGACTGTAGCCAGGAAATCAGAAGACGCTTACTTCTTGGGAGGAGAGCAATGTCCAGTCTCGATAAAATCGTAAAGAGTAGAGACATCAGACTGGCAACAAAGATCCGCCTAGTCAAAGCCATGGTCTTCCCTGTAGTCACCTACGGATGTGAGAGCTGGACCTTAGGGAAGGCTGAGCGAAGGAAAATCTATGCTTTTGAGCTGTGGTGTTGGAGGAAAGTGCTGAGAGTGCCTTGGACTGCGAGAAGGTCCAACCAGTCCATCCTCCAGGAAATAAAACCCGGCTGCTCATTGGAGGGAAGGATACTAGAGACAAAGTTGAAGTACTTTGGCCACATCATGAGGAGACAGCAAAGCCTGGAGAAGACAATTATGCTGGGGAAAGTGGAAGGCAAAAGGAAGAGGGGCCAACCAAGGGCAAGATGGATGGATAGCATCCTTGAAGTGACTGGACTGACCTTGAAGGAGCTGGGGGTGGTGACGGCCGACAGAGAGCTCTGGCGTGGGCTGGTCCATGAGGTCACGAAGAGTCGGAGACGACTGAACGAATGAACAACAACAACTTTGGTTACCAAAGCCAAGAGGAAAAATGAAACTATCCACACTTTCCCTAGCCACAATTTTATTTGTTTATTTACTGTTGTGCTTCACAAGAATAAAAAGGAAGAAGCATCAATACATTAAGGCGGTTTTCAGGTTGTATCTCCCTGGCTGGGGAAGAAGTACTGCAACTGCAGGCTGCAGCTTTGAAGGATTGCTTCATGAGAACTAATAGATTTGTTGTGCACAAAAAAAAATATCACTGAATTCATGCAAGAGGGGAAATGGGACAAGAGAGACGTGATTAACTTGGCAAAGAGAATTTATTACTGCAGGGCAGACAGAAAAGGGAACTGAAAAAAGATATGAAGGAAAAATCGGAACAGAGCTGATTGATTAATTCTGCATGCTAAGTAGCAGGGCTTTGATGATCCAGAAAAGAATGATAAGAGACAGACAAAGTGAAGTTTCAGATTAAAACAGCACTGAGTTTGTCAGAAAATGTGGGGATTCAATGAAGAGGTCACATGCCCAAGCAGCAACTATGACAATTATGCAGAATAAGAAGAGAAGAACTATTCAGAAGAACAAGACTTGCCAGATTCTCCCCAAACATCACTTAGCAAGGTCAGTCTTATCATTAGGTAGAGTGAAGCTAGAAAATCTGGTGGCATGTGTTAGGAGAGAAGTGGTATACCCCTATCCTCCCAAGGCTCCAGCCCATCCCCATTTCTTGGAAGATACAGCTTTATCCAATTGTATTGCAACTTCTATACAGGGCTATCATATCTCCTCTCAGCCTTCTCTTCTTCAGGCTAAACATGCCCAGCTCCTTAAGCCGCTCCTCATAGGGCTTGTTCTCCAGACCCTTGATCATAACATCTGCATGGAGAGATGAATGTCATCACAAGTGTTCTGGAGCCTTGCCCCTCCTGAAAGCAGTTTAAAAAGGACTGGCTGATTGGGTAAGGGGAATGGTGAATGCCTCAGTGAAGAAAGGGAAGTTTTGATCCTGCTTAAAAGAGGTTGTGGTGAGATCATTGCTTTAAAAAAAGCCCTCCCTGGCTCCCATTATCTATATAAATAAAAATGTAATGTTCATTTGTGGGATTAACAGAACTCACAAACCATTGGATGAATTACCGCCAAATTTGGCCACAAGACACCTACTAACCCAAGGAGCACCTCTCTCAAGTGCTGCCTTCAAGTTCAACCCTTTTCCAGCCTATGTCTAGAGGGAAGAAAGAAGGAGGGAAAGGGGGAAGGAAGGAAGGAGAGAAGGAGGGAGGAAAAGAGAGAAAGAAGGAAGGAGGAAAGGAAGGAAAGAAAGAGGTAGAGAAGGAACGAAGGCGAAAAGGAAAGAAAAAGAGATGGAAGGAAAGAGAGAGGGAAGGAAGAAGAGAAAGAAAGAGAGAATCATAGAATCATAGAATCAAAGAGTTGGAAGAGACCTCATGGGCCATCCAGTCCAACCCCCTGCCAAGAAGCAGGAATATTGCATTCAAATCACCCCTGACAGATGGCCATCCAGCCTCTGTTTAAAAGCTTCCAAAGAAGGAGCCTCCATCACACTCTGGGGCAGAGAGTTCCACTGCTGAATGGCTCTCACAGTCAGGAAGTTCTTCCTCATGTTCAGATGGAATCTCCTTTCTTGGAGTTTGAAGTCATTGTTCTGCGTCCTAGTCTCCAGGGAAGCAGAAAACAAGCTTGCTCCCTCCTTCCTCCCTGTGGCTTCCTCTCACATATTTATACATGGCTATCATATCTTCTCTCAGCCTTCTGTTCTTCAGGCTAAACATGCCCAGCTCCTTAAGCCGCTCCTCATAGGGCTTGTTCTCCAGACCCTTGATCATTTTAGTCACCCTCCTCTGGACACATTGCAGCTTGTCAATACCTCTCTTGAATTATGGTGCCCAGAATTGGACACAATATTCAAGGTGTGGTCTAACCAAAGCGGAATAGAGGGGTAGCATTACTTCCCTAGATCTAGACACTATGCTCCTATTGATGCAGGCCAAAATCCCATTGGCTTTTTTTGCCACCACATCACATTGTTGGCTCATGTTTAACTTGTTGCCCACGAGGACTCCAAGATCTTTTTCACACATACTGCTCTCGAGCCAGGCATTATCCCCCATTCTGTATCTTTGCATTTTGTTTTTCCAAAGTGGAGTATCTTGCATGTGTCACTGTTGAACTTCATTTTGTTAGTTTTGGCCCATCTCTCTAATCTGTCAATATCGTTTTGAATTCTGCTTCTGTCCTCTGGAGTATTGGCTATCCCTCCCAATTTGGTGTCGTCTGCAAACTTGATGATCCTGCCTTCAAGCCCTTCATCTAAGTCATTAATAAAGATGTTGAACAGGACCAGGCCCAGGACGGAATCCTGCTTGTGGCACTCCACTCGTCATTTCTTTCCAAGATGAAGAGGAAGCATTAGTGAGCACCCTCTGGGTTCGTCCATTTAACCAATTACTGATCCACCTCACCGTAGTTTTGCCTAGCCCACATTGGACTAGTTTCCTTGCCAGAAGGTCATGGGGGACCTTCTGGAAGGAAGGATGTAACCAAAGGGCAAAGGAAGGAAGGAAACAAAGAGGTGGAGAAGGAAGAAAGGAGAGAAAGAAAGAAGGAGAAAAAGAGGGAGGGAAGGTTGGCCACAGCAACCCGTGGCAGGTACAGCTATTTCTGAATAAATATCAGCTGGTCCCCAACATTCCATTTCTGGTTAGCGTTCTGAAGTGTGTGGTGGGTTCCCAGCTCCTGGGATTTCTGGGTGAGAATGATTATCTAGATCCATTTTATTCTGGCTTCAGGCCTAGCTACAGAACAGAGGCAGCAGAATACAAATAAAATAAAATAATAACAATGTAATATGTTGCCCTCCAGAGGTTTTGTGACCCAAAGTTTCCATCAGCCTGAGTAAGCCCAGCCAATGCTGAGGGAAACAATTCTGACCTTTTTGTGTCCCCGTGTAAGATTATTTTCCTTTAATCCAACCCCTGAACACCATCTGTGAAGTGCCCTTGCAATTATCCAAGATGCTGTCACACTTTGTCCAAATCCACCACCAGTCACCAAAGATAACAGTCATAATTATGACTTGCTGCCACCACAGACACCACTTGGCTTGAGCCTAAACCTCATCAGACATGGTACGTTTCGGCGATATGTGCTGGTTTATCTTTACTTTTGTGACGGAGCCAACTGGCTCCCCTCCCACGGCACTACTTTTGGTTTGTTTATTTATCGTGTCATCAGCAACCATTGTATCACAATTCTAACAGAACAAAACAAACACACAGATTAAAAAGAAAAAGGAAAAAAACACACAGATTTTGCAAATTTGGTATTTGGTTAAATGTCCTTTGACCAGTATCTGGCCACTTGGAGTGCCTCTGGTGTTGCCGCAAGAAGGTCCTCCATTGTGCATGTGGCAGGGCTCAGGGTGCATTGCAGCAGGCAGTCAGTGGTTTGCTCTTCTCCGCACTTGCATGCCGAGGATTCCACTTTGTAGCCCCATTTCTTAAGATTGGCTCTGCATCTCGTGGTGCCAGAGCGCAATCTGTTCAGCGCCTTCCAAGTCGCCCAGTCTTCTGAGTGCCCGGGGGGAGTCTCTCATCTGGTATCACCCATGAATTGAGGTGCTGGGTTTGGGCCTGCCACTTTTGGACTCTCGCTTGCTGGGGTGTTCCAGCGAGTGTCTCTGTAGATCTAAGAAAACTATGTTAAGACTACTTTTGGTGGGACACCATCACAAAAATAGATAAACTGGTTCATGCCACCACTGTAGCAGTACAGCAGTCTTCCTGTGCTGTATTGGATAAATGGGGAGAAACCGGGAAGCCAAAGTGTGATGGGGCAACAGGTAAGTCAAGCAATGTGGGGCATGGGGTGACGGGTTCCCCACGCCCACTCCACCCCACCCCCACCCCGACAGGCACTGCCAGATTCGCCATTATGCATGGCGATTCTGACAGCCCATATGATGATGCTGCTTGTCACCTACCCATGACACAAGGAGTATGTGTGAATATTACAAGATAATTTATTAAGCAGAGTTTTAACAAACCGATCAAGATTACTTTGTGTGCTGCAGCTTACGACTAAAATGTTTACTGGCTTAGTTGTTAACTATCATTCATCAATTCTGAACACCCTGAATCAACAATATATCATTCTCCTACTCTCTATCCAGAGTTTCAATTAACTCTCAAAATACACTCTCTGCCCTGACTACAGCTAGCTATTGCTGACTAAAACCTAGCTGAATCTGCAGCCTATCCTGCTCCAATAATGCTCACTCTCCCACAGACTAACAAGTGCATCCCACACATTTTCAAATCTCTTTCAATCACAAGCCTATCATCATTCAGCATTGCATGCTCTCATCTTCTCCCAACCGACCGCTTGCCTTATTCTTTCTACTGCACATACAATATATAGCAATACCTTATTTCATATAAAATATTCTCAAAAGCATATTTATTTAAGTCTATGTTTAATATCTAAGTTGTTCACTGTAAGCAGACAAGCATGCCTAATGTTCCTGTTAATCAAGTCAGTAAACAAACATAAAAAATTGAAACAAATAGCTAGTGAAGATCATGACCAAGAAGCAATATAATGCACACAAAACCTTAAGCATATTACAGCTGAATTCTAGGTTTGGGGAGGGGAACAGAGACAGCTGTGATGTTTTGAACGTTTGTTTTAAAAATCTGTGCTTATACAGGGCGAGGCAGCATAACTTCCTTTTTTCAAAACTTAATAAAACCCATTGTATGAATCAGAAATTTTTTTATATAATGTAGGCGCATGCCTAAAGTTTTGTTTTACGTAGTTTTGAAGATCAAATTAGGTAGGTGACGTCCCCCATTCTCTATTTATTTATTTATTTATTTACAGCTTTTATATTCTGCCCTTCTCACCCCGCAGGGGACTCAGGGCAGATTACAGTGTACACATATATGGCAAACATTCAATGCCATTTTTGACATACAAACATATACAGACACACACAGAGGCTATTTAACTTTTTCTGGCCGCCTGGGGAGCTGTCGCTTTCATCGTCCATCTGCGACGCTGATGAAGTACCTCCGCATTCCTCGCATGCTTTCCTGCTGGAGTGCTTTCTTTATGGCCTCATAAATTAGTTAATTTAGCCTCCCACACTTTAAGGTAGTACCTTATTTTCCTACTTGACAGATGCAACTGTCTTTCGGGTTGCAAAGGTCGACAACAGGCTACACAACTGGTTGGAAAACCACTCCAACCCGGGCTGGCTTCGAACTCATGACCTTTTGGTCAGAGTGATCTTAATGCAGCTGACACTCAACCAGCTGCGCCACAATCCCAAATAAACCGATTTCTGGCATTTGTCATGATTCTTGCCAGCAAAGCAGGCGTAATGTTGGCAATTTCTTCCTGGATGTTGGTCTTCAAATCTTGTTGGGTCCTTGGATGGTTCACATAAACACGGGATTTCAAAAAACCCCATAGAAAAAAAATCACAAAGGGCAAAATCTGAGGAGAGCAGGCTGGCCACTCCAAATCCACTAGAAAAGTAGGACTCAATGGCAAAAGCACGCTCCTCGCTGTTCCAACGCATGATGGTGACTGAACTATGTCAGGACAAAACTTTATACTCCCGCCTCTCAAACAAGACCACTAGCGCTCCGCTACATCTTCAACCGACTGAATGGCGCACATTTTAAAAAAGGAAGTTATGCCGCCTCACCCTGTTTGAGAAATTAGGGAAGTTATAGTTATGTAATACTGAAAATGATCTGTTAGATTGAGTAAAAACATGGAAAAACATGGGGATGGGATATGATTGGAGGAATAATTGAAGGAATGATTAAGAGATTGGCAGATATATATATGTCATCTATTGAGATCTAGAAATCAGAACTAAGAATTAGGCTGTCCAGGTCCTGAACCGGTGCTTGGCCGCTGTGACGGTCTGGATGAGGGCAAACAAATTGAAATTGAATCCAGACAAGACAGAGGTACTCCTGGTTAGTCGTAAGGCCGAACAGGGTATAGGGTTACAGCCTGTGTTGGATGGGGTCGCACTCCCCCTGAAGACGCAGGTTCGCAGCTTGGGTGTGACCCTGGACTCATCGCTGAGCCTGGAACCCCAGGTTTCGGCGGTGACCAGGGGAACATTTGCACAGTTAAAGCTTGTGCGCCAGCTGCGCCCGTACCTTGGGAAGTCTGACTTGGCCATGGTAGTCCACACTCTGGTTACATCCCGTTTAGACTACTGCAACGCTCTCTATATGGGGTTGCCTTTGAAGACGGCCCGGAAACTCCAACTAGTCCAACGCTCGGCAGCCATGATATTAACAGGAGCGAAGCGCAGGGACCCCTGCTGCATCAGCTCCACTTGCTGCCGATTTGCTACCGGGCTCAATTCAAAGTGCTGGCATTGGCCTATAAAGCCCTAAACGGTTCTGGCCCAAGCTACCTATCCGAACGTATCTCTGTCTATGAACCCACCAGGACTCTAAGATCTTCTGGGTAAAGAAAGATAAGAGTTATAAATGAAAAAGTGAAGGGATCAAGGTTGTGTTTTAGGTCAGTGAGGATAGTTAGATTCAGGCAGAATTATGAAGACATAGGTAAATAGTGAGGTGTCGGTAAGAATATGGATGAATTAAGTAAGTAAGAATTACAACAGCCTTGAAATTCTGTAACCACAGTTTATGTATACAAAATAACTTCTTATTCTGTGCTGAGCTTCTGTTCAATAAATTATTGTTATATTGCGTCTCTTAAAGCCCTACAACAATGCTAATGGAATAGTTGAGTTCAAATACATGGTGTCTCGTGGTGGCAGTAATTGATCAAGCATAATGGTGGAACAATTACAGTTCCCCACATTTGGTGCCACAGCAGTGGGACAAAAAGTCTCTGTATGTGGTGTTATTCATATAGATCTTCCAAAAACAGCAGTATCTATATACCCTCTAAGATCTCCTAGTACCTTGCCTCTGGACCAATGAGTGGCTCTTGCAAACTTATGAAGGAGCAAAGCCAAACCCAAGCAGAAAAAAGAAGAGAGCATAGATGCCTCCTTGCATTAGCACTAAAAAAGCACAAAAACTAATGCATCTAGTAATTGAACATCTGAACACTTATTTAAGGAAACATTGATATGGAGGTTAAAACACAAAACAAACTGCCCAATTTAGTATTCAACATATTGAAGATTTATCACAAACAACTTCCATTGACATGAGAAAAATCATGGTTTTTATTGACTCCAATTCTTAGATCTGAAATTGAAATTTGGTGAATGGCATCTCCCATAATTATGCAAAAATGTAATCTCAAACCATGCTAAACTACAGCCAAAACAATTTCTACTTCTGTCCTCTTAGTGGTTGTCCTGTGCCTTTTTTCTGACTTATGGTGACCCTAAAGAGAACCAATTATGTGGTTTTCTTGGCAAAGTTTCTTAGAAGGTGGGACTGTCTATGCCTTCCTCCAAAGTTGAAGGAACTTAACTCTCCCTAGGTCCCCCATTGGGTTTTCAGGGCTAAGTAAGAATTCAAACTCTGGTCTTCAGAGTTGTAGCCCAATGCTCAAATCATTACACCACACTGTCTTTCACCATCCTGTCAAGACCCAGGCCAGGCAGAAACACAAACGGCACCGTTGGAGTTAAAGGAAGGTGTTTAATGTCTATTAGCAAAACAAAGGAGACTCTTATCTTCAGAGATGTAAACTAAGGAAGCTTGCAGTCAGCAGAAAAGTAAACAAACCAGTCTCAGTCAGCCTTGACTGACGAAAAGGAAAGTCAGTCTTTAAACCAAAACAAACAGCTTGAATTCAGCAAGGAAACATAGTCCATTCCAAAAGCCAACGAAACAGCATACGGCAATCCTCATGAGGAGCGGTCCAATGAAGTTAACAGGAACAGGCAGAGGCGTAGTCAGACAGTCCGAGGGTCAAGGCACAGAAGACTCACGAGTCAGGAACCAGCAGGGTTGTTCACAGGGTCAGGTAACACGAAGCTGCAACAAGAACTCAGGGCAGGAGTTAACACAAGGCACACGGCATGCGACACTTTGAACTCTGCGATTCGTCTGTCCCCAAGCTGCTGCTTAAATCTCATCCGAATCGCTGGAGTTACTGTCAGCTGGGTCCAAATCCTCAGGTGAATCCAGGCTGCGCCATTGTTGCCAGTCAGCACTCCGTGCTCCATCCTGCAAAGAATCATCTACAGCCCAATCATCCTGAAAACCCTGGAATTCACTACTTGAGGAGGGGGCATTAAGGACATCCATGACTTCCTGCACTTTAGTCCAATCCAGATCTTCCTCTTCGCTGTCAAAGTCCCCACAATCTGCTACATCTCTCGGGCGCTTAGCAACAGATCCTACATCGCTATTTGAGCTGCTGGCTGCTCTTTTTACACCTCTGTAATCATCCAGCTCCATCTCCTCGCGAGTAAAACCTGCAAAATCCTCCTCATCGGTACTCTCTAGAAACAAGTCCCTGATCCTTTTCAGCTGCTGCTGAGCTTCATCATTCTCTAAGCCACGTTTCCTTCTACTACTGGTAGTAGGTGCATGAGACAGACGCTGAGTCTCAACACTATCCCCCCCCTCCAAGGCCCCCCCCTCCACAGGCGGAGCCACAGGGCGGGAAATACTCTCAGTCACTTGAGGTCGAGATTCAGAGGTAGCTAACTTGAGCATAGAGCGATGGAACACCGGGTGCACTTTCAAAGAAGGAGGCAGTCGCAAACGAAAAGCTACAGGCGAAATCTGCTTAACAATACAATAGGGACCCACATAACGAGGCGCAAACTTGCCCCCAGACGGTTTGAGATGCTTGGAAGAGAGCCAAACAAGATCCCCCTCCTTGAGTTCAGCACCCTCCTGCCGATGCCTATCAGCCTGCGCTTTCTGAGCATCCTTGGCTTCTATAAGAATACGGCGAGCAACATCATGTAAAGCAAGAAATTCATTGGAGCGGTACACAGGATCTGTGGAAACAACATCATGCGCCGGAGCCGACCCCCACCTGGGCTGCATACCATAAACCAATTCAAATGGAGAGTGGCGACTGACAGCATGAGTCGCATTGTTGTAGGCGAATTCCGCCACAGGGAGCCACTGCACCCAATCCCCAGCTTGCTGCAAACAAAAACAACGCAAATACTGTTCCAAAAAGCCATTCACTCGCTCCGTCTGGCCATCCGTCTGTGGGTGAAAAGCAGAGGAGATATTGAGCTTGGTCCCCATCTGGGCTTGGAATTGCCTCCAGAATCGTGACACAAACTGAGGGGCGCGATCTGAAATTATAGTGTCCGGAGCCCCGTGTAACTTAAAGACATGCTTCATAAACAACTTGGCCAACCCAGGTGCTGTGGGAACCTTAGCGCACGGTACAAAATGTGCCATTTTCGAAAATAAATCCACTATAACCCATATACAGGCATATCCCCGTGCCCTAGGCAGATCTGTAATGAAATCCATAGAAATCACTTGCCAAGGTCTCTCTGGCACTGGCAAGGGAGATAACAGGCCGCTTGGCCTCCCAGGAGCATGTTTGCATTGTTGGCACACCGCACAACTGTCACAATACTGCAAAATGTCCTGCCTCATTTTAGGCCACCAAAAATTTCTAGAAATTAGTTGCACGGTCTTAAACCTCCCAAAATGTCCTGCAGCTGGTTCATCATGGTGGGATCTAAGAATCTCAAGACGCAAACTGCCTGCAGGAACGTACAGCTGCTCTCTGCGCATTAAAATCCCACCCTCATTGCGGAGGTTAGCGATTACAGGTTTTTGGCCATTCTCCAACAGAGTTAGCTGTTCCTGAGTCCAAATGTCCGCAGCTTGTGCTGCCTTGACCTGGTCACAAAGATCCCCCGCACCCTCCATTAAGTTCAAGGCTGCTGTAGGTAATACAGTCTGCATAATGGGTGCTGTATTAGTCTTATATTCAGATTTCCTAGACAAAGCATCCGCTCTCAAGTTCAATTTCCCCTCAACAAACTCAACTCGAAAATCAAACCGGCTAAAGAAGATAGCCCACCGGATCTGACGCTGGTTCAATTTGCGGGCAGTTAGCAAATGCTCAAGGTTGCGATGGTCAGACCGCACCACCACCTGGTGCCTAGCGCCTTCCAGCCAGTGCCTCCAAACCTCGAAGGCCACCTTGATCGCCAAGAGTTCTTTCTCCCAGATTGTGTAGTTCTGCTCACATGGAGATAACTGGCGTGAGTAAAAGCCACAAGGGCGCAAGATACCAGTCGCATCCAACTGGGACAGGACCGCTCCCAATGCGTAATTGGAGGCGTCAGCTTCCACCACAAAGGGACGATTCACATCAGGTTGGCTCAGGACTCTCCCATCAGCGAAGCTGCATTTGATGGTCTCAAATGCCCTCTGAGCCTCCTTAGTCCACGCGAAAGGCTGGTCCTTTTTCAAAAGGCGAGTCAACGGCACCGTGATGTCTGCATAATGGGGAATAAAATCTCGATAATAATTAGCAAAGCCCAAGAAACGTTGCACATCTTTCTTGGAAGTGAGTTCCTTCCAAGAATGGACAGCGTCTACTTTATGCGGGTCCATTTTCACCTCCCGCCCCGAAACGATGTGTCCCAGAAACTCCACCTCAGAAACGTGAAATACACACTTGGAAGCCTTGGCAAACAGGCCGTGTTTCCGGAGCCTCTGTAACACCATCCTCACGTGTTGTCGATGCTGCCGAAGATCTTTCGAGTAGATCAAGATGTCATCCAGATAGCAAACCATGAATTTGTCTAGAAAATCTCTAAACACATCGTTCATTAACCGTTGAAACACAGCTGGTGAGTTACATAACCCAAAAGGCATGATTAAAAATTCAAATGCGCCGAGATACGTGTTGAAAGCGGTTTTCCACTCATCGCCTTCCTTAACTCTAAGCAAGTTATAGGCTCCCCTTAAGTCCAGTTTAGAAAAGACGGAAGCGCCTTGAACGCGAGACAATAACTCAGGGATTAGTGGCAACGGATAACGATCCCGTATGGTAAACTTATTCAAAATACGATAGTCACAAACTAAACGTAAATCACCCGTCTTCTTGGTCACGAAGAAAACTGGAGCGGCAGTAGGGGAACTGGATGGTCGGATGAACCCTTTGGCCAGATTCTCCTCAATGTAGTCCTTCAAGGCCTGACGTTCTGGAAGAGACAAAGCGTACACCCTACCCGCAGGCAACTTGGCGTCCTCCATCAGCTTGATCTGACAGTCATAAGGCCTATGGGGTGGGAGTTTGTCAGCCTGAACCTTGCTAAACACGTCATAATAATCCTTATAACAGTCCGGAACCCCCTCGATATCCGTTGGATTTACTGCCAACGTGCCACAAACGGCTGGTGCTAAGGTAATGGTCTTGGCTTGCCAGTCTATTCTGGGATTAATCTTGGACAGCCAGTCCATGCCTAAAATGATGGTATACCTAGGCAGGGTAATCACATCCCAGGAAAACCAGCCCTCTACACCCTGAGCCTCCCACTTCAGGGGCCCAGTTTCCAGGGTGACAGACCGGTGGCCAACTAAAGCTCCATCTGCTCCTTCCACCCACTCTGGCTGTTTCTTCTTATGTAACTCAACGTGATGTTCAAAAGCGAAGCCTTTGTCCATATAGGACCCTGTCGCCCCAGAATCCACTAGGGCCCAGGTGGAGAATTTATTACCTTGACTGGAACAGAGTTCAATGGACAAAAACACATGGTCCTTACACCGGGGCCACTGAACCACTGGCCCTAATGTGCTTGCCCCTGAGCACATTAGGGCTGGCCTTTTCCCTGCTCCTTAGGAACCTTGGCCGGGCAGTTGCGGGCGAAATGGCCCCCCGCACCACAATACAGACATAAATGCAACTGACGCCGTCTCTCCTTCTCCTCCTTGGACAGCCGGCGTTGACTCCCCAGCTGCATTGGCTCCTCAGTATCCAAACTGGAACAGGCAGCGGCGGTGTTGACATTAGAGGGGACGGCGGGCAAGGTCTGCGGCTGTAAATACCCCTCCTTCCGCAGCATGTTCTGTCTTCTCTCCAGCCGAAGAGCTGTTTTAGTCAATGCCTCCCAGGTCTCCGGAGGTTCAAAGCGTGCTAACTCAATCCTTAAAGCTGGAGCAAGCCCCGCTGTGAAGCAAGTCATAAAAGCTTTCTCGCCCCAGTCTAAATGCTGTTTCAAGTAATTGAAACGATTCAAATAGTCCGTCACGCACTCCTTCCCTTGCTTGATAGCATGTAATTCACGACTGGCATTTTCTTCCTGGAGAGGGTCTCCAAACACCTCCTTAAGAGCGTCCAAAAAGCCAGCGTAATTATTCAGTAAGGGGCTATCACTGTTAACCAAATTTACAGCCCACTTACCCACTCGGCCCGACAGGAGGCTGATCACAAAAGCCACTTTGCTTTCATCAGTAGGGTAATCTGTTGCAGGCACTTGCTTAAAATAAACCTTGGTCTGCATCAAAAACAGTGGCAAACCATCCTTTTCTCCAGAAAAGCGCTCGGGGACAATAACACGAGCCTTGCGCGGCCCGCCAGCCGATCCTCCCCCATGGAGTGCATCAAATTGCGCTTTTAAAAGGGCTATCTGGTCTGCCAACTCACCAAGAGATGCCATGCCTCCTGCTGGGTTTGTTTCTGGCAGAGTTCAATCTGTCAAGACCCAGGCCAGGCAGAAACACAAACGGCACCGTTGGAGTTAAAGGAAGGTGTTTAATGTCTATTAGCAAAACAAAGGAGACTCTTATCTTCAGAGATGTAAACTAAGGAAGCTTGCAGTCAGCAGAAAAGTAAACAAACCAGTCTCAGTCAGCCTTGACTGACGAAAAGGAAAGTCAGTCTTTAAACCAAAACAAACAGCTTGAATTCAGCAAGGAAACATAGTCCATTCCAAAAGCCAACGAAACAGCATACGGCAATCCTCATGAGGAGCGGTCCAATGAAGTTAACAGGAACAGGCAGAGGCGTAGTCAGACAGTCCGAGGGTCAAGGCACAGAAGACTCACGAGTCAGGAACCAGCAGGGTTGTTCACAGGGTCAGGTAACACGAAGCTGCAACAAGAACTCAGGGCAGGAGTTAACACAAGGCACACGGCATGCGACACTTTGAACTCTGCGATTCGTCTGTCCCCAAGCTGCTGCTTAAATCTCATCCGAATCGCTGGAGTTACTGTCAGCTGGGTCCAAATCCTCAGGTGAATCCAGGCTGCGCCATTGTTGCCAGTCAGCACTCCGTGCTCCATCCTGCAAAGAATCATCTACAGCCCAATCATCCTGAAAACCCTGGAATTCACTACTTGAGGAGGGGGCATTAAGGACATCCATGACTTCCTGCACTTTAGTCCAATCCAGATCTTCCTCTTCGCTGTCAAAGTCCCCACAATCTGCTACATCTCTCGGGCGCTTAGCAACAGATCCTACATCGCTATTTGAGCTGCTGGCTGCTCTTTTTACACCTCTGTAATCATCCAGCTCCATCTCCTCGCGAGTAAAACCTGCAAAATCCTCCTCATCGGTACTCTCTAGAAACAAGTCCCTGATCCTTTTCAGCTGCTGCTGAGCTTCATCATTCTCTAAGCCACGTTTCCTTCTACTACTGGTAGTAGGTGCATGAGACAGACGCTGAGTCTCAACACATCCTCTTTGTATTTTTCTTTTATCAGTCGTAACACACATCACAGTTAGACCAATACAATTGGATAACTGGGAATACCTATGGAATAAAGGATTAAAATGTATGCTATCTGGATCAATTAGGGAGAATCTATATAAAATGTTTTATAGATTCTATATCACCCCGGCAACATTAGCAAAAATAGATACATCACAACAAACTACTTGATGGAGGTGTAGGATACAGAAAGGGACGTTCTTCCATATATGGTGAACTTGTGAGACCATACAGGCATTTTGGGATAAGGAAACTAAGGAGACAAGTGAAATGCTACATAGTAAGATTTTTAAAGCCCAGGGTTGTGTCTATTAGATTTACACAGAGAACACAATAATCAAAAGGAAAGATTAACAGCAAGATTAACCATAGCCAAATGCTGGAAAGGAGAAAAAAAGATTAACTAAAAAAGACTACAGAATGGAGGATGCCTGGCTCGAGAGCAGTACGTGTGAAAAAGATCTTGGAGTCCTCGTGGACAACAAGTTAAACATGAGCCAACAATGTGATGTGGCGGCAAAAAAAGCCAATGGGATTTTGGCCTGCATCAATAGGAGCATAGTGTCTAGATCTAAGGAAGTAATGCTACCCCTCTATTCTGCTTTGGTTAGACCACATCTGGAATATTGTGTCCAATTCTGGGCACCACAATTCAAGAGAGATATTGACAAGCTGGAATGTGTCCAGAGGAGGGCGACTAAAATGATCAAGGGCCTGGAGAACAAGCCCTATGAGGAGCGGCTTAGGGAACTGGGCATGTTTAGCCTGAAGAAGAGAAGGCTGAGAGGAGATATGATAGCCATGTATAAATATGTGAGAGGAAGCCACAGGGAGGAGGGAGCAAGCTTGTTTTCTGCTTCCTTGGAGACTAGGACGCGGAACAATGGCTTCAAACTACAAGAGAGGAGATTCCATCTGAACATGAGGAAGAACTTCCTGACTGTGAGAGCCGTTCAGCAGTGGAACTCTCTGCCCCGGAGTGTGGTGGAGGCTCCTTCTTTGGAGGCTTTTAAGCAGAGGCTGGATGGCCATTTGTCAGGGGTGATTTGAATGCAATATTCCTGCTTCTTGGCGGGGGGTTGGACTGGATGGCCCATGAGGTCTCTTCCAACTCTTTGATTCTATGATTCTATTATTCTATGACTGGAGGGAAAGAATGCGGGAATATATGCTAATGGCCAAACTAACCAATAATAGGAGGAACAAAAGTAATGAGGACTTTTTGGAAAAGTGAAATTTGGCCATGGTCATTAGGAATTTAGGATTGGGCTATGAACAAGGAAAGATACATTGACTTGAAGGCTTCATAGTGTTTCAGCGTCAGAAGTTATGGTGTGCATGCATGTGGGGAAGAGGTTTTATTTTGTGTGGGATATGGGGTTTGGGTGAGTGTATGGTCTGTAATACATCGTGTGTTGTTGTTTGAACGTTATGATCAACTCTTATTTTAATAAAAAAAATTAAATCAGAAACTAGTTTAAAAACAGGAGAAAAATCAAGATTTTTTTTTCTACTCCTGCATTCAGTTCCCACCACGATCAAACAGATGTCTATTAGAAAGTTTCTTCTAAATAACTATGCTTAAAATAGTAACCTTCAATTTGCTTCCTCCCTTGCTTGTACTGGTCCTCCTTACCTCACCTTCTCTTCATCTGTTTTTAGCTGCCACTTTGAGAAAGCTAAGCTGAAAGAAGCCGGACATGCCTATCTCCTCCCACAACGAATTATACAAGCTTTGTTCCTTCTGCCAGAGAACTGTAACCCACTCTCATATCAGGTTGACAGCTCCAAAGTTCCTGAGCAATACCAACAATGAGAAACTACAAAGCTTACCCACTGAAAAATTTCCAAGGAAGGCCTTGATGGCAATAATAAATATAGGTTGTTGTAGGTTTGGTAATTTAAAGTGCTCTGTGGGTTTTTTTTTCATTTTTCAAACAAGTACAATAACGTGCAGACCATTCGTTGAATGTATAGAGGAGTGGTCCTCAAACTTTTTAAACAGAGGGCCAGGTCACAGTCCCTCAAACTGTTGGAGGGCCGGATTATAATTTCAAAAAAAAAAAGAATGAATTCCTATGCACACTGCACATATCTTATTTGTAGCGCAAAAAAACACTTAAAACAATACAATAATTAAAATGAAGAACAATTTCAACAAATATAAAATTATTAGTATTTCAATGGGAAGTGTGGGCCTACTTTTGGCTGATGAGATAGGACTGTTGTTATTGTTGTGTGCTTTCAAGTCATTTCAGACTTAGGTTGACCCTGAGTGAGGGTCGGGTAAATGACCTTGGGGGGCCGCATCCGGACCCTGGGCCTTAGTTTGAGGACCCCTGGTATAGAGCATTGCTATTTGACTAGTTGTCAATGTGAAGCTGGTTGATGAAACAATGCAACTCTGTTCTTGTCACCATGCCTATGAACCCACCAGGACTTTGAGATCTTCCGGGGAGACCCTGCTCTCGATCCCGCCTGCTTCTCAAGCTCAGCTGGCGGGGACGAGAGATAGGGCCTTCTCGGTGGTGGCTCCTCGGCTGTGGAACGCCCTTCCTACGAACATTAGACTAGCACCATCTCTAATGGTATTCCGCAAAAAGGTGAAGACCTGGCTGTTTGAGCAGGCGTTCGAATAATTAGTGCAATGATTGGTTAATGAACACTGGAATGGAACAATGGATGGCGAATCTGGAACATGTTTTTAATGACGAGACGACAGTGAATGGGTATTGTAGTAACTGTTTATTAATTGTGTAATGTGTTAGGTTGTTAACTGTTTCTATACTGTAGCACTGAATTTTTGCTGTTCGTATTTGTTGTGAACTGCTGTGAGTTGCCTTCGGGCTGAGAACAGCGGTATATAAGTAAGATAAATAAATAAATAAATAAATAAAATGTTCCCCAGAAGCTATTATAAAATCACATCAAGCCTCTTAAGTGTTCATAGCTATTGGAACTTTCTGGATCTGATCAAGTATATTTGAATTTCATCTGTAGGACCCAGCTAACTATAAATAATAAACTGTAAAGTTAAATAATTTTTACTGTACAAATAGCAGCAACCTTGAGGCCACAACAGAGGTGAAGCTAACAGTTGGGGCTCAATGATACAATCCTGACAAAAAGCACTACCCAGAGCAGATAATTGCTTTGGGAGAAAAGTGTCCGTGGGCACAATTCAGATGGTCATGAGTCACACTTTCAAGTGGATAGTTCAGTTAAACGATAATGAAGTGAGATCAAGGGCCTTAAAGTATTCTATCACCTGACTGGATATTGCACTGCAAGTCAAGTAAGTACACATGTCATTCAATCAACACTCTGCATGAAAACAAGATACACTGTATTTCTATTTCTGTTATAGTACCAATGGCCAAATTTGCAGCTATAAAAATAAATCAACACATCCAAATTTCTAATAAGAAATTCAATGGGCAGATTTCATAATTGTGAATTTAATAGGAAGTGGGAATGACTGGAAGAATGGAAGGATGTATGGATGCAGTTAATAATTTTGGAAACACCAGTAAAATATTAAGGCCTGCAATGACTAACTACCTGCTTGCTGGACTGTGATTAAAATTTGCTAATGAGAACTGAAAAGCAAACTCTGATAAGAACTGGGACAGTGATAATAGAAATGTTTGCAACATTCCTTTTGTTAAGAAGGAAGTCAACATAAGATCAACACCAATCAAGAAGATCAACATCTGGCCAGGAAACTGAGATGGAACCAGGATGGAAGACGTCTATCATTAATTTACAATTTTGGGACTACATCAACAGAATATTCCTATAAAATACTCAGTCTAATAATGTTAAAGGTGTGACCGACCTGAGGAGTCTGGTTCACCTGCTATGGTCTGCTCCATGGGAAGGATAGAGATAGTGTATCTGTTGGGGTTCAGCCTGAGTTTGAACTTGAACCTGATTCTCTGTTTGTTCCTCCTGATGCTAATGAAAATATATTTACTGATGCTAATGAAAATGTACCTCTTGATGCCAATGCTCCTGAAATTAGTGAGGAAGAAACTGCTGTAGGTTTGGAAAATGCCAATGTTCCTGAAATTAGTGAGGAAGGAACTTCTGTAGATTTGGAAAATGAAAGTACCAGTGTTCATGAGAATGTTTCAGAGGGAAGCCTTGACCTTTTCCTTCCTTATGCACCTGGTAACAGAAGGGGCCAGATCTGGCAAGATAGAAATAAATCACTCAGCTTGCGAAGGTCGTCTCGAATTAAAGAATTAAAAACATTGGCTTCAAAGCAGAAGGGCGGTTCACGGAACCAATTCTTGGGCTTTAATTGCCTTCCGTGGGGCTGACTTTCTCAGTTCAGGCATCGTTTCAGAATTGATGAAGACCTTGGCAGTTCTCCCGGTTTCCCTGGCCATGGTATTGAAAGATTTCTAGGATATCAAGTACGGTTAGTGGATTGCTAACAGGTTCCAGTATTTCGGTGTGGCTTTGGGTTTTGCCTTGTCCATTTAAATTCATGTTTGCTGATTTTGCTGTGGCTTTTGACTTGCATTTTTAATTTATTTTGTAATCATTCTTCTTCAATAAAAAAGGATTGTTTTTCACAGTCAAGTGTGGTGGATAGTTATCTTAGGGCATCGTTCCCTGCTCTGGATCGCAACAGTATCTATGGAGAGTGGCATATTTGCAAGGGAGCGGTCTGGTCACTTTGGGGCTTCTTTCTCAAGGGAAGAGGAAGATGTGCACTTTTGGAGTTTTAGATTTTGTGCAGGGAGTCAGGTTCTGCTGTATGGAAAACAGAGATCTGGTCCTTGGCATTGTGCTTAGGGAAAAGATGCATTTTTGTGTTTTGTGTTTTGAACTATACATTGGCAGGCTGCAGGAAAGCGGGGTCTGACCTAACAGGTGTGTGAAGAACCCTTACCTTATTTACTGCCAGGATGCAGAGCCTGGAAAAGCCTGTAAGCTTAGAAAGATAGCAAATGGGCAAGGCGAAGCATCAGCAGCCATTTTGGAGAGGGGAGACGCCATCTTGAGTGTAGTTCAGAGGGAATTAGACAGCAGGGAATGGCAGGGATTGGTGTAGAGAAAGGGGACGGAGTTTAGGAGAAGCTGAGAGGAAAAAAGTAGCATTTTAAAAGGAGAGTGAGGCTTGTGTGCTAGAGAGGAGTTGGAGTGGATAGTTAGGGAGAGCAGTTGTAGAATATTATTTATTTTATTTATTTACTTTGCTTATATACCGCTGTATCTCAAGCCCGAAGGTGACTCACAGCGGTTCACAAACAGTAAAAACAGTAGAAACAGCAGTGGTTCCATACAACATATAACAATTGACTTAACACATTATCCATAAATTACCAATAAGCAATTACAATGCACAATTATTACAAAAAACAACCGTACCCAATCTTCCCATCATCCAAGCGTAGTCCAGGTTCGTCGTCCATTGTTCCATTCCTATGTTCCATTACCAGATTGCACTAAATTACTCAAACGCCTGCACAAACATCCAGGTCTTCACCTTTTTGCGGAATACTATTAGAGATGGTGCTAGTCTAATGTCCGTAGGAAGGGCGTTCCACAGCCGAGGAGCCACCACCGAGAAGGCCCTATCTCTCGTCCCCGCCAGCCGAGCTTGAGAAGCAGGCGGGATCGAGAGCAGGGTCTCCCCGGAAGATCTCGAAGTCCTGGTGGGTTCATAGGCAGAGATGCAGTCGGATAGGTAGCTTGGGCCGGAACTGTTTAGGGCTTTAAAGGCCAATGCCAGCACTTTGAATTCAGCCCGGTAGCAGATCGGTAGCCAGTGGAGTTGGCGCAACAGGGGGGTTGTATGCTCCCTGCGCTCCGCTCCTGTTAAAATCATGGCTGCCGAGCGTTGGACTAGTTGGAGCTTCCGAGCTGTCTTCAAAGGCAACCCCACGTAGAGAGCGTTGCAGTAGTCTAAACGGGATGTAACCAGAGCGTGGACTACCGTGGCCAAGTCAGACTTCCCAAGGTACGGGCGCAGCTGGCGCACAAGCTTTAGCTGTGCAAATGCTCCCCTGGTCACCGCCGAAACCTGGGGTGCCAGGCTCAGCGATGAGTCCAGGGTCACACCCAAGCTGCGAACCTGCGTCTTCAGGGGGAGTGCGGCCCCATCCAACACAGGCTGTAACCCTATGCCCTGTTCGGCCTTGCGACTGACCAGGAGTACCTCTGTCTTGTCTGGATTCAATTTCAATTTGTTCGCCCTCATCCAGACCGTCACAGCGGCCAAGCACCGGTTCAGGACCTGGACAGCCTCCTTAGTAGCAGGTGGAAAGGAGTGACAGAGTTGGACATCATAGTGAAGATTTAGTGAGGAGTCTAACTTGAAAATAGATTTTAGATAGTTATTTCGGAGGAAGGACTATTTTCTAGACAGACCCTGTGTATTGGGCTGTTTATAGTGAAGAAATCTATTTTGAGGGGAAAATAAATTCTCAATTTAAAGTTGTGACCGTAACTGAATCCAAGCACTGTACTATTAAATGCAACCGACAAGCTTTTTTGTGCCTGAAATATTTTTTTCAAGATTGTTTAATAAAGTTCTAATCTATTTTCACACTACCACAGACTGTGTGTGGATATATTAGATAAGAATATAACCTCTCTGAAGAACTCAACAGCATTGTATCACAAAAAAGTGTGTTACTTGTTTCTGTCAGCCCTAAAAATAGAAATTTAGCAACATCAGCCAAGCTAGAAGGAACAGTTTCAATAATCTTCAGGCATCACCCATTATACAGTAAAAACTTACAGTTAATATTTCTCCCTGTTAAGCATAAGAATAGTTCCTTTCAAAGTAAATAAGCCTTTTAAATTTTGGTTAACCCTTGACAATTGGTGGCAGTGAGTGAGATCTGATTTATCCAATCTTTATAAGGTGCTTCTCCAAGGAGGGAGAAAAATGATATGGTAATATTTGAATGCCTGAGGATGAATGTGTATACATGTGGTGTGAATGCTGGGTGAAAATTTAATTCCCCTTTGTTTGTTTGTTAACCAATGTAATTGTAAATCCAATGTAGTTGTATAGAATCTGTAGGTCTTTATTTCCAATGACATTCTTTGTCTAAATGTTTTTCTGTAATCTGATATACCCTCTCACAGGCCTGTAGCGAGGGGGTGCTTTTAGGGGTTCAACCCCCCCCCCGAAATGTTTCAGATTTTTTTAAAAAAACCTGGTTTACTCATGAATTTTAACTGGTTAACCAAATCCCCATGCTAAGTCTATGAGATGCAAAAAATTAAGAGTCCCTCCAGAACTGTAAGCACTATCTCAAGCAAATATTGACAATTTATTCACACTGTCATTAGTTTCAGCAATAGCCGATGTAGTGAAGCAACCAAGTTGGGTGTGTGTGTGTTGAATGCTCTCATTAAGGAGGCCAGACTTGGTGGAGGTGGTTGACAGGGGTGGAGCTGCAGGCTATTGAAGGTTGCTCTGCCCCCTGCTGTGCTCTTTGCTTCAGCGTGAGCAGGTTTCAACCCCCCCCCCCAAATTTTCAACCCTCCCCGAAATTTTCAACCTCCCCCCCCCCCCCCCGCCGCCGAAATTGTCAACCCTCCCCGAATTTTTTTTCTGGCTACGGCCCTGCCCTCTCGCACTGGAAATTACAATAAAAAGAACCCATGCTTTAAAGTCATTGAAAAGTCATTCATGACAAATTGTGTACTAATGTCTGTCCTCGTTTTACTGCAATATATTTGTTTAGTAACTTGTTTGTTTGACTATGCACAAGTAGCCACCATTACCCTGAATCTTCCCTTCAACTGCAAACCTCATTTTGAGAGATAAGAATCCTGCCAGAACCATCTGCAAAACAAAAAGAGTAAAACTTCATCCATTTAATTCCTTTGGTTGGGAGCCAGTTCAGGCTTCCCCTGGAGCTGCTATCTGTATAATAAAAAGCTATGTACATTAATCATATCTGTAATGTCACATCTAAGTCTTTTGCCTCAGTGGAAAACATTTGATTTTCACACGATTAAAAGTATCACTGAGATGAGATGGACTTTGTGATCCTGAGCCAAGCACAACAAGCCTTATGTGTTGATTACTAAAGTGGATAGTTACAAATGACAACTGGTCATAAAACGTAATTGGATTAAGTGGTTACTTACGTATGCTTTGATAGCATGAATGGCTGAAAATTATCTAAATAATTTTCCTTAGAAACCTTCAAGAAGGATCTCAAAACCTGGCTTTTCGTTGCGCTTTTGGAGAGTAACCACACAACTATACAGTATTGCTCCCCCGCAACGTTTATCCCTACAGTACACTCCCCCCCCCCCCCTTGTATGAAGGCCTGTTTCTATGACCCCATTTTTATGAGCTCTCCCTCACAAATAATCTGCACCATTCCTATCTCACCCTGAGTTTTTAGTATTTTATCCTGTACATGTGGCCCGCTCACTGTCACTGTGATTGTGAATGACTTTTTATTGTATTTTATATTGTTTACTGTATTCTCATGTTTTATGTATTTTATTGTGTTGATGTTTTATGCCTCAGTTTTATTTTATTTTATTGTAATGTGTTGTTGAGCTTGGCCTCATGTAAGCCGCCCCGAGTCCCCGTCGGGGAGATGGTGGTGGGGTATCAATAAAGTTTATTATTAATATTATTATTAAATAAATAAAAAATAGAGATAGAATTTATTATGTTTTGAACTCTTGATTTGAAATCACACTTAGTATGTCAGATTAAGACAGAAAACCAAGGGTACCAAACAACATAACCTGAACAACCTGGATCGCACTCCCCCTGAAGACGCAGGTTCGCAGCTTGGGTGTGATCTTGGACTCATCGCTGAGCCTGGAACCTCAGGTCTCGGTGGTGACCAGGGGAGCATTTGCACAGTTAAAGCTTATGCGCCAGCTGCGCCCGTACCTTGGGAAGTCTGACTTGGCCATGGTAGTCCACGCTCTGGTTGCATCCCGTTTAGACTACTGCAACGCTCTCTACGTGGGGTTGCCTTTGAAGACTGCTCGGAAGCTTCAAATGGTTCAACGTTCGGCAGCCATGATACTAACAGGAGCGGCACTCAGGGAGCATACAACTCCTCTGTTGCGCCAGCTCCACTGGCTACCAATTTACTACCGGGCACAATTCAAAGTGCTGGCGTTGGCCTATAAGGCCCTAAACAGTTCTGGCCCAAGTTACCTATCCGAATGTATCTCCACCTACGAACCCACTAAGACTTTAAGATCTTCTGGGGGGGCCCTGCTCTCGATCCCGCCTGCAACTCAGGCACGGTTGGTGGGGACGAGGGACAGGGCCTTCTCAGTGGTGGCTTCTCGGCTGTGGAACGCCCTTCCCACAGACATTAGATCGGCTCCTTCATTAATGGCATTTCGGAAGAAAGTGAAAACCTGGTTATTTGTACAGGCGTTTGAATAGGCAGTGCAATGAATTATAATGAATTATAGGAAATCGGAACAACGGATGACGAGCTTGGATTATGATTTTAGTTATGAGATGCTAATGAGTTGTTTATTAATGTTTATTGATGTTAATTGCTTAGTGTATTATTGTGTTAATTTTTTTTAATGGTTTGTATGATGCTAGCATTGAATTTCTGCTGCTATTTGTTGTTAACAGCTCTGAGTCGCCTAAGGGCTGAGAAGAGCGGTATACAAATAAAGTAAATAAATAAAATAAACAATAAACAATAGGATTTGTTCTAAATTTGGCCTCACTGATCACTGTATTTTTGTACCTCAACAGCCAAAATGTCTTTAACATGTACAAATAGAATTTATTTGTTTTTTAAAAAACTGAAATTCAGTCTTTACATATCTCTGATACTAAACTGGCTATTTTTTCCTGTTTAATGCCATGGAACTACTATATCCCCTAGTTTGTGTGTAAGTTTTTACGCAAAACAAGGGAATTAGAAATAGTGCACAAGTGCAAATGCATTATCAATAGATTATGATGTGTTTCTCCATTACTAAAAATTAGAAACTCTATAGGCTGTCATTTTTTTATGTTATCATATCTACTTTTCATTTTCTATTCATGTAATCTACTGTCCCAGTATATGTGTTTAAGAAATGTGGATTTTTAAAATTTCCCTTTGCATTCCTTTGTTGATACTAAAACAAACTTAAAGGTGTCCCTTTTTTCTCTTCTACTAACTCCCATCTATTGTTGCTTTCCTGAAATGTGTTCTTGACTGAATGAAAAACATTGCCATTGAATAATAGTTAATAAGGGCTTCCGTTCTTGGGCTTCAGTTCTCTTTTTTGCCTGCTTAAGTCCCACAGAAAGCGCTCTATTCACCCAGCTTTGTTCTAGTCCCACTTTCAATGTTTTGTTCTCAACTCTATTCTCATGACAATGTCAGTTTTATCTGAGTAAGCCACAAGCAGCTTACCGAGCCCTTTGGTCTCCTGGTATCAAGTGCTGGGTTTAGATTGTTTTTTGCATTTGAGAAGCCTCAATTCACCTCACCCCTGTTCCTTTATGTATGTATTTATTTATTTATTTAAAAATAACTTTGGAGACAGGAAACAGGAACCTTCTCTGTAATCTGCTGTGTGAAATGCCTATTTCAATTTGCTTTATGTTATGACAACTCAAGGACTAGTATAACTAGTAGGCCTGGGTAACCACGGAAAAATTTGTTTCTAAAATCGATTTGTATTTGGGGGTTTTTTTTGTTTCGATATTTAAAATAATTACAAAATTTTCCTTTTAAAAAGTTCGATATTTACGAAATTTCGTAAATGGTAAAAAATTAACGAATCGATTTCCGAAACAATAACGAATCGATTCGTTAATGGCGGATGCGACCGCGAAATACGCTAAAAAACCTCCAAAACCTTCTGAAGCTTCCCTCTCCCTCTGTTGTTGACTGTTGGTGTGATATTATAATTTTTTTTCACTAATTAAACCATAAAACTGGCCCAGATATGCGGAAATAATAACAAAACGACCTCAAAACAATAACGAAACGAATACAATATCGAAATACGAAGCATTTACAAAACGTTTTTGAAAATTCGTTTTTTTTAAATAATTGCTCCAGAATGGTTCGTTATCGTTTTGTAATTGAAAAAATTAACGAATTATTAACGAATTACGAATTAACGAAACGAAACCGCCCAGCCCTAATAACTAGTCCAATCATGCATTTCTTGTTTGTAAGCAAGGAAATATGAAATATGGTGCTGGCATGGACATGTTTTTTGTTTGTTTTATTAGTTATTTTAAAATTCCAAAATATTAATAACAGAATACTATTGTCTTACTATTATACTATATATACTATACTATTGTCATATCACAACTTCTATATGTAGATCTTGGGATAGTGGGAGGGGGGAGTCCCTTTTTCTTGACCTCTCCATGAGAGGCTAAAGAAAACGGACCTCAGTCTTCCTTTATGAATCACGCTTTGGCTTCTGAACATAATGATAACTTCTTTCCCACATTATAGTGCACAGGGAGAGTAGTTTTCTTAAGAAGTTTTTCAGAATGACTAGTGGCTTGATAACTGATTGATAACTGGCAAATAGAGGGAGAAAACGTAGAAGCCATGACAGATTTTGTATTTCTAGGTGCAAAGATTACAGCAGATACAAACTGCAGCCAGGAAATCAGAAGATGCTTACTTCTTGGGAGGAGATCAATGACCATTCTCGATAAAATGGTGAAGAGTAGAGACATCACACTGGCAATGAAGATCCGTATAGTCAAAGCAATGGTATTCCCCGTAGTAACCTACGGATGTGAGAGCTGGAGCACAGGGAAGGCTGAGCGAAGGAAGAAGAGATGCTTTTGAACTGTGGTGTTGGAGGAAAGTTCTGAGAGTGCCGTGGACTGTGAGAAAATCCAACCAGTCCATACTTCAGGAAATAAAGCCCGACTGCTCATTGGAGGGAAGGATATTAGAGGCAAATATGAAGTACTTTGGCCACATCATTCTTGTTGCCATAATCTTGGGGGTTTTTTGACGTTTAGCTGCAACCCAGCTTTTGCGCTGTCTTCTTTCACCTTGATTAGAAGGCTCCTCAGCTCCTCCTCTCTTTCAGCCATCAAAGTGGTATCATCTGCATATCTAAGGTTGTTAATGTTTCTTCCATCAATTTTCACCCCAGCCTTGCATTCGTCAAGCCCTGCACATCGCATGATGTGTTTTTCATACAAGTTAAATAGGTTGGGTGAGAGTATACAACCTTGCCGTACGCCCTTCCCAATCTTGAACCAGTCTGTTGTTCCATGGTCAGTTCTTACTGTTGCTACTTGGTCCTTATACAGATTCCTCAGGAGAGAGAACAAGGTGATTTGGTATTCCCATACCACCAAGAACTTGCCACAATTTATTATCTTCAGGTTTAGTATGGGACTATTCCATTCCCACTCCTGAAGCAAGATTCAATTATCACCCTAGTCACCTTCTATGTGGTCTTTTCCAGACTGAGTTAAAGAAGCCTAAGTTCTCACAATATAGTTCCTTAGGTATAACCAGTTGTCGTTTTTCCCGGGCCCATTCAATCAATTCTTTTTGAAAACAGATTCTAGCAATTTATTGGATTTGCATAAAGGCTCTTCAAAATTTATTTTTTTAAAACCTGAGCAGTGGTGCACTGAAGTGGTCTTATGATTTGAAGAGAAAATTATCCACTCTCTGATTTTTTTTTCAATTATATTTTACAGTTATAGTGCTATAGAGCAAAAATTGCATTTCATTAATGTATTATCACACTATAACTTATGTGCTGTCGCACGCTGGGCCTGTACATAAGACTGTAGACAGGACATAAATTCTGTGTGCCCAACAGGACGCCAGGGCTGCCTCAGATTAAAGGCCTTTGGATTTCCTTAAACAGAATCTTTAGATTGCTTAAAGGTTTAACAAAGTTCTTTATTAGTGAAATCAAACAGGTACTTCAAGGCTTTCTTAATAGTCTATTGGCTCTCTCAATCTTGTCCACAGGGGACAGACACTATCTTCATAACTATATTTTAACTAATGGGGAAATCCTTAACCTCTTATCTGGGCAGTCTGTCTTTGCCTCTGTTGGCGTGGAGCCCCTACACCTGGTACCAACTGCTTCTGGCTGCCGCGAGTGACCCTTACCAAGCAGAGCTTTGTAGACTTCCAGAGGAAAAGAAGATGTTCAGGTTTCCGTGATGGCTGGCTGAAGTGCTGTGGGACCGGATTCCCTCAGCAAAGGAGCTGTAAGGCAGTAAAATCCTCAGCAGAAGAGCTGTGCTGAGACTGCATCTCTCTGGCCAAGCTATGGGGCTGTATATCCCCGGCCAAGCTGTAGAAGACGAAGCCTTCTACAGGAGCTCTTGGTTTTATGTCCTGTATGAAAGGCTTCTCTGTGTGGACTGACCCAAAATGGCTCCTATTCCCTCCAAAACACAAAAGAGGGGCGGGACCAGGGAACCTAACGATAATTGACACGTCATAGATCCAATAAATGCAAACTAAGGAAAGCCATCTAACTGCAAAGGCATAGAACATTAAAATACATGCAGTAATCAACAAATAGCAAGATAAGCTGGAGCTCCTGGTGCGGCTGTACCAGAACAACTTCAAAACATATTAAAAGACAGAAGGGAGGACAAAATAAGGATATTTACTACCTCACTACCTCTGAGGATGCTTGCCATAGATGCAGGCGAAACGTCAGGAGAAATGCCTCTAGAACATGGCTCTATCGCCTGAAAAAACCCACAAGAACCTAAAATAAGGATATGTTTTTGTTTTGAAATATCTCAGTATTATAAAAAATAAACCCACACAACAGAATGAGAAAGAGTTGCAGCTGATGCCAAGAATTGCCAGAAAATAGTCCGGGACAACAGAAGCATTGTTTGTATGTATTGGGAGGAGAAAAACAAACACTGTAACCTTCCAGCACATTTTCTCTGCCTAGAGGAGCCTTATGTTCAAAGAGAAATTGCCAGTCATTTGTATATAATTAGAATATGCAATACATACACAACTGCATCTATATCAGGCTGCCTAAAAAGTGGGTTGAAGAAAGAGAAATAAAATAAGCTACAGGAAACCAGTAAGTCCTACATTCTTTGAGAATACAGAAAAACATGCTGCGGCAAATGGGGGTGATTAAAATTATTCCGTCCTGAATCCAGAGGCATATTCATCAGCACTATTGGTAGGCCAATGCTAGAATCAGAGTTGCACAGAGAATAATATATAGTGGAGTGTAATTACATATCAGTACATTCAGTAACTATTATGCACTTTTATCTGATTCAAGTAATTGCAATCAGCAAATTAAAAATGTCAAATCTTTATCTCCCAGTTTCTCTTTTGGATCCAAAAGGAACATTTGAAGTATCCTATATTTGTTCCTAAGTGGTTATGGTATTTGTGAGTTAAAGTTTATCTAAGAGTTCACTTGAGATATGACAGCAAAAAAACTACATGCAACTCAGGCAAAGCAATAGATGGAAATAATACAAGCTGCAGCTGTTGTCTTCAAGACCATATATAGGCTCTAGATAATCAAAATAGAAACCAAGCATCTGAACTATGCTTGAACCACTCCTGTCTGGCAGAGGGCGGAGGGGGAAGAAAGGCACAAATGATTATCTTAAGAATACATTACATTACTGTCCAAGTTTTACAATAATTAAACATCAGCATCAATAAGAAGTTGTTAATTAAATCACT